>NC_045608.1:1095198-1701865 GCF_009762305.2 Zalophus californianus
CTGAGTGGGGGGGGCGCACGAAGCAAACCCACACCCCGCAGAGCGGACCCCCCCAACAGAGGGGGGAGGGCAGGGGGGCCCCCACAACACGAAGGGCCGGAGACGCAGAGCCTCTTCCGCGCACGGCGGGAGGGGGTGCTAGCCTGGCGGGTACGATGCCCCGCACGAGCGCAGTGGACTCCTCACGGGTTCAGGGGAACACAGGCATAGAACCAACCGTCCATGTTGCAAATACGGCAACATGTGAACAAGGAGGGAAGCTGGATGACGGACGGGCAGGCGGGCGTTCACGTGCTGTTTCTGCAACGTTCCCGGAAGTCAGAAGTGACTTTCCAGAATAAAGGTTTGAGGAACGAGGAGGCTCTTTAGGCTCTTTACGCAGAGAAGTGCAACCACCTCCGAGCCCTCTCGAGCGCCCAGAGACAAGGGGACGGCCAGGGTGCACAGTAGGCTGCTGTCTGCGCGGAGAAAGGCGAGGGCAGGTGCACGCAGCGGCTCACTCGTGCACGCACTCCCTTTGAAAGGCGGTGCTCCGTCCGGCGAGGCGAACATCCCTCCCTTGGTGAACATCTGAACATCAAGTACAAATGGCATCACAGTTGTAAGAAAGTATCTGCTAGAACGTGCGCCGTTCTTCTAGCTTTGCTTTTTTTGAAGGCTGAGATAACAGGTTCCACCTACGGGGAGCCCCCCTGCGCCCGGCTGCTGACTCGCCCCAGGATGGGGACCAGACCCACTGGAGCCAGTGGTGATTGACTGGTCACCCCGACAGCTCACAGCTGACAGGTGCCTGACCCCAACCAGGCGCTGGCAGGAGCACGAGAAGCACGCACGATATTCGTTATCTCCTCAAAGAAATAGGGTCCCCCCCCATTTTGGCTCAAAGAGCTGCTGTAGCGGGTTGAACAACGCTCCCCCAAATTCACATCCACTTGGACCTCAGCATCAGACTCACGTAGAAACGGGGTCTTTGCAGGGGAAATTAGTTAAGAGTGAAGTTGTGCTGGAGTCGAGTGGGCCCGACATCCGCGGACTGGTGTCCTTGTCAGAGAGGACACACACGCAGTGAGACACAGAGGGACGGAGCCCGGCGGGGACACAGGCGGGGCCGGGGCCGGGGGCCTCCGCTGTTCCTCTCTCCACGCGATGGACGTGGACATGGCAAGGGCTGCCAGGCTTTCCCCGGAGCGGGGGGCACAAGGCGGGGTGGCCGACCTGCTCCAGCCGCCCCGCTGTCCTGCACTCAGCACAGGCCCCAGGCGGCCACACCGTCTGAGAGCCCGATGCTGGCGCAATGAGGGTCTCCCGACGTTCAGATGTTGAGAAATAACACCAATCTAGAAGACCGTGCCCTGCAGGTCCCACCCCCATGCCCGTGGCTTTGGGGTGCAGGACCGGGAGGCAGGGAATCTGCCATGGGGGGGCACAGTGTGTGGCTCCCGGCGTCCCTGGGTGGGGAGGGGTCAGACTCTGGAGCCCGTACGAGGCTGGACTGGAAAGCCTGGGTCAGGGCAGGAGGGTGGCTCCTCTTTGGGGGGGGGTGATGCCCACAGACCCGCGGGGCTCGTGCCGCAGGCCCGGCGTCCTGCCCGTGGCCCGGCCCAGGGAACAGGGTGTGGAGGGTGGGCCGGCCATCCATCATCCCCGATGACGATGGAGACGTGGGAGACGTGGGAGCTGGCCGGGCCTCCCACTGCGCTCCCTCCCCGGGTGCACAGCTGCACTCTGGGCTCCCGCACCCCCACTCCAGCCTCATACCCTCCTCGGGGCTCTGGGCACTCAGCAGGACAGCTCTTGCCCTGGTGCCTTCGCGCTGGCCGTTCCCTCTGCCTGGAAAGCTGCTCCCTCAGCTCATCCAACACTGAGTCCCTCACCTCGTGCAGCGGCTAATGCCGGCCCTCCTAGGGGACGAGGGCCGGGGTCTCCCACCGTGTACCTGTCATGGCTGCCACAGTGTGAAGACACAGTAGGTGCTCAGCAAATACACACAGGCCGTGGCACAGTGAGTGACCTGGCCCCCGCCCCCCGGGCTCGGAGCAAACCGCGGGCATGGCTGAGGCCCCAGCAACCATACAGGCAGCGCCGGGTGGGGGCCCACCCACCTTTGAAGAAGACGATCTTGTGGTCGCTGGTACGCTCGTACACGGCGTCCACACTGTCCAGGTGCAGGGGCAGACCCCGCCAGAAACGGTGCATCTGCGCGGGCTGCAGCGACGCCAGGTGCCCGTCCCGTGTCAGCCGCCAAAAGTACCTGCCTGGGGGGCCAGAGAGGGTGTGCGGCTGCAGGTGCCGGTCTGGCGGGCAGCGGGAGGGGGCCGCCCTTCCCTCCATTTGCCGCTCGCTGGATGCGGGACCGGGTGGGGGTTACCTTTGAAGAAAAAGGCCTCGCCGCGGATCTGGGCCACTGCGTCGAAGTCAGTGCTGCAACGGTGAGGCACGTCCTTCCTGGGCCTGGGGGCAGAGAGAGCCGGGGGGGCTGGGGGCAGGGGCCTGGGGGGGGCAGAGGGAGGGGAGGGCTGGGGGGCGGGCTGGGGGTGAGAGAGAAGGGGGGTGGGCAGGGGAGAGGGGGTGCCGGGGCTGGGGGCACAGACCCGGGCGGGCTGAACCCCCATTCCTGAGCCACTGTGAGGAGCTGGGCGTCACAAAGCCCCGGAAGGAGACCCCGCATCGTTGCCCACAGGCTCAGAGAGGCATGACAACGGTGTGCGTCAAGAGAGAAAGGGCATTAAAAGCAGTCCCTTATGTGTCAACTATACTTCAATTAATAAACGAAAATCCAAAGCCCGCGTCCCTTTTCCACAGTCCAGAGGGGCCGAGACAGAGCGAGAAGCGGGCGGAGCGTCAGCGAGCATCGTGGGTGCAGGTCTGGGCCAAGGAGTGAGCAGGTGCCCCTCCGCATCTGGGGGGCTTAAGGAAAGGGTCGTGGTCCCACAGCCGTGCTTTCTCAGGAGAGCCAGGAGGCTCTGAGCCTCTGTTGGGGGCGGTGCCGGCCCACAGAGTGCACACCAGGGGCCCACAGCTTACGGGGTGCTGGACCGATTGTCAGGGGGCTCTGGCAGGAGCGGAGGCTCCTCGGGCTCCGGGGTGTCTGGCTGTGCCGTGGGGGACACGGACTCCCGCACGCCTGTGGAGACAGGAGGCTGCACTGGACCCGTAGGCCCGCCTCCCTGCAAATCCCGCCCCCACCAGGGGACCCCCCCCCCCCAGTGCGGAACTGCGGCCAAGGGGTGGCAGGTCCCCACACGGGCACGGCTGCCAGAACTACAGCAGGAGTAGGAGACACGGGGGTCCCCACGACCCCTCCTTGACCTCCAGGGCTTAAACGAGGTTGCCCCCCAGACTCCTTGTGGGTGCAGACCCCAAAGAACCAAACACAGGGGTTCCAACCAAAACTTGTCTGTGAATGTGCCCAGCAGCCAAAACATGGAGACGCCCCAGGTGTCCACCAGCATGAGTGGGCCACAGTGACACGGGCCGTGGGCGGCCTCGGGAACAGGGCACTCAGTGAGAGAAGCCGGACACAAAAGGCCACTCGGGTGCAATTCCATTGGCGTGAGAAGTCCACACCGTGGAGACGAACAGAAAGGAGGTCAGTGGCTGCTCGGCGGGGGGGCAGGGGGTGGTGAGGAATGTTCTGGAACTAGGTGAAGTGGCAGATGGGTAACACTGTGAACGGGGTAAATGCCACTGACCTGGATGCTCCGAGTGGTTAACGTGGTACATTTTACTCTAGCAGGAAAAGCCCAGAGGCATCGGAGGGCCGGGGGCGAGGGGAGCGTGGGAGCGGGGGAGGGGCTGCCACGCTTAGGAAGGGGAGGCAGGGTCTGGCCGCCGTGCGGAGCAGACTGTGGTTGGAGCAGGAGACCAGAGCCGCACACGGGGCTGGGGCCACCGCCTCTGGCCTAGGCCCACGCCCGACGCAGGATGGGGCCTCCTTCTGCGCCGCTTCCTGACATGTCCCCAGCAGAGCAGGTCCCCAAGCAGGGCTCTGGGCCCCGTCCTGGCTCTGTTGGCCGCCACGGGCCAGCCTGCCTCAGTTCTCTCCCACCTCTAAGTGGGGCCGGCCGGCCCGCGGTCACAGGTGTAAAGACCGGGCGCCGCTAGGCACACAGGTGGTTCGCACGGGGCCAGGGGCACCACCCACGCCCGCGGTCACTGCCTGAAGCTCTGTGGGCACTGGCCTGGGATCTTGCCCGGGGCTCAGAGGCTCTGGGGCGAGCTGTTATAAGGGCTGCAGGCCTTGCATCCAGGGACCCCGGCGACAGACACCCTTTACTCATCCCACACACAAGGGGGCAGCTGCTAAGTCGTGCCACGCAGGGTCTAGATGCCGAGCTCATGAAGACGACCAAGACGGAAAAAAAAAACAACCCTCCTCCCGGGGTGGTCTGTGCGCTGGGGGTCCCCTGCCCTTCTGTGCCCATCCCAGGGGAGCCTGTGGCTGGCTCAGGGGAGGACTCACCGTACAGCTGCCAGATCCGCACCCTGTCCTCATAGGGGAGCCTGTAATGCAGAGGGTCGCCAACCGGGCCCTGGTAGTAGGGCTGCATGATGGAGCTCGCGGCCGCCACATGGCTCAGCCCGATGGCGTGGCCAAACTCGTGGACAGCCACCGCAAACAGGTCCATATCATGGGCATCTGGGAACCACAGGGAGCAGTGGATCAGGGGAGGGACTGCCGGACTGGCCACAAGGATGGGGAAAACTTGTGCACAGGGGCAGGGGGCACCCATGGGGAGGGGGTGTGATGTGAGGGGTACCGACCCGGTTCCTGCCAAGGCCCTCCTGGCATCTACAAGGGCTTCTCGGGCCTGAGTCCCACCATGGCAAAGGGCCCAGAGGCTCTGCGGGGTCACTGCAGGTTCCTCAGGCTGGGACAGGCTCCGCCCCAGGGCTGGAGTGTGGACTGACCCCACAGCGGCCCCCATCTCCCGGCCCACATCTGTGCCCTGTGCTGAGGGGCTCGGCCCACCCACAGCCTGGGGGCCTGTGCCTTCCAGGACAAGTGGGGCTCAGCGAGCAAGGGGGTGAAGGTGTGAAGACCTGCAGAGGCCTTGCAAGCTTCCGCTGCCTCTTGGAAGCTGGGACCAGGGTCAGGACAAGCCCGGCTCAGCCCGTCATGGGGTAGACACCTCGAGCCGCGTGAGCCCGCGTCCCAGGCCTGTGAGCCCAAGATCAGCAGGGCAGGCGCCCCTGCCGGAGACGGCGGGATGAGGCTGGGCTCCATGGGCAGGACAGACACACAGCGCTTGGGGCCATGGGGGCTCTTCACCCCGCAGGCCTGGAGTGGCCGCCATAAGCCAGGGGCTCCCTGGGACTCAGCCTCAGCCCAACGCACCTGACGAGCGGAAGGCCCAGGACTCGTCATCATCGAAGTGGGCGTCCCCTGCGGTGTGGTGGTCGCCGGGGAAGAAGGCGTGGGCCACCGTGCCGCCGGGGCCGTCGAAGGGGTAGGCGTCGTTGTGGTCGGCCGTGGAGAAGTCGATCTGGATGTCCGCAGTACTGCCCGCCACCTCGTGAAAGTTGAGGGGCGTGATGTCGCTCCAGACTTTGAGGGCGTAGTGCATGAGCGCCCGCACCGTGTCGCGGCCCAGGGGCGAGTCCCGTGGGAATGTGCGGACCCTAGGTGATGGGGTCAGAGCCCGGGGTCTGCCCACCAGGCGCAGGCCCTGCCCCCACCTCCGCACCCACCCGGGGGGCTCCCGGGCACATCCCTCCCCAGGGGTGCCCATCCAGGCCTTGCTGGGAAACGGGGTTTTGCGGATGTAGTTAGGCTTTGAGATGAGGCCTCCTGGATGGGGTGAGGTGTCCTCAGAGGACACAGCAGGGGACGCGGGGACGGGGAGAGGGCCGCGGAGGGCGGCGGACAGGGGGGCGGGGCGAGAGCCGCGCGAGCGTGGACGCAGCGACTGTGGCAGTGGGTCGGAGGCGGCCAGCAGCACCCCGAGCAGGGAGGCCGGGGGGGGGGGATTCCCCCCGCCCGCCCCCCCACGGAGCCTCAGAAGGAGCCAGCCCTTCGAGCCCTGGACCTTGGGAACTGAGGACACGGTCCCGGTCCCACCAAGCTCGGCTCGGGGACGCTTGTTTCGGCAGCCCCCAGGCACTGAGACCCAGAGAGGCAGGCAGGTGCCGCCCACCCACCTCCAGGACAAGCTCCTCCTGTTCCACGTGGCTGGAGCTGAAGCCTGGCGCCTCCTTCGAGCTGGGGCCGCAGCCGGGAGGTCAGGGAGGGAACACCGAGGGGTCTTCATCAGTGCCAGGGTGGCCTCGTCTGCAGGGGTGGCCGGGGGTCAGGTCCCCTGGGGCTGGCAGCAGGCTCAGGCCCTATGCCCCAGTCCCTGCCCCGGGGCTTCAGCGTGCCAGGCCTCACGGCCAGGGGGACGTCCGTGACCAGGCAGGGGTCATGCGAAGCAATCACTGACTACGGCAGCACACACGCCTGACCGGCTCTGCTGGGGCACGGACGTTTGCAGCTCTTCCGAGGCCTGGGCACAGGTGCGCTCCATCAGCCCACAGGAGGGGCTCTCCAAGCCGGGGATCTGTTGCCAATATGTAAAACCCGCAGTGCTCCCACAAATACCCCAGATTTCTGGCTTCCCGTAGAAAGCTGCAAGTTTTGGCTGCACAGAACTGCCACTTCGGGGACAAGAATCAACTGGGGCCATGGTTGGGCAGACCCCACCCCGACAGCTAGCCCCCTTGGCCCCCATGGCACAAGTGCATGAGACCCTGCTGGGCGGCGTGCAGATGGGCCTGGGCACAGCTGGTGCACAGTCCCCCCACATCTGGCGGTGGTGAGCGTGCCGACGAGATCCCATGTCCCCAGGGACAGTGGGCCCAGCCCTAAGCGCACCCCCCACGGGCAGGCTGGAGAGGGCAAAGGGCCCCAAAGGGTGGCGGGGCAGTTAGGGGAAACCCCATCTCCTGCCACCGCTGCGGGACTGACCCAGGATGCCGGTGGCCTCCAGCCCTCCGAACCGCTGCATGGCCGCAATGGCCTTGGTCAACTCCTCCCGTATCTGCAGCTGCCCTCTTGTGGGGTCTGTGGGAGGCAGGTAGCCGAACTTGCTCAGCCACTCCTGAGAGCAGAGAGCAGAGTGAGGTGAGGCGGTGGCGGGCTCAGCCCCACCAGAAGAGCTGCCTGCCCTTGAGGTGAGGGGCAGGCCTCTTCCGCCCTGATCACCACCGGCCCCAGCCCCCCATTAGCCCACAGACCACCTCATGCCCCCTCTTTATAGACAGATTCTGGAGAACTGTCTTATTAAACTTGATGCCCCTTAGAAGGGGTGAGCTTAAGCAGTGCCCTTCTCCTGCGCCAGAACACACCCAGGGCACACTTGAGAAGGTGAAATTATAAAAAGGTTATTGCGTGTGGCAAGTGCCAAATTCAGGCCCGGAGCTGCCTTACGAGGCAGCAACCTAGGACCTAAGGTCTGAAACCCACACCGAGAGGGCAGTAGCCTCAGACTCCGGTTTTAGGAATCCGGTCACGAGCTGCCCGGACTCTGAAGCCAGGCTGGCTGGGGGCAAATCCCACTGGGCCACCTCCTTGCCGGGCACCTGGGACAAGTCCCGCAAGCCCTCTGGGTGGTCTCCTTGCCTGTGGGTGTGAGGACATCATGAGTTAGAACACGGAAACGCTCAGCGCCTGACACAGGCGCTCTGTATACAAAGTGTACGTGGTGTTGTCGGGACAGGTCTGCCGAAAAGTGCCCTGGCACTGGGGTCCCAAGCCAAACGGGAAGCAGGAATGGCAGGTGACCCTTCCCCATGGACACAAATAGAGCCTCCTTCCCAAGTCCCAGCACCTTTACCCCCGTCGGGGGGCCCGAGAAGAGAGGGAGGCGCTGACGCCATTCTTTGGGGGGAGTCTCAGCTTCAACTACCAAATGGTGTCACGCCCACGACCTGGCCGGTGTGACATGAAAGCCTCGGGCCATGTGGACAGCAGTGGGCTCCCCAGTGGGGGAGGACCTGCAGGTGGGTGGGGCGCAAGGTTGCAGGAATTCCCTGAGACCCTCCCCTCCCAGGCCTGGCTCCAAGATAGGTAGCAACCTGCAGGCCTATTTGTTTTCTGGTGGACACTGAAGAAACTCTCAATTGCGTTTATGCTACCTGCAGGGTCCCCGGAAGCTTCTGAGTTTGTGGCCCCTGCCAGTAGGACCCCTGCCCAGAGGCTCTGCCCCCACAGGGGGCCCAGGAGGTGCTTGGTGGGAGAGAGTCCACCCTCCTGGAATTCTCAGGAGCTTCAGTTGACCAGGAGGAGCCACCTCCATGATTTGCATAGAATTTGTATACACCGGCAGAGAACCAGCTAGATTCCTCTCTTTCCTGGAAACGTGGAGTCTTTCTTGGGGTTTCTCTGTTCCTTTAACTCCCACCCCTCAAGCCCTTACTGGCCCAGAACCACCAGTCCTGACAGAAGACCCCTGAGAGAGTGTGCGGACCCGGGGCCCTCAGAGGTTGTCGGACAGCACTGGGTAGCAGTGGAAGTGACTTGGTCCTCGATGGACAGCAATCAGGAGACCCTTCCAAGTGGACACTCCTGATTAGGGGGCCTGAGGAGTGACGCCCTATGCTCAGACGAGGTGGGCATCGGCTGGGACAGGCCCACTTCCCCACCCCGGACTGTGCCCTCCTCAGAGTTAAGATCTTTGCTGCCCCTGAACACCCCTCTTCCTTTGGGAGGACCTCCCTTCACATCACTTGGGACTCATTAAAGTGTATCTATCTCAGGCACCAAGAGGGGACATGTCCTGGCTAGCATCCGGCTAGGCACTGGAGATGCTCAAGCACAAAACAAGTATATTTGAGGCTACATGTGTTTTGGGGGAAAAGTTTTAACAAGGTTTTGATGTTGCAGTTTTCTTTCTGAATGTCAACATGCAGGCACACACACATTTCAAAGCCCTGCTGCTCAGCAGCACAAGGCTGCCTCCTCCAGGAAGCCCTCAGGAGTCTCCTGACAAAGAGGATGCCAGGCGTGGGAGCCAGCCCCCACCCTCCTCACCAGGGAAGGGTCCATTCAAGCAGGTGCATCCCCCCACCCAGGCCAGCTGCTTCAGAAGGACCTCCCCCCCCCCCCCGGCTCCCCGGGCAGTCTGGCCTGCAGGCTGAGGTAACAGCTGGGTCTCTGCACTGAGCAGCCCCGTGCTCCACCCCTCACAGGGCTCTGTGGGGTTCATGGAGGAGCCCTCGCCCGCCAGCCCCCGGGGTCCCCAGGGAAGCCTGGCCAGGAGACCCTTGCGTTTCTGGGCTTTGGAGAAGCCAAGAGCACTTCCGGCAGTTTTGGAAATGTTTGCCAACACTGCAAAGCAGGTTTTAGCCTTGGATCCGAGTGGCCAGCCTGGGTTAACTTGCAGAAGAAGGGGCAGCTGAGTGCAGGTACGGCCCTGGGACTGGCACTGCTGCCCCCAAGGTCAGTGGCCACTCCCACCTGCCTGGACCCTGCCTGAGATACGGCTGGATCTGCGGGGTTGGTCAGGGAGTCCCCACCAGCAGGCGAGAGCTGGGGGTGCGGGGGTCTGTGTCCTCAATTGCACTTCCCACCTACCCCCAATGTGGACTCCTCCCAATGACATTAGCCTCTCAAGCCCCCCCCCGCCCCCCTTTCTCCTCCCCACGCCCCCGAAGGCCCCTGCAGTCCTGGGGGGGGGGCTTCTGGGTCCCTTCCTGGACAGTCCAGAGTGGGGGTGGGTGGGAGCACCCCACCAGCTGGCCAGGGGAAAATCCTAAGGGGGGGGTCTGACAACAGGACAAGCCCTGGCGGGCGTGGGGGCTGCTGACAGCCGCTGGCCCTCGGGAGGCCTCGGGGGTGGCACTGGGCCTGCAAGCCCGTGGGGCCCCGCCCAGGCCTGTCTTCGGTGGAGGCACAAGTGCCTGGAACCCAAAGGCCCCATCCCCGCGGGGAAGGCACAGTGGCCGCCAGCAGAGGGAGGGAGGGGCTCTCGGGGAGGGGGCGGCTAAGAAGACAGTGCTCTCTCCCCACTTGCCAGCTCATCTCCATCTCGGGAGGTGACAGGCAAATTCCCAAATGGCCGGGCTTCCTTTTTTCCCGGGGCACCACTACATTCTGAAGCTGCCGAGGAGACTAATGGGTGCGAGCGGCGGGGGCGTTAACCCGGGGACGCGGCAGACGAGCGCCCCACCGCTCCTTCGGGCGGGGGGCGGCGGGTGGGGGTGGGGCTGGGGGTCGCAGCCGGGGCCAGATGCTGCCCCCGCCTTCTCCTCGGGGGCGCCCGCCGCAGGAAGCCCGCCCCCCCCCGGGGGTCCCCGCCCCCTCAATCGCTACAGAGCCCACGGGGTGCACACCCAGGCCGGCCCCTCCCTGCGCCGTCTTCACGGCGACCGCGTCTCCAGGGCAACCAGGCTGCCGCAGCGGAGGTGAACCTTCCAGAAGGCTGTGACGAGGGGAGGGAGAGGGGAGGGAAAGGGGAGGGGAGGAGAGAAGCAGGGGCGGCGCAACCCCGCAGCCGCCGCCCCGCCGAGGAGGATCCCCAACAGCGGAGGAGATGAGCTCTGCCTCCTCCCAGCGACCGCTGAGCTGGGCCATTACCGCAGAGGGGGAAATTGAGGCCGGGACATGGTGTCCGGTGCCAGGCAGTGGCAGGACTCCGTGCAGCGCGCATCCGGCGGGCCTTTCCCGGCTCGCCCACGCGGCCTCAGGTCTTTCCCTGTGCGCTCAACACAGTTTGTTACACCGCCAACAGGTCTAAGTCCCCTCCCTACTCTTAGGGTCACAGGGAAGCGCAGCCCTGGCCCCACGGCAGCCCCAGCAGGTGGGCGGCCCCAGCAGGTGGGGGGGACCCAGCAGGTGGGCACCGGGAAACTGCAGCCCCAGCCCAACGGAGGGATGGTACAGGGCTGCACTGTTTTGTGCTTCACCAAGCTGGCAAACAAGAAGTGCTTACTGTATGCAGGGTCTCAGGTGGTCCCCTTGGCTGCCCCACCACGTGGCCGCTGCCGTCTCCACTTACAGGTGGCAAGTGGTGACCAGGAGACACACAATCCCCTGGAGCCTGGCAGGGCCACCGTGTGCCTGGACTGGCCTGGGTATCTGCAGCTCTGCCAGGGACCGTGGCCATGGATGGCTGACCTGTGGGCCCTTCCCCTGCACGACCCATCTCCAGCTGGAACCCCAGCCGCATGGCGGGGGGCATGGAGAGCAGGTGTCTTTAGCATTAGCCCCTCTGCACAGATGAGGGAACCCAGGCTCAGAGGCTGCTGTGGGGCCGCGTGCAGACGGCCACCCCCCAGCCACGGCGATGTGGCTCGGGAGACATGGAGCTGGCAGGCGGTGGCTTCAGAGCAGTCCTGAGGACCCCAACACTCACAGTGAGGAGGGCAGAGCCCGGCCGGTACCCACGAGGTGCCGGCTCCCTGCTCGCCCTGCGAGCCTTCACTTGGTGCCCCTCGGAGGGCAGTGTGACCACCACCTCCACTCACAGCTCAGGAGACTGAGGCCCCCAGACGTGTGACCGGAGTCAGTGGCGGAGCCGTGGTCCGGTGGCAGTCCCTGTCCGGCTTGCTCTGCCACGGGGGCCGCTAAAGACCCTGAAGGGAAATGAGCTGGGGCGTCCTCAGAGCAGGACCCCCCATGCTTGTCTTCCTCTGGGAGCTGACAGCGGGCGGCTGCTGGGGGCTCCAAGCCCCAGTGTCAGCCCCAGTGTCTTTCCCGGGGGGGGATGCTCCTGGACCCCCCCGACAGCCTGCTGTTCGCTGTCCATCCACCTGACACTTCCAGGCTGAGCGCTCGCTGTACTGGGCACCCTGGGGACAGCGAGGGCCTGGGAGAGCCTGTCCTGCACACAGGGCTCCAGGCGTGGACAGTGTCTTGGGGAAGAACAGCAAGGAGCAAGTGAACACAGCAAGTGACACCAGACCGTGATGGTGTCATGCACGACTGTCGTTACCAGAAGCGATCCCAGCAGTTACTGAGTGCTCTTCCCTTCACTAACCCACTTCACGCTCTCGGCATCCCCCAGGGCAGAGCTACGTGAGGCCGGGATGCACTGTCTGCGGGTTCAATCCGCGCTTGGCACGCGGGAGACGCCAAGGGAGTACCTGCTAAATTAATCTTACAAGGGCATGATTATCCCCATTTTACAGATGGGGGGCCTAGAGAGATTAGGACCCGCAGTCCCACAGCGTGGGGCAGGGCCGGGGAGCCCGGGGGGTCTGGCTGCAGAACCTATTCCTGTAACCTTCGTGCTATGAGGACACGTGAGTGACAGGTGCAGGGACTAATTAAATGGTGGTCAGGGAAGATGTCCCGGGGGGGGGGGGACAGTAGGTTGAGACCAGAAAGACGAGGAGCTGGTCAGGTGACAAGCCTGTAAAAGTTCATGGAGGTGGCCATGGCAGATGCAAAGGCCCCGGGGCAGGAAGCAGCCTGGGAAGTTCCCTAGAGAAAGGAGTTCCACGGAGTATAGGAGGGAGGCATTCAGAAGCCAGCCGCCTGTAAGGAGTGGGACCTGATTCTGTGCGAGTGGGGAAGCTGGGCTGTGCATACTGCCAGACCACTCTGTCCTGTCACTCTCGAGAGCTGGACAGTGCTCGGGGGACCCGACAGGCTCTCAGTTTATGTGGGGCAGATGCATCACCCTCCATGAGCCAAGCAGACCCTACACCCAGAGCATCTCACTAGAAACTCAGATCACCACTGACAGGCAAAAAGCACACACCCTTGGAAGGCACTGCGTCAGCCCCCCTGCCAAACCCCAAATCCTATACAGCCTTCTCTCCATTCCTCTGTCCCCCTGGGAACACGCAGGCAGCTTGTTACCTGCCAGACACTTCAGAGGCCTCACCTGAACATCCCAGCAGCCCTGTTTTACAAATGGGAGCCTGGGGCCTGCAGGCTGGGTCTGGACCCCCATCTGTGTCAAGGGCCCCCATGACAGGAAACGCAACCTAAGCCCCCAGGCCGGCCGGTCCACACTCCCAGAGCTCAGACCACAGGCATCCAGCACAGCCCTGCCCACACCACCCTGGCTCGCAGGACAAAAGCCCCACAGAGACTTCTTTCAGACCGGCCGGCCGCCCCAAAGGCAGTGGGTGCTCCGGCACAAGGACTCAGTGCTGACAGCATGCCTCAGGGTGGGGGCCTCAGGAGGGCTGGGGGGTGTCTGAGGTCCTTCACATTTAAATTCAACCTCCCACAGAGGTGTAGGGAGGGGACCCCAGCAGCCTTCCCTCTCCAAGGCTCAGGACAAAAGCATGCATGCCCAGGTTCACCATTCCTGCTCTCTCTGTCCTGGCAGGGGGCATGCAGTCTGGCCCTGGCCTGGGCGTCTGCAGCTTCGAGGTGCGAGGGACAGTCCTGGCCCTAAGCCAGGTCTGTGACCTCAGGCCCGAGGGCACGCAGGGCCCACAGGCTCCCCTGGGTGCTGGCACTGAGGAGCAGGGCCCCAGAGGCCACTGGCTGAGGGTGACTGTCACCCTTGCCGTGACCTGCCTCTGGCCCAGGAGGGGGACGCGAGGCTCACACTCGCTCCGAGTGAGGTCCTGGCTCGCACCCACCCTTGTCACCATCCAGCCTTGTGCTGCCCATCCCTGTGGGGCCTCCTGGGGCCTCCTGGGCCGTGGCAGGGCCTTGCTCATTCCCGGCCATCCTCAGCCACACACCAGTCAGCTTTCTGGGTGTCAAAGATCACACGATCCGCCAAGATGCCGCGTGGTTCGGGGCCCCAAGCACTTGGTTGCTGGAAGCAGAAACCTGAGCAGAAACTCGAGGGGCCAGGCTGGCAGGTGTGCTAACGTGCACCGCACCCCATTCACGCCCACCACCAGGCCCCCCTGCTCCCGGGCCTGGGTCCCAGGTGTCCCTGGCCCTGCTGCTGGCTTAGCAAAATATTAGCAATAGCCCACTCGTCTGTGCCCAGGGCCGGCTGGAGGATGTGACGTCTGCGCCAAGAAGCGAGCTGGGGTGAGCACCAAGCACCAGGCAGACCCAGACGCTCCAGTACGGACCGCTCCCCAGGACGGACTTCCAAGGGAAAACAGCAGGGCACGGCACCGTGGGCAGCAGGCGTCACCCCCAGAGATAAGGGGCCCAGGTCCCCACGTCCTTTGGAGTGCCCAGACGACCTCCAGAGGCATTCTCAGGAAGCGAGGGGAGGGCAGGAAAGATGGGATTTCTCCCGCTGGCCCTTCCCTATGGCCTGAATAGCTTGCTACAGGTATTACCTACCCAGAAATAAAATGATGAAAAGCTCGGGCCCAGAAGGACTCGCTGAGCGGCCGACAGCCCCAGGAGGGCACAGCGCACTCTTTGGTCCTGCTCCACACGGCCTGAAAACCGGCCTGAAAACCCACCGGTAGTTGGGCGCAGGAGGACTCAATCCAGGGCTTTGTCCTCTCACTAAAGCTGGGGGTGGGCTGGGCCGGGCCAGCCTCTCTGGGGACCAGCCAGTGCTCCAGACCCGCTAGGCTCAACTCTGGCAGAAGCTGGGTCACACTGACAAAGGGGCCCTTCTCCTCCCTGGCAGCCCTAGACCTGAATATGCAGAGTCAGTGGGCCCCAGGGGTGTGTGCGGCAGTCTACAGAGGGGGTGGGAAGGAGCCCCCTCCCCCCCATAAATCCTGTCTCCGAGACTTCCTGCACCTCTGGGTCTGGGGCTCTGAGGTGTCATTCCCCAGAAGGCCACCAGAGACCGCCCTCCGCCCACAAACGTGGGCAGGAGGCAGGAAGGCTTGGCCGCACCCGGAGGGACCTCCTGGCCTTCCCTGGGTGGGGGCCTCTAGGGTCAGGGGCAGAACCCGTCACTACTCCCCCACGGGGCCAGATGCCAGGGTCCTGCTGTCTCTGGGGCTCCAGGCTGAGGAGCCACAGCCCCCCCACCCCCAGTGCATCTCACAGAGTTGGGCCCATGACTGCCCCCCACGCCCCAGGAGGCAGTGCCAGGCCCTAGCTGGGAGGAGTGCACCCAGCCTGCTGTCTCTGGGCAGGCAGAGAAAAAACCTGAGAACCGGGCCAGGTCTGACAAATGAACTGGGCCGGGACTAGCACCCGCTGGCGGGACCCCGTGGGATCCCCCTCAGCCTCCGGAGCAGGGCCTCTCTGAGCCCCAGACCATGTGCCCCAGGAGCGGGTCCAGGAAGCCCAGAGCGGGTGAACGGAGGCACCCCAATTTCAGGGGCAGTTTGGCTGGGAGGACGCCCGGTGTGGGGCCCCTCAGGCCTCGGGATGCCGTCAGCAGGGACCGTGGCTGCGCCCTCCCAGATGGCTTCGAGGGCTGGGCCAGCTGGGCGGGGGTGGTCCCAGCCTGCTTCTCAGCCAGAACCTGTGGCCGAGTCCTGCCAAGTCTATGGAGCTGCGGGTGCCTCCCAACTGCCCCCATCCGAGTGCCTCCGCTTGCCTAACTCCGCCTGCAGCCTCCAAGTGCCAACGGCGCTGGGAGAGGGGTCCGGCCAGCACCGCTGCCGGCCGTGGGCCGTGTGCGGGGGTGGGGAGGCCGCGGCTCCCCGCCCGCATCCCCACGCCTCGGGGAGTGAGGGCAGGGGCGGAAGCCCCAGAAGATCGTTCCAATCCAACGGCCCCTCGCGCCCTCGCCTGGCCTCTCGGATCTGGGGGCGGCGACCCATAAAGTCTGATCTCAACCCTCCAGGTCCAAAGGAGTCTGAATGGGGGAGGGGCGCGGGACAAGGCCATTGCCGCCGCTCCCAGGACGGTTCCCAAAACAGGGGGGACAGCTGGGGTTACGGGAGGGGGCGCTGGGGACGGCGGTGGGGCTGCATCAGAGCCTGGGAGTGGAAGGGGGACCCCATCCAGCTCAGACAGGGCCAAGCGGGCGGCAGAGCAAGGCTGGCCGCCCTGGCGGCGGAAGAGGCCAGGGAATAGGGCCAAGATTCATGCCCAGCGGGGGGCAGGGGGGCCGGTTCTCTTGCTCCCCAACACCCTACACGGAGCAAACTCGAGAGCCACCGGCTTTCCGGGGCGCCCACAGTCCGCAGCCCCAAGCTTTCCTGGGTGGTGGGTGCACGCCCCTCCCCCCGCCACTCCCACTGGGAACGCACGCGGGGCGCACTGCCCCCGCGGCTGCAACGGCTGTCCCACTCGCCTGGGGTCCCCCTTCGGGGCCGCTCCAAGCCGCGGACAAGGGCTCCGGCCAGGCAGCCCCAACCTCCGCTGCCTCCCGCTGCTGCCGCGCGCGGGGAGCGCAAGCAGCCGGGAAGGCACGCGGCGCCCCTTTCCTAGCCCGGGTGCGCGCGCCTCAGCCGCTCAGCCTGCGCCCCGGCCTCAGCTTTCCGCCTAGGAAATGGGTCCAGGGCTCCCCGAGCTCCTGCAGGCGCCGAGGGGCACGGACGGCGTCCTCCCCGCCCGCGGGACCCCGTATGCCGGCCGCGCACTCACCACTCCCAAGCTGAGGTCTTCCGCGCGGGATGTGGGCGCGCCCCAGCTCCCGCGGGCCGCCAGCGCGAGCAGCAGCAACGGCAGCTGCGGGAGCCGGGGCCAGGGGGGCGGCGGGCCGGGACCGGGGGCGACGCGGCGCCCCATCCCGTTCGCGGGGCCGTCGGCGCGGCACTGCAGGTCTCCGCGTTCCCGCGCCCCGCTCCGCCCGGCTCCCCGCGCCCCTGCGTCGGGCTCCCCGCGCCGCTGCGCCCCGCGCCGCCGCTCTGCGCCCCTGCACCCCCACGCCCGTGCGCCCCGCTCTGCTGCGCGCCGCTTCCCGGCCCGCCCGAGCCCCGCGCACCGCCTCCTATCGGCGGGGCGGGGAATGCTAATGTATGCTAATGACCGCCGGCAGCGCTCGCTCCGCCCACTCTCTTAAAGGCCCCGCGTCCCGCGCGGGTGCTCGGACCCCACCCGCGCCCCACGCCTCGCGCGTGCACCGGGGACTGGAGCTGCGGCTGTCGGAAGGCCGGCGATTTCCGAGTGTCCCGAGACGGTCTCGGGACGGCGGGCGGTGCGTGGACGGGGCGCCCCCCGGGGGCTGACCGGGCCCCCGCCCGCCCGCGCGCTCCGCGGACCCGGACCCGGAGCCCGGATTCGCGGTCACGGTTGGGCACCCCAAGCGGCAGTCGCAGCGCGCCCGGCGGACGCCTGGTGGAGCCCTTGATCCTCGAAAGAAAGGGGTAGCTGAGGGGAGGGGGTGAGCGTGGGGGCGGGCGGGGCGCTGTGGGCGCGCGCGGGGCGCTGTGGGCGGGCGGGTCTCCTGGGGTCTGGGCTGGAGAGGAGGCTGTGAATGCTGACGTCTGTCGGAGGTCAGTGTGCGCGGGGCACATGTCCAGCCTGCCCCCTTTATCATCTCAGCTTCTCACAGCATCTCGTGAGGTGGGAACGATTATTCCCATTTTTCTAACAAGGAAACTGAGGTCCAGAGAAATTACTTAACTTGCGGGGTGGGGGGCTGCGAGGATCAGATGCAAACACCCCCACACCTGAGTGAGATTTCTCATCCTGGGGTCTACAACTGCTTCCCAGCCATCGCCCCTTCACCCTCTGGTCCTGGCTGGTGCTGTGGCCCCGGTCTCCAGACAGGGAAACTGAGGCCCAAGCACTTCCGCTGGATCCATGTCACCCAGTCTGGGGGGAGCGGTGAGGGCTGGCTTCCAGGCAGAGCCTCCCCTTCACCATCCTTCCCTGATACTCTTAGAGCCTCGGTGGCCCCTTTGGAGCAAGGAGATTCCGCACCTGCTGCGCTATAGCCCTGTACTGACTGATTGGAGATTCCAAGCAGCGAGGCACCCTGGCACACAGTGACCCTTCGAGGCACATCCCCAAATTTTGCTCATGTGCATTGGGACAACCTGGTTGCCAGTGAAGGAAACCAGCTCAAACTGGTCCTAGTCAAGGAAAGGAAGTTTAGGGGCTTGTTAGGCTGGGACACCCCAGAGCACACTGATGTCAGGCAAGGCTGGGGCAGGTTGTACAAGGACTAGATCAGAACTCAGTTCCTCCCTCCATTTATGCGTTGGCTTCATCCTTGGGCAAGATTTCTCCAAATGGCAGCCAGGATGGTGCAGGGCAGCTTCAGCCAACATCCTTGCCTTGCAGCAAGCCGAGCCACACACAGACCTGCAAGCCACAGACCCAGGGCTGTCTTTCATCGGATGATGTGGATTATGTGTTTGTCCCTGAGCCAACCATGTGGCCAGGGGATGGAAATGAGCTGACCTGCCTGCGTAGACCATGGGAAGGAGGGGGTTTTCTAAAGGAAACTGGAGGTGCTGAAGTCAGAGTAAGGGAGATGGATGGCAGGCAGGACCGGATCAAGGAGCTCAGAAGAGAGGCCAGAGCAGTCCACGCCTGTGTCAGAGTTCTTCCTGCATTTGAGCATTTGGAGCAGAATGCTGTAGGGGGACTCATTCCAGATGGTGGTGAAGAGAGAGGTAGCTGTGACGGTGGCCTCAGGTGCACAAACATAAGCATGGACCTCAGGTGGGTCCAGACAGTGGCTGGAGACCATGGCGAGCACCAAGCATGCTGGGCTAGGACATACTTGGGGGGAGGCTCGTCCCTTCATGCCGGGGGCTACTACACACCAGCTGCTGCTTTCTCTTTGAGCCTGCCACTGAATTCTGGCGTTTGAATGTGGACAGAATCCAAGCACCGATGAGAGGCCACTTTTCACCATCAGATGGGCGATGTTGGAAAAGTGATACATCATCATGCGCCCAGGGTGTGGAAGTGGGGACTTCGGTGCCACGGGGTGGGGGTGGGGGTGCCAGCTGGTACCGACTTACTGGAAGGCCATCAGGGAATAGCTATTAAAATTTAAAAAGTACATTTTCTATGGCTAGCATTCTTGGTGTCTGCCCTAGAAAAACACTCCCATCTTTGCACGAAAAGGCGAACGCAGGATGTACTAGTTTACCGTCAGAAGCTGCCTACATGTGCATGCAGGGCTGACCCACTAAAGCAGGGCCACGTGTCCAGTCAGTTGTGCCGGCTGTGGCCCGGGACGTGGGTGAGGGTGCTGCCCTCGGATCTGTGATTCCTGGGGCGGGCGTGCGTCCCACTAGAGAAACAGGTGTCTCTTCTAAGACCCAGGAGGTGCCCTGGACAGACACACCCAGAAGACAGAACACTACCTGGACGTTAGAAAGAAAGGACTAGATCCGGGTGCACCAAGGGGACCGCTCATACACCTTGTGGAGTGAAAAAAACAAATTGTGGGAAAAGAAATCAGAAAATCCCCACAAAACAACAAACATGTCTATAACTGTATCATTCTTCTGAGCCCTTGATCCAGCCTTGCCTGCATCCATCTCCCTTTCTCTGGCGTCAGCACCTCCAACTTCCTTTAGAAAGTCCCCCTTTGACCCTGTCAGCCCAGGGGTTTGGGATGCGGACCCCCACCATCTGGAGCATAGAAGCCAGGAGGGGCCCATCCCTCCTTACCATCTCCCGGCCACACAACCGGCTCAGAGCCGGCCCCATGGCCCACGTCCTGCAAGAAGGGACAATCCTTGGGCTTGGGCTCGCTGAGCTGGATGGCCGGGGGCTGCAGCTTTCCTGGGCTCTGTGTGTGTGTGTAAATGCAGAGGGAAAGTTCCGGAGGGAACCAACTACAGCACGTGACGAGGACTGCAGGCGGGAGGGCAGGGAGCAGCCCCAGGCCTGAGCTCACGACCTTCACTGGGCGCTCCGTCCTGCTGCCTGCCCCTGCCCCTCTCCGTCCCGGGCCCTGCGCAGCCCAGGCTCATGACTGGCGCAGGGGAGATGCTCCGGGCCCTTGCACGTGATCTGCACCCCCCAGGTGCAGAGCTACGTCCACACAGAGCCTGGTGCGTGAGGGTCTCTGCAGCTCTGACACCTCCCCATCCCTAGGTCCCCCGGGGCAGGGGTTCTCTGTCCCTGGGACCCTCTGCTTGGGGTCTGCTTGAGGGACCGGGTGAGGACGGGTGAGTCTGGGTGAGGACGGTGGGCACCGGGCTCTGTGTGGGGGGACAAGGCCTGCTTTACACTCCTACTAGGAGCGGCTATTTCTGGTTTGCTTGTGTAACTGAAAATCAATAAAAATGAGAACAAGGAAAATGTTAACTGTGTATTGGATGCAAAAGGTTGACTTACTCAAGTAGGGTCCCTTCTCCAAGACCAGGGTTTCTAGGGGAGGTGGCGCCCTTAGACCAGGCCCCATGCCTTCACTCTAGCAGGGTGGGGGGGCTCGGGCCTGAGCCCCTGCCCTTGTGGGGCTGCTGCCCTGGGTCGGGGAGACACGAATCGCGTGTGCGAAGTGTGGAACAGTGGCCCAGAGATGCCCCATCCCAGCCCCCGGAGCCCGAGAATGTGGTTCCTTATGTAGCAAAAGGGGCTTTTCAGCTGTGATCAAGGCCAGGATCTTGGGATGGGATTGTCCTGGACGGTCTGGTGGGCCCAGTGTCATCACCAGGGTCCTTACAGGAGGGAGGGGGAGGCTCAGAGCCCGGGAGCAGGTCATGCGACAAGGGAAGCGCGGCCAGAGCGGTGCAGCCAGGAGCCCGGGGATGCAGGCACCTCTGGAAGCTGGAAGCCCGAGCCCCAGGGGGTCCAGCCCTGCCCCACCTGCTTTCACTCCTGCAGAGCTGACTTCGGCTGCTGGCCTCTGGAGTGAGACTGAATGTGTTTCTGCCCATGAGTGTGTGGTCACCATCATGGCAGCCACAGTGACCCTTACTTGTCAGACAGGTGGTAAGAGTACGCAGATGGCCGCTGCGGCAGGGACAGCCAGTGCCAAGGCCCTGGGGCAGCCTAGGGGGAGGGGTGGAAGGAGAGGGGGAGGTGATTTTAAAACATGTCCTTAAGGGGCTCCTGGGGGGCTCAGTCGTTTGAGCGTGGACTCTTGATTTCGGCTCCCCCTCTGCACCCGCCAACCCCACCCCTCTCACACAAGCTTGCAACGGCATCGCTTCTCTCTCTCGTTTTTTTTTCATTTATTTATTTGAGAGAGAAATAGAAAGCACGAGAGAGAGAGAGAGAGAGAGAACGAGCGGGGAAAGGGGCAGAGGGGGAGGGAGAAGCCGGCTCCCCACAGGGCCGGACGCAGGGCTCGATCCCATGATCCCCAGAATCACGACCTGAGCCAAAAGCAGATGCCCAACCAACTGAGCCACCACCCAGGCGCCCCAATAAATAGGTCTTAAAAAAAAAAAAGGACACGTCCTTAAATCGTGACACCCCTCCCAGGGAGGTACTCCCCTCCCCTGGACACAGAGCATCTCTGTGACCGCCTTCATGAACAGCCAGGCCCGGACTCGTGTGATGACCCCTGAGCTGGCCGTGCTGGGTCCCTCTGCTCACTCCTGCAAGGTATTTCCTGGCGGGGTAGGGGTGGGGGGGAGAGCGGGGAGGGGGGAGAGGGAGGGGACGGAGATTCGCCAGGACCAGGGCAGTCCCAGCCCCCGGCCTTGCTCCCACTGCTCGGGTACCAGCTTGTGTAGGTGGAGCAGGCAGGCCAGGTGGCCGAGGGGCCGGTGAAAGGCCCTGTGCCGCGCAGTGGGGAGGTCTTCACTGGCGTCTAGCAGTTACACAACATACAGAGGGCGCACCACACTGTCTGGAGGCGCGGGGTCCCGTCCCCGGTGGCAGGCTGACCCCTCCCCAGGCCCCCCCCAGGGCTGCAGGCACCATCTTCCCGCCGCGTCCTCCGGGATCCTGCCTCGTGCGCGTCTCTGTCCCGCTCTGCTCTCCGCGGGAACTCAGTCCTGTGGGACGGGCCCACCCGGGGGGCCCCGTGTCACCCGTGACCCTCCACACGCAGTCACATCCGTGGTCTGGGGGGTCGAGGCTCCCCCCGTGTGGGTGTGGGGGGCAGTTCAGCCCAGAGGGAAGGTGTGAGAGGTCGCGGGGCCGGGTCGGCATGGAGGGCTCGGTGGGCGAAGTGGCCGTGGGAGCCGGGGTCCCTGGGTGCTGTCCCGTGGCACTTGGACACACATTTCAGCTCCTCCCGCCTTGCCACACCTCGGTCTGGGGCTGGTCCCCACACCCAGGCCGTGTCTCCCAGGGGCTCCGCAGCCCCTCCCCAGGCCTCGACCCCACCCCGTGGGTCCTCGCAGCCACCTTGCGCGGGGCCACCAAGACTTCCTCCAGTTTAACAAGAACCAAAGCAGAGCTACGTCCACACAGAGCCTGGTGCGTGAGGGTCTCTGCAGCGTCATTCCAGCAGCCACAGAGTGCAAGCCCCCTGGTGTCCGCAGGCCGGGCCGGTGGATGGATGCCCAGGAGGGGGCGCACCCACCACGGTGGAGCCGGTGTGACGCTCGCCGCGGGCTGCAGTCCGCCAGCGGAGCAGGAACTGTCCAGAGCAGACATGTCCGGGGACGGTGTGCGGACTGGGCACCAGGGCCTGGGCGAGGTGGAATGTTCCGGAATCGGATGGCTGCGATGGACGCTGACACCACGTGGGGTGTGCTCACCCCCAGGGAAGGAGGAGTCAGGGCAGCTCCAGGCCCCGGAGCGGGTGGGGGTGCCCCCGTGTGTCCCCGCCTTGTGACCCCTGCACTGGGGACCCTGCTGCATGACCAGCACCTTGCAGAGCTGAAAACAGCCAAGTTTCCGTGGGCGTTGTGTAGCTTCCAGAAGGAAGAAGGGCTGCCAGCAAACCATGACATGCTGCTGTATGGTTGACGCTTTGTTTCCAACTTATGGAAGGAAGACACACACCTGCACCATCCACTGACCGCGAGGGGCAGGAAGAGCCTCAGGTGAACACCGTGCTGGTGGGGAGACGGGTCCGGGGGTGTCGTCCCGGGGCGGGGGGTACAAGGCCCAAGCGACACGCTCTTTCCTAACTGGTGTCTGGAGGAGCCCAGCCGGGCCAGGAAGGCAGCAGAGTGGGGCAATTCTGTCGCTGCACCCCACTCGGCCCAGCTCCTGGGAGCTACAACGGCTACTCTGCGGTCTCGGGGTTTCCTTCCAGGGCCCTGAAGGGTGGCAAATGGTGTACCCCAGATTCATGTCCACCCCAACCTGAGCACGTGAGCTTACTTGGAAAAAGGGCTGCTGCTTCTCCCTGTCACTCAGACACATTCCTACCTCAGGACCTTTGCACCAGCAGCCTAGAGCCCCGTGGCGCCCTCCCCTACCCGCATTACTCCCAGCAGGCCGCTGTCCCTGTGTCACCACGTGAGAGATGCCCCCTTGCTCACTCTCTACAGAGCTCACTCTACGCCAGCCCCACACGGTTTATGAGGAAAGCTGGTGTCAGCCGTCCACCCAGCAAGTCCTGTGAAGGCCCAGAAGTCCGTGGAGACCTGGCTTCCTGGACGACGGGGTGAACCATTGGTTCCTGGGGGCTTGCATCCTTCGCACCTTCTTTGGGCAGCAGTGCCCGATGTCCTGTGGGGGCTGGCTTGTCCCCACCGGCTCTCTGTTCCCGCTGGGGGCCACGCTGCGCCGCGCCCACCGAAAGCCTGGGCCGGAGCTTGAATCCTGACCGTTGGAAAAGCCTGAGAAGGGCCGCTGCTCGTGGGCTCCCTGGGCCGGCCAGCACCCGTCTGTCCCAGGGAGCTGCCGCAGCCTGCAGGGCTGGGGCGGCTGGGGCTGGTGTCTGGCGCTCGGAGCCCCTCGCGGGAGGATCTGCTCCACCTTGACCCCACGGAGCTGACAATGCCGCAGGCGGGAATGGGTAGAAAGGGAGGCAATCTGAAGACACCGTAGACTTCAGTTCCTCACACACGTCAACTCTGGCCCGCAGATCGTGCCGCGCGGGCCACACTGGGGCCAGGCCCTGACAGCAGAGCACTTTGGTACTGTGGTCCTCGTTTTCATGCGGGTCTACAGCTGTTCTACAATGTTTATTAAGAAGACAATAAAGGGGATGTTCGTGTTCAGACACGGAATAGCCCCAAGGCACACGGTAACCACCGACCGAGGAAGCTGGTGGGCGACGGGCCACCTTGTGCGTGCGGATGGCTGTGGGGGGGGCAGCCAAGAGCCCGTCGCCCGTGTGTGTGGAGAGGGTGCGGGATGGCGCGCGAGTGAACTGACCGCTCATGCAGACACCCCGTCACTGGAGCCGCCCCGGGCCACCGCCGCCCACCCGCAAGCTTGGTGCAGGGCCCCCCCAGCAGCTCCCGTCTGGTTCTGGGAATCTGGCAGAGCCACAAGTGTGACGGCCGGACACAGGTCGCGGGGAGAACGCGCCATCCGGGCATGAGCGCCGTACCGCAAACAGGTGGGAAGAGGTTGTGGAGAACAATTTTATTGGCCCATTTTAAGAGCCTTAAAAATAATCCAGTAAAAATACTGCAAGTTCATTATGAGAGAACCTTTTCAAAGGGGAAAACTCTTGACCCAACGCCGACGGCAGTGTCTTCTGTGGCGGACGGTGCGAAGCCGTCCCGCGTGGAGCAGGAGGGCGGTGTGTGGTTGGGGGACCAGACCGGGAGGGCACGGGGGGTGTGGTTACCCCTGAAGCCTCTCCTGTTGCCACAGCCTGGGGCGGCTCCAGCACAGAAACGCACACCGCACGGCCTGCACCAAGCCCTGTGTCCCGGTATTTCTGTTGCAGCAAGTGCGGGTGTGGGAGCTCAGCAGGGGACCTGGAAGGTGGCCCGCATGCGTTCTGCTCCGTCTGCAGGTCCAGAGGAGGCGCAGCACGCGGCCCGGACGCAGAGTCCCACACGGGCCAGGAAGCCCCTGTGTGGAGTCCTCCGCGTGTCCCCACGGCATGTGCCTGTCCGGGTGGACTCTCCGGGGAGCGCCTGCTAGCATCTGTGCAAAGCTGAGGTACCCCGGGCGCGAGGCGGCCCTGCCGTGCTCCCAGACGCCACGTCACACGGGGTCCGACTGCAGGCACTGCTGGGGACGCACGTCCCACGCTGAGCGCTGCGGCTGTCCTGCCACATCGGCCCTGGCGACGCCCCCCCCCCCCACGCTTGCTTCTGGTTCCTTCAAGACAAAATGACACAGCCAAACGCGAACAAGTAACGAGGGACAAAGCGGGTTTGCCAGTGGCTCGCACGGGCCTGCCCAAGGCCGTGAGAAAAACGAATGGCTACCTACAAAAGCAACGTCTGCACATAAAAACCTGCAACCAAAGACAAGGGACAAATTAGAAAAAAATTGCTTAAAAATAAATCGTGCAGAAAGGGCTCACCGGAACATTCAGAGTGCTGGGCTTCAGTAAGACACTCGAGAGTAACGGCCGGCCAAGAGACAAAGTCTGCTCGGCAGAAAAAAATATACACGGACGTTTCCATCTAAGAGAAGCTGCTCCATCTCACCCGTAATTAAGAAATGACGCACCAGAGCCAACAGTGTCTGAGGTCACACTACCCTGGGGAGGGCGCGCAAGGGCACGGACGGGGCTGGGGAAGAGCCTTCCGGACAGCAGGTGCACCCATCAAACTCAAAGCTGTGACCTGTCCCTGCACAGCCGGGGACGCGCTCTGCCGGGAAAGCTGCTGCCAGGCCGCAGGCTGAATCCAGGTGCGTTCCAGTGGGGGGCACCAGTCTGACTGGTGAGAGACGGGCCTGCGAGCCACCACGGTGCGTCTGGAAGGCACGGGAGACGAAGCAGAGCGCTGCGCGAGGCTGACCAGTGCACGGTGGGCGGGGGCTCCTTCCTCTGCTCTGCACCCCTGCTTCACCTGCTGAGGGCCCTCCAGTGACCCGCCGCCCGCCCCTCCCTGCCATCCGGGGCAGAAGGCGTTCTGGGAAGTGGGCAGACTGGGCCACAGGGGCTGGGCCGCGGGCGGTGACGTGCAGCAACACTGCTCCGAACCTTGGAACACCACCGGGCGCCAAGGCCTTATGTATGGTGGTTTGACTAAGGCCCAGACCGGGAATGGTCTCTCCGTGCGACCCAGCTTGCCGGCGCCCACGGTGGCTCGGGAGTCCCATGACAGACGACAAATGGTGAAAACACACAAGCCAAACAAGGAAAGAACCGCCCCACAGTCGCTAGCTAGAAAAGGTGTTTTCCTCCCATTTTATTTGATAATACATTTTCACAGAAACATGATATTATTTACAAATATACAGGTAAGAGACTGCTGGTCAAAAATCTTAAACTGAAAATGTCATCAAAAATTAATTTACAAAAACCACCAACTGCCCAGGGGCACCCCTGGGGGAGAATGTGGACGGCGTTGGATGGGTCTGTGCACGCGGGAGCTGCTTGGCTCTCCGGCCCCCACAGCCCGGGCGCTGGGCCAGGGCGACGCCCGCGTCTCAGGAGGCACTGGTCTGCATGTTCTTGGAAGCGGCGAGCATCGCCCTCACTTTGGCCATGAGATCCTGCAGGGAGAGACCCACAGGGTCCCTATGGCTTCCTGCTCAGACCCGGCACGCGGACCGCGGGTATGGGAGTGCCCCATGAACGTTGTCGGCAAGAAGGCCCGCTGTGGGGACCCCGCAGCCCTCCAGGGTCAGGGCCCACCGGCGGGGCCGAGATGGGGACCCCGAGGGAAAGCTGGCCCCCTGGAGAAGGGGGGAGGGGGCGCTTTACCTGAGTTATTTTGCTCTGCACGGAGGAGACAATTGCCGAGGAGATCTGGCCGTCTTTTTCCTGAGAAACTCCCCTGAGTGAACAGAGAGAGGTCACAGGCTTAAAAATACTTAGACGCATTGTCATATTTGTGACTACTGTCTTTAAAAAAGAGATCGTTATACACATACATTTTGCTTTCATATCTCACGTTACAGATGTCTGAAATACTTCATAAAATGCAGCCTAACTCAGAAAGCATTTTCCCGTGAACACCCCGTGAACCACACATAGTGACGAGGACAGAAGCTGCAGAAGGCTGGAGCCGCAGGGAGCCGCCACCCCGCGGAAGGCAGGCGCTCGGGGCCGCATGCCGGACTCTGGTCTCCGAGGCCGCCACACGCACTTATCTACCTGCGCCCTCAAAGAAGCCATGTCTTAGGTTCTGACCCATCTCTGGGAGCTGTGTGTGCCTACTACTTACGAACCCGTACTTCAGTTTCGGGTCCCTGACCTACACTGAAGGCAGTGGGTCTGTAACCAACAGTGAGCAGAGGTTCGCTCCCAAACCCCTGCGCAGGTCTCGGTGGGTGGGCAGTGGGGGGATCTGGCAAATGCTTCCTGACAGCCCCGGGCAACGGGGACGTGTACATCTATGGCGCCAGCCAGGCTGCTCACGTGACAGTCAGCTGTGGACTCTGATGTCACCTGGCCTGATCTGTCAGGCGGTGCTGGTTCGACCCCTGAGTCCTGTGGGCTGGGGTGAGTGGTGACTGACCCCTGTGCCTGCCTTCCCCGTGATCACGCCGGGCCCTGCAGCCGGGGCCATGCCGCCCCAGGCACCCTCGCCGAGGACAAAGGCACCACGTCAGTGGTTTCAGGACGGCTGCCATCAACTAAGGCACCATTTCCCAGTGGATAAGACAGCGGGGAGTCCTCTAGTCAGCATCTGGGGAGGTGGCCGGCCCACTCCAGGGACCAACACCGAGAGGACTGGTCGTTCGGGGATATTCCCACTGCCTAGAACCGGGGCCTGGGAGCAGCTTCCAAACCGCACTCCCGAGGCTGGAGCCCAGTTCTGCCCAGCGGCACACGGGGAGCACGTGGGGAGAGTACCTGGAGCGCTCCTGGCTGGAGCCCCGACTCTCCACGGGAGAGATGCTGGCCGAGTGGGCCGTGTGCCGGCGTGTGGCCTGCTTGCTCGGGGATGCCGACTGGGACCCGGCCTTGGACTCAGTCCGTGACCGTGAGCGCCTCTTCTTCTTCTTCTCGTGGGGGCTTCTGCAAAGAAAGTGGTTTCAGGCAAAGATACAGCGGGCTCTGGAAGGAGGAGTTTCGAGTGTTTTCCAAGGGACAGCTGGTGGGTTCAGCTGCCCGTCGTGCTAACTCCTTCTAAAAGCCATGCACGTTTTATTTAGCTCACAACTGACAGACGCAGCAAAGTCACACACAAGTGAAGGAAGGCCACCCCCTGTAGGAGGTCTGTCCCCTGTCTCAAGAGGCCTATGGGGTTGGAAACACGGTCAGCACTTTATCTGCATTTAAAAAACCTAAGAAGAGTAACCAAGTGCTGTTCGTTCCTTGTGTCCGCAGACGTGACGAGGACTCTGAGCAAGAGCTGGGGAGGGTCACAGCCAAGGGCCGCGGGCACAACAGCTCTGGCCCCCCGACCTACACTTCCTGGAACTGCAGAGCCCGTCCCCGCTCGCCCAGCAGCTGACTCTGCCCACATCCCCTTCCAGACCCCAGCCCACCCCCCACGCCCCAAAACGTGAAGCTCCAGCGCACGCCCTGCCCTGTGACCCTCCTGTGACTCCCTAAAGAACATTTAAGAAAAAAAGAGAATATATACAGGAGATAAGAGTGATGTGTTGTCCAGACCAGCACCAGGCCTCCTTGCTCGTGGCCCCTCTGCCTCCTCCAGACATGATGGTCCCCTGCTTTTTGGAGACTGTGCCCCATCACACACGACGGATGGGTGACTGATGGGTGACCGAGTACTTGCTGTAGGGTCTGTGTGCGGTCAGTGCCATCCTGAGACCGTCACATGTGCCCATGTGGGTCCCATGGGTGATGGGGCCTCACAATGGCGGGAGCGTGCATGTCTTCACGGAGTTAGACGTCCAGGGCCACCCCCGCACAGCCCCCTCCGCTCGGCGCCTCTGAGATGCAGAGCGGCTCACAGACAGACCCTTCCCCACCTGGGCACACCCACGGCCTGTCCATACGCCCGCTTGCCCTGCCCTCGGGGCCCCCCACAGTGCTCTCATGCAAAGGCACATGTGCGCCCCGATGAAGCCATGGGACACTCCAGCAGGGTACGGCTCAGGGCACCCCAGCTCTGCCGTGTTCACAAGGGCTGGCCCTTGGGGCGTAGCCCGGCAGCTTCCACTTGGCCGGCACAGAGAAGAGGTCCATAAAGGCAGATGCTGCTCCCAGTGCTGGACACACATACGTGGAAACCGTGCCACACACCTGGTTTCTTAACTGCAAAAGTTGGGTGCCGTTTTAGGTCTGTAAACACGTGCTAATTTCAGAGGAAGCAGCAAAGATACAGGAACATTCTGTAGCAGAGGACAACAGGGCAAGTCCGGCGAGTCTGTGGCTGCCCCTGTGAACGCAGGAGCCGTCCCGGCTGCACATCAGGTTCAGTCTGAATACAGCTATGCCACGCGACACACCTGCCTCGGCGTTCGCTTCAGGAATTAAGAGATTCGTTCCTCTAAAAACAAGTGAGATGCACCTCACATCCAGAGAAACAGGATGGTTTTAAGTGCTGTCGGATGCTTGATGACAAGTGTCGACACTGTGATACCCACACTCCTCTCACCATCAGGAACACCCCCTTTCTAGAAAGTTCCGTCCCTGCTGCCTCTGGTCATGCGGAGCCCCTTCCCCACGGTCACAGGTAACCATGGCTCTGATTTCTGTCCCATCGATAAAAGCTTCACGGAGGCAGAATCACACAGCGCCATGCTCCCGTCGCCCGTCCACGCCGAGCCATGTCCCCAGTCGGCTTCTTTCTGCTGCCAAAGCATCAGGGTGTGCGACCAGCCAGCACATCTGTGCTCTCTTCCGGGAACAGACGTGTGCGTTGTCTGTCGTGACAATGACAGATCAGGTGCTTCTACGGACAAATGTTCCCGGCGGGTGAACGGGGACCGACCGCGGGGCGGCAGTGCTGGTGCTCGGCGTCACAGGAAGCCGCCCCACTGCTCCCGGCGCCCCGTGGCCCCCATCGCCGGCCCCACTGTGGTCGCCCTGCACTGAACCTGGCAGAGGCTACTGCGCTCGACTGCTCTTCGGGGCTGTGTCCGCGGGCTATGTCTGTGGACTGTTTTGTGAACTTCTGAGTTACCCACCCGCTCCTCAGTCGGGTGGTTTCTGTCTGGAATCGACACGAGCCCTTGTCAGAGACACGGCGAGGGTTCTTGGCGTGCGGTCCGACTATTCACGCTCTTTGCCATGACTGAGTGAAGGTCAGCAAGGTCACATTCACCACTCTCCTCCCTCTTGGTGGGGTTTCCACATCTGCGGGGACCTTCAGCTGGAGTCTGTGACCCTCCCTGAGTTAAGCTGTGTGCCTGTGGAACAGGCCACTTTCTTCCGCTCAGACAGACAGCTGCTGGAACGGGTTTCGCTGCAAATCTCTCCTCCCCAAACTTCTTGGCAACCTGCCATTTTAGGGCGTCCACTCACGGTCTTACCTGGTGGTTCCCCATGAGTCTGGAATTGGAAGGAAGCGGCCTCCAACCCTGTTCTTCTGCAAGACTGTTGTGGCTACTCCAGGTCCTCCATGTTTCCACACAGACGAGAGATCCCGATTGCCCATTTCTACGAAACACCCGTGGAGTCCTGCTGGGGCGGTGCTGTGTGGACAGGTCATTTCAGGGAGAAGAAACCTGAGGGACACTGCCCTCCCATCCACAAACACGGGCTTTGTGCGTTCTTACGGTTCTTAGAATTCTTCTCTCGGAAATTCTTCTCTCGCTTACCCGTAAGTAGCTTGTTACTTGGATACGGTTGCACGTCACCTTCCCAACTGTTCCAGGCTGGAATGCAGAAGGAAACGCTTCCTTTCCAGTCTTTATGCCTCTCCCCCCCTGTTCTCGCCCTGCTGTCTGGGCCACCCGGCTGCTGGTCCTGGGGGTGGCGAGTGTGCCCCCATCACCGCCAGATACTTCCTTCCACTCCCTTCGCTCAGCGCTCTGTGTCTCCCTGTTTCCTTCTTAGTGAACAGTTGAAAAGCGTGGCCAACAGCTCTCCTGCATCTGCTGGGACGTCCTAGGACTCTTCTCATTTACTCTGTGCAAACAGTGAATTACAAGGGTCGCTGGTGGACATTAACGAATCTCGCAGTCCTGGAGACAGAGCTGCTTGTTGGGATGCGTCTCCTTGCACTACCCTGCTGGGCGCAGATCACAGGATGCTCTCTAGCGTCTTTGCAGCTGTGTTCTTCAGCGTTTCAGTTTGTGAACACCACGCGCGCCCCCGTTCCTGTGTGCACACCCCTCCTGACACGCCCACCAGCCCACGTGCTCTTCAGGAGCCACCGCCATGGAGCCCAAACTGGTCTCTCTTCTCCCTTGAACGTTTGTTAGAACTTACTGATGGAAGCCATCTGGGCCTGGAGTTTGGTGGTTTTAAATGATACAGAAATGCTTTGGCAGATGCAGTTATTCAGATTTTCTATTTCTTCTGCTGACAGTGTGGTCACTTGGTATCTTTCAGGAATTTGTCCATTTCACCCAAGTTGTCAACCTAATTAGAAAAAGATTTCTTCATTCTCCTTTTAATGTCTGTAGGCTCTTTCACTTTTTTTAAAGATTTTATTTATTTATTTGATAGAGAGACACAGCGAGAGAGAGAACACAAGCAGGGGGAGCAGGAGAGGGAGAAGCAGCCTCCCGCCGAGCAGGGAGCCCGGTGTGGGGCTCGATCCCAGGACCCTGGGATCACGTCTGAGCTACCCAGGCGCCCCTCATTCTTGATCAATCTAAATGAAGACATAGATTTTTGATCATTTTCAAAGAACCATCTTTTAGTTTTACCATTAGTCTGTTTTCTATCCGCCCCCCCTTTTTAAAAAAAGCAGACGTACAGACGACACTCAGTGTCGTACTAGTTTCTGGCCACCACAGTGACTGCACGAGTGGGTGACGCTGCCGTCTGCCACCCACACCTCTGACTGGACTCCCTACGCTGGGCCTTTCGTCTCCAGGATGCCTTCAGGCCATGATCTCCTGGGCCCCGGCGGCAGCCACCAGTTTGTTCTCTGTATTTGTGGGTCTGTTTTGTTTCTACAAGTCCACATATGAGTAAAATCCTGTAGTACTTGTCTTTCTCTAACTTATTTCACTTAGCACAATACCCCCTAGTTCCACCCATATCATTGCAAATGGCAAGATTTCCCTCCTTTTTGATGGCTGTGTAGTATTCTGTGGTAGATATAACACATCTTCTTTATCCTTTCATCAGTCGATGGACGGGGCTGTTTCCAGTTTGGCTGTTGTAAATAGTACTGAATAAATATGGGGGCGCATGTGTCTTTTCCAAACAGTATTTTCATTTTCTTTGGGTAAACACCCAGTAGTGAGATGACCTGATTGTAGATTTGTTCTATATTGAACATTTTGAGGAACCTCCACACTGTTTTCCAGAGTGGCTGCACCAGCTTGCATTCCCACCAACAGTGTAGGAGGGTTCCCCTTTCTCCGCATCCCCACCAACATCTGTCATTTCCTGACTTGTTCATTTTTGCCATTCCGACTGGTGGTATCTCATTGTGGTTTTGATTTGGTTTGAACTCATGACCCTCAGAGGCAGACCTGAGCTGAGATCAAGAGTCAGATGCTTAACCAACTGAGCCACCCTGGCACACCTTATGCCCATTTTTAAATTGGATTATTTGTTCTTTGGGTGTTGGGTTGGTAAATTCTTTATCAATTTTGGATACTAGCCCTTTACCTGATAAGACATTTGCAAATATCTTCTCCCATTCTGTCGGTTGCCTTCAGGTTTTGCTGTGCAAAAGCTTTTTATCTTGATGAAGTCCCAATAGTTCATTTTTGCCCTTGTTTCCCTTGCCTTTGGCGATGTTTCTAGGAAGAAGTTGCTGTGGCCGAAGTCTCAGAGGTTGCTGCCTGTGTTCTCCTCTAGGATTTGGATGGATTCCTGTCTCACACTGAGATCTTTCATCCATTTTGAATTTATTTTTGTGTGTGGTGTAAGGAAATGGCTCAGTTTCATTCTTCTGCATGTGGCTGTCCAATTTTCCCAACACCATTTATTGAAGAGACTGTCCCTTTTCCATTGGCTCTTCTTTCCTGCTTTGTTGAAGATTAGTTGACCACAGCGTTGACCATTTCTGGGTTCTCTATTCTGTTCCATTGATCTGTGTCTGTTTTTGCGCCAGTACCATACTGTCTCGATGATCACAGCTTTGAAATATAGCTTGAGGTCTGGAATTGTGATGCCTCCAGGTTTGGGTTTTTTTTTCTGGACTGTTATGACTAATCGGGATCTTTTGTTCCATACAAATTTTAAGATTGTGTTTTCTATTTTCTTGATTTCTGATCTTACCTTTATTATTTCACTTGCTTCTACCTCCTTTGGGTTTAATTCATTCTTTTTCTAGCTTCTTAAGAGAGAAGATTAGATCATTATTATTTTTATTTTTTAAAAAATTTTACTTATTTGAGAGAGAGAATGAGAGAGAGAGAGAGCACGAGGGGGGGATGGTCAGAGGGAGAAGCAGACTCCCTGCTGAGCAGGGAGCCCCATGCGGGACTCGATCCCGGGACTCCAGGATCATGACCTGAGCCGAAGGCAGTCGCCCAACCAATTGAGTCACCCAGGTGCTGCAGATCATTGTTTTTAGATCTCTCTTCTTCCCTGATACAAACATTTATGGCTACTAACTTCCTTCTAGGCAAACTAGCACACAGATTTCGCTATGTTACATTTTCACTGTCATTCATCTAAAAATATTTTCTACTTTCCCTTGTGATTTTTGTCTTTGACCTATGGGTAATTTAAAAATGTATTAACTTCCCAGTATGTGGAGATTTTCCAGATATCTTTTTATAGATTCTTAGACTTGCTGCCACGTGGCAAGGGAACATAGTCTGCACCATCTGAGTCTTCTGGGACTTCTGGAGCCTTCCGCAACAGCACAGTGGGCGAGCTAGCGCAGTGGCTGTGTACAGTTTCTATTTCCGTGCGGTCTGGTTGTGTGCCCGTCCCCAGTTCTCTCAGTGTTGGTTCAAGTATTTTATTTATTTCTTTTTCTTACTATTTTATTTGTCAGAGACGGTGAGCACAAGCAGGGGCAGCAGCAGAGGGAGAGGGAGAAGCAGACCCCTTGCCGAGCAGGGAGCCCTAGGCAGGACTTGATCCCAGAACTTCGGGATCATGACCTGAGCCGATGGCAAACACTTAACCAACTGAGCCACCCAGGTGCCCCTCTGCTTTTTTTTCAATTAGTAAAGCATTTTTAAGGTTCTGCGTTATGTCCTCTCTTGGCTTTTAGCTTTTCCTTTTTAGTAGCTGCCCTAGGGAATGAAGACACACACGCTTCACTGACAAAGTCTACTGTGAACAGGTAACACTTAGTGTGTAGGAGCATGTAATGGCGGCACGTTCCCATCCGTTCACTCGACACTCACGGATGTGCCTGGCACAGCGCTAAGCAAAAGGAGTTCGATGGCAAACCACCCAATCAATCACATACTATTTACTGTAACAAAATGGGGCACCCTGCTGAGGTGTGTTGTGGTACGATGTGGCCATTCACAGAGATTCTACTCTTTAAAAAATGTTCGATGTAACCATATCTTGATCTCCAAAAGCTCAGTAAAAGGAACCAAGGTTCCTTGGACAAATAGTTGACCCCAGTGCTGGGACAGGGAAAGCAAAGCCTGGAATATTTTGGGTCAAAAAGCAACAAAGTGCTTCAAGAACGGGGCCAAATGTGGGACAGATGTCACCATCAGAGTAATACTGGCGATGGATTCATATACCAAAACAAAGGGGGTATGTCTTCTTTAGAGAAGGAAAGACAGAATTTGAAAGCCACCATTTTGCCATCACCAGTGTGAGAACCAATTCAGCATCAGTGGATGCTAAGGCCAATATCCTGGGATGTACGCACTGCGTCATGGCGCCACCGCCCGATGACCCATGTGGGGCGCGCATCGCTGACAATGGGACACCTGGTATGACACAAAGGGAAGTGACATATCACCTTTGTAGTGCTCCTGCCAAAATGTTTCACATGAACCCAGCCATGCACATGCGGTAAGACAAGTCCAAGCCATGGAACCCACAGGCAAGGGCAGGAGAGAGGGAGGGAGGAGAAGGAGAGACAGCCAGACGGAAACATGGTGACCCTGCTGAATCGAGCTGGCACTTATAGGCATATGCATGCTCCCTGTACTGTTTTCAAAAGTAAGAGTAAAACTGTCCAGTAAACTAAAACAATTTCAAAACAAGAAGTCAGTGAAAGGGGCACTCAGCCTGTAGAAACGAGCCTTCAACTCTGGCGGGAGAACTGGCCACCTGCCGCTACGTGAACACAGCAGCCTCACCCCTGCTCTGCGCGGAGGGCTGCAGGGGACACGGAGTGACTGCTGGGTTCACACGCTTGCACCAGCGACTGCACACGTACCCTCTCCTGGCGCCCCTGTACCCAGCACAGCCTCCACTGCCCAGGGTCAGGCGCATGGGGCGGTCCCACCCACTTGGGCAGGGAGTGCGGTCGGCTGAGCCTTCACTTGCTTCATTTGACTCATTAAAGCTCCAGCGATCACACAAGTTCTCATGATTCCTAGTATAACCACCACCTTCTCCCGAGACGGTTCCTTTCATGCAAAGGTTAATCTGAGGGCAGAGCAAGAATGCTTCTGTGGGGAGAGATCTTTTGTTACAAGAATTAATTTTAGACCATGCCCTTTACATACAGCGGAGGTGACGATGAATTTCAAATGTTAAATAATGACTTGCTCAAGAAATACAACATGACGTGGACTCAGATCTCCACCATGCTGGCCCGGCCCAGTGGCAGGAACCTCATGCGGGCCCAGGGCCCAGGCCTCGAGCGCACGCAGTCAGCCTTCATGGCAAGCCGGCTTTATAGCTCCTTTGTGGACTCTGCTGCTTTTGGGGAAGGATCACATTTTACCAGTGATCTCGCCAGATTGCAGGCACATTTCCCCATTAGCAACATTTTTCCAGAGCTGCTGCTGCTACGAGCCCCACCGGGAGGGGCACCTGAGGCGGCTCGGCCCACATCCTCCGAAAACAGGCAGGACCCAGGGATGGCTGGGCTCCTGACACCTGCCATTCAGGTGTGTCATCTCGGAGGCTCCGGAACCCCGAGCATCCCGACTCACACATGCTCGGCAGCAGTTATGAAACCCAAGCAGTTACGAAACCCCGGGCACATCTGTCTCGGGGAGATCAATGCTCCTCCCCCGCCTACCAGAGCCGGGGCTCAGGCTAACTCCCATGCAAGGACACAAAAAAGGAGAGCCCCTCCCTTTTGGGGAGAACGGAAACAAAGAAACTAAGTGATGTGAAGCCGTCAGGCGGGGCGGCACCACGCATGCAGGACAGGACGATTCCCAGATAGTGCCCTGTGGCCGAGACGGAAACACCGGCCGGCGGCCCTGTCCACCACCACGCTCCCGGCGGGCGTGCCAGCAGGCCCCAGAGAGGCCAGACGTGCCCTGTCACAGGGGCAGGGTGCCAGGATTTTTAGTGTGGTGCCTTGGTGCTCTCTCCCTGGAGAAGCTGAGGACGCTGGTTGGCCGGGAAGGAGGCCCAGGGGCCAGGTGTCGGGGCTAAGAGGCCTCCTGTAACGGGAGCTGGTCTCTCTAGCTCTCCAGAACCACGACGGGTGTTAAGGGGGCAGAGGATGGTGCTCTCTCTGCCCTGAGGCCCCGCCCACAGCACCTGCTACCTGGGGGGTGGCAGGCATTCTTCGGGACTCCAACTTCTCACTTCCTTTCACCTGTGTGTGTGGGTTCAGAGGGGTAGCTAGACTAGGGGGCTGGTGCTGGGCACTGCCCGATGCCACCCCGACCCCAGGGACACAGAGCTCCCTCTACTGTCAGTTCGAGTGATGAAGGAGCTGCTGAGGGCTGAAGTGTCTGGGAGGGACGGCCCCCCTGCTTGTCCCCAGCCCTCCACATAAACGTTCATGTTCCCTGATGGCACAGACTGTGTCTATGGACTCCGACGCCTACCTGGACCGGGTCCGCTTCCTGCTGACACCCGGGCTGTTACTCATCCGGTAGGCGGTGGGGACACTCCTTTCTTCCCTCCGTCTCTCGGGAGAGTGTGCTCTTCTCCGAGGGGACCGGGATCGCGACCTGGAGGAAAAGAGTTAAGTGTTTTAGTCTGTGTGGACGGCAGGTGAGCACATCTACACTGAGGCAGTGATGGGCCTCGGCTAGGTCTGCAGGTGCCTGACAGGTGTCACCTCTGTCCTTCTGGAGGCCCACCCCCCCACCCCGGGCCTTACTACTCTACTGACACAGAACTGAATCCAGACACCGAGGCAGAGACAGAGACTGCTCCCAGTCCAGAGCACCCACCACGCCACCGCTCAACTTAACCAGTGCACAACACATGTCAGGCTGGCCCGACCGGTCCACAGCACCAACTCTCCCTGACTCCAGGGCTGACCAGGTGACTGACGGCTAACTCAGGCCTGTGGTTTCTCGTCCTTCCTTTTGCCTCTGCATTTTACCGCCCTCAACCATTTTCAGCTCACAGACATCTTGATCAAAATTACACATGGAAAAGCGCTGACATTCAAGTGGGTTGTTTCTATTTGTTCTGAATACTGGCAACAGGAAGAAAGCAGATGAATCAGAGCCACGACCTCGAAGCCTTTCTCGTTCACACCCATTGTACGGCCTCTCGGTGTGAACAATGAACTGGCCACAGCAGTTCAATTCAGAGCATGCCACTTCTCATGATAATCTAGTTTAGGAGATTCTCCGGATTCAAACCATCCGTTAAAATATTTTATTCTTCCTTCTCTTGTTCCTGGAGAGACCCTCGCTCTATCCATGCAGGGACCTGGTCCACTCGAGGTGGCCAGTGCTCAGAGTGCCACCAATCCCAGACCCTCACCCACCGGGGGTCAAGGCCCTCCAAGGAGGGTCTTATAATGATGGGTTTAGGATTCTTTTTTGTTCATTCAGTGAAATTACTGTTTCAGGAAAACACATAGTAAGCAAAAATCTGGACAAAAAACCAATTTCTTTTCATTGTTTCTATGACAACCACATCAAAAATAAAGAGCAGTTTGATTTTGCCATAAAAAATTCTGTAACACTGAATCATTTTAATTACAATAAACCCCCAAGTAACACACACCCTGTTGTTCCAAACATCAGCTTATCATCATATTCCCCACTCCTGCATCACAGAGAAAACCCTGCGTCATTCCTGAGAAAGATCGGCCGCGGAATGAACCTGCTCCAGGTAAACCGTCATTAGCTTAGTCTTCTCCAGCACCGCCGTGTTCTGGCTTACAAAATGGTGTTGACAGGTTTTTTTCCCAGACCTTTCCCAAGATTTAGGTAACAAATTACAAGGGTGAGGTCAATCGGACACCTTGACATTTTACCGGGTTTCCCCTCCAAAGAGCTTCAGGAGTCAACTCGGTCGGTGGGAGAAGCTGCTGACGGCTGCTGAGGTCTGTGCTCCCACCCCGACGAGCGGCCCTGGGGGGGCTGTGCATGTGACACAGAGGCACACACTTCGCACTGAGAACTCGGGGTGCCGGTCGGGGTGGGATCAGAGCCCCGGAGAAAGCTCTGTGCATTCAGACCTCTACACCACCCGTGGAACGGTTACACGGAGAACAATCCACTCCATAATCAGGAAACGTGGGTTAGTTCTAGTGCCTGTGAATTCCTGACTCTGATATACCACTTTGCAACAACTGCTGGAGGTCCCTGAGGGGAGGTGGCCACCCCCAGGATATGTGAAGTTGTCTGGGAAAGCAGCCCACTCAGTACTGGGGGCAGTGAGCTTCGTCAGATAATACTTAGGTTTTATTTTAATTAAAGAAGCAGTAATGCTTTTATTCTGTTAATTAGGTGGTTAATATTGCTACCACAACACACGTGAGAAACAGGAGTTCCATTTTATAAGTAAATCATCTGTATGATGAGACTCAGATACTTTTTCTTGAATCCTCATAAATAATGGTCTGCTTCCAAATAAAGGCAGAATGAGCCTTTTTATTTGAATGACAGTGCTGTTTTGCAAAAAGCTTCTTTCCTCCAACGTTTAACCACCGGCCCCGCCCCACTTCCTCCGTCCCTGCCTGAGCAGCCAAGAACTCCTGCTGCTGACCACACTCCACTGGCGCTGCTCTGGGGGGACCAGCTGTCCCGTGGCGTCTCCACCCGCCCGGCTGCGGATAGGGACAGCCTGTGGGCGTCGGCTCCACAGAACGGAACAGCTGGCCCTCACCCGCACACTAAGCGCTGAGTGTCACTTCTAGGGAATCCTACGCAGGATGACGAGATTATACGAATGACCATCATTACCCCAATTTTGCTGGCTTAAGCTGTTTTTGAATGGTAACTATGACTTAGAAAATGTCATTCTAATCCCCAGTTCCTTCCCAAGCAGAAGTCTCGAGGGGGCTAGGGACTGTGTAGACACTGCCCCCAATACTTTTACAATACTGTAAAATGGGGGACACAGAGTTCTACCTGGAATCTCTCCTCCACGGACATCTCTTAAACACCGACAAGCTGATGGAACAAACACCAAAGGTGATCTTTTCCAACGTTCTTAAAGTAAACTTAAGTTCAAGCTTTAGAGTCTCATAAGATTTTAAAAAGACCTAACCATTAAAGCTGAATTTTTAGGTGATACAGGAATGGCCTGAGTACTACTTTGTTCCGTTTATGGCAGAGAACCTGGTGAGACATAAACAGAAAACACAGAGGGGGTGTCTGGGTGGCTCAGTCGGTTGAGCCTCCGACTCTTTGATTTCAGCTCAGGTCTCAACCTGAGGGTGGTGGGATCGAGCCCTGCACTGGGTTCTGTGCTGAGTGCAAAGTTTGCTTGAGTTTCTCTCCCTCTCCGTCTGCCCCGCCCCCCCGGCCGTCTGCACTTTAATAAAGAAATAAATCCTCAAAACAAAAAAAAAACCAAAACCTAAAAAAAACCTAAAAAACAGAGAAAGAAAGTCTTATGCTTTAATGTTGATTTAAAACACACTTAGCACTATGTGGTAATCACTGTGCTTTCTAAGAAGCAACATACTGATTTCCGAAACTAAAGATTCTTCTATGACCGGGGTCGCCTCTGGAGACCCAGAGTCACCTACACCTCGGACGAACTGGGTACTAGGACGGGAGACATGCGAACGTCCCTTATCTTCACACAGAGATCACTTCTGCTAGGAAAGGGCCTTCTAACCCTAACTTTGTACATTTACAAAGCACTTCAGTAATTTAATACATAAAAGAAAATTCATTTCAACCACAGAACGCTACAAATATTGACAAATGTGCATTTTACTTGGAGTTGGCAGGAGTCTTTTTTAAGACATCAATTAAGTCGTGCATCAGGCCCAAGAAACAAGTCTGATAGGTCCTATGTAGGCATTACTGTAGAGAGTAATGCTATCTGAAAAGACAGTCAAGGAAAAATGATGACAGTGTCTTTAGCAACTTCAAGATCTGGTTAAAACTGGAGTATTTTTCACACATCCAAATTCAATTACTGAGAACACCAACCTCTCCTGGTGTACCCACCAACCCACTGGGGCCCCTGGAGTTATCAGTGCTGGCAGAGCCTGGACTGAGAAAGCAGGGGCAACCGCCCGGGGAAACACGCAGCATTCCCAAATGAAGCACACATGCCATTCCCAGCCACGAGCCCAGGCAGGAGCCCTTGGCGACCGGCAGGAGCCACCAGCTCCTCTTGAGCGTCCCCGGGCCTTGGGATAGCTGGTCCCTCCTCTCAGCCCCAGGCCCCAAGCTTCGCGGGGGGGGGGGGGGGGGGGGGGGGTCTGGCTTCAAAAAGCATTGTCATCACATATGATTTTCCAAGGTAAAATACCATGGAATACCAAACATTTCGAAGGTTTTGTGTCATGATATACTTTTTAATATTTTATAACGAAGTTGCACTTTACCTTGATATCCTACGTGAACTGCAAAATCAGAAACCGGAGGATGTGGCTGCTTCAGGGAGCTGAGAACTTAGCCCCGTACCTACAGTCAGCTGAAAGTATCATGGAGATACTCAGCCACTGGGATTGAAACAGTTTGAGAGTCACGAAAATTCAGCTCGGGTGACAGGTAACTTTAACTGTAGGTCAAATTAAGGTGAAACTGGCAGCCTGCCATCGTAGACTCAAATGCAGAAAATCTTTAACTTAATTTTTTCTTGTAATTCAAGGTTATACACTAAGGATTAGGATCTTGCTTCTTGCACTTGTCAGCACTGAATATACAGAAAGATGTAAAATATATTCCGATATAAAGTACGTAACTCTAAATCTTTTCTAAAACAATTACTCAGGGGCACCTGGGTGGCTTGGTCAGCTTGGGTCACGGTCTGGGGGTTGTGAGATGGAGCCCCGCGTCGGGCTCTGTGCTGGGTGTGGAGCCTGTTTGGGATTCTCTTTCCTTTTCCCGCTGCCCCTCCTCTCTCCCTCTCTCAAAAAAACAAAAACAAACACCAATTATTTAAAAAGTATTAGAATGGGGGCACCTGGGTGACTCAGTCGGTTAAGTGTCTCAGGTCATGGTCCCAGGGTCCTGGGATCGAGCCCCACATGGGGCTCCCTGCTCTGCGGGAAGTCTGCTTCTCCCTCTCCCTCCGCCTGCCGCTCCCCCTGCTTGTGCTCGCTCTCTCTCTCTCAAATAAATAGAACCTTAAAACAAGTACTAAAATAACATATAAAATGACTTACTCTATTACAGTCAATAAAAAGCACATAAAACCTAGAATCTTAGTTCTGAATGTCAGATGAGCATCCCAGCTGTGAAGAGAACGAGCTGGGGAGACGTTCGTGGCCGGGGCACCTCCCCCGTCGTAGCTGGGGATGGGTTACACTTCATGAGGCACCTGCTCGACACCCGCCGTCAGAGCAGAACTCACAGCTCACACTGAAGACGCGAGGGGCTCTTATGGTTGCCAGTCCCCCAGACTAGGGAGTAGGGGTGAATCACGGTCTCTCTCGTTAAAGCCGTGTGGTGAAGGACAATCGGCCAGAAGTGACCGGGCGCAGTATTGCTCAGAGGGCTGGTGTGGGCCTACGGGGCTTATGTCCACTATACAATATGGTAAGAAACTCTCTCAAAAAAGAAACTTCAAAACGTTTTGAGATTTACATACAAATTCCTGGGAGCTTCCAAAAACTGAATTCTATCAGCAAAGTTGTTCATTTAATTAAAAAACAGCAAGGTGTCTGGGTGTGTGTGCGCGTATCACGGTGGAACTTTTTTTTTTTTTAAATTATGTTATGTTAATACATTAGTGATGGAACTTTTGATTAGAACTGTAGACAGCCAAGGATCAGATGTATTTATGTGGAGGATATCCAATTTCACTGTTGACAAGTGTAAATACTCGTCAAGCCTTTGAGGTCTGGTCTGGGTAAAAACAGGGAGAGCGTGTTGTTTTTAGGACATATTCAGAGAGGCGAATGTGTTTAAACAGAGGAAGGGCAAGGCATCTGCAAGGCATCTACACTTTCCCAGGGAAGGGAAAACTAGCATCAATTACAGAGGAAAAAAACGAGACCCCAGGGGTCCAAGTGTCGCACCAAAGAGAAAGCACGCAGAGCGCGCGCAACACTCAGAAACAGGTCGCAAGGCATGATGCAGATTTTAAAACCAGAGGTCTGCTTTTCAAACCTCCTGCAAGCCAGTTACTTAAAACTGCTTCACTGAGCAGTGAATTCTGTGACCCTTTAAGGGCCGTGTTTGTATCTGTGGCCTGAAATCTTCATCTTCCTTCTCAAACGCGGTGGTTAAGAGCGCCTGTTATGGGAGGTCATAAGGACAAATCGATGGAGGGAAGAAAGAGGCGCCGCTCGCCTGGACGCCGAGCAGGAGGGGCTGCGCTGAGCCCCTGTCACAACATGCACACAGGCAAAAGGAATTAGCACGGGAAAGGCCCCCCCCACAAGACACCCCACCCTGTAAGTTTTACACACTGAACAAACCTGTTAAAGTTTATATAAACCTATTTTCCAAAAACCTGACCACAGTGGATGAGCTTTAGAAATTAAACTCAAAGACAACCTGAAAACGCCATGAGGGTTTGCCAGCTGTACCCATACGGGAACGCGTACCAGGTCTGCGCTCGCCCCTGCCACTCTGGGGAAGGAGGACCCAGAGCCCACCGCAGCCCCGCGCTGCGGGCGCCCCGCACACCCACCTGGAGCGCCGCGCCGTCCGATAGGCACTGGGGAGACAGTGCTTTGCTTTCGAGTGGGACCTGGGCCTGGATTTGGAGGATGAGTGGTACTTGGGGGAGCGCGACCTTGTGCGAGACCGCTTTTTGTGCTTTTTCTTCTTCCTCTCCTTCTCTTCTTCCCTCGGTGGGTCTTTACTTTTGCTGGAGGGCCCTTCTGGGGGTTTAACGTCTGAAGCTGGCAAAGGTCTGCCTCCGGCCGGTAGCGAACACGCCACAGTACTGGCTTCCTGGGGACAGAAGCGAACATCAGGATGTTAAGAGTGAAAATAGGACATTTCAAAATGCACATACATAAAACTTCAACTTTGGGGCCCTCACACCATTTAATCACCAACACCTCTTAGAAAGGACCACATCTCTTTCTATGGCTCTTTCTATGGATCTCGCCCTCGTGTCTCCGGGGAAGTGACGGCTCTGCAGACGCCAGGAGTATACGAGACCATTTCCCCAGACGGGGCTTGTTCAGCAGCCGACAGGACTCGACCTCATCAAGGGAACATGGTGGCAAGGACACCGTGTTAGGAAAAGAGCCGTGCTTGCTCCTTCATAAATAATTGTGACTTTCCATTGACAGAGAAATTCTCCAACCTCCAGCATTGGGCTTTTAAGAATCTCTACACCAACCTGAAGATTAATTTTTAAACAAGACCTGAACTAAAAGAAGTCCCTCTTTGATTTTAAGAACTCTGTCAAAAGAAAAAACCTTCCTTCTTTCCTTCCTGTATCTGTGTGAGTTGACAGATGTTAACTAAACGTGGCCATCCCTTTGCAACACATCTCGGTGACCGCGCCGCGGACCTCCCACACACAGTGCTGTAGGCCATACATGTTTCAGGAACACGGGGGAAAACACGGCTCGCATGGCAACCCTTACCCAGGCAACCCCGCAGGCACAAGCCAGTCTGCACACGCTGATCCAGCAAAGTCCTGCTGTCAACACACTGTTCGCCATAAACCCTTTCATCCACGTGAAACAGACACAGAGGGGACGTGCTCTGCGTCCCCACGGCGGGACAGCCAGCACGCGGACCAAGAGACAGGGGGCCCATCAGCTGTGAGCATCATCCAGAGCAATGGCAGTTCTAGCAATTTCTTCTGAAGAGCATTCACCCAAGTGTGCAAGCTGCATGCCCAAGGCCCCACAGCACACCACTATGGAACGACTATGACCTGGAAACCACCCAAATGACTCTCAGGGGCACTGGTTCCACGTGGCACACCGGACAGTGAAATAGCACTCAGCCTTTAAAAATGAGACAGTAATCCTATGTCCACTGACACTGACATTGTCCATGACACAGCATAAAAAAAAGAAGTAAGTTCACAAAATCAAAACCCCAAACCCACCCAAACCTGAACTTGAATCCAAGCCCACGGTGCTGCCTGCCTTTGTCCCGGAGAAAGGTCATTCCTCAATTCGCTCTAAATGAACACCACACAGACCGCGAAACGCACCACGACTCTACACTTTGGCATCATGGGCCTCTGAGGACTCGGCTGGGACACTCCGGGACGAAGGGAGGCAGGTGCTGAACCTAAGGGATGGGTGCACCTTCGGGGCAGGGCTGTGGAATCCTGCAACTGCTCCCGTCTTCTCCCTGGGTTCCTGTGGTCCATGTGGACAAAGCCCACTGGATGAGGGGACAGCACTTCCTGCTAAAGCCTTGCTCACCCCTCAGCCGTGTCCCTGCCCCCTGCCGCTGATGTTCATGGCACTCTCTCCCACCTGCCCTCCCGTGAGCAGAGGCCCAAGGGGGCATGTGTGCAAGGCAGCAAGGCTGAGATGCTCGAGAACACCACGCCCTGTTCCCAGAGTGCCCTGTCCCAAGCGGTTTCTCCCCCCACAGTAACTCAGGATGGGAGCTGGCAGGGGGAGGGCAGAGACCTCGTCCCCCCTCCCCAGTCTCCACGGCGGCAGCGCTGAGAGCTCGTCTCTAAGGCTCGGCCTAAACTGGCTCAGGGCACCCATCTCAACCCCAGACAAGAACCCGTCCGCACTGTCTGGGAATAGCCACTTCAGCTCTGGCACTGGTCAAGACTTGTCCGTGAGCACACACTGTACACGGCACTCTGACCGAGCGCAGGAGGCTCCGAGGCGCTAGAGGCCAGAGAAGGGGAGGCCGCCCAGCCCCACCTCATGCCGCGGGCACAGCCCCGGTGTGCCAACTGAGGGAGAACTCTACGGCTATGCGGCAGGAAAATCAGCCTGGGGCAGCTTTTAAAACTCCCAAGAAATTAGGGACACACGCTGCAAGAAAGGCGAGACCGAAGCTGGGGAGGAAGCCAGCACACGGCTCCCCTCACAGGGCCCGGGGCCCACGCGAAAGCCGAGTGAGCATCGGAACCACTGGTAGAGGGAGGACAGCCGAGCCGCCCCAGGTCCTTCCTGAGCCCGGGCCCGAGACTCCCCGGGAAACCCAAACGGACCCTCCACCCTGCCCCGCGGTCTGCTCTGGGTCGAGTGCAGAGAGTCCCAGGGCTGCCGTGCCTCTCAGACTCTCCCTCTGTCCCTCCACACGGGACAGACCCGCAGCGCCCACCAGTGACACCCCGAGGCACTCCGAGGGGGTGCACACGGCACCCGGGCCATTGGGCACCGGGAAAGGCTGCACCCAGCCCGAGACACGGAGGGTGTGCGGTGGTCCCAGGCTGCGTTTCTATTTACCCTTTTACCACCAACCTGGGAACTCCGTCTCTGAACTTCGTACTGTCTGCCTTTATTCCAACTACTGCCTGTTGTTAGCGACACCTCACCCTGGCTCCATTCGAGGAAACGGGTAATCAAACCAACATTTTCAAAATAGAACTTGTAATCGAGTCACTTATTTATTCTAATAAGATGATTATCGTTCAGAATTAAAGTGAAAATCAGCAACTGTGGGGACCTTTCCCTGACTGAATTAAGATGATTCATTGTGATGACCCCAGCTTACGAGTACCAAGAGAATATTTAAAAATCCAGCAGTTAGACTTGAGAACAAAACAATAAAGGGTAACAAATACCACCAGCCCAGTCATTGTGGCCCAACAGCTAGTCCCAGGGCGCGCCCCCGCGTCACGTCTGAAGCTGAGCAGCTCCGAGCACTCGGGAAGGCAGAGACATCCAGACCCTCCCACAGCCCAGTCGCCACGCCAGGGCAGGGGAAGGGCAGGCTCGGTCACGACCCTCATGCAGGCCGTGCCTCCCCCTGTGAGCAAGTGTTGGCACCAAGCTCAAAGACGCACCACCTGGAGATTTCCTGGCCATGCCTGTTCTGCATGAACAGGACGGTGGAGGGGAAGATGTGCTTCGGGAGTTCCAGGCGCAGGCCCGGGGCTCTGGCCATGCGAACATAAGGGCAGGGTGCCCCAAGGCCTCACAGGGGTACTCCTCACTCGCTAAGGGACAGGTGTGCATCACCAGCCTCTCCAACTACCCTGGAGGGATTCCTGCTACACAGCGAGACAGGACGGGGAAATTCAAGGAACACTGAGGGAAGCTTCTCGTGGCCACACAATAATGACGTGGGCCATAAAACTGTTTCAGGCAAACGTAAGCAAGATGTTTGGACAAGTGCAGTGGACACCTGCCCCTACTCATGCAAATCCTGCCTGTGTATGCAACTGCCCTTTCTGCCCCTCAATCCATGAATTCCAGCGGAAGCTCACTCTACCTGAGCAGGAGACAGACCAGAGCAGTCCACCTCCCTGGTCGTCGTGCCATGCCGAGGGAGAAGCACACGAGCCTACTCAAGCTGTCCAGGATTTAGGTCTGAGTGGGCAATGAGGTGAGTCAGGGGCTGAGGACGCAGCCAGCCAGGAGATGTGGTGCCTGGAGATGGATCCTTGATACATCTTTCGAGCCCCGAGTGGGCTGCACCACCCTCGTAACGCAGAACAGGAGCTGCACTCTCTATGGGTTTTGCCATAGACCCCACATGGGGGCAGTGGGTTCAGTTTCTGACCCGTGCAATCAAAGCCTGACTGGTACAGCAAGCCGGACTTTCAAGCCACTAGAAAATAAACTAAGTACCCACCACTAGCTATTGACTCTACTTTGCTGCAATGGCAGTATTCTGTTCCTGCTGTCTGTCCACGGCAAGTTGGCTCTCAGCCACATGCGGCTCCTGGACACCTGAAATGTGGCCACTATGACTAAGGACCTGAATTTTTTTTTTTTTTAAGATTTTATTTATTTATTCGACAGAAAGAGACACAGCGAGAGAGGGAACACAAGCAGGGGGAGTGGGAGAGGGAGAAGCAGGCTTCCCGCTGAGCAGGGAGCCCGATGCGGGACTCGATCCCAGAACCCTGGGATCATGACCTGAGCCGAAGGCAGACGTTTAACGACTGAGCCACCCAGGCGCCCCAGGACCTGAAGTTTGAATTTTATTTAATTTTTTAAAAATTTTTTTATCATTTATTTGAGAGAGAGCGAGTGCACGAGCAGGGGGAGAGGCAGACTCCTCGCTGAGCAGGGAGCCCAACACAGGGCTGAGCTCCTGACTGAGCTGAAGGCAGATGCTTCACCGGCTGAGCCACCCAGGCGCCCCAATTTAATCTTTCTTAAGTTAAATTTAAACAACCCTGGGTGGCTAGTGGCTACCATATTGAACAGTGCATACCCTGAAAACACCTTTGCCCATAAATGCTATTTCTGGCTTGACCAGAGTCTCCACTGCCTCGCTAACTTTAATGGCACGTACAAGTTACCTGGAAGACAAACACTGCCTGCGCCTCCCCACCTCCCCACTCTGGTTTCTGAAGGCGCCTGGCAGAGCTCTCTGCTCCCGCGATCAACAAGAGGCTGATGGAAACGCCTGAGGGAGGCATGGCCATGGGTGTGCATGCCGACCAGCACCAAACTAGCAGAACTACCCTTCTGGGCTGGAATACTAATATTCCAGCAAAAATGATCAAAGCACAAACCGCCATGGGGGAGGAGAAGACACGGGTTGGTCTGAGTGGCGTTGGGGAGAATTCAAGGAGGAACTTTGGGAAAATTATGACAATATTTAAAAACTTACTGCCCCCAGTTTAGGGACACTGGGAAATGACACTAGTCAGTCCTTTGATCACAAGGAAGTATCTGCCAACAAATTAGCACAACATTAACAACCATTACATCCTGCTGTGGGAAAATGAATTGCTCAGAAACTGATGAACATGTACTTTAAAACATAATCTCATTTGTAAAATTAACACTACATCAACTATAAAAATGGGATAATTATGCATAAATCTCAAGATTTTACTATGAGTTTGACATTTCAGACTCTGAAACACATCCTGAGAAACTGCATGTTCCGGGACACCTGGGTGGCTCAGTCGTTACGCGTCTGCCTTCGGCTCAGGTCATGGTCCCGGGGTCCGGGGATCGAGTCCCACATCAGGCTCCCTGCTCAGTGGGGAGCCTGCTTCTCCCTCCCCCACTACTGCTCCCCCTGCTTGTGTTCCCTCTCCCACTGTGTCTCACTCTGTCAAATACATAAAATCTTAAAAAAAAAAAAATAAACCCACACGTTCGAATCTCTATTTACCGCCTGTCAGTCCATGTCCCGCACGGCACCTCTGAAGCAATTCAACAGCCAGGAGCCGAGTGCCCGAGCTTCTCTGTGCCTGTCGTACTGTGCGGGTACCACCGCCTCAGCCGGTCACCTATGTCCACGAGAGGGCTCTCACGGGCCCTCCCACCTGACACAGCAGCCACCGCACGGTGTCCCGTGGAACTGCTCCTCCTCATCAGCGTGCCCTCTGATTCCAGCAGGCAGCTGCCGCACCGCCACCCCAACCGTGCCTTCTCCTGCAGACCCGCGGGGGCTGTGCTCATCACTGACGTGGCGCCCACCTCCACCGTGTGGGGGTCTTTTGCGCTGGAGGGCCCTCCCTATGTGGTCACCTCCCTGCATGACCAAGGTTCCTCAAGCCTGCCTCCCGGAGGCCCAGGCATCATCCACGTGCTCATCTTCTCGGCTTCCCTGCATGCTACAGGACAGACCTGGCGGTCAAATGCAACCGTGCGGTCACTGGGTAAGAAACAGGCTCCTCATTCATCTTCCAAAGTGTCTTGGTGCCTTGAATACAACAGAGGCTCAACAAACACAGGCTGATTTTTGTTCTCATCTCCTCGCAAACTCTTGCTGGGCCCACAGACTTGGCAGGGTCACTAACCTGAACTGCTGCTACCTACAGGGGGTCCTGAAATGTGCTGTTACTGTGCAAATGATCTCGTGATAATGCAAAGGGGCTCAACTTTAAGACCACTGGTTTCTCTTCATTTTGAATCAAGAACATACCCCAAAATGAGACGTGTACGCAGATTTCTGAGTACTACTTATGGACACGCTTTTCTGTACTTGACAGACTGCTCAACAACGTACTGTCCATATCTGTTCATGTCAACAAACACGCTCCACGACGTGACGTGAAGTTGTACCCGATTACAGAAGATCCCCTCTCCTGACACGCAGGTCGGTAGGGCGGACAGAGGGGGTGAGGTGCACGTGGAACGTGGAGTGTACTGCAGGCGGCCTTTGCCGTGAGTGGAAAGGTGAGGGATTTGGTGACTTGCGCCGTGTCCAGCTCTACGCTCGTCAAACCGAAGTAAATCCAAGTGGAGCAGGCCACGGTGGACGAGGAAAACCATCAGTGAAATTGGGTCACAAAGAGCCATCACAAAAGAGGCCAGCAGCCAGGAAGACATGAGGGGAAGCTACGGAGGCGGCCCTCAGGGGCCAGGATGCCATGCAGCCCATAAAAAGTTACTCTGTATCAGGACGGTTGAAACCCATAAGCTAACCAAAGAGATGTCATCTTTCCACCTGTCAGACTGACAAGAGTCAGGGGCTGGTAGCAGCCGGCACCAGCAGGGGTATTTTCATACCCCCGGAGAGAGAGAGACAAAAACGGCCACAATCGTGTTAGGAGCTCACTTAGCAATGCCTGAAATTTAAAAAGCATTTCTACAGTCAGGGATTCACCCTATGGCTCCACACACTGACGTGCATGCCCAAGACCCAGGAGCAGGGTTACAGCTCTAAGATCCAGGGGTGGCCTGCACGTCTGCCGCAGACTGGGTCAACCTTAGGGCTGGCAGCGCTCATCCAATACTCCCCAAGCACGAGCATGACGGGCACAGGAAAGAGCTCTTCAGGAGGCGAAAATCCCGACATGCCACAGTAACGCACCGGGCGTGGCCCTAGGATTGTGATATTTCAATCTACACGTGGAAACAGGTTGTTTTCCCTTGAGAATACACAAGAAATAAAATGCAGTATTCACATACCATGGAGTATGTTCAGCTTAAAAAACCCCGTTGACAGGTGACACAGGCTGGTCCCGGAAGAACCAATACCCCACCTCCACGAGATCCTGAGAGCAGCCACGCTGACGGCCACAGACGGTGTGGGTGCCAGGGGCCCCCCGGGCAGCGGTTCATGGGGCAGAGTCTCACTCAGGAAGATGACAAGGCCCTGGGGGTGGAGGGTGGTGACGGAGGCACGCGATGCGAGTGTACTCAGTGCTGCCGAACAGTGTGCTCAGAAAGGGTTAAGATGACAAGTTGTATGTTTATTTTACACAATAAAAATTGAAATAAATAAGAACTCCATAGGAATTGTGAAATAGGAACACGAGTAGGGAGGCCTGCTTCCTCCTCATCCGCGCCTCTCCCCTGCACGTGGACGGTCTGCATCATGCGCACGCACCGCTGTTAAAGTCAAAGCAGATGAGCTGTCACAAAATCCTGTTAGGTTCTGAGCCAGGCCTTCTGAGGGGCGTCCCTACGCTGCCCTGCACAGGCGGCTCACACAGACCTGGGGGGCCACACCCCTGCAGCTCCCGAGCCCCCACAGGTGCCAGAGCTCCACACCCGGGCGGGCGGGAGCGGGGGGATGGGCATGCCAGCACCTGTGAGTGAAGTGTGCCCAGCACGGCCCATGAAGGCAGGCTAACCTGTCTCGAGAAGCTGCTTTAGGCTAAAATACTTTCAAGTTGAATCTCATTTATGACAATTGCCAATGTAATTAAAATATTTTTGTTTCAAAGCAATTAAAGACATTTATTACCATCTGCTACTACCATTACGTTTTTGTTGAAATAGCTTAGGAGCTACGCTCTCTCCCGCTAGATATGCAAGGAGACTGACCCAGTGATTTCAACCAGAAGCATCAACACTCATTTCCAAGTACGTATTACAGGTGCCGAACACGCGCCTGAAGACAAGAAGGTGGGAGGCGCCGCCCGTGGGTAGACAAGAAAAGAACCCCAGCTGAAGCCCATCCCATGTCCGTGGGGCGATTCCGGGGGCTGTGGGGGCAACACAGCAGACGGGGGACACTGCGAATTGACGATGAATACTTCTGGCCATGACCAAGTTTCCACTCAAACACAACGCTGTCGGGAAATACAGATGTGACCGTGTAACATCATCGGCTAAAACAGCTCCACAGGCACATGTCCGTGAGCTACGGCGTCTACTCCGCGTGCACACGGCATCAGAACAATGCAGGACACGCACACAGCCCACTTTGAGCCGCAGCACCCGCTCCCCGCCCCCCCCGAGCCGCAACCATCCCAGTGGAGGTATGTCGGCCTCTGCTTCTCCCTGACCAAGCCCCAGGCCGACTCCTGACGGGAGACAGTGGGCTTGGCCGGCAGCAGGAGGTGGGAGCCCGGAACTCAGAGTGAGGTTTTCCTCAGAAAAGAAAGACACCCGGTAGCTACGTGCAGCCAAAACCCGTTTCGAGTCACAGCCCTAGACTCTCAGAGATGTCCACGTGATCAAGAGCACAGGGCGCCTTCTGTGTCACTGGGGAAGACCACTACAAGACAGGCCGGGGACACTGGAGAAGCCCCGTCCCGAGCCCGGGGGAGGGGAGGAAACGTGCGGAGGGCTGGTCACGGAATTCAAGTACTGGTGTTGACATGGACCTGAGCCAGCAGTGCTCTGGCCGAATGTGTCCCCAGGCGGATGCATGTCCCTCCCAGGGAAGCCCCCAGTGGCCTCGTTGTGCTCTTGGGAGCAGAAGTTCCCGGCCCGGGGTTGGAGGTCTGAGTCTCTGAGACCGCACCGGGCACCTGCCCTCGTGCTTTGATGGAATTTTGACCACACTCTCCCGGGCTCCCTTGGGGCAGGAGACCCACACCCACCCGCTTCTACACGGAATGCTGATGTGGACTTTCTTACCTCCACACTGAAAGGATTTTCCTCAACTTTTCCGACTTCTGCTTCTGGCAGAGGATTTTTTAAGGTTTGCAAAAATAAAGCTGCTTTCCTTTTACGTTCTGCTTGAAGCTGTTTCTCCTTCGATTCCTTAGATGCCTGGGCCAGCTTCTCTCTGGCAGCAGCTGCGAGTCGGTCCTCCAGCTTTTGCTTTGCTTAAGGAATAAACAGAAAACAGCGATGTTTAGAACACGTGGTATTTTATAAACACCTTGCTATCTTATTTTTCACAGGCAGAAAAAGGGCCACGAAATACAATGCAGTTGTTCTAAAAGATTAACGTGACCCAAATTTCAGGATAAACAAATCAGGCAAATTGAATTTTGAGAGAATTAGTTCAAAATGCGTATTATTAGCATTTCTAATATTTCACCTTCAGAATCAAAGTCAGAAGGTTGACGGGATTCCACAGCGGGGAGAGCTGGAATCATGGGAACCTGGGAATGGCGCCCATCCCCGGCAAGGGGTGCTGCATTACAAGATTTACTCCAAACGATCCGACACATTGCTCAGTTACGGCAGTCAGTGCGGATTCAGACTCAAATGCGGAGCCGAGAGCCTGCTGAGAGCAACTATGCACAAGGCCAGGTCTGAGTAAGCCATCCTTCTACAAATGTTGCTTCATCCGTGCGTGCATATACAGAAAAGCAGCATACAAACCCAGGGAGAACACAAAGAAGCTGCTAATGTCAGAGTTAACTAACTACTTTAGTGCAGAACACAGTGTGTTCTGGAGGAGGGGTGGGAGTCTGGGGGTTGCTGGTGGTGTTGGGGGCAGCCGGCGGCCTGGCCAGGACCCAGCCTGGGCCTGCGTCACCTTGAAGGGTCTGAAGGCTCTGCGGGCAGACCGCCTCACAGAAGGGCATCTCCTTGTTTGGTACAGGACCCGAGCCGGGAACACAGGCTGAGCATTTGCCCCAAGGTGGTGGTCAGAGAGCAAAGGCCCCCCGCCCCCCATGAAAGCACTGTGGGCAGACTCTAGAAACAAGCTGCCGGGGGTCCTGCGTCTGATGCTTAGTGAAGAGCAGTGCCCGCATGCTCGACACCCCCACCGAAGCCCCTTGGTTCTGGTGTCCAAAGACTGGAGGTCCCAGTGAGCAGTCTGCGCTGAGGGCTTAGTAGGTTAATCTTGTGTTTACGTACTTTTTCTCTCAAGAAGTTGAAAACATAATGACAAACCTTGCTTCGCTTCTAGCTCCTCCTGGGTAAGTTGAGGCCGCTTCTCCTCAACAACTACACAGGGTGGGGTAACTGCCGGGTTAGTGTTTGTAGCACTACTAGAACTTTCTTGGCCTTCTTTGCCTTCTTCATCATCATCACTGTCATCATCTAGCTTAACACGATTTTTTTCCAGGGGAAGTAGATCATTTTCTTTGGCCTTGATTGCAAAGCTTATTGGAGCAAATGAAGCTATTGAGAAAAGTGAAAATGGTGATACATTTTTAGGTACCTGGAAGCACAGAGCAGAAACCCTCACGGGCCCCACCATCCACATGAGCAATGGCTGGCGGGGCAGTGTCCCGAGTGGAGCCACATCTTACGCAGAGGGAGGTTCTAGGGGCAGCGGCCAGCGCCTGTGTTGTCAGAGGGGGCTGTTGAAATGCACGCTGCACGCAGGGAGGCTGGGCTGGCTCACAGGGGGACCCCATGCACACCTCACCAGGGATGCAGGCGCTGAGGGTGAGTCAGGGTTGCTGCGTTTGTAAAGGGTCAATTCTCCTTGGGGTTTTCCTTTTTTTTCGGGGCTCAGCATATGGCTGAATTTGCATAGGTCAAACAGGCATATGATGCGACTCCACTATAAAAAGGTATTTCTAAAAAATCCCAACTCATAAGTAGCCTCTTCTTACAGAGCGAAAGTTACTGGACCCAGTCCCTCACTCAGCAAACATTTGTTAACAGGCACCTACTTCATGTGAGGCATTATGTCAGACTACGCTATTGCTGTCACAAAATTTTAGGTGGTTCCATGTTCTCCCCAAGAATATTTGGGAATTTTAACTTAAGAGAAATACAAAGGCCCAAAAGGAAATAATCTTCTTCCCCGTACCCCCCATCCACTCAGCACTCACTCGAGAGTCCGCTCCTCCTTCGGACACTAGGGTAAAGGTGGTTCTTAACGACACCTAATCGACTGTATTAAGGTACTTCCCTTTTAAAAACCATAAATTATATCATTTAATGAAAGATATCCAAGTAAACCACAGCGAAGGGAAATTTTAAAGTGCAGTGCACACCCGCTAACTCTGAGAACGCAGGAAGGGGGTTCTGGGTAGGTAGGCTGCTTTTGGATGTGCTTGACATTTTCTATAAGAAAACCGGCAGGTTCCAGCAGAAGGGGTATGTCTGTCGGTGACTGCACACGGGGAGGGGTGGCCCAGCTGGCCCCTCAGCGTCCCACTATCAGCATTTTGCGGCTCCACAGCCATGCACGCCTGGAAGTACCTAACTACCCCAGATCTCTGAAACATAACCACCTTTGTCTACAATCACCTCGAGCCAGAGCACACCCAGATGCTAAATGCTGGGAAAAGCACAGTTGGTTAAGTCAAGCGGAAAATCAGCGTCGCACCGCCTGCACCCCGTGCACAACAAACCCCGCACAGGGGTCACACAGGGGTCACACACATGGTTTGTTAGAAGAGTCCGCGGTAACCACTGTCCTGCGCTTGCGTGACACAGTCCATTGTTTGCAGGCACGCTACATCATCTACGGCTGAAATGCTACGATGCTGGGGACTCTGGGGCGGGTGGCGGGGGGAGTGGGGTGGTGTGCTCATCACAGCACGCTGCGTTTGTACACCTTGAAATTTTCTGAGAAAAAAAAGTTTAATATTAACCCTTTATTGCCTATAGTAATATGATCTCTTTAATAAACGTAGGGTCAACTGAACTTAAAAGGCAAAAAAATCACTTAAATGTTCATCAAAATTGCTCATAGACTTGGGGCTACAGTATTCTATCTCAAGATAACTTTAATGATTCTCAAACCATCTCTTCCTCCAAATAGAAAAACCAGTCATCAACAAATGTCGTATTTTAAAATGAAAGCTTCTGGAACACTCACCATGCTAACACAACATTTGTTTGGACACTTGGCATTTACGCGTGTGAAACAAGGCCGAAGAGCACGGTTACTTGACGCGGACGCTGAAGCTATTTAATAACAGAATGCAGTACCGTGACAGCGGGCGGGCCTCACCTCGCTAACGTGCAGCCTTGCCAGGGATGCTGCTGGCCTCCCTGCTTACAGACAGGAAACCGAGGCTACAAAGGCCAAGTAACTTCCCCAGCAAGCTGAGCCAGACAGCGGAGGATAGGAAACCCTGCCCTCGTGTGAGGGAACCTACCCCGGTTCCCCTGCAGCAAGGATGCGCCCCGGTTCTGCCCCCACCTCTGTCTGCAGGGCCTCCATCTGCGCTGCCTGCTGCTGCTAGCCTCCCTTCTCCAGCCTCTGCCTCTCTTCCCCTGCTTCTTCCTCCTCCAGCCTCAGCTCACGGATGCCGGCCTGGCCTCTCTCCTCCACCCTTCACATCTCTGCGGGTTTCATATCCTGTGTCCACAGCCCGCTCACCCTGGGCTGCAGGACGTGGGGCCAACGCGGCTGGGGGCCAGGTCTGAGCAGCAGTCAGTGCGTGTGGAGATGCCCACAGTCCCCAGGCCTCCATTTTCTGCAGCAGACGCGATTCCACGGATAAGGGAACAGGCCTCGTTACTAATGTCAGCCTTCAGAAGTAATCACATTCTCTATGGAAAATTCTGAAACCGCCAGTGGACAAAACGAAAGATTAGCCGTTAGCGCAGACGTGGGGAGAAGTCACCTGCACAGTTCCCGGGCATGCCCGTGTGCGCCTGCGCACATGCGGACGGGGCCACACTGGAGCATTACAGCCTGCTCCAGCAGCACCGTGCCATGTTTCCGGGTCAGCAGAGATCATTTTTAAAAACTGGAGTATTATTTTTTGGTCTGGACGTTCCGATTTATTTGTTTCCCACGACTACCGCCGAGGGTTTACTTCTAAGAGCCTACGAGCCTGCGGTGAGCACTTGGCCGGGTCGCCGGGCTGGGCCACCGGTGTCAGAGCGCGAGCGTGTCCTCGCACTGAGGCCGGTCTTCTAGGGGCCGCGCCCTTGCAAAGATAGCTCGCGTCCCCGCGGTCTGGAGCCTCTCCCTCGCTGAGCACTGTGTTTAACTTGACTGATTTGGGAGGCAAAAAACAGCATTCAATTAATGAAGATACCCTTTAAAAATTTATTTACTGACCATCTACTTTTCTTCTTTTGTGAGTGATCTGCCCGTGTCCTCGGTCTGCTACTCCTCTGCCGCGCTATCTTTTCTCAGCGGGCGCTGAGCTCCTCCCACAGTGCGCACAACTCTGCTTCTCCTGCCATGTGAGCCATTTGTCACTTAACTTCGTTCAGGTCCTGCCCCTGTCAGACCTCCTAGTCTTTCCTTAGGATTTAGGGCTTCGATTTTTAGAAAGTCTATTCCAACTCTTAGATTATAAAAAAGAAATTACCTTTATTTTCTTTCATCTTCATGGTTCTTTTAAAGAAAAGATTTATTTTAGAGACAGAGAGTGTGTGTGTGTGCAGGAGCTGAGGTAGAGGGACAAGCAGGCTGTGACCTCGGCGCGGAGCCCGACACAGGGCTGGATCCCAGGACCCCGAGATCATGACCGGAGTCGAAATTGAGTTGGTGACTGCGCCAACCAGGCGCCCCTTTATGATTTTTTTTTTCCACTTAAATACATAATCTGTCTGGAACTACTGTTGTCAGGTGTGAGGCTGAAGTATTTATTTGTTCTCTGTAACGGGGGGCCGGGCTTGCTGACGTGAGTTACTTTCACACTGAAGAAGCTTCACCATCCGCACTGCACGACATGCCGGTGCCTGCCAGGGATCTGCTGCCGGAGAAACAGGCCCGCGGACTGCTGCCAAGCCCTGGGCCGCCCCGCACTCCCATGGGTCTTGGGTGGCGCACGCTCCTCTTTCCTGTGGGGGCAAACTTGACCCAACGTGGTCCTTCCAGTGGCCTGTGCTCTGGGACTTCGCTGAACCGGTGCATGTCCCCTAAGTTCTTCCAGATCTATATGTCCATCACACTACCTCTTCTTGACACAGTGGTAGCAACTTATACTTTTCCAGACAATTTTTTCAGTTATTTTCAAATTCATTCAAATTTAGGGTTATATGTATTATTCCTGTGCACTCCAAAAAGCTGATTTTCTTCACCCACTGTATGCTGTGTAGCCTATCCGCCTGCACAACAATATGCTTCACTGGCCTTTTCCTACATCCTCGCTGGTTCCGACTGACATGTACTGTTCCCCCTCTCCTGTGTTCCTCAGATGCGTTTTATGCTTTCTAGGTTCTTCTTCTTTTTAATATTTTATTTATTTGTCACAGTGAGAGAGGGAACACAAGCAGGGAGAACAGTAGAGACCGGGAGAAGCAGACTCCCTGCCGAGCAGGAAGCCCGATGTGGGACTCGATCCCAGGACCCTGAGATCATGACTGAGCTGAAGGCAGACGCTTAACCGACTGAGCCACCCAGGTGCTCCAACTTTCTAGGTTCTTGAGCTGAATGCTTGAATGCTTGTCACAGGTTTTCTTTACCAACATTAAGCATACAAAGCTTTGTAAAATTTTGTTTGACAATTTTGCTGCATTTGACAATTTTTTGACAAGAAATATTCCCATTGGGGGCACCTGGCCGGCTCAGTCAGTGGAGCGAGCAACTCTTGATCTCAGGGTTGTGAGTATACCCCGCATGTTGGGTGTAAAGATTACTTAAAAATAATATCTTAAAAAACAAAAAGAATTCTTTGACTCATTATTTTGGAGTGTTGACACGTCTGAAAGTGTGTCTTTGTGCCCAGGAGCATCCAGAATACTTTTCATTCAGAATTCCAGATACACCTTAATTATCTGGCATCTATTGCTGCAGATATGGGTCTGACGTGCCAATCTGCCTTTCCTCTGCCTGGGGCACAACCTGCCCGTTTTTCTCTCTGGATGCTTTTCTGCACCTCTACCTCCTCCGTTGGAGATCTGAGAACAATCTTCAGCCCATCTTTGCATCGGTGTGATTTTTAGGCTTTCACTGTATTTTACCATCTGGAGGCTGTTCCTAGGCAACCCCTGCAGATGTGCGACTACCGGCGGCACCATGTCCTGGGGCTCAGTCACGATGCCTCCCTGGCACCCTGGCACTCTGTGGCTCCACACCGGACTGTCACAGGCACAGGCCGGGCTCTGTGAGATGGCTCTGAGCGCAGCAGGAGGGGAGCGGGCCGTGTGGTCCCAGCTGCCCCACTGCCCGACAATCGTGGTGGTGTGGGGGCAGCCCTGGCTGAGGGGCAAGCCACCTGCTCCCACCCGCCCCCTCTCTGGTTGGCAGAGGCTGCCACGGCCTGGGGGTCACTGCCACCGAGCCCCAAAGTGTCCCTCTCTTCTCTATGAACTAAATTCCAGGCGGGCTGGCCTGTCCTTCTGAAACATGGATAGTAAATACCTCCCCCCACTTCTGCAGCAACAACTGATTTTATTCTCTACTTATTATGTTCCTTTGTTATTTCGATGAGAGTCTGCAGGTGGCTGGGAAGGGTGAGAGATTCAGCAGGTATGCTTAGGTAACTCCTGGAATGAGAGGCTCAAAGATACTGAGTTTCCCCGGTCAGTCACCCATCTGCGCCGGGCTGGTTACTCCAGACACCACCCTATCCAACAAGGCAGCTCAATGCAAAGCACCTCTGCCCCAGCAGCTCGCCCTCCCCCGACTCTCTGCAGCTCTGTGTCTGGCATCAGCCCCACCAACAGCTCCAGGCGACTCTCTGCTGGGTGTCCTCGGTCACCCACCCGAATGCAGTCACTCCTCTGATCTGGCACCTGCGACGACCAAAGTCCCAGAGCCCCACGAGCTGGCTGTGGCTGCTTTGCAGGCCATGCCCCCCAGGACCCGTGCCCCCCAGGACCCAGCCGCCACTCCGACCACGCCTCCTGTGGGCACCTGCATGCAGCTCCAGCCGTATGGCCTCTGCCTGGGATCGCGGCCCTGTGTGGGGTGCCTGGTACTCCACAAAGTCTCTCTCGTCCCTGCCTCGTGAGACTCACTGCAGCTTCCTACATCTGACCCACACTGACCTGTGCCAGCTCCCCCACCCCCGCCTTTAGTGTATCGGCTCTTTCTGTGTAGGCCTGTGTGAACAGATGGAAGTCCTTCTGAGAACATAAAGGGTGACAAGGTGCAGGGAGTGGAGGAGTGCCTGGGAGAGGGCCTCAGGACACAGAGACAGCTAATCTCACTGGTGCCAGAGTCCGGACACGAGTGTGGCCGCAGGAGTCCAAGGAGGAACCAAACACCCAGGACACGTGCTGAACATTTCTGTTAAACTTGCTAGAACAGACCACAAGACAAAGCTGTACACCTCAGGCGAGCTCCTATCCCAACGGCCCCACACTCCACATGAGGAAAGACCACGAGGTAGGGGAGCTTTAGGACAGCAACCTCCCAGAGGTAACGACGCCCCCACCCCCGACCCGACCTGACGTCTGCGAGGGCGGGACTGGCAGCGGCCTACCTTTGACCAGCTTCCCATCTGCCGCAGTCTTACTGGATGACGCCTCCTTCTTCCCTGTGGGGCCGCCTCTTGCTGCGTCGGCCGAGTCTTCACACACACCCTCCTCCCCGCCGTCACTCGGCTTTTCGGGAGCAGATTCTGCAGGAGCCTCTTCTGGTGCTGACACAGCCTAGAGATTAAACGTGACGATCGATGGCGCTGTCAGAGCCACCCAGGGTTTGTCACAGACAGACAGACCTGCCATCTTCTGATACAACACAGCAGAGGGGGAGCGCAAGGAGGTTCTCCCTCTGGAAGGACAGAATGCCTCTAAAAGCTGTAAGGCTGTCTTGGGGGCCGAAGCGCACTGCCTTTTCTTCAGACACAGATGCCTGAGAACCCTTCCAGAATATCAGATCATGCCCGTCGGCTGCACATGAGTCATTTTTATCAGTCTGAGCAATTACAGATACAAGTCTGAAGAAAGCCACTGATAAGAAGGAGCAAGGCCTACATCATCTACCAAAATAGGTTTGAACACAACAGGCACCCATGTAACTGGGGGGAGCGCTGCAGGAGAAAGCGTTACAAGGACAAGAGGAGCGGCATCTGGCAGGCGTGCGAGTCCCACGGTGGGATGCTGCACGGCGGCAGGCTGCCCCCAGGATAAAGGCCCCACCACGGCCAGCACCGGCCAGCACCAGGCCAGCACCGGCCATAAGCACACACGCTTACATTTTACATACAGACAGATGTGTTAATGCAAAAGAAACAAGGAACAGGGCCTCTACCAAAAGCTGTTAAAAATAATAGCCAACCAAAACATCAAAGGCTTCAAGAGACAGGATTCTCTGTTTAGAACACGCTGATCATCAATGAACTATGCATAGGGGTCAAAGTTTTCAAAGGATCCGAAACACAGGTTTCAATTGTGAAAGGTGCACGACCCGTCCAGACAGAGTACAGCCAGGAGCCCTTTGCTACACCCTGAGGATAAGTACAAAGTATTCCTGCATCTGTACACCAGCCAACAGAGGCTCCCGGCCGCCGCGGCCCGCAGACAGGTACCTGTGCACTGTCGCCCCCTTCCTTCTGGAGGAAGAACTGCTTCTTGAACTCGTAGTAGGCATTGTACTGGTGCCAGGGCTGCAGGAACTGGAACCTAGGAGCAGAGGCGAGGACGAGTGAGCCGCGCCGACACTCGGGGCTCCTACAGACGGCTCGCTGCGAGTGGACGCTGTCCCATATGCTCTCCAATGACTCGCTTGTGCCAGCTGCCCCCACAGCCGTGCGTGGTCACGGGATTGCATGTAAGCGGACCTTATGCTGGCTCACACCGAGGCACGGAACCTCTTTTCCCTGGTTCTTTGTTTTGTGTTTCTTTATAAACACATACCTTTTTTTTAAACTTGTATTTTTCTACCTGGCATATATATTTTTCCCGTTTTTATTTTCACTTTGTTTGGTTAACAAACAGTACGACACTCGTTTCAGTGCACAGTGTAGTGACTGAGCACTTCCGTACACCACCTGGTGCTCATCAGGACAGGTGCCCTCCTTCATCCCCATCCCCACCTCCTAAATGGCAGATTCCTGAAAAGCAGGAACTCCAGCCCTGTTTTAGGTAAGCTTCAACATTCTTACTTAAAAACAAAACAAAACAGACAAAAAACCTGCCACACAACTGTAAGTAATTCAGCAAGATGATTATAAGATGTATTTATGTACACACACGAGGATTAAAAACATTAAAGAAAGGAATTACGCAGCTAAACTAAAACCAAGCTAAGTGAAATGCCACACACCTGTACCCATCCCTCCACATTCCATTCCTCACCTTTGGTCATTCTTGGCACGGACACTGGTCTCAAACTTGAGGCCGTTGCGAGCCACGTATTCTGCCAGCTTGTCGATCACGGGCTGAATGTCGGGGGGCGGGGGGATGATGGCTGCCACGGGAGCAAGTGCACTGCAGAGAAGAGCTTCGTCACACTCCCCACTGTGCTGTGGGGGGGGGGGTCTCTGAGCGTCCTGGGCCACACCCACACGCAGTGACACACACACACACACCCACACACACACACACGGCCACACCCACACGCAGTGACACACACACACACACACACACACACGGAGACTGAGCACACCTTCAACCACAAAGTCAGCTCCTTGAAAATGGTCTCTGAGCGTCCTGGGCCACACCCACACGCACTGACACACACACACACACACACACACACACACAGCCACACCCACACGCAGTGACACACACACACACACACACACACACACACGGAGACTGAGCACACCTTCAACCACAAAGTCAGCTCCTTGAAAATGGTCTCTGAGCGTCCTGGGCCACACCCACACGCAGTGACACACACACACACACACACACACACACACACACACACACACACACACACACACACACACACACACACACACACACACACACACGGAGACTGAGCACACCTTCAACCACAAAGTCAGCTCCTTGAAAATGGACCAAAATATCATTGCCAATGGTAAAAATGGGGTTTTATGGAAAATAAGACTTAAAACCATGAAAACAGGTTTATTTTTTCCCCTAACATTTCCCTCCAGTGATAAGCCAATTCTTAGAAGCAACCAAGAATAAGTCATGTCTTGATTCTTTTTCATGTGAAAAGAGGATGTGCACCTCAACACCCTCGTTTCATGCCCCCTTCTCAGCACGGTCAGAAGGGAGGTCATTTTGCAGAAACACCGAAGTGTTCTGTCAAATTTCACCTGCAGGGACCCACCCAGTGCCCCTGACAAAGCACCCACAGCGCATCTGCCCACTCTGCAGACCCCAGATGATGGTGTAAGACAGGTGCTGGGGCCCAGTCCCTGCCCCACTGTCGCTTTTGTTCAGTGCTCAGCTGGTCTGGCAGCCAGCCCCAATGTGCCTACAGCTTGTGGGAGTCACTTCCATCGATTTTATAAAATTCTGCATTTCTTGCAAATAACTGCAGCTTCACTTCCCCCTGAATTTACGAAGAACTGCCCAACTGAGATGTTAGAACATCAGAAAGCCCAGATGCAGGGGGTCAGGGTGGTGTGGGTGCTAAGAACATGCGGGTTATGGGGGCTGTAGGGTGCTGAGGATGTAGGGGTTATGGGGGAGTGGGGCGCTGAGGATGCGGAAATTGGGAGTGATGTGGGGTGCTGACTGGGAATCAATTTTCTAAGCGTTCATGTCGTGGCGATTTCTGTTGCGCTATCAGCTCCATAACTTGGCTATTTGGACACTTAAACCCTCACGTGACAGAGACCCTGCTAGAGAGCCCGACCAAAGACCCCAGCCCAAGAACACAGAAGTGCCCGGCTATGGGCAGAAGTGGCGTACCTTGTGGTGAGGGTGGCGGTCACCCCGCTACTCGTCTCTGCTGTGGTTGGGGGGGGCGGGGGCGTGGTTCCAGGGGGCGGCGGGGCGGCGGTCCCCCCAGCAGGCAGGGTGCTGTAGTAGGCGGCCACGTCGACCCCCGGCGGGGGGGGTGCCAGGCAGTAGGTGCCGTCGGGCAACATGTAGTAGCTGTAGTACACGGCAGCCACGGTCGCTGTGGAAAGACACATGCAGTGTCACTCCGTCCGTCGCAACCACACTGTTTCTAGAGGTTTCTGATTCAAGGAAGGCCGCCCACGGGACAGGTGATCTGGAGGACGCGGGCAATGTGGGGACACACACCCGGGGACAACGCACCGCGAAGGGGCAGCAAACATGCCCACGAGAAGTCCGCTCTCGATGAGTGCGTGGCTGAGCGCTGGCAACCTTCCCTCGTGCGACACGCGTCTGCAGAGCCGTTTGCGCTCTGTAACCCCCCCGCCACACTCCCCCCCCCGATGCACAGCGGTGTATCTACCACATCCCCACGGACACAGCTCTGCTGTCACAGACAGTGACTCACGACAGCCTCCTACACAGTCCGGGTATACATGCAAGTGCCCGCAGGGCAGTGACCCATCATTCCAGTAATTAAAAGTCCTATACGCTTATTCATCTTTCTTTTTTTTTTTATGGAAAAATATTAAAACCAGCTAAATCATTTAAGATTCAATGATCCAATTAAGAATTTTATTTCTTATCCTGTGTGGATATGCAAATGGTTCTGACTGCATTGAGATTTAATTTCCTTTTTCTTGGAGAATGGTGAAAAGATCTTTCCAATTAAAGAACTTTATTTTGAGGGGCTCCTGGGTGGCTCAGTCGTTAAGCGTCTGCCTTCGGCTCAGGTCATGATCCCGGGGTCCTGGGATGGGGCCCCGCATTGGGCTCCCTGTTCGGTGGGAGCCTGCTTCTCCCCTGCCTGCCGTTCCCCCTGCTTGTGCTCTCTCTCCCTCTCAAATAAATTAAAAAAAAAAAAAAAAAAGGATTTTATTTTGATTTTCAATTAATTCACTTTTAAAAGAACATATATGAAGAGCGGGCGCTTCACCGTGACCCTGGTTCCCAGGGACGTGTGCTATGCAGGGAAATGGCGCTGCTAACGACTCACTCTTTGTTCACCGAGAGTGTGAGCTCCCAGCTTGTCCTCTCTTGATGTCACGCACCGACCGCAGTTACACGTTCACAACGACACCCTGAGCTTTCATAGACACGTGGCCCCAGATCCTGGTGGCGCGACCCTTGCCCAGCGTTCTCAATCACATCTCTGCAGGAAGGCGGGGCCCATCTAAAACCACCGGCTGGAGGCAGGGGCAAGCAGGGATGGCAGGAAAGGCACATTCACTCTGTAACCCAGCACGGAGCACACAGTGTTCATTGGACAGACGGACAGATGCAGTGGTTCCAATAGAAGCTTTTCCTAACCAAGCCAGGTGATCGCACACAAACCTAAGCCTCTGTCAAATCCAATGCAGTCCTTGCAAGAACGGAATGACAGGTCCCACCCACTTGCGACTTCAGGCAGTCAGGCTACCAGGGTCCCTCTTCTTAGCCCCCAGGCAGAACCACCCCACGGAGGAGGAGACAATGTGGCATTGGCGAGAACAGAGCATAACCGTGACCTGCCTCGGAGAACACCCGTGTGCAGCCCAGGGTCTCCAGGAGAGGGGACAGGACACATTTACTGTCTCGTCCAGAGTGTCACATCTCAGTGGAAGGACAGACACCAGCTCCTGTCCTGGACAGTCAGCCTCCTGCCTGAAAACAAGCCAAAGTACATTTTAAATCATAGCCGCAACCAGTGAGCCACGTGAACTCATAAAAATAGAACAGTTCACAAGTTTGGACTAACAGTGTAGGTTAGGCAATCGCAGTGTAACGCATTCTTCGTGCAACAGAAGTCAATAAATGGTTTTCAAAGCCGAGTACCATCGCTTTGAAGTACTTGTATGCAGATTAACCATCAGTCCATAGGGCTTTCCTGAACCGTCCATCGTGTTAAATTAAAAGTGTTAAAAACAGCGCTCCTGGCACGCGAGCAGATTAACTCGGGAATCCGCCCTCAGGACACGTGAAGACGCTGTTTAAGATAAAGCAGAAACTCTAAGAGCACAGCGGAGCTCACAAAAGGAGGCGGCTCGGTCTTCAGATAGGAAAATGAGAGCCCACCCGAACCCGAACGCGCCCTCGGCCTGGGCCGCCCCGGGGCCACAGCAGGGGGTCGAGCTGGGGCAGAGGCGCTGAGCCAGTGTCCCCAACAGACGCGCACAGGAGATCTGCTCTACCCTCTCGACATACACGCGGTGAGCCTTCCAGCAGAGTCTTCATCACACTTTGCAAATGTGAACAGGAATTTTGACAATCTCCATTTATCTAAAAATAATGCTGACAGCCACCCAACGTCACTGTCTAGTGAGATGTGGGGTGGCTCGCTGGCTGGCAGGCCTCCCGCTGTGGGATGCAGGCACCACGGCAGGTTTACCAAGTCCCCTTTCAGCTGGAGCCTCACTTTGAGGACTGCCAGGGATGAAAAGCCTTCACGGAGAGGGTCCCCAACTCTGGGGCCGGGGTATGACGGTGGCGGTGAACGGCAGCCCGACACCCACGCCTTGCCTGTCACATCACCTCTGGATCCCACTCCGGAGAAGAGCGCCTCACTCCCTCACTTCTGACGCCGGCACATCCTGCAGTGTCCTCCGCGTGACGCGTCCCCCCAGCTCCCAAAGTCTGACCGCCAGTACCTCCCCCATCCCAGGCCGAGTCCAGGGGGTCCTGCTCGTCTGAGGCACCGCCAGGTCCGAGGGCTCCACGTCTGAAGAGCAGCGGCGGGCAGCCCCCACAGCCCCCAGCCGATGGCAGGCACTTGCCCAGCATTTAATGAGCGAAGCCAGCGACACCAGCTGACAGCAAGGCCCGGGAGCCTTTCCTGACGCCTCGTGCTAAGGTACGCGGGCACACGGACTCACCCTATTACCTCTGAAGCCGTGAGCTTGACGTCACAGACCCTTTAAAACGGTCGTCAGAGTGCACACTTTTTTTGTATACACCACCCCCCCCAACTCAGAGATTCTCACGAACACCAAGTTTTGAGGATCCCTGGACCAGACTGCAGACAGGACATATAGACGTCTGGTGCTCCAAGACCAAGCTCCCGTAAGCTCACCATCACGCTGTCATGATAGGGTGCAGAGCCCCAGAGGGCTCCTACCGCGCTCTCTACCACTGGACGTCCGCAACATAACACACCTCAGCAGCCTTGCTGTCCTCATTTTAGGTTGAATGTCTGAGAGGCGAGTGAGTTTCACAGGACGTTGAATGCCAATGGCATTATTAGCATCATGAGCACCACCAATCTTACTCCAGATAAATCCAAGAAAGACGTCTCAATGGCAGATGTTTCCTAAGGGCAGACGTAGCTGTTATGAAAAGAATCCAGCTACTTCAGAGCGTAAGGCACATTCGGGAGCACCTGTTTCCCAGACTGCAGCTGCTTAGAGATGGACAGAACCACGTAACACGGGGGCAGATCAACACACCTGATCTCCTTCTACAACTGGCTTCCTGCAAAAATCAGAGCCAATTTACTGATATCTTATGTGGTCTTAATCTCATATAAACTTAACTCCCGGAAGAGAATCCTGGCGTCAAAAGGGTTCTTGGAGATGAGGGGGCTGGTGAGCAATCCCTTCTCTGTAAGCAGCAGTTCGGGGAAGACAACATGGGTCTGTATTGAGAATGAAAATGCCTTTACTGAGTGCCGTGGAACCAATCTATTTTACTCATACAAGACGTCTGGACGACGGAGCACGACTGGCGGAGCGGCTGCAAGCGGCGGCCATCACACGGCCCCTGGGCCTGCACTTCACCCCCACCAGCCCCGCCGCGCCGTCCAAGACCAGGTGAGCCGCCTGGCCCCCCCCCGGACCTGCAGACGGTCCTCCCCATGCACCCCAGGGACCTTCCTAGTGAGTTTAATGGCTTTAAATCCTCTTTGTGCTTGATGATTCCAGAATTCCTACCTTCAGCTCTGAGCTGAACTTGCACATTAACCACCCACTCCACACCCCCACTGGGACGTCTAATAAACAATTCATTCGGGTTGAGTCCAGATCAGGATCCCTGCCTCCTCCCCACACACCTGCTCTCTCAGGGGATGGCCGTGCCGTGCCTGCTGGTGGGTCAGCTGCACTGCACACTTCCTCCCAGACCCCTGCTCTACAGCTCCAGGAGCACTGCCTGGACCAGACAGAAGAGCAGCCCCCGCCTCCCGGAAACCCGATTTCTCCCCACCCAGGGCTCAGGCCACATTCCCTGCCCTCTGTCCCACCACTCCCCGGTTCTGCTCTCCTCGGGCCTCTGGCTTGGAGGGCCTCCCCAACAATGCCCACCGGCACGGTGACCTCCTCTCAGGCTCTCGGTTCCATGATTTTCCGCGACAGAAGGAACCTTGTTCACTGCTATTCCCACCATGGCACGAGCACAATGCCAATCTGCTCAGTGACTATGAGTTACACGCACGAGGATGAGACGTGGAATGGCAGTAGGCTTCTCTGCAGCAGCAAGGGCCACTAGAAAATGGTGGCCCAGAACTTCCAAAGCCCGAGAGACAGTATTCAACGCACAATTCTAGACCTGTCCAAACCACTTACCGCATGCGAGAGCAGAATCAGGGCACCTTAAAATATCTGTGTTCCTGTGTACCCCACCTGAGCGCATGCTAAACAAAGTACAGGAGTAAACATCACACACACCAGAGGAAGCTTAGGCAGTAACCTGGGGCATCAGCGAGAGGCTGGAGAACACTGGGCTGCAGGCTGAGAGCACGGCCTCTTCACAAAGGTGCAGGGGGAAGGCGCTCAGCAAACACAGCTGTGAACATCACCACAACGCAGACCGGAGCGTGCACGGCGCCTACCGTGCCCGCAGGTGACCGAGGCGTCCGAACGACGATGTGCTGGGGAGGCGGCCCAACACCCAGCTGCCTTGTAGATGCCAGGCTGGAGGTCACAGCAGCTCTGGCTGGCTGCCTACAGCACCCAACAGCTGGGGCTACTCTAACGCAGGGCGCAGGGCATAAAGACAGGCCCCAGACTTAGAGATTCAGGGCAGGAGACTGATAAGCCATTTCTGTATCGTTCTCTTTTGAATGTTGATGATTAATGAAGTAGAGATTTAAGTGTATCAGTTAAAGTTACAAAGTAACCAAAGTAAAGATGAAACACTTAAGGTAAGTAAAATCTGGGGTGTGAGAGAGCACAAGTGAGCTCAATTATCATCCATCACAGTGGGAACACAACAGAGAATCCAACCCAGGGTGGATAAATCCTGAAACAGCGCTACAGACCCATGACTTAGAGGGTAACCATCAAGAACTCAAAGACAAATGGTTAAAAGGAAATACTGTGAAACAATGTGTGTGTGGGGGGAAGGGGGGTTTGACCAATACTTCTCATAAAAAGCATTTATTACATGACTTGAAAGTGTATTACTTTGACTCAAGTAATTTTTAAAGTATCCTAATTACAATCAAAGAGATGACTAGTATCTGACCCTCCAGTGCCCCCTGAATGCCGGGGAAACAGCATCATTCCCGCTCCTCCTCAGTGTGTTACCGCGTGTGTCCATCCAGCCACTATTAATAAATACATCCTTGTAGGAATGAGGCGTCTAGGGGCTGGAGGCCCCGCAGTATCCATGACAGACCAGGCCTGTCCTCCTGCCGCTTCTGTACAGCAAGTGAGGGTATGAAGTAAACCAGACACTGAGAATGGCCAAGAGAATGTGAAACCCTGTGAGAAGGGCATGAACTAGGGAAGACCGTCAGCAAAGCCAGGGGAGGTCTGACTTGAGAGGGACTGTGTTTCACGCCAAGGAGGAGCCAGTGCAAAGGCCCTGTAGTCAGATCCCACTTAGCACATTTCAGGAACAGGAAGAGCAGACTGGGGGGCGGTGGAGGTGAGTTTCTGGAATCTCAATGGGATGGTTAACCACAAGGAGGTTCTGAGTAGAGAGGTGATGACACGGGGTTCAACTTCGGGATCACAATGGCTGCATGGGCTGCAGGAAGGCAGCACCAGGACCGAGGAGGCTGACAGTCAGCAGCTGAGACCACAAGTGGACCTGGCGAGGAATGCCAGATTTGGGACAGATCCTGAACGAGGTCCCCAAGGATGTATAGCGTGATTACACATGGGTGTGAGGGACGAGAAGACTCGTATGGCGCCTGCTGCTCTGGCCTGAACTGGGCGTGTGAGGGGAAATCGGGGGTCGTGCTGCAGATGCTGCGGATTCAAGACCTCCGCTGCCCAGCCCAGCAGTAATGGCAAGAAGGTGGGGAGGTCAGGGATGCAGACACAGATCTGTACCAAAAGGATGTGGGAACATTTCCTAAGAACACAAACAACAGCATACTTAAGAGCAGGGTTTTACCAAAACTGGTCTTTGATATAACTTTAAAGTCTAGAGAGCTTTCAGGGCACCTGGGTGGCTCAGTTGGTTAAGCGACTGCCTTCAGCTCAGGTCACGATCCTGGAGTCCCGGAATCGAGTCCCGCATCGGGCTCCTTGCTCAGCAGGGAGTCTGTTCTCCCTCGGACCCTCTTCCCTCTCGTGCTCTCTCTCTCTCATTCTCTCTCTCTCAAATAAATAAATAAAATCTTTAAAAAAAAAGTCTAGAGAGCTTTCATATAAAAAGTCAGTAAAACGAAGACATTTATATTCAAGGAAGGTCTCTCGCTAATTCTGGGATAGAGCATGGTTGGCAAATGTTTCCTACAAAGAGCCAGACAGTAAATTCATTACTGTTTGTGGACCAAGAGGCAAAATTGGGGGCATGATGTACTCAGAGAATAAGAAAAAGTAAATTCCCACACGTTTTTTAATTGATGAAGTTCCAAGTATGATAAAAATACCTGAGTGGTTTTTTTGGGAGAAGGCATACAGGTGTATAAATGGGAAGAATAACACTCTTCTCATGAAGAATGCCATTTCACCTAATTGGGGTTCAAAGTGGACTGTAAAGATTGGTCACACACGCGCAGGCCGCCCGCCTGGCAGCTTCCGTTCACCCTAGCTCTAACACCTCCCTCCCCTCCACAAACTGGAATGCTTGTTTCTGTTTTCCAAAAGTCACACTTTTCTGAAGAGCTTTTAGAAACGCCCTTCTAACCTCAGCAGTTAATAACTTCAAAAGTGTCCTTTTCCTTTTTTTTTTTAAGATTTTACTTACTTATTTGACAGAGAGAAACAGTGAAAGGGAACACAAGCAGGGGGAGTGGGAGAGGGAGGAGCAGGCTTCCCGCGGAGCAGGGAGCCCGATGCGGGGCTCGATCCCAGGACCCCGGGACCATGACCTGAGCCGAAGGCAGACGCTGAACGACTGAGCCCCCCAGGCGCCCTTCAAAACTACTTTCAAACACATGGAAAAGTCACAGGAAGTGCCATCTGTCCTCACCCCAACCACTATTTGGGTTTTCCCGTATTCCCTTCCATTCTGTGACCACACGTTCCAGGGTTTCTGAGACACGGGTGGATTCTTTGGAGAGGATGATGTGCACACCCCCAAACACTTGGGGGTCTGACCTCCGACTCAGGTTCACAGTCAGCCAATAAACACACAGAACGTGCAACGCTGTAGATAATTTCCCAAATCACAAGTGAGGTTCCTTTACCCCTATTTCACATTCAAGCTAAAGCTAGACTCCAGGGGGTGGGGAGGTGGGTGGAGAGAGCCACCGGCCAAAAGAACTTACTGCACACGCCCCGGGGGTGCGCAGAGCAGGACCGAGGCCGAGCTGCCTCTCCCGTGTAGTTAACAGCTGACAGACCGGCGTCAGAATAAGTAATTTTCATGGTGATTTCACCATGTAACATAAAACTCTACAAGACTACCTATTCTGTTGAAAAAAATCTTAATAAAGGTTTTATCAGCACCTAAAGATTCAGATCCTGAACACAGTATTAATCTCATCAGCAGTCTACTTGACTGGAGAAATTTTCCTCTGCCCACAGTGTAAAAAGTTATGCTCTCTTCACACTGAAGACCTTCACCCCAGGAGAGGTCAAATTATGGGAGTTCAAACACCAGGCACCAACAACACAATCCAATAGTGATCTCTAGTATTACCAAGTTCTGCATTTCTCTCATCCACTGGACGGTCCGCTTACCCCGTCCCCAAGACTTCCAGCTTCGCCTGGTGGACTTGGACGATTTCCACGAGTTCCTGAAGGGCCCCTGTGACCCCTGTTTCCTTCACGCAGGGTACTCATCTGCTGGCTCTCCATAATACAGAGTCTCGTATCACAGGGAAACCACAGTGAAGCCAACCAACAACCCCTACAATACTAAGTCCACACCTGTGTTTTTAAAGCAGCCTTTTTTTTAGCATAGTTGACACATAAAGTACATTAATTTCAGGTGTGCAACACAGTGATTCAACATAAGTTAACAGTTTTTACATAAAAGAGTATTACTGCCCTGCCTAACTCCCTAAATACTTGAAAGCATTTATCATTTGGATCATCCACACAGTGTCTGAATATGTTCAAACTTAATACTTGTTACCACAAAGTGCATCAGTCCCCTTTTATTTACTCCCTTATGACCTCCAGATGACCCAGTGTTAAAAAAATTCCCCAAATGAGGGGCACCTGGGTGGCTCAGTTGGTTAAGCATCTGCCTTTGGCTCAGGTCATGGTCCCAGGGTCCTGGGATGGAGCCCCGCGTTGGGCTCCCTGCTTGGTGGGGAGCCTGCTTCTCCCTCTCCCACTCCCCCCCGCCGCTTCTCCCTCTCCCACTCCCCGCCCCCGCTTCTCCCTCTCCCACTCCCCCCCTGCTTGCGCTCTCTCTCTCGCTGTCTATATTTCACATAAATAAAAATCTTAAAAAAAAATTCCCCAAACGAAAGGAGACTTGTCTCAGTCACCAAAGCCTTAGACTAGGAGTATCTGAACAGCTTCTGCAATGATGAAGAATGTCGTCTGTAAAGCTGGAAAACCACTCAAACCAGTCAGTTTTAACCCTATGAATACGGGACCCAGGGACTTCGGGCCAGTGTTTAAAAGCAATCGCTCTCTTTCTGGCAAATAAAACCTTCTAGAAAGGTCTATCTCTACCCATTACTTAAAGTCATCATCAGTGACCCTCACATAAAAAGTTTTGAGTTTTCAATACTGTATTAGGTTTGGAGGCGTGTTACATAAAAACAGGTTCCAGAGAGTTCTGGGTGAAGAAAGGGAGCGGCTCAAGTGTGCAACCTGAACTGCAGGGTGGAGAAGCCTGCAGACACGTGGGGAGGGCCTGTGGGGGCTCGCCGGCTCTGACACCTGCTCGGGGGCACTTTCCGTATCTCACAGGAGAGCCCAGAATGGGCTTTCCAGAGAAGGCTGCACTTGGAAAGGAAGACAAAGGATCTCAGAGGCGGCGGGGACAGTGTCAAGGAGGAAGGGCCTACAGCGTCGGACGAAAGGTTTGGACAGAGCCGCCAGCGTGAGCAGGAGACCACCAGGAAAGGGCGCAGAGCTATGCGGGCCACCAGAGCTGGGTAGCGACCACCGCAGCCTGCATGAAAACAGAACGCAAGCAAGCGTGGAGTTTTCAGAGCCACAGATGAATCTGGTGAGAGAAGAATTCCACGGAGCACAAAGGAAAGGAAAGCAAGCCATCCGTGAGCCGGACCGAGGCCGAGCTAAGCTGGGTCCTAACTGGGCTTGCCGCCTCCTTCTGTGCAGCGTGGGAGAGCTTGCGACGGTTTTTACATGTTTCAGTGGTCGGAAACAAACCAGAGCACTTCATGACACAAATGTTCGGATATTCCAGTTTGGGCGTCCCTGAAGCCTGGTCTGCTGGAGCCCGGCCACGCCCCCTCGTGGCCTCCTGTCTGCTTGCCGACCAGCTGCAAGAGCAGGGTGCACGGCCGTGCCAGAGATGGCGGGACCCGTGGCACAGGACCTGAAAAGTGACGGTGGGACCTTCATGGCAAGTCTGCACATCCCGCTGTTGCACCGAGAGAGCAGAGGCCCCAAGCCACACCTTTACAGAACCAGAACGTTTTAAACTCAAACGGACAGGGACGCCGGGGTGGCTCAGTGGGTGAAGTGTGTGCCTTCGGCTCAGGTCATGGTCCCAGGGTCCTGGGATCGAGTCCCGCATCGGGCTCCCTGCTCAGTGGGGAGTCTGCTTCTCCCTCTCCCACTGCCCTTCCCCCCCCCCAAATAAATAAAATCTCTTAAAAAAAACAACCCGCAACAGACAGAAGAGGTATGACTGAGAAAACCAGTCACTGATGCAGAAGGAGGTGGACAGAGATGGCTGGACCCACAGACTGAAGGCAAAAGAGAAACAGATTAAAACAAAAAAGAGAAAATGATACACACAGAAGAAAAAGATGATCCAAAAGAAGGAAACTGATGTCTTTTAAGCAGAGAAGCCAACAACTGGAATAGAAAAGATGATGAGAGAGAGACACACGACAGAAAACAGCCTCCAGGATGGAGGACAGAGAACTGAGCTCCAGGACAACGGGGGGGGGGGGGGGACTGCCTGGAGGTCACCAGGCGGCCAGCCAGTGAGCGCCAGCAACCCCCCCCCGCCGAGCTGCGAGGTAGAGGAGCTGCAGCCGGCCCCTTCCTCTTCACAGCAACGTATCCAAGTCCACGGCCCACCTGGCAGCGCCCCCGGGTTCCAGGCACTGGGCCTGCGTCCGGTTCTCTCCGCCAAGGCGCTTGCCGACATGACCGAGCTCCGAGAACGGTGTCCAGGAGAAATGAGTGAGAACCAAGCCGCTAACAACCCCACACGACTGGCTTCTCTGCCGCAGGAAGGACCGGGGCTGGACGCTAGCTTACGAAGATCTCGGAGAAGGAAGATACTCCCCAAGAACTTTATATCCAGACAAGCTCTCCTGTCTGCTTGTGGGAGGGGGGCACTTCTCAAGCACGTGAGAATGCGTGAACAGAACCCTCGCGACACGAGTCCATGAGACTTGAACGCACAGAGGCGCCCCGGTGAAAACCTAACCCTTGACGGAGGCCAACCCGACCAGGGGGCGTGGGCTATAGACACACCATCAGCATTACTCACACTCTCACAACACAAACACACTGCTTCCTAAAAATCAGGAGTTAGGGCGGGGGCAGGAAGGGATTTTAGGAGTATTTTAATTTCTTCCAGTTTCAGTTAATTAATGACATCTAAGATAAAAACAGAGCTTTAAAAAAATCTACAATCTCAATCTCTTTAGCATTCTCCTAATCTCCAGAACTGAATTGAGGTATGGAAAAAACTTTTATCTGAAGATCAGCAATTACTTTAATTTTTGATTATAGGTTCTTCTGTTAAATTGGAGTAAAATTAAAAAAGCTTACTTCCACTTTAACACAAATATCTCTATCTGTACATCCAACTTTCTAATCCCTGTTCTGCACAAAGCCCATCTCTGTATCCCCAGCCAGGAGCTTCCTGCCCTCCCCCCCAACTTCCATCAGGGTTTCCCACTGCGTCAGGGACGCTCCCCTCATAGTAAAAATGTCTATTTCTGGGTGGTGGAATCTTGGGTACTATTTTTACTTTCTTGCTTCTATTTCTCTTCACTTACAATAAAGGCATTTTTTTAAAAAAAGGGTTTAGAAGGTAAGTAAAGCACTTCAAGGTCATGATTTTGCAGAAAAAAAGAAATGCCATGAACAACAACAGCAAAATCACACTTAAAAACAGCAGAAGCAAGAAAATATCTAGTCTAGCCACACGGTAGTTTAATTTCACTTCAGCTATTTACAGAAAGAAACATTAAAAAAAACTAGGTTGGCATTTTATTTTTAAAAACCTGTCTGCTATATCAATGGCCAGTACTTCAGTATTACTGTTTCCTGCATAACTGTATTTATGACCCTCTTCGGCAAAAACTTAGAGCTAAATAGCAGGAAACAACCAAGTAACAGAAAATCACTGTCAAGCTGATAAAAGGAAGAAACTATTAGTTTTACGTCTGTATTTAAGAATCTTTTAAAAAAATTCTTTCAAAATAAAAACAGACGCTTTTCTTCTGAAGCTGCCTCTATCCAAGAAAATCTCTCATCAGCAAGAAGTCAATCACAAGGAATGGCCTGAGGTGATCCCTAATCACATGCTAAAGAAAGAGCGGGAAAGGCTGGGTGACCCCAGCTCTGACGGGCCCCAGCATCGCCAGGCTCTGGCGGGGAGCGGACAGACGGTCTTGAAACCGCGTGTTAACATCACAGGCCCGCCAGAGCTCCCTCGGGACCCTGCAGTAGTTTCACAGAGGCATGCCATCCCTCTCGTGCTTTCTCTGGGAAGGGGACAGTCAGCTACATGGTCCAAAAGGCACAGACACGCGGCGACGGAGCAGCCCCCCGCGGAGCCCCACTCCGCAGGTCGTCTCTCACCCGACCCGTTGGAGACGCTCCCCCCCCCCGCCCCCCGAGTCTGAATCCGACTTGAGGGCTTCCTCCTACACCTGCTCCTCCGCACCCGGCCCCACACCTGCGCGCGGCCAGCTGTCCCCTTGCCCTCTCCCGAGGGCACAGGGGCATCTCGCTCTCCCCCCAGCACTAGAAATCTGGCTTGTGCTGAGTACTGTGGCTGCGGGCGTGGACTGCAGGCATGTGCGCCCTCAGGTCTGGTGGATACACCGGAAATCGCACCGCAGGTCCCGCCGGAGCTGCTCTTCTTCAATCTCTACTGTTATGAAGAACTCAAGCTTGTTAACGTGAAATAACATTTTCAACAGCCCAGAAGCCTTGACTGTACCCAAGATTTGCAATTCTCGTGTTCTTGCGTGCCGGCCAGGGTGGGCCTCTCGACTGCAGCAGTCCTGTATCCTGCACGCGTGTGCTGCAGTCTGGCGCGAGGGCGACCCTGGCTCGCACTGTCCGGGGCTCGGGCTCTGAAGCCAGCAGGTACAATGCCATTTGGGGGAGCCGCGAGGGGAAGCCTTTACAAAAACTGCACGGCCACGTTTACCTCTCTGAATTACTCACACTGCGGCCTGTGTTTCTGCTGCACTTTTTTCCCCTATTTGACTATGAAAGCTGTTGGTGTGTGTTAGACACTTCTGCTCCCTCCATAATTTTACTTTTTCTACTAGAGCAATCTAATGTCATCTGTTGGCTTAAAGGACAGAATTCCTCACCGGCCCAAGTCTCCCCACTTTGCTGAGAGCTGTCCACGCGGCACCTTCAACCTGGAAGCCGCGGGGCTGCTGGGTAAAAGGCGGGGCTCATCCCCAGGTACTCCCCTCCCCACAGGCTGCCCCGGTGCCTTCCCCACCCGCTTCTGGTCGTGCATCTCGGGGCTCTCGTCTGCGCCCCCTTTGAAGGCGGCCCCGCTGTGTGTGCTGGGCAAGCTGCCAGCCTGGTGCACTGCACACCAGGGCCGTGAGGCTCCTCTCCAGCTCGCTGGGCCTGTTTCCCTGAACGGCACAGCTCTCCTCCGAAACAGTTTTTTCCAGTGAAACTACTGTAATTACACATTTAATTAGAATTTATACAAATCGGTGGAGGGCCAACTGCTTACAAGACCATGTGGAACCAGGGAGAACTGGGCGGAGAGCAGTCAAGTCACAGATGCCACCCAAACTCTGCTCCGGGGCGCCAGCACCCAGTCACTGCACAGCGTCCGGAAGGGAGGCGGCAGTCCCATGCGACTGGCCGATGGCCCACCTCATGTCCACGGTACGAGATGTTTCAGGTCCGCCGGTACCACTTCTAGGTCTGTTCTTAGCCCAAACTTTGTTTAAACCACCATGGCCTCAGGCCCCGACAGGTCTTCCCTTGTAACATTTCACTTACTACCTAATAGGACTCATTTCCCTTCCCTGGCCTCCTTTTCAACTTTCCATATTGTTCCCCACCCCCCCCCAAAGGTAACCATAGAATCTACCCGCAGGTGAAAACAAACATCTTTGAAAACCTGAATACAGGTGCTCACACGTGTTTGCGCTGGGCAAGTTCAAGCCCGGGGCTCTTCCTAGAAACTGGATTAGTGAGTCTAACCACCCAGGCCTCCTGCCTCACCCCACGAGCCTTAGACCCCGGACAGAAGCTGCTGTGGAGGCCCGGAGGCGGGTGCTCTCGGGGGGCTCTCATGGGGACGCTCACTCCCCACCAGGCACGGCCCCTCTCCCTCTGCACAGCCCAGCTTCAGAGGGCCCACGCTCAGGCGTCCACCCCCACACCCTGTCTGCTTCCCGCCCCGCTGCAGTCCAGCTTCTGTCCTCCCCACGTCAACGAAACAGCTCTCGCTTCTGGTAACGAGGGTTCTGCATGCAACCGGGACACCTCACAGCCCACCTCCCTAGCCTCTATGCAGCACTGACCACTGCTGAGCAGTCTCCGGAGAAGCTCTGGGACAGCCCGCTGCCCCCACGCCCGTGACCCCTTCCACAGGCATAGTGGAGACTGGATGCAGAGGAATGCCTACGAGCAGCACCTACTTGCCCACTGTTTTCTTGGACTGCCTTGTATTTTTACAAAATATGAACCCATTGCCAACATTTGTAAATTGAGATATTTCACCTAAACGTTTTAGATTTCTTGCTTCTCCGGAAAATCTGGACTCCGGTCCCTGCCTCTGGCATAGCCGCGATCCCCGCGTAAGCAGCCCCGGGTCCTGTCAGCACGGACTCTCTCCTCTCTGTTGGCTTAGACAGCTGAGCTGTGAGGCTGTAACATCAGGCTCGAGTCCCAGACGGCCTGTCATGCTCACACTGCGTGAGGCACAGTGGTCGCTAACTGGCGCCCCCTGCTGGAGCGCTTCCAGGGGAAGGTGGGCAGGGTCCAGGCGGGGAGTCACACTTGGTGCACTTGATGTTTGCCCAAGGAGGAACCGGCGTCAATGGGGCTCTGGGAGCCCGCAAGGAGCCTGAGTCACAGAGCAGCCACTGGGACTGCTGCACGGCAGGCGCCCCCGCTCCCCCCCGAGTGCTGCAGGGGCTGCAGACACACCGCCCACCACCACCCTCGATGCTTAATGGTACAAGCTCCAACATAGACAGAGTGAATGACGGGGTGATGGTGACCCTGCCCCCGAATTTCCTGTCTTCCGTGCAAGACAGTTCAATACCTTCACATCTAGTGGGTGCACACGGGCAAGGTGTTTAGCTTGCAGAAACTCGATGACAGGGCTGAAAAAGGAAAACAAGGGAAGCCGAGGGACAGCCCGCTCAGCCATGCTCCACGGTCACTCCCGACTCCTGTTCGCCTGTGTGGCCCTGCTGTCCACACAGCACTCCCGTCGTGAGCACTGCAAACCCCAGGTCCTTTAAGAGGCTTTTTCAGGGTACATGCATGGAGCTCCCTCAAGTCACTGACTTGTAAAGTCTGCAAACGTTACTTCGGCACGTCAGAGTCACATGCTGCCACGGGCCACACCAGGAGAAGGGCGCAGGGGGGCCTGGCTACTCTTTCTGACAGACGCTCGCATAATGAGCAGCCTACGTCTTAAAAGAGAATTATCTCCGACTGATCTTCCACCCTCTAATGGTGACGAGCTTTACGGACGGATCATCTGATCGGATCTGCAGGTGAAGGACAACAAATCCCTGCAGCCATCCTAAAGCCTCTGCTCTTATTCAACACTGAACTTCTGAGCAATTTTGAAAAGATCGGATAATGAGACTGAGATCAAATACCTTCAAATGATTACTTGAATAGAACCTCAAGATTTGCCTTCCATTAACAATCTTCTGGTAATTAAAAAGACAAAAGGCTAGCAAGCAGCCCGAACAGGTGGGAACTGTAACTAGCTGGGACTCTAAGGTGCACATCGCACGCCAGCTTGAGCTGTGTCCTTTGCAGGAAAGCAACCACGCAGACAGCACTGCAAGCCTGCCAGCGTCCGCGCTCCTTGGGCTTCGTAACAGAGCTTCGACTTTGGTTAGGGCCGCCGCATGCTGGACTCCAGACCCCCGTGCAGGCCAGGAGACCATGCAACACTGTCCTGTCTGTGCGGGTCAAAGGGAGGCACCAAGCACGGCTTCTTGGGTGGGGGGAAGAGGGGGTCTTCAGAGAAGGGCAAAGTCCCCAGGCACCTGCTTTCCTTCCCTACCCTTCTTGTTCATCCTTCCCGGAAGGCAGAGCTGATGCTGGACATGGAGCAGCCATTTGTCAGCATTAGGTGACAAACAAAAGGATGAGGCCTCATGCCGAGGATGGCTAACCATGAAGACCCAAGGGACTGAGTCCTCCCAGAACCTCTACCAGACGCGTGCTGCATGCACACTGTCGTGCTGCCCTGCTGGGTGAGCTCTGCAGTGGGCTGCAGGCCGGGAGGTGCACAGCGAGGTACTCACAGTCAGTGGTGTACTCCACCTGGGAGGGCTGCACGGTGCCATCTGCCGCAGGGGGGGTGGGGGCGGGGCTGTCGGCCTGGGCTTTACGGACCAGCACAGCAAGGGGGTGATCCGGGTCCACCACCTTCAAAGGCTGCAGACAGAGAGGATGCATGATCACACCGTTTCCCGGACCCTGAGTCATGGAGAACTCTTCTGTGGCCAAGGAGGCTCAACTTAAGGGCTCGGTGGACGTGCTTTAGGAAACCCGCATGCACACATAGAGGGCCTGAATGACTGTGGCCGTGCGTGAGCCCCAGAGAAAGCGAGGGGACAGATGGCTTCCATCCTCTGTAACCACTCGGGAAAGGAAGGAAGGTTGGGCAAGACTACACTGCCACCGACAGAAGTGTGAGCCACCAAGCAAACAATGAAAATGCAAAACAGACTTCGATGATGATCAAATAAGATACAGAAGAAATGGCTGCTTCAGGATTTCCCAAAACTAGACTAGCAGCAGTTCTGTTATAGCATAAAAAATACAGAAGATCAAAACCTTCATCAGCTCCTCCAGGCGGTTACACTTCTTGGAAGCAAAGAGAGACGGGTGCAGGTAACTCCCATCTCCTTCATCATCATCATCATCAGAGCTGACCCCCGACTCTGGAAAGCAAAAGTGTGTTTCAAGATTCTGGGGTGTGGGGAGAGACAGGGTACAGATACACGGTGGGAACCCAGAAGCAGACAAACACAGGGCTGCTGGGAACCGTGCGGTGGCCATCTGCCCGGGGAGCACCTCTGGGGAACGGCCCCCGGAGCGCTACTGCCCAACGCGCTCAGTGGAGAGCAGGGGACAGAGACAGGCGAGCGCCGCGGGCCCCGCCGGCACAGCCGTCCAGCGCTCACTAGCCTGGGGCCCCCACGCTTTAACACTTTTTAGAAAAAAGGCAAAAATCCTGATTGATGAAAGCCAGAATCAGAAAGGTAACCGATACTTTAAAAAACTAACTATGGAGAAAATGAGATCTATAAGCAAGGTTTGTACAAATGATTCTGAAAATCATGTTTCAGCTCAAGAGAAAAAAATTCAATGGCAGACATGTACAGACTGCTGTCCCTGCACATTTCTCAAAAGAGTTAACTGGCCTTTGTGGTAAGAATTCCCAATTTAGATATTTAATAAAAACAACAGTTTATGGTAGAGATGAATAAAAAAAGGGAGAGTAAAGCTGACCGCTCCATTTCTGTGCGCACATGCACGGCTGGGACCACCCCAGGAAACAGATTTACTCTTTTCTCCAGGAAACGTGAAACAGCCAAAACGAGAGGAAAAATTTCCAAACCAGATGATTATGTTCTGATAGCATCAATATTTAATTACATTTCACTATCTATGGAAATATTAATTAAGAATCTAGTGTATTTCCAAGATTTACTCAAGAAGCGCTTTACCCCATCTAATCAGCATGCCTTAGTGGGAGGGCGGCATGAACATTCTGGAAGTCCTGCAGTGCAGGCTCATCCCCTCCCAGAGGCTGCCCAGCACAGGCCCCGCGTCCACACAGTCTCACATACTCTTTTTCTCTTCATTTCTGTTTTCCGCCAGCACCGTGTAGCGTCCTTCTTTCATGGCTTTCTGGATGAATTTGTAGTAGGGGTTGAGGTAGTGATCAAAGCGTAGAAAGTCAAATTGAGAGTTTCGGGCCTGCTTGGCTTTCAGCATTATTTCAAACTGTGCTCCCTGTTTGCACACGAAATTGGCTGTGCGCTCAATGATAGCATGCATTTTGGCTGTTGGTGGCTATGAAAAAACATACATATTCACGTGATCAATTTTTCCTCTTTTTTCACTGGCCACATGACTTAAAACACACACACAAAAACTGGTTTTACTGTCGATTATATGAAATAAGAGACGTTTCAAGGGGCACCTGGATGGCTCGGTTAAGCGGCCGGCTCAGGCTGTGATCTCGGGGTCATGAGGCTGAGCCCCACGTTGGGCTCTGCGCTCAGCGGGGAGTTTGCTTGTCCCTTTCTCTCTGTTCCTCCCCCGACTCGCGCTCTCTCTAATAAAATCTTAAAAAAAAGGAGAGAGAGAGACACTTCAGGCAGAAGAGCCCAGTTTGAACAGCCCTGGTCCCACGACACTTTGGTCTATTTCTGGATTCTGCAGCACTTCATGGGGAGAAAACTCACGGACCGAGGCAGGCCACTCCAGCTTTGCGCAGAACTGACCCGAGGCAATCGTTTTTACACCAAGTCACTGTACCTCCACAGTGACCGGGTTCTGTGATGGGGTTGGAGGCTGTGAACCCTCCGAAGCCGTATGCAAATTATGTACACATGCATGTTTCTAGGGAGGGGGTACACGTTCACCTAGTTTCTCAAGTGTCTACACATCACTCCTCTTTCCTTCTTAGCTGGGACTAGATTTTATAGCTTGGAAAACGGCCTTTTTGGACATGTGAGGAAAGCCCCACGCTTTCACCTGCTCCCGTACCTAACCCACCCCCACGGTACAGGGGTGTGGTCTGGCCAGAATGGGGAGGGCCTTACCCACAAGAACAGAGCGCACCATCTTGCTGCCTCCAAGTGAGGAGGTTACCACTAGGAATCAGACCCTGCCGGCGCTGCTAAGTTACTTCTACCACATGGCACGCTTGGCATTTCCCACCCACAAATGGAGCTCGTCAGACCAGACGCTGAAAGCCATACTCCAAAAATACTTTTAATAATAACGAAGAGATTAACACTTGGAAATTACATGCAAATAATGTGGGAAATTATTCATTAAAAATGGGCAGTTAACTATTCAAGATGCTTTCTGTAATTCCAGAACCACATCCTTCATAAAACATAAATGCCTTAACTCTCAAATTTGATTCCTGAAGTAATGAAGTCCTTCACACTTAAACAGAATAAGTACCTACAATTAAAGTTATTTACTGATTCCAAAATAAACTAGATTCCATGTCAAAGGCCCACTGTGCCTGGAGTATGGATCCTGAGGCAGATTTTCAATGGCTTGGGTGAACAGCATGATTAATCTTTGAAACTGTGTTCCACGCACACGTCAATCATTAACAGTGAATTCAGAATAGTGATCTTGAAAGGAAGCTACAATCACCTCCATGGAGAGGTATTCTCTGCTGACCAAACTAACCTGCTGTTTTAAAATCTCCTAAAAGCAGGCCTATTTATGATACGACATCATGGTAAAAAGACAGTGGCCACAAAGCATGGTGAGAAACAGAGCACGTGGTGAGCATACTTCTGGACCTGCTCCCAGAGCAAGTGGATAATACACCAACACCTGGTGTGGAAAATCTTTGCTCTCTTTATCACACTATTTTTACATAGATCTTTTTCTATTTAATACCACGAGTATCCCTACTATGAAGTGGGATTTCAAGGACATATATACATATATGAGGTGTTACAAAGACTGATGATAAAAGGGGAAATACTTGTCTCACACGGGGAAACCTTCGGTTTAAGAAAGTGACTGAGCCCGGGGCGCCTGGGTGGCTCAGGTGGTTGAGCGACGGCCTTCGGCTCAGGTCATGAGCCTGGAGTCCCAGGATCGAGCCCCGCTCCCTGCTCGGCGGGGAGTCTGCTTCCCCCTCTGACCCTCCCCCCTCTCGTGCTATCTCATTCTCTCTCTCAAATAAATTAAATCTTAAAAAAAAAAGAAAGAAAGGAAGTGCCTGAGCCCCAGAAGGCAGGCTCACGCTTCCTCAGTCCCCCCAGATTACACTGACACAGCTCTAAAAACTGTGGGGTAGACAATGGGAAATGGGAGAATAGTATATGAGGTGAGAAAGCTCACGCCAGTGTCAGGTCTCCTAAGAGCTCTGGAAAATGCTGGAGCTCAGACCTAAAGCAGGGGGACCAGAACGGGGTGGCATGGGAATGGAAGGCAGAGTGAAAAGTGAGGAGCCCCCATAGCAGCTGGGCTGGCCCTCTCCTCTGCCTTGATCAGGGGAGGGAAAAATTAAATGCCCACTTCACTCACAGCCCAAAATAAGTATCACATCAAGTCACAATTCAATTGTAAAAAAAAAAAACCCAAAAAACTATAAATGCAATGGTAGGAAACAGGAAAATATTTTTAAAATCTTAGGGGGTGGGAAGGGACTTCAAAATAAAATTCAAAATCCTGGTGCTACAACGGGATCTGGTGATGCGTGTGATCTCCATTCTGCGGGGAAGACAAGGTGCCTGGAGAACACGCATGCATGGCACATGTGGGGCACGCTCACCACACGTGAACGGTGCTTAGAATCCCAAAGAAAAGGCACGAACACCACAGGATGCTTCCCACCCCCATCCCGTGGCAACAGAAGCCCTGAATTATTATGGCAATAACACTCTGATCTGAACACCAATCAGTCGGGCCTCAGTCTGAGGTGCAGAGCGCTGGAGCCGGGCCTGGGGCTGCAGGCCTGACCCTCACATGCCTCCCTTGGGGCAGCTGCTCTGGCCTCCCTAGACCTCCAGGTGCCCTGCGCACTCGGGCTGACAAGGGCATCTGCTCCCCAGGCACTGGTGCTGTGAGGCCTGGGAATGGGAGCCACTCACGGTGTGCGGTGCCTGGTACACAGCGTGCGGTCGGCACACGTCACCGCGGTGCTCCTACTCCAACAGACGGAAATGTTGCGCACCATGGCAATCCTGCACTGAACGCTTCCCTGCTCGTCCTCTGGTTCATAAAGTGTGTTCAAAGGAGCGTGTTTCCCTTAGAAATAACTTCTAACAGGGTCTGTGGGGCAGCAGCACTTCCAGTCCCTGTGGCTGGCCAGACTGATGCTCCCTCCACTTTCCCAGCGGTGCTCCAGATGTGGGGCACCAACACGACCCAGCACAAGCAGGCACAGAGCAGAGCACACCCAGAACCGGGACTGGGCACGTGTAGAGCTCAGGAGGTGACCAAGACGGGCACCCAGGTCCCTGAGAAGGTGGATGAAAACACAACGTTGGGACAAATGGCGCCAGGCCACATATCCAGGGAGAAACACAAAAAAACACAGAATCACTATGAAAAGCTAAAACAAATCTGTGAGGTCACTTTAGGGGCCCCGAGGGCTATGGAGCCAGGAGGGCCGCCATGGTGTCGTCGAGGATAGCACCAGCCTCGGCCCGTCTCGAGTACCTGCCAACATCGGCCTAACCGAGGGCCACGACTTCTAACTACTCCTTACTCTTCACACAAACCCCACAGACCCTATAATCATTGGGCTCTAATCCAAAAGCACAGTTTACACTCAAGAACTCTTGAGTGCCTGCTTTCTTTTTTTTTAAGATTTTATTTATTTGACAGAAAGAGACAGCGAAAGAGGGAACACAAGCAGGACAAGTGGGGGAGGGAGAAGCAGGCTCCCCAGTGAGCAGGGAGCCCGACGTGGGGCTTGATCCCAGGACCCTGGGATCATGACCTGAGCCAAAGACAGACGCTTAACGACTTGAGCCACCCAGGCACCCTGAGTGCCTGCTTTCTTTACCGAGTGAGGGCAGCCCCAGTGCATGGAGGCAGCACCCCCCAACCTACAGGCCGGAAGCCCCACTGCAAGCACCCCGTTTCACACCCCGCCCCCCCCCCCCGGGACATTGCAGTGCAAGTTGCAGACCATGAACTGCTGCCCCCAACTCCTGACACCAGGACGCAGGGAATCCTGTCTGGCAGGGCCCAACAGCACTCAGACGGTTTCCACAGAATCAAACCATTTCCTACTCAAGAGGCTGCTCTGCAATATCACAAGAAACTTTTTAACATTAAGAAAACAAATTACTATTCTGCTCTCCAACAGGTATCGACTATTTTTAGCTCCGGCAGACCATTAAACAGCTTAGTGATGCTTACTCTGGCTGAGAATACACAGCCATTAAATATTTTAACAGAAAGTAAACAACACAATAAAATCTATTATACTTCCATGTTTATATTTGCATAATAGTTTAAAAATAATCTTTCACATGAAAATAAATAAAATTCCACATAGTCAACCTTGAATAAAAGCTTTCAGCATTAAACATAAATAAGGGAGCAACCCGTTTTTTACGGGTCTTTCACGTAGAATAAATAGCACGTTCCAGAACAAGTAGGAATACAATCTAGAACAATACACAGAAAGCATATTAACACAAATCTTAGGATATCAAACGTTCAAATGACACTTTCAGCTTTAACTGAATGCTGGAAACAGAGAAGCAAATACAAGCAGTAATTCCACTCAGCAAAATCCACAGACATTTTTACTCCTACTTGCACAAAGACTGAGAAAGCGAAGGAAGGAGAGGGTATGAGTGTGTATATGCAGTAAGGGACGGGGTGGAGGCTGTCACCTGCCATTGACACATGAAAACAGGGGCCAGAACCTTCCACGAACAGTTTGGCCCCCTGTGCACCCAGAGGCTCAGAACCCAGGGCACAAGAAGAAGCTAGGACACCTGTGTCCATGGCGCTAGAAATCCAGTCAGGAAAACGCCATAGGAAAAACCACACTGAGCACCAATCTCCACCCCTTGCCCCCGAGTGTGCACATGCAACACTCCGACCACTCCAGCCTGCCACCTGCATGGTCACGGTCTTCTCCTCCTGTGGAAGGGGGACGGGCACAGGACAGAAGCTGGTGTATGGGGCTGTCAGCATTCCAGGACAGCGCCGGGAGTGCAGGAGGCCCCCAGGGACATCCACTGTAGCTCAGCCTGAACCTCACAAGATGCAGCTGAAATAGTGGTGTGAAGGGAGGGTGAACCACTCAGCTCTGCCAGACTCGAGCTGCAGAGCACTCAGACCAAGAGGAGTCCCACCCAGGTTTTCCTCCTGAGTGCCAGGTGGCCTGGAGATGCCACCGGGCCTTCATCACAAGGGACAGGAAGCCCGGGTGCAAGAGCAGCAAGGTAAGGTAAAGACATTTCCCTTAAGTGCCCGCCAAAGCCAGGACAAAGCCACTTCCCTGCAAGCCACGCTGCCATGATCGAGACTGTTAGGTCTAAACGTGGCTAACAGTGTACCAGCAGCTCCCTCACTGCTCACTCTGACTCGGTTTCTCCACGCTGGTAAATGTGGGGGCTCAACGCTGTGACCTCTGAGAGCCAGCTCCTCGAATCTCTGATGCTCTGGTCTCGGAATTCTGCTGGAATTCCTCCCTTTTTCTTTGGAGGAGAATAGGTGGGGTGTGGTTTTGTCTCCATGAACTCACAGATCATCTGAAAGCATTACGAACTTACAGGGCCGTCACAGCTACGCCAGGGCTACCGGGTGCTCCTAACCCACACTGATAACAACGGGCAGTGTCGTGAAGACGAAGCACACGTACCAGCTCCACGTCAGGCGGCACATTCAGCCCCAAAGGGGCAATGAAAGGCTCCTCGTTTTCCTCTATGTTTTCAGCCTCATTTTTTTCTGTATAAAAAGAAAATATAAAACTTCAGAACAATGACCAGGAAGGAAGGTGGCCACCAACAGTAAGCAACAATGGAGGGACCGCCGTGAGTGCCGTTCCCTGGTTCTCCACCTTCCCATCATCACCTCTAGAAACACTTTCCCGTCTCCTCTACTGCTCCAGCATGCACCAGTCGGGTTATGTTACCAGCCCCCCAGAGGCTACTGGGCACTGACCTCTCCTGGAGACCTGGCAGTGGGCATCTCCCCACAATGCGCCCTACTTAGCGGGCACTCAGACCTTGATCACTTCTCCCTGCTCCCAGCTCTGTGATCCGTGTGTGTGTTTAACTGGCACTAAGACCCCGTCTGAGCTGTTTCTGCAGGAACCCTAGGGAGGCAGGCACAGCACAGGTGCTCAATGCCCAGATGGCGGGCTGATTTCACCATCAAGTTGTAAAGCCCTAAAGTATAACTGCCAAGACTCTCCACCCACGCAAATGACCTCCCTACCACCAATAATTAGATGCCTCTTTCCCATTTCCATCTACAAACAGCTCTGTCCACTGTATGTCAGATGGGGCACTGCACGTCAAAACTTCCTGAATCAGAAAGTACCTGCATACCTTGCAATCACTCAGGTGATCACCTACTTAAAAGGACACAGTGACGGCACCTGGGTGACTCAGTTGGTTGGGCAACTGCCTTTGGCTCGGGTCATGATCCTCAAGTCCCAGGACTGAGTCCCGCATCGGGCTCCCTGCTCAGTGGGGAGTCTGCTTCTCCCTCTAACCCTCCCCCCCATGCTCTCTTTCTCAATAAAGGTCTTTTTAAAAAGGGACATAGTGAAATGTACAAAAACCTATAGAAAATTTATCTAAGCTAACATTACAAAGGATTTTAATACCTACTTAGGTTTTCTGTCAAAAAAATAACATTAAGTAAACATGAAATCTTCATCAAAACCAATGTTTCCACCACATGTGGTTTCTTGATGAGATGAAAACTTCTGAAGGTTTTCTATCAAACCTAATTCTTCTATGAAGCCAAGGAGGAATTGTAAGCAGGTTTCACTGTACCTAAAAACCTGGGTATTCTAGTCTGAAGAGATACAGGTGGATTACAAATTCCTAAGGAAGAACTATTTAACACCAACCCGCCTGTTTCTACTTACGTACCCTTACTCTCCCCCAAGAACCAGAGACCCACTCGGGCCTGACAGCTTCCTGTGATCAGCAGCTCCGCTGCCCAGCAGCAGTGACCAAATGGCCCAGTGCGGCTGGAGGACACCGGACACCCTGGTCTGCAACACGACAAGTAGCAACTTCAAATCTCACAGTCTCCTGGGCACAGGGCCAAAGGTGTGTTTATCAAAGTACGTTTACTCTATCTCCCTAACATGACAAAATGATGGAAACTTTTCTCTTAAACAGTCCTGCCGTCGTGTGCCGCTGCTCATGAAGTAAAGGAGCCCAAATCAAGAGCTGTTTGGAACACGGAGGCTACACAGAGCTGCTCTGTCCTTATACACACCTTAATTTATAGAAAAATGGCTTTAGTAGCACAGAACAAAATACAACCATTACAATACTCAGATTCAAATAAATTCAAATCCCCCTTTTGCATAAAAAAGATCTTTGATAATGATAAAAAAAAAAAGCACAGGAAAATCACAAGAATCTGCCATGTGGAAGGAACAGGGGGTGATGCACAGACACAGAGATGCTCACAGCATGAAGCTTAAAATGCCCCAAAATGCCAGAACAATATAGTAACTTTGAAAATCAAGGAATATTTAAACCCGTTGAGGGCACTGGAAAACCAAAAAAAAAGCCTTTTTTTTTTTTTTTTAAAGGAATGCAACACAGAAGTAAAACCTCCCTGTCAGTGGTACTGGGTACCAACCTGAATTCTACCAAGTGGCATTTTACCTACATTAGCATCAGCGAAGCACAAAAAGCCAAGATTTAAGTTTCACATGGGCCCGACTTTCATTAAAAAAATTAATCCGTAGGACGCCTGTGTGGCTTAGTCGGTTGAGCACTGGCTCTTCATTTCAGCTCAGGTCAGATCTCAGGTCCTGGGATCCGGCCCTGCACTGGGCTCCACGCTTAGCGAGGAGTCTGCTTCACATTCTTCCTGTCCCTAGGCCCCTCCCCCACATGCATGCTCTAGCACTCTCTCTCCAACATATCTTAAAAAAAATGTAATCAGGGGTGCCTGGGTGGCTCAGTTGGTTAAGCGACTGCCTTCAGCTCAGGTCATGATCCTGGAGTCCCGGGATCGAGTCCCGCATCGGGCTCCCTGCTCAGCAGGGAGTCTGCTTCTCCCTCTGACCTTCCTCCCTCTCATGCTCCCTCTCTACCATTCTCTCTCTCTCAATAAATAAAAAAAAAAATCTTTAAAAAAATGTAATCAGCATATAAGGCAAAGTCCTGAGAATGTGATTATAGGAATAAAAAAAAACTTATAAAATAGTAAAGAGAACTTTAAGTTAAAGAGAAAGCACGTTAAAACTTTGAAGAGAAATTAAATCACATTGAAATTCTTAAAATTCAGTAATTGTAAAGAAGTTTAATTACACAGGGACAATATCCGACACGTGTTAACAGGGGTCGGCAACTTTCTGGACATTGCCAGACGGTAAGCATTTCTGGCCACACATGGCCTGTGGGCCAACTGCCCGACTGTGCCGCTAAGCTGCAAAGGCTGCCCAGCCACAAGCCAGTGTGGCTGTGCGCCCATGAAACTTCACTGACAAACCTGTGGTTGGGCCAGCGGTGGCAGAAGGCTGATCCCCCTTTAGAAATTTCCACTCTCATGTATGAAGTGATGTAGGACGTACTCCTTCCTTCTGATCAAAAATACTACGTATTTAAAGCAGACATAATGTACACAGTTCGGGAGCAAACCAACAGAATCTCAACTATCCAGAACCCTAACGGAGGTCACTCACTGTGGATAAAGGAATGAGTGCTTACTTCTTGGACCTGCAAGAACATTTCCACTAGTCCTAACTTCTGAGCGCATGAAGTGCCGTTAACGAGGCTTTAACGGAACACGGTCTGTGCAGCAAGTCTCCGCAGGCCCCGAGGACACAGCTGGACAACAGTGACTGCTGCCCACGAGGTCAAGAGCAGGACGAAGGAAGGGCAACAAGGAAGTACCTGTGCAAGACGCCCTACGTCCTGTCAAGGTGGCCCCCACCCATGAAGGGGGCAGGAGAGCCCCGCGCGGCCGCACCAGGCCGGGAGGACCACACTGTAACATTAAGCTGACATAACTACTAGAAACTTGTTAGGAGGTTTGTAACTGAAGGAGAAACCAATTAAGTCCCAAATAACTGTTAGCTCTAAAACGAAATCCCTGTATGATGTGATTCTACTTCACTAAACATTCCCATAGTTTCTAAAGTTAGACTTCTCCTTCCCTTTAATATTTTTATTTATTTATTTAAAGTAAGCTCCAGGGCGCCTGGGTGGCTCAGTTGGTTAAGCGACTTGCCTTCGGCTCAGGTCATGACCCTGGAGTCCCGGGATCGAGTCCCGCATCGGGCTCCCTGCTCAGCGGGGAGTCTGCTTCTCCCTCTGACCCTCCCCCCTCTCATGTGCTCTCTATCTCTCATTCTCTCTCTCAAATAAATAAAATCTTTTAAAAAAATAAATAAAGTAAGCTCCACACCCAACGTGGAGCCTGAGATTGAGAGTCACATGCTCTACGACTGAGCCAGCCGGGTGCCCCATACAGTTCTCCTTCCCCTTAAACAGAAGGTCCTGAACATACTGATCTAGCCTTGAAGTTTCCGGTTCGTGTTATCATTATTGACAGTTAATGTCTGATTACTATGCAAGGCCGTAAAAACTGTGCTCTCATGGCTTACCAAAGTGACAAAGTATATTTGTTCCTGCACTCGCAAGTCCAGATATTTTGGGGGCACTATTTTTTTATATTGAAAGTTCCTAGAGTTAAACCAGAAGAGAATGATTTTAAAATCTTCCATTTTATATAAACATTACTGCACACCACCACACGGGTGTGCGTGTTACGGGTCCTACCAAGTCTAACTAGGAGGTCTCGTGCTCTTCTCTGTAGATCAGCAAGTGACTCCACAGGCATCCTACTGAGCCTTGTCATTATTTTAGTTTTGGAGGGGATGTGAAGAAGCAGGTTCACACGAGGGTAGTTAACGCCTATCCTGTAAGGTGACACCCGCCCGTGAGAACAAATCACCATGTATATCAACTCATGTATCATCAGTTAAGAAACAAAGATCCAGAGTGAGTAATTTCCAGTTACCCAAGTAAAAAAAAAATACGTGGAAGGCATCCAGATCCAATGCAGACGAGAGCCTGCATTCAGTTTCCACCTCCAGGAACACTTAATTTTCTAATTTCTAGTTTGTTCTGTCCTAAGAAGGAGTTCCACTAATGCTGTCTGTGTCACAGTGAGGTTACCACTGCTTAGCGTCCACGCCTGTACCGTGAAGACCGCACCGCGACGTGTGCAGGATGCCGGCAGCCGTGTGAAGACCGCACCGCGACGGGTGCAGGATGCCGGCAGCCGTGTTACACTGGCAGCCCCCCCCCCTCACCTCTCTGTTTGGCGGGCTCCTCCTCCTCTGTCGGCTCCGACGGGTCGTAATAGTCACTGCCGTAAGTGAACCCCACTGCGTTATAGCTCCCGTCCTCTGCCAGGGCTTCACTCAATCGCTTGTATTCTTCCTCTTGAATAAAAATGAGAATTTTATTAACAAAAATGGAAATTTACTGAGAAAAATCTTACATATTTCTAAAGTTGTAGCTATCAGTAGAGCATACAACACACTTTTTTCAACCTCTTTTTGAGGCAAACATGTTTTTACAAATTCACACCTCACATCTAATAATATGGCCTCTTTTGCCAGTACATGTTTACCACAGTTAGCAGAACACACGTCTTTTGTGGAAAATTTCTTCCTGCTGAGAAATTTGGGGATTAAGAACTGTATTAAAGATTGTTAAGGCAAAGACAAGAACATCAATTTTAGTTTATACGATACTGTTAAAGAAGAACAGTTAAAGAGTTTGGTTTTTGTTTTTTCAAATCCCAGTCTGCCCTCAAAAGCTGGGAAAATTCTTTGTGGCTCTATATATAAACTATCCTGAGGTCCTCTCAGAACGCAAAGACTCCTGTTTTTCCAATCCACTGGGTACTGTCAAGATAATATCAGAAAGAGTGAGTATAAAAAAATGAATGGGAGTAAATTTTAAATACTTAAAAAATTTTAAAAAGTTTGTTGCTTAAGTAAGTTTTTCTTGAGCAGTACCTTGCCTTGCCTCCTCCTCAAGCAAGTCCGTATGCAAGGCTAAATACCTCTCTTCATCACACAGGGCATCTATTCGTGCCTCCTCTTCAGAGAGCTGGTAATCTCGGTTCCACGTGGAATACTCAGCATCATACTCAGAAAGGTCATGCAGGTGACCGCGCCCATCATATCTGTAATATGAACACGCTGGTCAATGGAAAGAAGTTAACGTCTAGGTTGGTTTGTGTGTGATGTTTTATATACATACTTACCGATTAAAACAAAGAAATAAAAATAGTAAAACAAACATAAAAAATCTTCTCAGATTTATATTTAATTTGGCTAGTCATAGCTCACCTACTTTTAAACTCAAGTTATTGTAACAAAGTCTAAATTCCTTTGTATAATATGACAAAACTTGTAATTAAAGGTAAACAACCCTTTAATAGTATAAGTGGTGCTCACTTCACTAGCAGTGCTTACCGTTTATGGTTTGCTCAACCATTCAATGCCATTTGCAAAAAAAAAATAAAAATAAAAATTTTTTTTTTCTGAAAAGTCAAATATAGCTTACATTCACACAAACCGAATACATAAATACCTATCCGTAAGAACCCAACGGTCGAAATTTCCTCGCTTCTTTCTGCTAGTCCCGAACTCTCAGGAGAGATCTTCACCAAAGAAACTTGCGTCCATTGGAGGTAAAATCTTGGCTAGGCTCGCCCCCTAGCCACTTGGCTGAGGAAATAAGTGCTGGGTTATGTGATAGAGAGACACACATACATAGGAACAGTGACATATACGTGCAGTTTAAGGAGGTTCACTGGAAACAGAGCAAAACTATTAGCAGATGCAGTATAAATATCTTCTAAACTTTTTACCCCCAGGAAATCACATACGTTAAGACACATCCATGTTTATGTGCATGGACCAATAGGCACGTTAGCCAAATTAGGAATAAAGTCACTTTTTGCTATACTTTTAACATAAAGATTCGGTGAAGCTGCTGTTGATGTGCAATATCAAATAATAAATGAGTGATTTAGAAACACTCAGATTTAGGCTTGCAAAAACAAACAGAGACAAACAAAAGTCTGCCTGACTTTTTAATGCTGACTTTTGTAATGAGGACCAAAAATTACTTAAATAAAAAAGACATTTACAAGAAAAAAGGCCAAAATTCCAGAGTAGCCAAGTTATTGCATTTTATTAAATTTCAAAATTATTTTTAATGTAAACCTCCTTAACTTACAAATGTAGATCATTATTTGAAAATATTATACATGTACATGTGTAGCGTTTGCTCCCCATTAGTTTTGGAAGACCTCACTCCAATCAATCATGTACAGAATGATATGGAAAACTGCATAAAGAGCTCAGACTTCATCGCTTACCAAACTTTAATAATAAATATCACAAGTAACACTTTGGAAAAGCAAAGCTGCCTGACAACTCAGGCAACATCGAGCGATAGAAACTATGGTTTAAAGGCACAGCATGTTTGAGCAGAGCATGGAGCGTCAGGTCCAGACCTGCTCCGGCAACCCTCCCTTCCAGAGTCACTGTTCTCTAGATCTAACTCCAAACGGCAATGTCAGGGATGGAAAAAGGCCTATTTGGTCATGAATGTGTCCATTCTGGCCAGCTCACAGGTCATCCCTACAGTCATGTCCCAGGGCTTTGCAGAATCCAGCTTTAATCAAACGACGGACTTCCTTCACTCGGAGACACTATTCCACAGTTAAATGGCTGGTCATCGTTAGCTTTTCAGTCCGGGCCCCAGAAGCAGAGTTGCCAAACCGGCAAAAAAAAAAAACCAAAGCAACAAACAAGAACCCCAAGGAGAAGGAAAGGGGGGCTGAAAATACGGGAGGGGATGGGAGCAAACAACCTACAGCATGTAATGCTGTCCTTTTCAAACCAAACATCTTTAGAAATCCCCAACCCCGGACCCCTCTGCCCAAAGCGGCTGAACACCCCGAGGGCGATTACCTAAAGCAGGTTCGATTTGAAAAGAAACACATCTGCACCCCAGTTCCACCCTTAGGTTTTAAGAGACCGTGAAACCAGCCCTAAGAACACTACCTCTAAGAGCAAAGCCAGCGTCTGCCCCGGTCAACTGGTTTCCAACTGATTGGCAAATTCACCCTGGGTCTGAAGATTCATCAAGTCAGAACACGTCAGAGCATCCCTGGGTGGGGAGGAGGGGGCTGGCGGAGTCAAAACGTCATGCCGGCAAAATAGAGGCGCTCCACAAGGAGGGCGCTGGGGCACACAAGTTTCAAGGCTAACTCTCGGGGTCCAAAAGGTTTCCTAACAGCGCGGCCTCAGCGTGCGATGTTTCGGGGTGCCCTCCCCCCACACCGAGCTGTGGGAGCGCCGCGGGCAGGGAGGCAGCGCACGACCCCACGGGAACGCCGGTCGGGAGAGGCCGGGGCACGGGCAGCTTCCACCGCGCGGGGCGGCCAACTGGAACCGGCGACCGGGGTGAGGGGTCGCGAGGGGCTGCGGGAGCAGAGGCGATCCCTCCGGCGACACACGCGGCACCAGCTCCAGCCAGTGCCTTAGGGCAGGTTTCACCGTCCCCCTCCCTCCAGAACCAGGGGGGTGTAAGGACAGAGGAGGGGGTCCCCCAGATCCCCGCCGGCTCCACAAAACCCTTCAGTCCTGGCCATCAAGTCAACATCAGACGAAATCAAGCGGGCGAGGGAAGGGGAGGAGCGGCGGGTGGGGGGAGGAACCGACCTGTCGATGAGGATCTTGTGGTCCCCCATCCAGGGGATGAGGTGCTGTCCCTGTTCCTGGGCCAGGGCCCGCTCGTCATCCCGGAACAGCTTGCAGGCATAGCCGAAGACCAGCAGCTCCACTCGGTTTCCCCCACCGCCGGCACCGCCGGGTCCGGCCTCCTCTTTCGCGCCGCTTTTCCTCTCGGTTTTGGCACGGCCTCCGCTCGCGCCGTACATGACAGCGTCGCCGGCGTCCAGGCTGGTCCTCTTCTGCGCCGCGCGGATGTCCCCAATGCCTCCGCCTGGCCTACCCCCTCAGTCAAGAGCGCCGCATCCCGGCCCCAAACTCGACACGGCCGCCATAGCGGGCAACAAAATGGAGGAAGCTCAACTTCCGGCGAGGGGCAGCCCTACTTCCGGCGAGCAGATTTGGCAGATTCGCTACTCTTTGCAGCCGTTCGAGGCGCCGGAAAGTATTTTGGCTCTAGCCTTCGGCATTCGGAGGCCTCGCCACGGTAGGAGCTGATGTGATCAAAGGACAGGGCATGTGTAGGTTCGTTTTCTCAGACGGTTGTCCAGAGCAGTGGCGAAAGCGCGGCGCCGGATCGCGCGCTACCTGCATCGGGCCGGCCGGGCGCGCGGCGCGCTGGGGTGGCCCCTCCCTGCGCCCGCGCGAGGTCTCCTGGTCTTCGCTGCCCCGGCCAGGGTCCGGGCCGAAGACTGGGGGTCGCGGGCTGGGGCATGGCGGACCAGGGGGTTCTGGGGCTGGGGAGCTCTTGGGGCGGAGGGCCGGGGGCCCGAGGGGCCAGGGAGCTCTGGGGCCGGGGGCCGCGGGGGGCCGGGGAGCTCTGGGGCCGGGGGCCGCGGGGGGCCGGGGAGCTCTGGGGCCGGGGGCCGCGGGGGGCCGGGGAGCTCTGGGGCCGGGGGCCGCGGGGGGGCCGGGGAGCTCTGGGGCCGGGGGCCCGAGGGGCCGGGGAGCTCTGGGGCCGGGGGCCGCGGGGGGCCGGGGAGATCTGGGGCCGGGGGCCGCGGGGGCCGGGGCGCTCTGAGGCCGGGGGCCCGGGGAGCTCTGGGGCCGGGGGCCCGAGGGGCCGGGGAGCTCTGAGGCCGGGGGCCGCGGGGGGCCGGGGAGCTCTGGGGCCGGGGGCCGGGGGGCCGGGGCGCTCTGGGGCCGGGGGCCGGGGGGCCGGGGAGATCTGGGGCTGGGGGACCAAGGGGCCAGGGAGCTCTGAGGCCAGAGGCTTGGGGGGCCGGGGAGCTCTGAGGCCGGGGGCTGGGGGGGCAGGGAGCTCTGAGGCTGGGGGACCAAGGGGCCGGGGAGCTCTGGGGCCGGGGACTTGGGGGGCTGGGGAGCTCTGAGGCCAAGGGCTGGGGGCCCGGGGAGCTCTGAGGCTGGGGGCTAGAGGGCTAGGGGTTTGGGGGTCAGGCCCTGCCCTTTCCAGGGCAGTCGCTTCAGGTTTCTGAGGCCCTGGTAACTTGTGGGTCCTGGGGATCGCGACCCCCATCCTGTCTACCTGGGAAGGTTTCCGTAGCAGAAACCGAAGGGCTTAGTAAGTCGTGAAGCCCCTTGCCCTAACTGGACTTCAGGTTCCTGGGACTCGCGTGGGAAAAAAGTAGTCGAGGTTGATGCAGGGGGCCTCGTTCTGGGAGACCAGCCACCTGGATGCGGGGTGACTGCTACTCGAGTAGGTTCCTCCTGGGCCTCAGTTTTCCCACCTGTGTTTTCCGTAGGAGAGTGGCATCTTGTGGTCCAGTCTAGAGTTTCAGGCCAGACTGCCCGGTAGCTGGAGTGCAGAAGCACTGCCTTGGGGCCCAGAGCTCTCTTGGTGCTGGGCCTGAACTGCCAGTGAAGTAAATGTTCTTCCCTCCAGCCCACATTCCTTGTCCATAAAGTACAGCTTTTTCTGCTAGTAAGGTTGAGATAAGATAATGTATATGAAGGGTGGGTAATAGGGTTTTAAAAATTAAGCCACGAGCAGTTTCTACCTCAGGGCCTTTGCCCTTGTGATTTCTTTGGCTGTGTCACTCTTCTGGCTTTTTCTGGGCCAGGCTCCACATCCAGGTCTCAACTCTGGTCCCTTCTCAGACTGGCTGTAGGTGTGCACACCAAGTAGAATTTCCTGCACTCGTCCGCCCTTCTTGGGGCCGATCTGCCTTTGGAGCACTCACCACCACCTCACATCACATCTGTATATAGCTCTCCCCAGTATTCGCTTCAGGAGAGCAGGGTTTTTTTGGGTTCATCTGAGCATCCCCAGTCCCTGGGCTAGCACCTGGCACACAGTCCGCCAAGTATGGATTTCTATCTATAGAATGAACATGACCGAGCCATTGTCCTATCTGGCTCTACAAGGCTGCCTTGCCCCCACCGAGGGGGCATACTGTAGCTCTCAGTTGCTCAGTAAGTCCTACCTGATGCTCCAGGCACCTGCAGGTCTGTTGGGATGCTGGGTCCGCTTCGAGCTTTCCCTGGAGTTCAGGGAGCTGGGTCAGCCCCAACACTCCGAGCCAAACTCCTCTGCTCCTTTGACCTCAAGGGGAGTCTGGAAGCCTTCAGACCCTGTGCAGGTGTGCAGGTGGCTTTTTCAGCCTGGCGTGGGATTTTTGAAGACCTGGGTTGCACTCCTAACCCTGACTTCAGTTCCACTGGAACTTTGAGTTCTGTCCTTTCTGAGCCTCCCTTCTCTGTAAAGTAGGGACAGAACAGGACTCTGTCCTTCAGAAAGCTGCCAGAGATCTTAGAGCTGATACACAAGGATGTCCATCTGCCCTGAGTGTGTTTTCAAACAAAAGCACTGAAGCGTGTGTGGGGGGGGAGGGGGGTCAGGTGTTGAACTGGCCCAGTGGTGTTTGAACTGCGGGCTGTAGTCCACCGCTGCTGATGAAATCAGTGCAGAGGCTCATAACCAGCATGAAAACACGAGGAAAAAGTCTCTCAATTGGTTCTCTGTATTTCCAAGTGAATCTGAGAGTTAGCTCGTCCAGTTCTTCCCAGAAGCCTTCACGCGTTGGTGCTGGGATTGCCTGGGGAGAGTTGGCACCTTCTCAATGTTTACTCCTCCAATCTACTAGGCATCCATCTATTAAAAAGTCTCTCAACGTTTACTAGTTTTCTCCATAGGATCTTGAGCATGTTAGATATATTCCTATAGATACTTCACTTTTTGATGCCATCGTGAACCCTTTTAAGCTCCACTTGCGAATTGTTTGTTGCTGGGAAGACAGTCTAAACACTGATTTTTGTGTTCGGCTGCCTTGCTCAGCTTCATTATTTCTTGTTCTTTATCTGTAGATTGGTTTGGATTTCTGACCTGGACAATCATATGGTCTGTGAGTGATGCCTGCTTTGCTTCTTCCCAGGCCTACCCTCGTTCCTCTCGTCGTTCTTCCATTCTCTCCCCTCATAGCGTGAGCGCCTCTGCCCCGACGGAGGACACACGGGCGTCATGCGCACCCTCACCTGTTCCTGGTCTCGGCGTGAAGGTTTTCCCTACCTCCACTGTTGAGTGTGGCTCGGGTGGAGGTTCTCGGAGACTACCCTTTATCAGAAGAACGTTCCCTTGTATTCCTAGTTTGTTAGGGGGCGGGTGTGTGTGTGTGTGTGTGTGTGTGTGTGTGTGTTTTAATGAAAGGAAGTAGAATTTTATCAGATGCCCTTTTTGCACTGAGATGATTATTTGATTTTTCTCTTTTAAGCTAATAAGTGGGTTACATTGATTTTTTTTTAAGATTTTATTTATTTATTTGAGAGAGAGAGAATGAGAGAGAGCACGAGAGGGGCCAGAGGGGGAAGCAGACTCCCCGCCGAGCAGGGAGCCCGATGCGGGACTCGATCCCGGGACCCCAGGACCATGACCCGAGCCGAAGGCAGTCGCTCAACCAACTGAGCCACCCAGGCACCCTACATTGATTTTCTAATGTTAAAGTAACCTTGAATTTTTCAGATCGTTTCAACTTGATCATGATATTTTATTCCATATATACATTGCTGGGTTTGATTTGCTAACGTTTTGTTTAGGACTTTTTGTTGTTGGGAGAGGGAGGAGACGTACAGTTGACAGAAGTGCAGAATATGTAAGGAGCTTGTATGAATCAATAAGAAAAATTAATTAAAAAATGGGTGAGGGGCGCCTGGGTGACTCAGTCTGTTAAGTGTCCAAGGCTTGGTTTTGCCTCATGTCATGATCTCAGGGTCGTGGGATGCAGCCCCGTGTCAGGCTCTGTGCTCAGTGGGGTGTCTGCTTGAGATTCTCTCTCTCCCCCTGCCCCCCACCCACTGGTGCATGCATTCTCTTAAAAAAAAATAATAACAATGGTGAAAGATTAACAGACTTTTTTTTATAAAAAAGGAAATTAAATTACAATAAACACGTGGAAAGGAGTCTAATCTCTATAAGGGAAATGCAAATGGGGTACCATTTGGACCCCAGAGATGTAAGTCCCAACATGAGTAAGTGGGTAAGGATGGGGGGCAGTGTACACCTTCATAAGCTGCTAGCAGGGTGTAAATTGGTAAAACCACTGTTTGGTTTAATTTTTATTCTGTTTATTTGTTTCTTTAGTTTGTTTATTGCTACAACCACTGGAAAGGACTGTTGTCAGTAGAATATCTAGTGAAGTTCAGTATACCCCGTCACCAGCAATTCCACTTGTCCGCGGACACCCTGATGCGGGCCCGAGTGCGGCAGGAGACCTGGACACACATGTTTATGACGTCGTTAGTTGAACGGCCCCACACTGGAAAGAACCCGTGTCCATCAGTAATAGAATGGATAAATCAATTGCAGTATGTTGATAATACGTGATGGGGTATAATACAAGGAAACGGGCCACAGCTGTAAGCAAGAGCATCGATGAATTTCGCAAACCTTTTGAGCAAAGGAAGCAGGATAGAAAAGTGCAGACAGTGTTTGAGTTACTCTCACGATTCCACTCATAAAATGCAAACAGGTGAAATTCACCTATAATGTGTAGGGGTGCATGCGTGGGTGGTAAGATTAAAAAGAAGCAAAGCAGTGTTAATAGATGACCCGATGGGGGGGAGGCAGAGGGTTACCCCAGGACACTGCATTTGCTTTGCCGAGCTGGAGGGGGCCGCGTCGCTACGTGGGTGATCAAAACTGTCAAGTGCCTTTTTCTCTAATGGCTTTAAAAAGTAAAAAGGACATCTCAGCTGTAAGTTGTTACTACTTTCTGATATTTTAAATTCAGCTGCACCCACACACAACCATATTTCTTATGGTGGCTCACGGTAAACATTTGAAAGCTGCTTGTGTTCTCTGGAAGACACCTTTCTATTCTGTGATTGGACGTGGTTGCTGGCCCACGCTAGCTTTGTTCCCACATAGGAGTGTGTGCTCGGGACACCGAGGACATCTTACAGGGAGGGGTGGGGTTTACGCCGAGGTGATGAGGTGACAGGAGGACGTTGGCTCCGCCTAGTCAAGCTAGAGCTCTGTGATCGCCGCTTACTCATGGGAGGCGGAGTCCGCCCCCGCATGCTAACTAGTCTCAGCCAGTTTGGGGGAGGCCAGAGAGGAAATGCCTCTGTCCTAACATCACCCACAGTGGGCAGAGGCTGGGAAGGAAATAGTCACAGGAAATGGGTCCATATGTCTAGATTTCCAGGTCAGTCCATTTTCTTGCGTTTGTGTTCTTTTCAAGTAAATGAGATCTGATCTTTATACACTTGTGAGAGTTCCTGTGAATAATGCAATAAGTCAGGGTGATGGGCATTGGGTCCCAGTTTGGGTTCAGGGTGATGGGCATTGGGTCCCAGTTTGGGTTCAGGGTGATGGGCAGTGGGTCCCAGTTTGGGTTCAGGGTGATGGGCATTGGGTCCCAGTTTGGGTTCAGGGTGATGGGCATTGGGTCCCAGTTTGGGTTCAGGGTGATGGGCAGTGGGTCCCAGTTTGGGTTCAGGGTGATGAAAATCACCTCTTGCCTGAGCACCCACTGTGTGTCGGGCACTTGAGTACGTCTTGCAGGACTGAAGCCCTGGGTGGTAAAAAACACAGGTTTGTATCCCAAGGGCAACAAAAATGAATGACTCCTTGTCTGTTGGGAATTTTGTTCAGTGGCAAATGACAGGGCAGCGTCCAGGAGCCAGACGGAGTGGAGCACTGTGCTTTTAGTGAGATACATTGTCTCCTTGAATAAAGGGAAGATTCTCTTACTGGAAAAGAACGGGTATTGGGAGGCCCAGCCAGCCGAGGCAGCTGCGTTTTACATTATTCCCACTCAATATGTAATCAAGTGGGAGGGGAACCCATGTAAACATACAATTACTGCAAACGGGCATCAAATACTGTGAATCTGAAAGTGCTTAGTTTAAAAATAGTAGCTCCTATTATTGAGCACTTTGTCAGTCAGGTTTCAATCTGGAAAACAGAGAGAAGTTAGTAACCTGAGGGGCGCCTGGGTGGCTCAGTCGTTGGGCGTCTGCCTTCGGCTCAGGTCACGGTCCCAGGGTCCTGGGATCGAGCCCTGCATCGGGCTCCCTGCTCCGCGGGAAGCCTGCTTCTCCCTCTCCCACTCCCCCTGCTGGTGTTCCCTCTCTCGCTGTGTCTCTCTCTGCCAAATAAATAAAATCCTAAAAAAAAAAAAAAAAGTTCGTAACCTGAACAAATAACGAAGTCCTAGGGGGAGAGCTGCAAACAGCTAGGTGGCCGGGCAGCCCAGAGCCCCCGCCATGAGCCGCGGGAGAAGCAGGTCGGCGGTGCGGGGCCCCTGCTGGAGCCGGAGACTGGGACCAGGAAGAAGCTGCCCTGATGCGGGAGGTGCTTCCAACACTGAGCGGAGAAGTACCGTGGCCTGCCCCCCTCCTCCCGCCCTCCGACGGCCACGCGGTGCCCCATTGGCTGGAGCAGGCAGAAGCCGGGGGCTGAGGCCTTGGTGACACTGAGCCCAGGGCAGCAACGGATGTGAGGACGGGTAGCGCCCCCGCCCCCCGGAGCACGTGTGTCACCCACTTAGTCCTTACGAGGCCCTGTGACAAAGAAGGCAACGGCCTCAGGTGGAGTCGTGTGTGCTAAGCCTCATGTCACCAAACCAAGACGGTGGCAGTTTCGGATCTCCCAGAAATGGAATCTTCAGCCGGTCAGTCAGGACCTGCCTGGTCAGCCCTAGTCGGGTCATCTGTCTGCCAGACCCCTGCCTTCCCCTGGAGCGAAGTAACGTCGCAACAACCAGCCCACTTTTTATTCTTATTATTTTCAACTTTATTTATTTTAGAGAGAGTGAGAGAATGAGCGGGAAGGACAGAGGCAGAGAATCCCAAGCAGACTCAGCACGGAGCACAGAACCCAACGTGGGGCTCGATCCCGCGACCCTGAGATCGTGACCTGAGCCGAGACCAAGTCAGACGCTCAGCTGACCGAGCGCGCCAGGTGCCCCAAGCGGTGTAGTGTAATGTGTGCTGTGATGGCCTTGTTCCTGCTCCCTCTGCCTATGAAGGTCCTCCGTACCGCTCCTCGGAGCTCCCGCCTGTCTGCTGGGTGGACGCTGCCTGAGTCATGAAGCGCAGAATAAAGCCAGAAAGACCTTGACAATTTGGCGAGTTGAATTTTGTTTTCGAACAGACTCTTCCTGAAGAAGGTGCTGTGTGTTGCTGCTGAGCCCGCCCGAGGCCGCAGATGGCGGGGGCGGGGGGGCCTCCCCGGAGCCTGTGCTCCTGGCCGTGGCAGCGGCCATCCTGCCCGTGGCCAAGGCTGCCGTGCTCAGTGCTGGTGGTGAGGAGCTCATGGTCCCTGTCTCTGGGAGGCTCAGAGCAGGTGGAACACAGCAGGGAGGGCTTTCTTAGGAGGACGTTATCTCATCCGTCTCTGCCGTCTCTGCCATCATGTCTGCGACAGAAGGCGTCTCGGTCGTGGTGTGACCCAGGCTCGCCTCCTTCAAGCCAGTATTGTAACCACCAAGTCCGAACAGTTGTGCCAAAGACAGTAGCATGTGCGTCTCCTGGTGAGGTTTTGTGGTAAAGACAAAGGACAGATCACATGCTCTGCCCCTGATGACCGGCTCTCCATCTTCCCACCGTGTTATTTCCAGAAGTTTGAGCTCAGGAAGAAAAAGCACTCTTCCAAAATGAGAACAATAACAACGTCCGATCTCCAAACACACAGCTCTTCTTTCCCGTTTCTGACTCCACCAGTACTGTTTGCTAGACACAGTCACAAAAGTACAACCCCAAATAAGCAAGACAGTCCGTCATTTCCCTCTGCTCTGGTCTGTGTCATCCCCAATCTCTCCCTTCGTCTTGGATTTCTGCTCCCAGAGCAAGAGCCTCTGGGCTGTTGTGGGGAAGCATTTTGGGAGGCATCTTCTTTCCCACTCGGGCTGGCGCTTGGCTCAGGTGCATGATGGGCAGGTGGCTCCTGGGCCTTGTGCGGCTCAGCCATGTCATGCCCGAGGCTTTGGTCACCTGCATTTACCGACCACACGGATTCGCCGTCTAAAGATAGGAGACTACGTACTTCACTCCTCACCAAATTGTTCCTGGTCATCCTTTCACTCACCAGTTGGTGTTGTATTCGGGGTGAACTCTGGGACATCATTTGTGAACCAGCATTTCAGTGGAGCCATTATGATGAATTTGGGGTCAGACGTTACCTGGGCCTAGGGTGTCCCATGGGACTTCAGAAGCTGGAGCGTGTTTACCTTTGTGCGGTCAATCAACGTCTGATTGCACTGCCCCGTGTCTTCTGTTGTCTTGAACTCTGGCCACATCTTTCCCGTTAGACGTGGAGTGCATCAGCATGCACACGTGCACCGTGAACATGGCCTCAGACGGCCAAGGGGGCTTTGCAGATGTGATGAAGTTGAGGGTCTAGAAATGGGGAGGCTGGATCATCGGGGGGGGGCTCAATGTGATCACAAGGGTCTTTATAAGCGGGAGGTGGGAGTGGCCACATCAGGGGAGCAGACCACGGGAATATGCAAGCAGGACCTCTAGAAGGTGAGCGGCGAAAAGCATTCTCCCCCCAACCCCCAGGGCTCCCATGGAACCAGCCCTGCCCACACCCGGATTGCAGCCCCTTGAAGACTCATTTCAGACTTCTGGTCTCCAGAACGACAAGACGATACATTTGTGTTGCATTAAGCCACTGAGTTAGTGGTCATTTGTTACAGTAGCCTCAGGAAATTAATGCATGTGGTGGTAACCCCATATTTAACTTTTTGAGGAACTGCTGAACTGTTTTGCAAATGGCTGTACCATCGTGCATTCCTACAGCACACAGTGTGGTCAGTCCTGTTGGTTTGAGCCATTTTAGTGGGTGTGTATCCCACTGTGGTTTGGATTTGTATTTCTCTAGTGACTAATGATGCTGAGCATCTTTTTTTTTTTTTTGAATTTCATGTATTTACTTGAGAGAGAGAGAGAGCAGGAGAGAGAGTGAGCGGCAGAGGGAGCAGACTCCCTGCTGAGCAGGGAGCCCGATGCGGGGCTCGATCCCAGGACCCCGGGATCATGACCTGAGCCAAAGGCAGACGCTTAACGACTGAGCCACCCAGGCGCCCCCTGAGCATCTTTTCATGGGCTTATTAGCCATTCAGGTATATTCTCTGGTGAAGTATCTACTAAAATCTTTTAGGGCACCTGGGTGGCTCAGCTGGTTAAGTGACTGCCTTCGGCTCAGGTCATGATCCTGGAGTCCCGGCATCGAGTCCCGCATCGGGCTCCCTGCTCGGCGGGGAGTCTGCTTCTCCCTCTGACCCTCTTCCCTCTCGTGCTCTCTATCTCTCATTCTCTCTCTCTCAAATAAATAAAATCTTCAAAAAAATAAAATCTTTAAAAAATTATGGTATTTTCCATATATCAGGATATACTGGTTTCCTTCTTAAAGTTAACTATTCCCCTGATTTTTATCACGGTAGATAAATTTTGCCTGTTTTTATATGTTAGATAAATGGAATTATATAGTATCTGGTGTCTTGTTTGTTATAATATTTGCAAGTCATCTGTATCAGGTTCTTTTCCAGTTTATTCATTCTCCCTGCTGAATGACATCTGATTGTGATAATAGCATCATTTCTCTATCGGATGTACTGTGCACAGGCATCTGAGTGGTTTTCATTTCGGGGGTTTCACAGGTAGTGCTGCTATGACCAGGCTTACGCCTGCCTTTCAGCGAGCAGAGTTACAGTGGTGTTTGCCTGTGGGGGGGAATGGATGGGTGTTCTGGGCCAGGTTGTTCTGTCACTGGGCATTTCCAGTGACATGTTGGGAGCTGCACCGAGGTGACCCTGTTGCTGATCAGGGCAGCCGACACGATCTGTGAGCTGTGGCAGCACAGGCGAGTGTTGAGATTGGAAACCGGGACCGGGGATGGGGTGAGACCGAGGCTTGGTGTAGAGAGGCCCTGGCGAACATCGGCTTGGTGCTGACTCTGCTCAGCACTGTTGTAGAAAGCATCTGGCCTCAGGTGTGGCTGGGGAATTTACTTTGGCTGCACGTAGGACTATTTCCCTGCGTGGGGACTTAGCCGTAATTTGTAGACAGGTGTGATGGCACTGAGGGTTTCCACTGTCACCAGGTTACCTTTGCTGTCTTGTCAAATGAGCCTGGAAAGGACCAAGTGGAAAGGGTGGCCTCAAGGTGCCCTTGTTCAGGGGCATCCTCAAACAAGCCTGCACTGCACCCAAAACTCTTCTCCAAATCAGGGACAGAAATAAAGCAGTGAAATGTTTTCTTTCTCCGAAACACCGAGCCCAACACTCCAATGATTTCCTTCCACCAGGAGCAGGTAAGATTTTGGCAACTCAGCTGCCGACTAGCTCAACGTCCTTACATCTTCCTCGAACAACCTGATCATTTTAAGAGTCGTGAAAATTATCTTTTCCTTTAAATCAGGGAGTATTAAACTCAGGTGCTTACAGGGGCCAGGCGTGTGATGCACATGAGGTCACTCAGTGCTGGAATGGGGGTTTGGGACTGGAAGGTGCCTTCCTCTAGAAGAGGACCCTTATCCCCATGCCCAGGGGCTGGGGGCGGGGAAACTGAAAGTCTGGTTTTTATGTGACTTCCCCCCCATCTTTTTTTAAGTTGGAAAAAGCAGACCCCAAAGCACCTTTCCCTCAGGCCAGTACTTTGCAGTCTCTGCCCTGAATGCTTTTCAGAGGGATTGAACCTGCAGAATAGCATTTCAAAGCAGGGGCTCAGGCAGAGAGACCCCAGGGAAAGCCCGAGCACCGGCCCCTCTCCCTGTCCCTGGGCACGCACTAAGAGAGGCACCCTCACAGAGATGCACTCCATGGGAAGAGGGGTGTCCTACCCCCCACCGCGGGCCGATGGGACTGAGGACCATTGTCCTCCTGCCTGAGATATGACGAGGCAGGTGTGTGATGGCGCTCAGCCAGGGCGCAGGCGGAGGCAGCGGGGGTGGGCTGAATCAGGAAAATCTGACTGCGGAGGACGTGCAGGGTTCCAGTACTGGAAGCAGACCCTGAAGCGCGGGGGGGGGGGGGGGGGGGGGTCCTGGCAGGGCCAAGACCATCAGGCTGCGGGAGGCTGATTAGCATAGAAATGACGGCTGGCCCCTGCTCTGCCCGCCTCCCCGCAAGGGAGTCCTGCATTAGGGTCCTCTGAGCGAGTGAGGTTTTACCGGGACAAAACCCACCTGAGCACTCCCTGGCCAATGTCCCCGAAGGCCCAGGCTCCACCCAGCCCACCCAGAATCCGCCGGTACCCCACGTGTAAATAAGTGAAAATTAGTGCATTCAGGGACCTGACAAGCCTGAGGTAGGTCTGCAGGATTTTGTGGGCATGGACATAGCTGGATTTTGGAGGAGAGCTGTCTACTTGTGAATTCTCTCCCTGAATTTTGTATTCAGTCGGGGATAGGTCAAAGTCCACAGAGGATTTTTTTTTTAAAGATTTATTTATTTTTTTGAGAGAGTGAGAATGAGAGAGAGCACATGAGAGCGGGAAGGGTCAGAGGGAGAAGCAGGCCCCTCGCCGAGCAAGGAGCCCGATGCGGGACTCGATCCCCGGACTCCAGGATCATGACCTGAGCCGAAGGCAGTTGCTTAACCAACTGAGCCACCCAGGCGCCCGAGGATTTTTTTTTTTTTTTTAATCAGAAGCAATATTTAAATATTTGGAAATTTATCTTAAATAGGATTACCTAGACTTTTGGGCCACGGCTCTGGCCTGGAGACACTTTTGGGCTGAGGGGCGGCTGTCCCCGTGGACACAGTTCTACCTGCCCCCTGCCCCCCAGCATTGCTGGGCCTTACCCCTTAACACTGGTCCTGAGGGGTCTGTGGGGAGCCTAGGAGAGGTCAGCTGCAGGGACTTCTGGGGCCTGGGGCAGTGCCTGTTTACCACCTGCTGGAGGCACATGGCAGGTCTTTATGCACTCCAACCACTGTGACAGCTCAAAGCCCCTGGGACGCTGGGCAGGGAGTGGGGGCTGGGGGTTGGTGGGGGGCAGGGGACTGCATCCCAAGCACCTGCCCCCCAGCTCTGCTCTCTCTGGCCTCTCAGAGGGTCTGATGCCCTCACTTGGTCCAGGGGCTTCGTGTCACCAGAGCTGCTTCCCCTCCCTCCCTCCCCCTCCCTGCTCTCCGGCTGTGGTTCCGTCTCTGTGCAGAGGAAGGAAATCCAAAAACGCAGGATCATCTGCCTGCCCAGACCCCACCTCCTGGGACCAGAGAGCAGGGGTCCTGCCAGGTCCACCCCGAGCCTCTTGAAGACAGTCCTGATGCTGTCTGCTCTGTCTTGTGGGTCTCTGCTGCCTCTCCATCTGTGTCTCTGTCTCTCTGTCTCTGTCTCTCCATCTGCATCTCTCTCTGTCTCTGTGTCTCCATCTGTGTCTCTGTGTCTCAGTCTGTCTCTCCATCTGCGACTCTCTCTGTCTCTGTGTCTCCATCTGTGTCTCTCTGTCTCTTTCTCTCTCAGTCTCTCCCTTCTCCAGCTCAATCTGTGTCTCTGTCTCTATCTCTGTGTCTGTGTCCCTCTGTCTCTGTTTCTTTTTTTTTTTTTTTAAGATTTTATTTATTTGACAGAGAGAGACACAGCGAGAGAGGGAACACAAGCAGGGGAAGTGGGAGAGGGAGAAGCAGGCTTCCTGCTGAGCAGGGAGCCCGACGTGGGGCTCGATCCCAGGACCCCGGGATCATGACCTGAGCCGAAGGCAGACGCTTAACAACTAGGCCACCCAGGCGCCCCCCAGGTATAAGTATTTTTTTCTTTCCTTTTTTTTTTTTTAAAGTAAGTTCTATGCCCAATGTGGGGCTTGAACTCCACCCTGACATCGAGTTGCATGCTGTATAGACTGAGCCAGCCAGGTGCCCCATCTCTCTCCGTCTGTCTGTCTCTGCTTCTATCTCTCTCTATGTCTCTTTCTCTCTCTCCCACTCTCTATTTCTCTGTGTCTCTGTTTCTCTTTCTCTGTCTCCGCCTTCTCCATCTCAATCCGTGTCTCTGTCTCTCTGTATTTGTCTGTCTCAATTTCTGTCTCTCCATCTCTGTCTCTGTCCCTCTCTCCCTGTCTCTGTCTCTGTGTCTCTCTCTCTGTCTCCCTCTCTCTCCCTGTCCCTCTGTCTCTCCCTCCCTCTCTCTCTGTCTCTGTGTGTCTCTCTCTCTATCCCATGGTCTCTCTACGTCTTTCTCTCTTTCTTTGTCTCTCTGTCTCTGCGGACTGGGCAGCCCCTGGGTCCGGAGCATTGTCCGCGAAGAGAACCTGCCTGAACCCCGTCTCCACCACCAGGCCCTGCTCCGCGGTGACCACCGTCACTACCATGGGCCTGGCTTCGCGGTGAAGCATCAGCGCGGGGACCCCGGACCATGGCTCGCCCACCCCCGGGGCAGAGGCGCAGGAACCGCGGGGTCAGCCGGGGTGGGGGGGCCTCTCTCACAAGCTCGGGCCCAGCCCCCGGGGGACAGGGCTGCTCTTGAGCCTGGGGACCAGAGAGCATTGAGGGGACAGCATCTGCTGAGGACCAGACGGGCGTTGGTCAGCTGGTGACCGGTGGGGGACTCCGTTCCTGCTGGTGGTGGACAGTCCCAGGGGACGGTGACCGGAGCGATGACACTGCCTCTCACCTTGGACGATGCACGGAGTCACCTGAACGAGACTGGACAGTCCTTGGAGCTGACCCCGCCCCCTGGCTGTCTGGTGCCCGAGGTGGGTGGTCTCAGTTGGGCCTTCTGTGACCTCAGACTCTGCCTCCGACAACTCAGCCCAGGGCCCTGCTGGCACTGACAGCACCTTTGTGCAGACTAGAGAAAGGCACCTGTTCCAGGGGACACCTAGCTACCTGGCCCGTGCACCACAGGCTCCTCCTCAGCCCCCTCCTGCCCCCTCCTGGGCATCCTGAGCAGTGCACAACGCGTACCACCAGCCTGGGCGGCCCTGACTCAGCCCTTGCAAAATGGGCTTGAAGCAGCTTGAAGGTTGAAAGCACTCCAGCCCTTCCTTCTAGAAATTCATCCCAGGGAAGGAATCAGGAGTGTGTGCCAAGATTTATGATCATAGCAGGGCTGTTTATAATGGTGGAAAAATTGGAGACAATCTAAATGTTTAAAAATAGGGCTCCATTAAGTAAATTATTGTACAATATCCTCAGAGCATTCCAAGCATGCATTACAAATAATGCTCTAATGTGCACAAGGACGTCTGCACAAGGACATTCATTGTAGGCTTATTTGTTGTAACAAAAGGCTGAAATAAACGTCTGTTGATAGGGAACCACCTGAATTGCGGGGCGTCTGTGCAGCGGGACTCTGCCGTCTCCCCACAGCGAGGGCGCTGCAGCCTCACGACGTGGAAGGATCGAGATGTTTATGAAATGTCCAGAAGTGTGCTACCATCTGTAGAAAAGGACCTGGAGGTACACATGCAGGCGTGTAAGCGTGTTCGTGTTCAGACACGCTCTGCGGAGGCCGGCAGCACACTCTGGCCCAAGTCCCTGCACTGGGTCCCCCTGGTACTCTTTTTAACCATGAGACTTAATTTGGGGAGGCAGTAAACCAACCATAGCCTAATATGCAACAATAATGGGGTGAGCGCATCTTGATGACTTGGGGACGCGCCCTCTCTGGCCCCGCCAGATACACCCCACTCACCTGAGTTTCCCACCCCAGCCCTGGAATCAGCTCTTCCTCCAGGAGCCCCCGCTGCTTGTCCTCCTGGACCAATGGACACACATGCCCAGTCCCTCCTTCCTGTCCCTCGAGGGAAGTGGCACAGCAGCGATGTTAGGGTCAGAGAGACAGAGGCCAAGCCTGGCTCCGTCCCCTGTGAGTGGGTTTGTGTGAGGCCACGTGAAAATGCAGGCGGAGGATCAAGCGCAGAGGACCCTGGCCCATGAATACCACATGCTGCACGGGGCTAAAATGGAAGTTAAGTCAGTTTATGGAAGATCAAATGTGCCTTGGGTCTCGCACTCTGAGTTGGGGGCTGGGATCGCTCCCTCCCAGGAGTTCCCCGCAGGGCTGGCTTGTCTTCCCTCCCCGTCCCCTCCTGGGGTCCGGGCTCCACCGCCCACCTCTCCTCTTGTGCCCTCTGGTCATGTCAGCCCCCGGGGCCACCCTGGGGTCCCGGGAGATCCGCAGCCCCCACTCCTCCCGCAGGGGCCTCCCAGCGAAAGCTGCCTCACGGTCTCCGGACGCAGGGCGTTGGGGTTGGCTAGCTCACCATGAGCTGTGGACAATTCCACGGGCACAAAGCAGGCCCTGGGTGTCACCGGCATGCCCAGAGAGGAGCTGTCTTGGGAAGGACATAGGGCCTTTTCCCGAGCAGCTCCATCTCTGCGCACAGGCAGAGGGAAAGGCTTCCTTCTAGAGGTGTGTTTCTTCCCTGTCCCCAAATACCCTGCCTGTCCCCAGATCATCCCTCGGCCCTCACCTGGCAGGTCCTTCCTGGGAACACCACCTTGTCTGTGCTCTGTGCTGCGTCGCGGCGCTGGCTTCCAAAACCGCCTCTTCTGCCATCCCTTGGCAGGGACTCCCTGCAGATGGGAGGAAGCACGGCCCCAGGACAGGGCTTGAGAGGCAGGGGAGGAAGAGCCTGTCCCGGCTCTTCTAACAGCTTCTGGGCCGGCCGCCTCCTGCCGTCTGGGGTCAGTGCCAAGGACCGGGCCACTTTCTGCAATTGAACAGATTTTTCTGTGACATTTCCTTGATCATGTGTAAATATTTCCCCAATTGGGCACATTTCAAGCTCTATTTAAACTGCGTTGGAGGTGAACCTTGCTCACCAGGCGGCAAGGACCCGTGGGCGGGGTCTCCTGTGCTCCCCTTTCCAGGGAGGGAGGAGACCCCCTTCCGGAGGACCCCGGTCAAGGGCTGTGGCTCGCCGTGTTCGATGAAACCAGAGGACTTAACTGCCCTGTTGGTGTTCTCACCCAGCTGTCCACGCGGCGGTCTCCGGTCTCCGCGCAGAAGCCCCGCAGGTGATCAAGCCCAGGTGCGCCGGTCCAGGGCCCTCGCTGCGAAGCGCCGGAACCCGGCACGGGCCAACTAGAGCAGGGGTGCATCCACCTACAGGGAGGGCACGGACCGCAGTCCCCTCCCCCCTGCGGTTGTGATGTCGTCACCGCCCCTCCCCCCCAGGGAGCTCCAGGGCAGATGGTTACATTCTTGTCATCACCAGCACGACAGAGGAGGTGGTAGGATCCTCCCAGGGAAGACACCCCCGCCCCCCAGGGAAGAACGTGTCCCTTACAGCCCCGCCCCGAGCTTAGCCCAGGACCGAGCCCGCCCTTCCCCGGGGGGCGTGGGGGGAGGGGCAGTGCTGCCTCCAACAGGTGGGCGGGGCGGGAAGGGGCAGCGCGTCTGCAGAGCCGCGCCCCCACGGACCGCGCTCCGCCCGCTGCTCTGACCCATCGTGGGGTCCACAAGCAATTATTTACGAATCGCCAAGTGTGAAAGTTTGGGAACTTTGGTTTTTGACACATGACACCTGCTGGGGGAGTCGCGCTCAGCCCATTCCCGCCGCGGGGCCGAAAGCACAGCCAGAGTGAGCAGTGCCACCATCCTGAGGGTAATGGTCTGCACTTGGAGGACAGCGCGGCAGCTGCTGGCTCCCTGGGGCGTGTGAAGGGCATTTGCTGCACAGAAGGAAGGGATCTAGGGTTCCGGCCGGCCCTCCGTGGGCCATCAGGAAGCGTTCTCTCCCTCCCTCTTAGCTCCGCCCTCCTCTGTGTGGGCCTCAGGCTCAGGCCCCACACGGGGTCCCCTGACAGCCTGAGGTCCCCTCCCGCCGTGACCTCACCAGCTCTGCAGTACCTCCTACCTCACAGGCGCTCAAGGAAGACCACTGACTTCTCCAATAGCTCCTGCAACCATCCTAATAGGACTCTGATTGGTCCACATTAGGTCACATGCCCAAACCCCAACTATGTGGTGGCCAAGGATGCTGTGCATTATTATGTGACCCAGGTCACATGTAGGAAAAGGCAAGGGCCCTACACAGACCAGAGGGACTGACAGCAGGGAGGGGTCAGCCCCCAAACGGAAGGCCGTCACCAGAAGGGGCAGGTCAGCCCCCAAACAGAAGGCCGTCACCAGAAGCGGCAGGAACGCTGGAAAGGAAAACCTCAGCTGCCAACTGTGGAGAGTGACCTTCACTGAAGACCGTCTGGTGCTCGGGGTCTGCGGCTGCGCCCCCTCCCCGCACGACCTCTCTGGGCTCCTCAAACTCTCACTGGCCCAGGAGAGAGTCTGTCTAGTGAGCGCGGGAACAGAATCCATCAAGCGCACGCCCCGGGAGAAGGCAGAGAGCCCGGTCTACATGGGACCTGAGGGACACAGGAAGGCTTTCGGTGCAGGAGGACCACGGGCCGAGTGGCGGCTGCGGACACGGACTCCTGATGGAGCTTCTGTCCGTCCCCTCACTCGGGGCCCAGATCCCCGGTGCGGCAGACGCAGCGGGCCCTGGTTTTGCTGCCCTGAGCCCGCTGTCGTTTGCTGCCTGGGGATCAGGCTGCAGCTGGTTCCCGCGTGACCCCGAGCCTGCAGACAGCGAGCGGACAGGCGCTCCCTGAAACCCCCGGGCAGCCTTGCGCCCACATCACCAGCCGCGGCCCGGGGTCTGCGCCTGTGCACTGGGGGCAGGGGGAGGGAAAGCCAGGATCCCCGCTGGAGCCCGTGGCCCTGTGACCCCCACGGGCCAGGGGCTCCGGGAGAGGCGGCAGGACCCTGGCTCTGGGGCAGGAGGAGCAGAAGGGCCAGGCTCCGGGGTCGGCGACCCCGGGACCTGGGGCCATGAGGCCACCGCTGGGCTCTCAGTTTACCCCCCTGTGCCGTGGACACAGTCCTCAGGCTGGCAGCGCTGACGACCTGGGTGGAGCCGGGGAGGTGGTAGGGACACATGGGCGCGCTACCTCGGGGACGGATGGCATGGTCCCTGTGAGTACTGATGCAGCCGCTGCTCTGTGGGCCGTAGGGTCTGAAACTCCTCCGTGCGTGCACCTTCCTACCCTGTCCTCAGGCTGCGCCTCATCCCCCAGGCACCCAGGGCTCCCTGCTGGTCTGGCTTCCTAACCCCTTCACCACTGGGACCCTTTCCTGCCCGACCACCCGACCATGTCCCCTCGCAGCCTTGCTCCCCAGAGGACGGGGTGGGGGGCCCAGCTGGGACGGGGTGGGGGCCCCGCAGTCCCTACACTAGCCCAGGCACCGAGCGTCCACTCCCCCCCAGGGCCAGATGTGGAGTCACTGTCTCTGAGCAGCAGACCCCCGGCTCCTGCTGAGTCTGTGATGTACTCGCCCTCAGGGACACGCACAATGGGACGCGACTTTCACCTCCACGTCAGTAAGCAGGACCCCGATGCCCCTGCGGGAAGTGGCTCCTCCCAACGCAGCCAGGGGGTGAGGACAGGGGCCCTGCAGACAGACAGACGGGCAGCGAGACAGGCAGACAGGGAGACAGGCAGGCACAGCCAGACAGGCAGCCAGACAGGCAGACCGGCCGAGAGGCAGACAGACAGACAGACAGGCAGGCACAGCCAGACAGGCAGACAGATAGGCAGGGAGGCAGACAGGTAGACAAACAGGCAGACAGGCCGACAGGCAGGCAGACAGAAGGACAGACAGGCAGGCCGACAGAAAGACAGACAGACAGGCAGGCCGAGAGGCGGACGGAAAGACAGGCAGACAAACAGCCAGCCAGACAGGCAGGCAGACAGAAAGACAGGTAGGCAGACAAACAGACGGGCAGACAGCCAGCCCTACTGAGGACCCGCTGGGCTTCCTGCCAGCCGTGGGTCCCCGAGCAGCTCAGTCCCCATTCAGAGACCTGTTTGCCGGCCTGGGAGCTGGGGGTCAGCTGGCGTCCCCTGATTTGCTGAGACCCCCCTTCCCTGTCCCCCACCCCGGCCCTGGGAGAAGCCCCATCCACCTGACTCTCAGGGCCTGTGGGAGGGGGTAGACTCTGCACCCCCGGGCCTGCAGCCAGGATCCGAGGGGACCCCAGGCCCGCGCCGTCGCTGTGCTCCGTGTCCTGGTCACAGGAGGGGCTCGGGATGGGGACCCACCCAAGTGGGCCCGGCAGATGGGGTTCCAGGATGTGGGACGTGGGAAGGTGGGCGGGGAGGGCAGGGGCGTCCTGGGCCGGGAGGGGACGTTTGCACCAGGAGGGGAAGTCACGTGCATGAAGACAGCGCGGGAGGGAGAGAGAGAATGTGACCCGGGGACAGACCTGCGGAGGCGCCCCCCGGCCCGCAGACGCGAGGCGGCACCCCTCCCGCCCCTGCACCTGCCAGTCACGTGACCGCGCGGTCCTGGGGCCTCGGTCCCTGCGTTCGCTCCTCCGTGGCTCCCGCCTGCCGGGCGGTTGCGGGCACTTTAGCAGGACGAGAGGCTCCGAGTCTCCCGGGACCCCCGGTGCGGATTCAGTTCAGGCCCTGCTCCCAGCACGTGCGATCCGCGCTCCTGCGGCTCCTGGAGAACCGGCCTCGGACGCCGCCGCTGCTTGCCGGCCACGCCTGCTCGGAAATCCAGTGGGCCCCGCAAACGTTTAACTTTGCAGAAGCCGGCAACTGTTTTCTGAGCTTGCACTTTCACTGGCAGCTCCTTGGGGCTTGGGCGGTTGTCCAGACAGTTCCGTGATGAGAGAATCCGGCTCATTTTCTTCGGGCTGCGCTTGAGTGTCCCTGAGCACCTGGCAGCGTCGCCCGGACGCGGCTCCTCGTGCGCAGAGCCCCCGAACCGAGAGCCTGCCCAGCGTCTTCCCGGACCGCGCCCGAGGGCCCTGGGTCTGGCGGGGGCGGCGCACACACAGGGACCCCACCCTCCGACGGGGCACGGGGGAAGGGGGAAGGAGAAATCATTCATTCGGTTCTTCAACACATGTTGGTCCAATCCCTACCTTGTGCCAGCCACGGTTTCATGCCCTGGAAGCTCAACCTTCACTAAAACAACCAAACCCCAGCCCTCCTGGAGGTTCTATTCAAGGGACCAGACAGACATTTATTTCATAAAACACAGTGCCAACTGGCGGCTGGGGTTCTGGGTCAGAATGAAGAGTCAGGGAGTGCAGAGGAAGTGGAGGAGGCAGGGCTGCCAGTTGCGGTTGGCCAGGTTGTGCACTGCCCAAGTCGGGCAGTACAGTTCCCATCAGTCATCCTAGAGTTATGCCCTCACAGGGATGGTTTCCAGCAGATGGCAGTAACATGTCTGAGGAACGGCCTACTTGTAATTTGCCCAGAGCCACGTCCTGGGCTCACAGCAGTGGGAGGAGTGGGGGGGGGGCGGGGTCCTATCAGGATGACAGAGTTGCAAATGTCACTTCCAGGCATCTCTGCCCCCCTCAGACCGCTCCTAAGCAGGGCACCGCACGTCTGGGCCTCCAGCCGACTCAGGATGGGCCACGAACTCAAATGTCCTCAGTGCCCAGACAGGAAGAGCACTCAGGGGGCGGGGACCGCTCGTGCAAAGGCCCCGAGGCAGAGAGACAGGTGTCCCAGGGACACAAGTGGCCAGTGTGGCAGGAGGGGGGTAGAGGAGGTGTGTCCTGACTCGAGGTCACGGGGAGGGGTTTGGATTTTATTCTCAGTGTATTGTGGAGCTACTGACTTAATTGCTAAGATCAGTGCTGCTGTGGGGGTGATATGGGCTGGGGGGGGGCTGGAAGCAGGGATTTCTCATTTCTTCACTAATTATACCTACTTAAACATCATTAAACTATGCAGACCTGGCTGATTCTATTTCATAGGCACATCGCATGGGAATGAGTGGGGCATAAAGCCTGTCGTGCTCACATCTTGTACCCCACGCTGTGGGTTAGCCGTCGTGATAATGACGTTGTAAATTCTCAGGCAGAGTCTGCAGGGGTCCCATCCACAGCCGGTTCTGGGGGTGTTTTCCCTGTTCTGTGAACCGCAACAGCGAGAAATGCTCTCGGTACGTTGTGATGCTTAAATCACAGTGATGTTTGCTTGTACGCTTGCTTATTATAGAAAATGCTAAACTGTCTCTTTTCCCCCCACAACGGGGCATTGTCTCTATTCCAACCTGGTAATGGGCTTTAACGAGCTCATATTTTTGTCATCATAAAAGAAAACAGAATTGACTTGTCCTAATGTCATGAGTTTGGAAAATCCTGGAGGTGATGAGGCGGTGGCCGGCAGCGATGCCCACAGCCTCCCAGGTTCGTGTGCGGGGACGAGAGCTGGCCTAGGGCCCCAGGTCCAGTGTGGAGGTTGCCTGAGTCCGATGGGCTCCGATGGGCCACCTGCGCATGCCAGAAGCCATCCTCGTGGCGGGAGGATGAGTCCCCCTTGCTCATACCTGAGCCCCATGGGCTTGCATGGCCACGGACCAAAGCCCGCCCTTAGCTGAGAGCAGGGCCCAGAGAACAGCACCGGGACAGGAGCCCCTTGCTGGGCTGCCGGAGGGGCAGATGTCCACATGGCTCCCCACCGAGATCTCCAGCCCGTGCCTACACTGGGCCGAGGTCCCGGGGGCGTGGTTTCACCTCTGCCCCTCCCACGGACCCCTAAGAACATGGCTCTGCCAGGACCTTGCTTTGCCCACGCCCTGAGCCAGGCACTGCCCTGCCCCCTGCATCCCTCTGCACTCCCGGTCCGTGCTTCACATCAGGTACAGGCTCCCCAGCAGAGAGATTGGGCATGGTGGCCCGTGCAAACCCCAGCAAGGGTCCTGGTGGGTAATTCTCGTGTCAGCCCGGCTGGGCTGCGGGTCCCAGGTACACGGTCGATGTTTCTGGGAGGGCGTTTCTGGATGAGGCTGGCTGTGATGTCAGTGGAAATCAGTAAAGCAGGCAGCCCTCCCTAATGGGTGGGCCTCATGCAATCAGGGGACGGCCTGGAATGTGCCTGGGGTGGGAAGGACTCACAGGGAAGACTAGGGCAGCTCCCCACCTCTGTCCCTCTCTGGACGGCTCCTCTGGAGTGCGATACCTCTTGTCATCCATCAACACCCCAAGTCCTTCTTGCTGTGTCTGCCCCGGCTTCCCCCAGAAGGGACGAGCTCCTCCCAGCATTGCGGGGTTCCGGGAAACCTCTCAGATGCCATGCGTCCCAGCACCGGGACCATCAGGACCCGCAGTTCACAGGGTGCAGGCCCCTACGCCCAGGGGCCGAGTGGGCTTTCTCCGGATCTGATTAGGGCTGTGATTTTGTGTCCAGCTGTGTGGGCAGAGAACATTTCTGAAGCTCACAATATCTTCACAAAAATTCCTTCCCAAAATTTATGAGCCTGAGCAACACTTTCATTTTTGTGACACAGAATGAAATAAGGCATACATTTTTCCTGTTTCTTTTTTAATTCGCTGGGCACCATGTGCATTACTCCAGCTTGTCAAAATGTTTTAATTCATGAATGTTTTCAGAAAAGTGTAAGATTAGCACGAAAGTGGAGGAAGGTGCCCCCTCCTGAGAATAACCTTGGTGATGATTCCGATTTGTCCTCGAGTGGCCATCGTGGGCAGAGGAGAGCCAGGACAGAGGGTGGGGCAGGAGGTGCCATCCTGGACGGAGAGCCCCCCAGCTGCTCTGCTCACCTGCGTCCACAGACCTGGGCTCAGTGCTGCCCTTGGCTCAATGAGCCGTCAGGGAGGGGGGTGTCATCGGCAGGGGGAGGGACAGCCTGGTCAGAGGACCCCTAGAGCTTCCCCCAACTCCTGCAGGAACCCTGTCTGCAGCCTGCAGTCCTGGGGCCCCACAAAGGCCTCGGCACTAGGAGTGGGTCCTGGAAGGGCCCCAGATGTCCTCACCCCATGTCCCAAGAGCCCCCAGTGACCCCATCCTCAGGCCCCTTCACCTCCCTGGGGGTCAAATCAGCCCCAAACTGCAGAGCTTTCCCCTAACGACCTGGAGGAGCACCCCCCACCGCACCGCCAGCAGAGCTGGCCTCTGAAGAATGGGGTCGCCAGGGACAAGGCCCAGCTCCCCGCTGCTCAGTCAAGGGCTTGTTGATGGGCAAGTGGGGAGCAGATGCCCCCTCACTGGTCGGGACTGATGCTCTGCCTTCACTAGTCACCACTGGCTCTGGAGGAATGTGCCATCCTCTGACCAAGACGGTGGCCCAGGCTGGGGAGGGAAGATCCCCCCGTATGCATGGCTGCCCCTGCAGACCCAGACGCTGACCCGACCGCAGGGGCTCAGTGGAGGGCAGCTCGGCGCAGAGGCACCCACTGGAGAGCGGCACCCTCTGTGCGGCCCCCCCCCCCCGAATGCCGCATCTCTGGCTGCAGAGCAGAGCACCCCGGCTGTGCCCGGGGGATCCTTCAGACTTCCCCAAGCTCTGCCCCTCCGGCCCCTCCCGCACACTGGAAAGAGCTCCCGTGGCCCGGGCAGGGATGGGGCAGGGATGGGGCACCCCACCCCTGACCTCCGGGCAAAAATCAGCCCGCTCACAAGTGCCTCCGGCTCGACTCCATCTCCTGGGCAACGGTTAAATTGGAACCTCTCCCGAGAAAATGACTTCATTCAGACTTCCTTTCTCCTGCTGGGTGTCTGGTTTTACAAAGCCTTGTCCTGAACTCGACTTGGCAGAGAAACGTCCACTGGTTGCTGGAGAGAGCAGAGCGGAGGTCCGGAGAGAAAGCTAATTTCAGAGCCTTGGGGTAACTGGAGACTGCACGGAATCGGCACGGAGAAGTGAAAAGGCAAAGGGCAGGCGAGGAGGCCTGTCCGGTGTTTAACAGACAAAGGTGAGGTGCGCGCACTGTCCGCCGGGCCCCCACGCCCAGCCCCCCGCAGAGCGAACACCTGACGGAAAAGTGCACAGGCGTTAGGAACAGGCATTCGTGGAAAAAGATGACCAAGTCCAGCTGAACACAAGAAAGGATGCCCCACCTTCCTGATAATCAGCAGGCTCTGACCTTTCTGCCCTCCCAATCCACACTGGTGTGGTTGGAGTGTAGACGGGAGCCTTGGACACCAGCCCCACCTCCCTTGCAGCGGCAGCCCCTGTGAGCCCCGCAGAAATGCCCTAGCAGGTGGGCACATCAGTGGCTCATTAATAAAGCGATCCAACGCGTGTCTTCTGATGTCGGTTCCTGACTGCCCTTAGCCAAGTACAATGTGAGTGCCCTGATCACTAGATCCTGCTAGTGCTGGAAAGAGAGAGTGCAGATTAATGAGTCTTCTCAGAATGCTGGGCCAGTTGGGCCCTCGGTTCTGGGTCAAGGGACCCACCAGTGTCCCCTTTTTGCCCAGGGGATGTTCATGCCCCCTGTGGTGGACTCCTATTGAGGAGAAGCTGGGAAAAGAGGTGGGGCTCAGCTCCTGTCTTATATAGAGGTGTCCAGGACAAGAGAGACGCTGCTGGGTGAGGGAAAGCTCCATGTCACCAAGAATGTGAGATGATAATAATGATGGTAGTAATAGTAGGCACACCTCATGCTCCATGCCCTCTCATGACTCCATCACCACTCCTCCTGTCCTGGTCAAGAGATCCAATCATCCCCATCACCACCACCACTATCATCACCACCTCCAACATCACCATCACCACCATCATCACCATCACCATCACCACCACCATCTCCATCACCATCATCACCATCATCACCACCATCATCACCACCATCATCACCATCACCATCATCCCCACCACCATCACCATCACCACCACCACCACCACCATCATCACCACCACCACCACCATCATCACCATCATCACCATCATCACCATCATCATCACCATCACCATTATCACCATCATCACCAACACCACCACCATCACTATCACCACCATCACCACCACCATCACCATCATCACCATCACCACCATCATCCCCATCACCACCACCATCATCACCTCCATCATCACCATCACCACCATCCCCATCACCACCACCATCACCATCACCACCATCACCACCACCATCACCATCATCACCATCACCACCACCATCCCCATCACCACCACCATCATCAACTCCATCATCACCATCACCATCATCATCATCACCATCATCACCATCACCATCATCATCACCATCACCACCACCATCACCATCACCATCATCCCCATCACCACCATCACCACCATCATCACCATCACCATCATCATCATCATCACCATCACCACCACCATCATCATCACCATCATCACCATCACTACCATCATCACCATCACCACCATCACCATCATCACCATCACCTCCACCATCATCACCATCACCATCACCACCACCATCATCACCATCACCACCACCATCACCATCATCATCATCATCACCATCACCACCATCATCACCATCATCACTATCACCACCACCATCACCATCATCACCATCACCACCACCATCACCACTATCACTACCATCATCACCATCACCATCACCATCATCACCATCACCACCATCACCATCATCACCATCACCACCACCATCATCACCATCATCATCATCACCACCACCATCACCATCATCATCATCACCTCCATCATCACCATCATCATCATCACCACCACCACCATCACTATCATCATCATCACCTCCATCATCACCATCATCCTCATCACCTCCATCATCACCATCATCACCACCATCATCACCACCATCCTCATCACCACCACCATCCTCATCACCACCATCACCACCATCACCATAACCATCACCATCATCATCACCACCATCACCATCAACACCATCATCACTACCACCATCATCACTATCATCAATCATCATCACCATCACCACCATCACCATCATCACCATCATCACTACCACCATCATCACCATCATCACCACCATCACCACCATCACCGTCATCATCACCACCATCACCACCATCACCATCATCACCATCATCATCATCATCACCATCATCATTATCATCACCATCACCACCACCACCATCATCATCATCCCTATTTCATAGCTGAAGAAGCCTAGCCACAGGGAGCTCAGTGATCACCACATGATAAAGCAATGAAATTGCTCCAAAGCTCACAAAGTCCCCCTTGCCCTTTGGTTTTCCTGGGCCAACATGAGCAGTGGTGACCTTAAGCTGACCCAGCCTCTTATGGCCAGTGGAGGGGAGGAATGGGAGGGAGGGTTCACCTCCATCCATTCAGGGCATGACCTGGAAGTTCCTCCCATGACCTCTGCTGACAGTACATTGTCCAGGACTGGTCACATGGTTACCAGCAATGAAGTGAGTCTTTGTTTGGGAAATGGAGTCTTTGTTCTGGTCAACCATGTGCCCTGATCCCAGTGGGGTTCTAATCCCCAGAAGGGACAGATGTGGAGGGAGGAAGATGGAGCGTGTATTTCTAAGTTTCTGGTGAGCTGATGCTGCTGGTCCACAGACCCCAGTCTTAGTAGCAAAACTTTAGGGGCTCAGATATCCCTGCGTTCTTTCCTTGGGACACCTGCTGAGGCCTGTGGGAGGTTCCCATTTGGTCTTAAGACTCATCAGTACCCAGGGGCCACTCTGCAGAGCCTTCTGGTCGACCCCTGAGGACAGACCTGCACAGTTCCCTCAGCTAAGTAGTGTAGCATTTCCTGTGGTGCCCCCCGCCCAACCCAGAATGGTTGCTGAGTCGCCTGGTGACTGTTTTCCAGACATTGATCTAATGTGTATTATGAAAGTGAAGAGCTGGCTTAGAAAAGGGGCAATTTCTCCTGTGGATATCAAACACATGCAGTGCATCACCAAGCCTGCTCATTACAATTTCAAATGTTCTCAGAGAGGGGAATCTATAATCCTCTCCAAACTCTGCCTCAAGCTTCAGAGAGGAATGAAGCTGAGTCCCAGCATGGGCACGTGAAAATGCTGAGCCCCGGCATGAGGGCAGAGGACCCCTGTGGCATTCTAGGCAGAGAACTGTACGCCTTCAGCGTGCAGACCATACAGGGAATGCCGGGGCCGCATTGAACAGGACGCCCCGCCTTTCCCCACTCGTCCCCATAAATGTTGGCCAATCCCCAGTGAGGTGGGACAGAGCACCCTCAGTGCTAATTCCACAGGACTCAGTGCTCTGCAAACACAAGGCTGTCGGGTGGCTGCCCACTGCCCTGCTCTGGCTGAGCTGGGGGAGGACACGCAATACTGTCCTGGGATTCAACCGTCCACACTCGGCAGTAACCACTTGGAAGGACTCACTGAGCCGGATCCAGCCTCCGACCATCACAGTGAAGTGGGGCAGCTTCCTCCGTGCCCCTCCTCCTATGATCACACTATTCCACACACAGTGGGGTCAACCCACGGCTGCTAGGACCATGCAATCCCGTAGGGTGAACCAGAACAACCCGGATGGGTTATCATTTCACCGAATCTTGCAGTTAACCCCGGAAGACACTTAATTCTGTTTTTTCCCTCCAGGCTATCATTAGTTCTGTCAACATTGTTGTGGATACCCTAAATCTCCCCTCCTCTTCCCGCCCGCATGTGAGCCTTTCTCCAGGGTCGATTCCGAGAACGGGAATTGGTGAACCGCCCGGCACCTGTGGTTTCTGTTCGAATAGACACGTTGCTCTCCACAAAAGTTTATTCAATGTTAAAGTTCTCACCAACAGAATACAAGAACCCTGTCTCCACATCTGCCCTGAGTCAACCGTTTTAAATGTTTGTTGGCTGTCTGTAATTTCTTTCCCGTGAATTGTGTGCTGATATCCTTTCCTGAATTTCTGCCGGGCTGCTTATCTTTCTCAGATTACCGCATGAAGGTGATTATACATTGTACATGTGAACCCCTCCTTCCGTGTTGTGTGAAGGTTTTCTCCTAGTGTGCAGGTAATCTCCTAGCTGTATCTTAAGTTACACAGAAATGTGAAATTTTGGTGTAGTCAAGCTTATGTGTTCTTTATTTTACCTTCCTGAATTTAAAAAATTTTTAAAATTCAATTAACATACAGCGTATTATTAGTTTTCAGATGTAGAGGTCAGCGATTCATCAGTTGCATAGAACACCCAGTGCTCATTCCATCACGTGCCTTCCTTGGTGCCCGTCCCCCAGTGACCCCAGCCCCCCGCCCACCTCCCCTCCAGCAACCCTCAGTGTTTCCTAGAGTTAAGAGTCACTTTCTGCATTTTTTTTCTTGTTCAAGGTCTTTTGCCTCTCCAGGTTACATTTTCTTATATTTTTGTCCAATTTTTTTAATAGTTTTGTTTTATATTTAGGTCTTAAATCTGTCTTAAATTACTTCTGGAAATGATGTGAGGTTGAAGATTAATTTAATTTTATTTCCCCACAATAATAGACAACTATCTCCACACCATTTATTGCCATCAATCCCCTGTGGATTCGAAATACCTCCTTTCTTGTCTATTAACCTCACATATGCTAATGTCTCTGTTTCTGGATTTTTCTTTATATTCTATTGATCTGTCTGCTCTACTGATGTCCACTCTTGTTTTATACACAATGCCTTTGTTTTGTATATAACGCTAGGAGAGAATCACCACTTTCTCCTTCTCGTCTTCCTTTCTTGTTTTTACTATTCTTGCACTTTTTCCTCAAGATGAATTTTATTTTATTTTTTTTTTTAAAGATTTTATTTATTTATTAGAGAGAGAGAGAGAGAGAGAGAGGGAACACAAGCAGGGGGAGTGGGAGAGGGAGAAGCAGGCTCCCCGCCGAGCAGGGAGCCCGATGCGGGGCTCGATCCCAGGACCCCGGGATCATGACCTGAGCCGAAGGCAGATGCTTAACGACTGAGCCACCCAGGCGCCCCGAGATGAATTTTAGAATACATTTGTCAACATCCCCGAAACTTTGCCTTGAGGTTTTGATTGGTGTTGTACTGGAGATGCACATTAAAAACGGGAAGGATGGTCAGCGGTAAAATTTTGAATCTTTCTGTTTAGAAACACAGCAAATGTCAGCTTCCTTTTGTCAGGGCTGTTTTATAGGCACCTTCGTAAAATCTCACATGTTCACTGGGCTTACTCACGTACGGTAAAGGTCTTGCTGCTATTGTAAAGGGAAACTTACTTTTTCTGTTGAGTGTTCTAGTTACTGCTGATCATGAAGACAGCTTTTATTTTTGTATTTTGAATTTTCCTTTAAGTCCTAAGGATTTCTGATGTTGATTAATTGGGTTTTCTGTGTACATAATCATACATTCTGTAAATATGGATGATCGTATCTCTTTCTTTCAATATTTACACATTTTTTCATGTCTCGTGTTATCCACAATCTCCATCCAACATTGTTCATGACAGTGATATCAGGCATCTTTACTAGGTTCTTGACTTCAGTTGGACAGCTTCTTTTTTTATTTTTTGTTTTTTTAAAGATTTTATTTATTTATTTGACAGAGAGAGAGACAGCGAGAGAGGGAACACAAGCAGGGGCAGTGGGAGAGGGAGAAGCAGGCTTCCCGCGGAGCAGGGAGCCTGATGTGGGGCTCGATCCCAGGACCCTGGGATTATGACCTGAGCCGAAGGCAGACGCTTAAGAAGTATTTTATCTATCTATCATCTATCTCTATCTCTATCTGTATCTATCTATCTATTTCAGAGAGAGAGAGGCAGAGAGCGCGAGGGGAGAGGGGCAGAGGGAGAGGAAGGGAGGAAAGGAAGAGAACCTCGAGTGTGCTGAACCCGGAGCCCGACGCAGGGCTCAATCTTATGACCCTGAGATCATGACCTGAGCCGAAACCAAGAGCTGGACTCTTAACCAACTGAGTCACCCAGGTGCCCCCACTGGGACACTTCTGATCCTTCTCGTGAATATGACAAAAAATGAGTTTCTACAAGTTGTCTGAATGCTGCAAATTTATAAGACCCTGGTTAGTATTGCTGGTCAGTGTCTCTAAAGGTTTTAAAAATGATATATCTAATTCCTGAACAGATTAAAAGGATGTTGGAATAAAGTCAGCCCGAGCTGCTGCCCAAGCATCCCACCTACGTTCCTAACTCTGGGCAAGTAAAGAAGGTAAAGAACAGTTTATCTCTGGGGGAAATTAAGTGAACAGAAGCCCTGGCTTACCTTTGAGCCTCTACAGCGCCCAACTCTCAGGCCAGAGCCACGGGTGACATCCTCTCTAACTCTTGTTTCAGCTCCGAAAGCCAAGTGTTATGATGTCACTGAACAGAGGAGGTCCCTGAGTCTCAAGAGGTGTGAGACGGTTTGGCCAAGACTCACGGCCAATGAGATTTGGAGATGGGGCATACACCTGTCTGGACCATGGTTCTTGCCGGCACAGTGTGGAAGGAAGTGAGCAGTGTGAACCACGGGTGGCATTTACGGACAGTCACTAGGCATTATGAATAAAATTAAGTAATTAGCCCTAAACAGAATTCACTCAGGTGGCTCATGCTTTCACATACCTAATCCTGTACGAGATTGACTGAGGCCCCTGTGTGGCCAAGAGGAACAGTAGGTCTTCTAGAGGTAACGGGCTTAGCGCTCCTTTGCCGTCCCCCCGGGAGGAGACCCCACACTGAACCTGAGGACCAAAGACCTCCACCAAACAGTGGAGAGAATTATGACAAATTCAATCACAAGCCTTCCTCCTCTTTTGTGAAATCATGAGGCACGCATTTCAACCTAGCGTTCCAGAGAAACAAGAAACCAAGTATCAGGACTTGAATTAAGGTAATTCCTGTAAAATCTTCAGGTTTACACATTCAAGTGTCTCACGGCAGATGAGCTCCCTGCCTCAGGCGAGTCTGCAGTCATTGGAAGACGCTTCCGCACATTCATTCTACTCACCTGGTACTGCCTGCATCCCCAGGGAAGAGTGTCACTCGTGGGCATCTCAGCAAGCTGTACAGCACACGACCGTGGGGCGGGCGTTGCCAAAGCCTTCATCACACTGAGTGGCCCATAGTTATAGATCATCAATAAGGACGCGTGTCTGGTCCTTACAGGACTGTGCATACAAGGAAGTAGCAATGCAGGTCCCATTCTCCATGGAGAGGGCCCTAGGACCAAGCTGTTGGCAAAAAAAGAAACTCCAAGCTCCAGGTCTCAGGGAGGTGCAAGCCTCGGAATGCAGAGGGGAGACACCACGATAAAGGAGCCCACTCCCCCCTGATGGCGTAGTGGTGACATTTGCCAGCTATGCCTGGTGCTCACCTCCTGTAAACACGGACGGACTGCACCTGCAGGTCTCCTGGGGCTGGATGGGGACAGTGACTGGTTCTGGCCACTGAGTTTTGAATGGAAATGACACATGTCATATCTAATCAAAGCATTTAACTGCCAGTGCAGGACTCCCAGGACTCGCCTTCCTTCTGGCACGGCGGCTGGCAGCATTCAACGTGGTGGCTGCCCCCTGTGCGTTGACCGGTAGACGTGTCACAGGAGCGATGAAGAAATCAAACATCTGTTGTTCCTGTAGCAGTCTGGCCTCTTCTGACCATCACATGTCTACTTCTTTTCCTCGTTTGCACACCAGGATGGAGCATTTCCTTGCACATAATGGGGGCTTGATTAATATGATGGAAGGATGGATGGATGGATGGAAGGATGGACGGATGGTGTGATAGTGTGATGGTACCACAGCCCTCAACTCAGCAGTGGCTTCCCCCTGGTCCTGGAAAGCTGGGGGCTATAGCAGGACTTGGATTTCCTCTTCACTCACATTATGCACATGGATGTCATGCTGCTTTTAAGGTCATCAGGGACGCAGGACCAACCCTAGATAGGACACATGAGCATCACAAGGGTAGGTGGTACTGGGCAGAGGAAGACCTGGTTCCTGACCAAGAGTATCTTGCTTCCACATACCTAGTAGCCCTCGGCTATTAGAGTGCCATTTCTTTGAGCTAAGTACTGACTTGTTTGGGCTCCTTAATGAAGCAGGCGGCATGCCCAGCTCCGTGTGTAGGAGTGGTTGGGCTCCTTTCCTCCAGGAAGAAATAGTGCCCGAGCCCAGGCTGCATGGGACACGGGGACGGAAGATGTATGTTTGGAAGGAAGGGGAACCAGATACTGAGGTGACTCCTCAGAGTTGATGGTGTATGTGTGAGAGTGCATGTGTGTGCACATGTGTGTATGGGCAGGCACGCATGAGTGTGTGGTGTGTGTGTATGGGTGTGTATTGTGTGAGCATATGCAAGTGAGTGCACATGTGTGGGTGGATGTGCTTGTGTCCGTACACATGTGTAAGTATGCGTATGTGCAAAGGCATGCATGTCTGAGTGTGTGCATACACGTGTGTACATGTGTTTGTATGTGACTGAACATGTGTGCATGTGTCCGTACACGTGTGTAAGTATGCGTATGTGCACAGACGTGCATGTCTGAGAGAGAGTGTGTGCATACATGTGTGTGCATGTGTGTTTGTATGTGAGTGCACATGTGTGCATGGGTGTGCATGTGTCCATACACACGTGTACATATGCGCATGTGCACAGGCGTGCATGTCTGAGTCTGCGTGTGTGCATACAAGTGTGTGCACATGTGTTTGTGAGTGCACATGTGTGCACATGTGTGTGTGCGCGCGTGTGTGCTGGTGTATGTGTGCTGGTGTATAAGTGCGCATGTGTGTTTGTGTGTGTGTTTGTGTGTGAGTGTTTGCTCATCTTTCCTTCCAAAGGTCAGGAGTCCCACACTGTGTCTTTCCTTGTGACAGAAACACACACTGTCCATTAAAGGCGGTTGACACTATTTACTCCTCTGCAGCCCATGAAAACATGGAAAGGGATTTCAAGCAAGCCATCAATGCACATGCAAAAGCAGATGAAAAATGTTGAGGGAGACCTTTGAGTACAGTTAGGAAATGCCATCATGGAGAAGAACAACTTGCAAGTGTCCTAGGAAGACCATTAGAAGCAGAAGTTTAATAACCATGCTTGTTGTCACTGGCGGCACGGCGGGCAGATGGCACCAAAAATAAGGGCTGGATGGGAATCTCAGTCCCACTGCCAAGCAGGTGAATCAGCATGGAAAATTAACTTTTTCTCTCTGAATATGAGTCACTTGTAAAACTGAGGCACTTTGCAATGGTGTTTTAAGAACAAAGCAGCATCTCACACAGAAGTGCTGGGACAGGGGCCCGTGCAGGTGCTCAGTAATGCCTCACTCATGCAGCTCCTGTCTATCGTCCAGCGTCCCTGGAACAGTAAGACTCCACATCACTTCATTCTGGAAGATGCTTCCCCTACCCATGGTATTTCAACCTTCTCGATAGACTCCTTTTCCTCACCATGGTAATTGCCTAGAGCGGGGCTGCTGACACCCACTGGGCCACATGGAGAACTCTGAACTCCAATCAGAGGGAAGGATGTTACCTATTAGATATCCAGGCATTATGTTGGAAGAATGAGTCTCTACAGAAGTCAGTGGCTGGGGTCCATGGGGAAGAGTCAATGTGAGGTAGAAGATATCCAAATTCACACACAGAAAGAAAGAGAAGATTGCATGGGTGTGACAGAGACAGACCGAGAGAGGGACAGAGACAGAGAGACAAACAGAGACAGCCAGAGACAGAGACACACACAGAGAAACATGGTTGCTACTGAGTACTAACACAATTTCCTCATTTCCTTGAGGTTTATACTGCTCACGGATGACCCTCCTCCAAAGCTCCAGTAACAGAAGTAAGTCTTAGAGTCAACTTCGTGGAGAAGTGGGAGAGTGATAGGAAACTATGCCTAACATGAAGGTGTCCTGCTAACACTTGTCAACCCCAGATTCTGCCTAGACAAGCGAGCCTCAGAAAGCCAGTTCCTGACAAGACCAGTTACTTCTCAAATTTACCAGCTAGATGGTGACAGCATTGAAATACATGTTCCCTCATCTTTCGTATCCTATACTGAAGGTTGACTCCTTATCATCTATAACCCTCCGGATCCAAACAGCTCACCTTACCTGTCTTTACCAGCCCCTGATGCCTAGCACAGTGTAATGATGAGGATCATAATACAATTGATAATCGCATTAACGTTATTTCCCCCGCCATCGATCTTACAATCTGCAGACCTGTGAGCGAATCTGGAAGCACTCTGTGTCTCAGAATAGGTACTGTCTCTGAGGACATTCAGGATAAAGGCATTATCTCCCCAGGCTTCAGCTCAGAACCATCTTTTCAGTCAGAAAATCTCTGTATCACGTACTTTTTTTTAAGATTTAAAAAAAGATTTTACTTATTTATCTATTTGTCAGAGAGAGGGAGAGGGAGGGAGGGTGAGCACGCACAAGCAGGGAGAGCGGCCGGCAGAGGGAGAAGCAGGCTCCCCACGGAACAGGGAGCCCGACGCGGGACTCGATTCCAGGACCCCGGGACCATGACCTGAGCCACCCAGGCGCTCCTCCATCGCGTACTTTCAAGCTCTTTCCTGCTGGATTTAGGGCATGGAGGAATTCCTAAAATGACATCTGGCTCTGCCACTGTGTCCCCACATGTGTTCCCTGGGGGTCACCTTGGTCTCCCAGCGGCTTTCAGCACCCTGGACAAGACCGAATGCCCTGCATGGCTCCGGAAGCTACTCCATCTTGGAGGGAGCTGCTGAGGAAGATTTCATCTGGGGAAATGACAGGGACACAGGAATGAAGTCTGCAGGTGACTGACAGGAACTTTTGAGAGAGCCGGGAGGATAGAGAGGCTTCTGGGGGAGGAAGGAGCGGCCGAACCTCATGTACCATACACTCTGTGTGGCTTGACTCCAATTGCCCAGGGCACACCTTGGCTGAGGTCATGTGGGCAGATTTCTGCAGGGTCGCTGCCCCCTCCCCTGCTGGTCACCTCCTAGGCAGGCTACAGGGCCCAGCACACGGACCTAAATGTGCATGGAGCCATTGTGACCTGAGAAGGACAGAGGAGGAAGAAACATTACCTCCCAATGTAGGGCAGAGAATTCCTGAGACAAACACACACCTGCCTCCTTACAAGACTCAAGACGTCTTTCCCTGTTCACTGCCCTTCTGGGGGCCATGGCAGGACTATGAGCCTAGCTTCACTTCCTGCATCCTCACGGCTGCTGGGACCTGCACCCTCGGCCCCGTGCTCATTTCCTGGCTGGCAATCACTCTGTTGGGTCTCATCTCAGCTCCCACGTTTCCTCTCTGAACACATGTGCACATGCATATTTATTGATCTACTTATTTGCTTTTGTTTGATGGTACCGCCGCAGTCTATTTTAATTAGAAAGTTAGCCATGGGCCAAGCATAATATATACTTATTTTGTTTGACTCCTTTTGAAAACAAAACCACCTAGAATCCCCCATAGCTAATGAGTCTGCCAAGATTTGTCTAAGAGCACAAGCAGTGAAATGCCTTGAATGTATCCACCCCGCTCAGCAAGGGGGAGGTGGGGTGAATGCATTCCCAGCTCTATGCGGGCCCAACTATTTAAAAAGATCACCCCCCAGTCCTGCCAGGATGGTCAGAGGGGCGTGGCTCGGCCTGCACAGACAGAGCTCGGACAGCAGGACCTTCTGGTTCCTGCTCGTCTCCTCCCGGCCCCTGCTTTTCTGCTTCATCTCTGTCTCCCGCAGAGACAGCAGATAGGCACCCCACTGGGCAAACTCTTCCCTGGCCCTGAATTATTTACACGGAGATGAGATTAAATGATGCCTCTCACGACGTCCCTCCCATCCTTGCTGCTGGCTCCTCAGTCACAGGCGGCTATCGATCATTAGGGAAGTCTCCATCAGGGAGGTCTACTTACTGTCCTAGACGATTCATAAGTTAATACATCATTAAAATAAGAAATTAAATTTGATCACTCACCCAATTAAGATAATTATAATCTTACGGTGGAGTTCTCTCATGCCCTATCTTGGATCCTGCCGGAGGTCCACGGGCTCCTGCTTCTACACAGACGCCTGCAGTCCCTTCCCAGCATCTGTCACCCCAAGCCCTCCCCGCTCAGACTCCCCAGAGCCTCCACCTACTCTGCATAATGTGTTGTCCAAAATGCAGCCATGGGCACACCTGCTACTGAGGAGCGTTCCGTGTACGTAATTTCATTTTATGCAGTGTTGCAGAGCGCAGATCTAGGCCCTGTCCATCTTTCTGCCCGTCCTGTGCACCAAACACATCACTGCCCTCTCTGGGCCTCAGCATCTCCATGTGACTCTCCCACACCCTCACAGGGAATGTCTGAAGAGCGAGGCTTCCTTACATACAAGGAAGGGAGTTGTGCAGCCACCCAGATGAGGACAGACAACCTGCAAGGTGGCGGCTCTGTCACTCCTCCCCCTACCCCCTCCTGCAGAGAATCTTCCTACCACCCCCTCCTCTGCATTCCATTCCGAGTGGCCCCCCACTTAGTCTGTGAGCTGTGCACATGGGGAGTGGGAGGGTGGGAACCCCTGAAGCAGCTGTCCCCGGCTCAAATCCTGACTCTGCCCATTTGCTGGGGGCCCGCAGGAGGGATGTTTAACCTCCGTGCCTCAGTTTCCTTACTTGCAGAATGAGAGTGCTGTGGATGCTGGGGCATGAACTCACATCTCCTAAGGAGAGTAGAGGATCACTCCCCCCCCCAGGTGGCCTCCCAGGGCTCCCCCCATCTGCCCCAGAGAATCTGTGAGGTCTCCCAGGGCTCTCCCCGCTCCTTTCCTGCCTCCTACTCCCGGGCCCCAGCAGAGCCTACCCCTCCCCGCCCTCCTGTAATCTCTCAGGTGTTCAGAGCCTGACTGGAGCTGGGAGAGCTGATGGAGGCCCAGGTGAGCACAGCCTGGAATTCCCTCTGCGAGTGCAGATAGGTTGCAATGTACATCTGCGGGGTCATCAGGGAATTTCATCTGCCACTTGGGAGAAAGCAGAACGTCATGGCCCCAGGTTCTAACTGCTGGGATGGAAATTCAAAGGGAACCCCAAGAGCCATGATGGGTAGGGGGTGCAGGACCAGGAACGAGGCTGCAGCAGTGGGGGGGGGGCAGTCGGGCAGGAAGGTCCTGGTCCTGACCATCTGGGGGATGCGGCTGGTGTCCTGTTCCAACCTCGCCCCTCTACAGGAGGGTCCAGGAGGCCGGGGGTGACTGGACACTGACCATAGCAAACCACTGGGCCCGAGGTGCCAGTCCTCACGCCAGGACCACGTGCCTCGGGCTCCAGCAGGTGGTGGTGCCACATGACCCGCTCTGACCAATGGGTCGTGAGCCATGGAGGGACTGTTCCCAAGGTCCCCTCCTGTCTCCCCAGAGGCGGCTCAGTCTCCAGGGCCTCACAACATGTTCCACACACTCCGCACCGCCAACAGCACCCATCTGCGATCTTGGCTTGTGGCAAGTCCTGGGCAGCGCATTTCTTGCCTTCTGCACAACAGAGCTCGGTAGGAGGGGAGCGCTTGGCCGCGCGGGTCATCGGGCTGGGGCTGTGCTCCCTGAACTGGACGGTCACTGTGCTGAAGTGGGTGTGGGGAGGGACCGGGGGCCCCGATGCTGTGGGGGCGGTGGCGGCCTCACCAAGATGAGGGTCGAGGGAGCAGGAGGAAAGGATGGGGAGCAGGGATGAGGCTGGAGAGGCCGAGGGAGCAGAAGAATCTGGACCCTGCGGCATCCGCAACTGATTGGCCCTGAGGGAATCACACCCCTGTGTTTGAGCCAATCACCTGCGGGGGACAGGGCGCTGATTGGCTGGGGCCTGGTCATGTGATCTGCCCTTGGATGGGGGCGGTCCCCACCCACGTGGTCTGAGACCTGCTAGAGGAGCTTGCTCCTGACGAATGGCTGAATACGCCCCCTCCAGAATGGGCACTTCATCTGCTTTACAAAAAAGAAGGCAGTGGGAACACCTCCAGGGCCACACAGCTCTTGTGTCAGCGCCCGTCCGGCTGGGCTCTGACCACTTGCCGCACTGTCCCGGGGCATGCCCCAGGGCCTGAGCCCCACATCGGCCTGGGAGCAGCTCAGGGCGCGAGGGACACTCCCCAGGGCCCCTCCCTGTTGTTCTTTACCCAGAGCCAGACAAGGAGCCCAGTACATCCAGGGCCCAGCAAGCAATGCTGTGAAGTTGTCCCCAGACGCTAACCTTCAAAACAGAGCCTTAAGGTCTTCAGGGAACCCCTACTATATGTAACTAAAATGATGATCTTCCCCAAATCTCAAGGATGAGACATATAATGAACAGTGAGAACTAATTATCTTTTACAATAAGCATCCATTGACTATTAAATATTAACCCCCCCCAACTTACATGGTCAGGTCTTTCGGACACAGCTACATCACTTTCTGGGGCTGTAAGTATCACCTAGTCCTGGAGTAAACCCCAGTCAGAGGAGGACAGACGCTGACTTCGAAGCCTTGAGGCTGCCTGCGGTCTCTGAGGCTCCTACACATGGGCACCTGTCCCAGCAGGCAGCCCTGGCTCAGAGAGGGTGTCCAGTCCTGCAGGCAGAAGTGGGGTCGGCCTTGACTCCTCCAGGTACCCTCCAGGTACCTGTGGCTCCTGACCCACCTTCTTGGGGTGCAAGGATCAACAGGACTGTGGTAGAAGACAGCTCAGCTGGACATACTGTCCTGTCTGCGTTGGGTTCTTGAGAGATGACCTGATTGGCCTTGCTCCATTCTGATTGGCCTTGCTCCATTCTGATGGGCCGCCGCCCTGTTGGATACTATTTATCTCTATTCAAACCATCCCATTAGTGTGGAAACCCACCCCCATCACCTCTCTGCACTCCATTCCCTCCTGATTATTAGTTTCTGGTCAAGGATCCTGCACCTTAAGTACCCTGTCGACCTGACTGATTGTATGGAGAAAAGTGCAGGAGCGATTGGGGAATATGAGGAGGGTGAATCAGGTCTGTGTTTATTTTAAATCCCAAAGTTTCCCTTAATTTACAGATTCTTCAGAGCCAGATGCCTAGCCATCTGCACAAAGGACTCTCTCCTGGAAATGAAGCCCTGGGCCTCCCCAAAGCCCCATTCTTTATTATAAGAGGGCCATATCACTGCTGCTGGAACATTCCTTCTGCTATTAGTATCCAGAGAGAGAAGGCTGCCTTGTTCTGAACCTACTATTGTTAAGATGGCAACAATCCCCAAAGCAATCTACGAATTCAACGCAATGCCTATCAAACTTCCAGCTGCCTTTTTGCAGAAATAGATAAGCTGATTCTAAAATTCATCTGGAAATCCACATGGGTGATGGTGAATTGGGACGGGGACCTCCTGGGGAGTCAGGCTCTGGTACAGGAGGGGTGGAGAAGAGCTCTAGGGCCACAGTGGGGTGGGCCTGAGCAGGGGACTGTGGACAGGGCAGGGACACGCAGGTTGCTGGGCAGCACCATCGGGAGGAGCAGAAACTGGAGTGGACGGGTCCTGTGACTTGAGGTGGGGCAGGGGTCACCATGAAAGGAGGCGGGGCCAAATGAGGGGGCGGGCCACCTAAGAGGGGGCGGGGCCGGGTGAGGGTGGGTAAGGCCTCCCCGTCTGTCCCTGTGAACACCAAGGGCTTCTCTCCGGCTGGCAGGTCCCCTCACGGTGTCCCCTGGCCCCATCACAGTGACCCCAGCACCACCGGGAGCAGCAGGTGGAGCGGCCACCTGTGCGTGAAATGACAGGTCCCGTACCTTCAGGATGGTCCGGGGGTTTATTTTGGGGACGGGGAGCAGCAGCAGAGGTCGCCATGAAAGGTTTACAGCACCTCCAGGGATGCGGATGTCCCCGGGGCAGTCATGCCCCAAGACAAGAGTGAGCTCGCAGCCGCCCTCACCTCCACGCCCCGCCTCCCTCCGGCTCCTGGGGTTTGCTCCGCGCTGCACGCGGGGTCCCGGCAGGCCCTGTTGGCGCCTTTTCCATCGAGAACTTCAGGACTTGGGGTCACCTGGGTTCCGGGGGAGGACTTGAAAACGCTCTTGGTTGCAGGTAGAGGTGGGCTGTTCTGATGGCAGCCCCCGTGGGACGTCCCAGAAGTGTCCACCCCCGCGGCGCCGGCTCACGTGCGGACCGGGGGAGCTCCAGCCGAGGGTCCCAAGTCCTCAGGACAGAGGATGTGGGATGGACGCAGTTGGGAATGCAGCTCCCTCTGGAGAGTCCCAGAATCGCACACGAGCAGTGGAAGGTCGGGAAAGCTCGTTTTCAGAGTTGTGCGAGCCCCACGTTCCCGCGGGCATCTCTGACCCTGGTCCCGAGGTGGCCGTGGTGCGTGCTGACCTCCGGCCGTGCTCAGCTGCAGGTGCACGGAAGAGGCAGGTGCGGGGGGGGGGTGGGCTGTCACCTGAAGATAGAAACGAGCTCATGCCGGCATCACATGGGCGTCTACATCGCGTGGTCAGGACGTGTCCCTGGAAAGGACAGACCAGAGTCCAGCCACGTCCGGCTCAAAGGGGCCTCATGAGCCTGGAAGGGCCTGGGCAGGAGGGAGTTCCGGCAGCATTTGGACAGGGGAGGCGGCTGGAGGGCCTGTGTCAGGGCCTTGGGGGTGTCCTCGGATGACCTGATTGACACCTTGAAGGAGGGCGCCTGTGGTCCCGACGCAGCCTGGGGTGAACGGTGAGAGCAGCACGTGGGCGTGTCCTCAGTTTCCCCACGCTGCCCACCTGGCCACCACTCACATACGGCACACATGTGACTCTGTTCAATCTTGGGGATTCTCTGGGTTTCCCGTTTTAGAGCTCTCACGCTCCATTTAGCGGGTCAGAGATGGGGCTTTCCTGTCCCACCACTTGGTGGGACATCCGAGCCCCTGAGTGGGGATGGACTGCCCAGCGTATGCAGGACTCGAGGGCTGAGATGAATGTCCAGGGTGTGCTCCCTTCAAGGGCGCATTTGTGTTGGAAGCAGGGACTCGTCCTGGAGGTTGTCCTCCATGGGCACTCCACCAGGGAAGGAAGGAGAAGGCAGCGAGCGATGGAGCTGCGTCTTCATTCCTCCCTGGTTGTGCTGAAAGAATGCCTCCCCGTCTCCCTCCTAATGTCCCTGCTGTCCACCCAGGCTGGGGCTTCATGGAGAGGGAAGAGGCTGGATGACGGGCTCTGACTCACACACGCACACACACACACCGCCACGGTTTCAGAGGCTAATAGTTGTTTTCAGCCGGCTCCCTCTCTGGACATGGAGGTGGCCGCGGGGAGACCCCCAGAGTGCAGCTGGAGGAATTTATGAGCAAAGGCGCTTCAAGCACGACCCAGGGTGCCACCCTGCCCAGCGCTGCTGGGGAGCTCTGCTGCTGGATTTCCTTGGAAAAGGGTAACCCTTGTGGGCTGTGTGGAGAAAGGCGTGCATGGGATCACATGGAACAGTATTCGCTTCCCACTTGTGCTGAGCATTCCTGGGGTGTCCAGGGCTCCTCCTGTGGTCCATGGCTGCTTCCTCCCTGGCCTGTCAGGTCAGGACACAGGATAGAATGGGCCCTTGGTGGGGCGGGGGTCTTGTCCTCCACTTCTCCAGGGCTCAGCTCTTCCCCCACACATGTTCTGCCTCTGTGTCCCCATGAGGAGTCCTTCTGCATGATGTCTTTTCCAGGCTTGTGGGGAGCTGCTGCCCAGGCTCCAACTAGAACCTTCCATCAGAAAGATGTTTTTGAATCGCTGTGACTGGTTCGGCCTCCCAGGCTATGGGGGGAGGGGTGGAACCAAGCCTGGGAAGGCTCAGGCAGGTCCACACAGGGGGCCGCTCTGGTAGTGACCTGACTGAGCCCAGTCTCCAGGGCCTCACTCTAGAAAAAGGTCTGAGGCTCCTCTATCATGTCCCTTGTGAGAGGGAAGCATCTAAGAAGTGCCAGCCCAGGGTCTGGGTGCAGGTCATGGCTCAGCACCGACACGGTGTCTGGAGACTGAGTTTCAGTTCAGGTTCTGCAGCTATTATTCTGGAACATTCCTGCTACCCATCTGGAGTGCTGGTGACTGCAGAATGTTCTGGGTCCCTCATGTCTGATGTCATTTACCTCCCAAACACGCAGGTAGCATCATGTCCTTGTGTGACAGTGACCATGACCCTGGATGGCCTGCGAGCAGAAGTTCCTCCTCTGGATCAAGCTGTTTTCCTCTGCGGCATGGGACGGTCTGCTAGGTGGTGGGCATGCGCGGAGGGGATCAATGTTCAGCAGGTAGTTCAGTTTGTGAGTATATGGGAGAGGGAAGAAGGGAGGCAGCTCAGTCCATAGTTTAAAAAAATGAAGCCACAGAGGTATTTATGATTAAATATGTCTTTTCCGCCAAATCTGTCACCACTTAGTGTCGAAGACACCAGATTTAGACAGTCTGTGGGTGTCTTTGTGGGAGCAAATCACATTTATTCATTGCCAGGAAAGGTTGATTTGAAAATGGCTTGAAGTTATCCATGCTAAAAATGAACATTTCATGAACAGTAATGTCACTGAGTGACAGCCTGAGCCACCTGCCCACCTCCCGGCTTAGAGAGAGAACATGAAGAAAAGTACCTCTGGGCTGTGTCCAGGGAGAATGGCCATTTCTCCCAAAGGAAATCCAGAGGAGGGGGAGGAAATCAAAACGCAGAGAGGCAGGGTAGGAACCAGTTATGAAAATCCTTAAATGGGAAAGTCAGGGAAGATTCTAGAAAGGCTGAACTGCTGGTTGATGTAGATTCATGGAGCTGGAAAAGAGCAACGTGATGCTGCCTGAAATCACCTTCAGTAAGGGGCTCAGGAGTTAATTTGAAAGACAGATGAAGGATCATTCTGCAGCCACACACCCACCTCCAGGTCCTCACCAATGGGATTACGTTATATGGGAACCTCAGGGGGATGCCCTCATTCCTTCCTGAGAATTTCTCAGAACACAATTAGCGGGGAAGACCAGCTGTGCCCAACAAGAGGGGGTCGGAAGGGCCTGGATTCTGATAAAATCAGGCTGTCCTGAGCTCCTGTCTAATGGGAGTGGTGCTGAGGTATCCTGATTTTCCGGAGGCAGAGGTGAGCATCTCCCACTTGGGCAGCTGGCCCAGGAAGCCCCAGTTCTGTTCATCTCCTCTGCCTGCCTGTGGCGCCATCTGTACGGGCACACACCTGTGACATGGACCCAGCAGGGTCCTCAGCCCCCATCTGTCTGTCCTGGGGCTGCTGCCGAGGGAGAGATCCACCCTCCTGGGCTGCAGGATTCCCCCTCGCAGGTTTAGGGGCGCGGAGGGGCATCTAAAGCCCCGCATGAGCCGTGGAGGGACCAGGCATGCGCCAGCCTCCTTCTCTGGATGCGTCAGCCCTCCGGGTTTTCTTACAACACAGTCTTGGGTTTGTAGCTCTGGGTGGGGCCTGGAATTCCGAATTTCCCTCAGACATTCAGGGGTTGCGGATGCTGCCTGTACAAGCAACCTCCCTGCCCCCCCCTTACCCCCCCCCCCGGCCCCGGGAGGGATGAGGCCCCACCGCGGGAAGGCCGCGGGAGGGGAAGCAGGTCTGCGGAGGCTCTGGGCTCCCATCACCCTGGCGGGGACCCCGGCTCAATGCGTGTCTGAAGCCCCGGGGCAGGGCTCCGAGCAGTCCTGCTCGAGGAAGGTGCCTGTGGGATGAGCCCCGCGGAGGACGGAGAGTGACCTTGGGGCCCAGTCCCAGAGGGGCTGGTGGGCGGGGACACCCACGGGAAAGGGCCGCAGGGACGAGCGCTGCGCACGTGACCCCTGACTCAGATGCGCACGTGGGGCAGATTAGGGACCTCCAGCTACGCCTGGGAAACGAGGTGCCGGGGACACGATGCTGTCCCGAGAATGAGCTGGTATCTCGGGGAGTCTGGGACAGCAGAGCGTGGGGTGCCCGACAAATATCACACCGTCCCTGGGCTTCTGTCTTTAATTCTTTTATTTTTCCCTCTTTTCTATTATTTTAAGTTTTGAAGGTGGTATTTGAACGTATTATTATTTTTCCTCCCTGTCATCATTCCGCCCCCTTCCCGACCCCACGTAGAGCCCGGGGCCACCAGACGGGGCGCAGGTCCGGCTTAGGGACGTGCTCGCAGCTGCCAGGCCCACGTGTCTGCAAAGCCCCAGGCTCCCCGGCTCGCTCCCTGGCGGCTCCGCCCATTCCCCAGAGCCCACCCCATTGGGCTGGTCTGCTCATGTGCCCAGCCTGAGCCAATCCTGCTTCAGAGGACCAGAGCCTTTATGCTGATTGGCCGGGCCTGATTCCCTGCGCTCTCCTGAACCAATCACTGTGCGGGAACCGCCGGGACTAGAAAGGGAGCCAGGGCCCCTCCGCTCCCCTCCGTTGTGGGGGGAAATGAAGGCACGTGACCAGAGATGCCGGGAACCGCCCCCTGCTCACACCCAGAGAGATGTGCCCTCTGTGTCTTTGATCCTAGGTCCCCTGCCGGGTGATGGCCATGCTCCTGCACTACTTCTTCCTGAGCGCCTTTGCGTGGATGCTGGTGGAAGGGTTGCATCTCTACAGCATGGTGATCAAGGTCTTTGGCTCAGAGAACAGCAAGCACCGCTACTACTATGGGATAGGATGGGGTAGGTGGGGGTGGGAGGGGGCAGCTGGGGGCGGGAGGGGGCCGCTGGGGGCGGCAGGGGGCCGGTGGGGGCGGGAGGGGGCCGCTGGGGATGGGAGGGGGCAGGTGAGGGCAGGTGAGGGTGGGAGGGGGCAGCTGGAGGTGGGAGGGGGCAGCTGGAGGTGGGAGGGGGCCGGTGAGGGTGGGAGGGGCAGGTGGGGATGGGAGGGGGCAGCTCGGGATGGGAGGGGGCAGGTGGGGGTGGGAGGGGGCCGGTGGGGATGGGAGGGGGTAGCAGGGAGTAGGTGGCCATGTCTTTATCGTCATCCTTCGTGGCACCCCGGGGGAGGGTAGGAAGGGAAGGAGAGTCCCCTTGGATAACAATGGCAAAGACCTGTTGGTTTGTTTAACTTTACTCTTGTCCACACTGAGGAGTCTTTTGAGCAGTTGAGGCCCTGTTTCCTGACGGAGGTTAGGCTGCATAGCTGACACCTGGAGGTCTTGGGTCTGCCACGGGGCATCTACCAGACACTAGAGATTTGCTACTTGTTCTGGTTTTCTCTAAATAGATTTAATTTTCACGGTTCTCATTGTACATGAAGATAACATGTTTTGTGCTTTCAGGGGGCAAATTTCTTTGAAGAGGAAGTGGAGATAAAATATACACCCCCACTTCCGGTTTTCTAGGTGTGCATGGCTTCATTAGTCCCCTAAAGGGTGGAAGAGGGACACATGGGACTTCAAGGAGCAGCTAGAGAGCGGAGGCCCTAAAGGAGGGGCCACCAAGGGAGGGGCGTCTCATGGCAAGAAGGAGGCGAGAGGTATGCTGGTAGACAAACTGTCTGCCCTGTCCTGCAGTAGTAACTGAACTTTTTATATCTTTTATTGAAATGGGGAACTAGGTGATGGGAATTAAGAGTATACTTATCAGGGGCGCCTGGGTGGCTCAGTTGGTTAAGTGTCTGACTCTTGATTTTAGCTCAGGTCATGATTTCAGGGTTGTGAGATCGAGCCCCAGGTTGGGCTCCGTGCTCAGTAGGGAGTCTGATGGAGATTCTCTCTCCCTCTGCCCCTCTCCTCCGCATGATCTCTCTACAAAAAATAAAATAAAAGTGTACTTATCGTGATGCACACCGAATAATGTGTAGAACTGTTGAATCATTGTACACCTGAAACTCGTAACACTGTATGTTAATTATCCTTGAATAAAAAATAGAACAAGGGGAAAAGCTGTTCAATTATTTGCAAAGTCAAAAAAATGTGAATCTCCCCTTTTGCAATAGATGTGCTCCTGACAAGGAAGGGACTACAACAGTTTTTTAGCAGTTTATGATAACCAGGATGGGACATAGTTGTGAAGATGAGGGCTCTCTACTTCCCCTATCTGAAAGGTTGCTTTACTCAAGGACTCTTAATTGTGGTTGCAAACTCACACGTCCACCCAGACCAGACAGGACACATACACCTGTGAAGTGCTAGGTGTAGAACGGGCTGTAGGGGGGGCAACACGTGACCCACCTGAAAGCATGTGAATTAAAAAAAAGTTCAGACCCTGTTGAGTCCAAGTAAAGCAGTTTTGAGGTCTGGACTCAGCACCCCAGCAGTTTGATGCCTGCCTCCCATGTGTATACAGTGACACCATGGTTTCCAAACCCCACAACCTAAATAGACATGCATAAAAGAGATTTTTTTTTTAAGATTTATTTTTTTTAGAGAGAGTACATGAGAACAAGTGGGGGGACGGGCAGAGGGAGAGAATCTTCAAGCAGACTTCCTGCTGAGCGTGGAGCCTGAGGTGGGGCTTGATCTCCAGACTCATGAGGTCATGACCTGAGCCGAAACAAAGAGTCGATTCGCGACTGAGCCACCCAGGTGCCCCACACAGAGGAGATATTCTATATAATTTATTTTATTATGTTATGCTGTCACCATACATCATTAGTTTTTTTATTGTTATGTTAATCACCATACATTACATCATTAGTTTTTGATGTAGTGTTCCATGATTGTTTGTGCATAACACCCAGTGCTCCACGCAGAACGTGCCCTCTTTAATACCCATCACCAGGTTAACCCATCCCCCCACCCCCCTCCCCTCTAGAACCCTCAGTTTGTTTTTCAGAGTCCATCGTCTCTCATGGTTCATCTCCCCCTCCGATTTACTCCCCTTCATTCTTCCCCTCCTGCTATCTTCTTTTTTTTTTTTCTTAACATATATTGCATTATTTGTTTCAGAGGTACAGATCTGTGATTCAACAGTCTTGCACAATTCACAGCACTCACCATAGCACATACCCTCCCCAATGTCTATCACCCAGCCACCCCATCCCTCCCACCCCCCCCACCACTCCAGCAACCCTCAGTTTGTTTCCTGAAATTAAGAATTCCTCATATCAGTGAGTTCATATGATACATGTCTTTCTCTGATTGACTTATTTCACTCAGCATAACACCCTCCAGTTCCATCCACGTCGTTGCAAATGGCAAGATCTCATTCCTTTTGATGGCTGCATAATATTCCATTGTGTATATATACCACCTCTTCTTTATCCATTCATCTGTCGATGGACATCTTGGCTCTTTCCACAGTTTGGCTATTGTGGACATTGCTGCTATAAACATTGGGGTGCACGTACCCCTTCGGATCCCTACATTTGTATCTTTGTGGTAAATACCCAGTAGTGCAATTGCTGGATCGTATGGTAGCTCTATTTTCAACTGTTTGAGGAGCCTCCATACTGTTTTCCAGAGTGGTTGCACCAGCTTGCATTCCCACCAACAGTGTAGGAGGGTTCCCCTTTCTCCGCATCCCCGTCAACATCTGTCGTTTCCTGACTTGTTCATTTTAGCCATTCTGACTGGTGTGAGGTGGTATCTCCTTGAGGTTTTGATTTAGATTTCCCTGGTGCCCAGCGATGTTGAGCACTTTTTCATGTGTCTGTTGGCCATTTGGATGTCTTCTTTGGAAAAATGTCTGTTCATGTCTTCTGCCCATTTCTTGATTGGATTATTTGTTCTTGGGTGTTGAGTTTGATAAGTTCTTTATAGATTTTGGATACTAGCCCTTTATCTGATATGTCATTTGCAAATATTTTCTCCCATTCTGTCGGTTGTCTTTTGGTTTTGTGGACTGTTTCTTTTGCTGTGCAAAAGCTTTTTATCTTGATGAAATCCCAATAGTTCATTTTTGCCCTTGCTTCCCTTGCCTTTGGCGATGTTTCTGGGAAGATGTTGCTGCAGCTGAGTTCAAAGAGGTTGCTACCTGTGTTCTCCTTTAGGCTTTTGATGGACTCCTGTCTCATGTTTAGGTCTTTCAACCATTTGGAGTCTATTTTTGTGTGTGGTGTAAGGAAATGGTCCAGTTTCATTCTTCTGCATGTGGCTATCCAATTTTCCCAATACCATTTTTTGAAGAGACTGTCCCTTTTCCATTGGACATTCTTGAGGAGATATTCTATAAACCCATGCATTGCAGGTGGCATGCAGATAACCACCATAGGTTTATTTTGTAAATCAGATTATTACTTTCTTGGTGAAGACCTCAGAAAACCCCTGTAATTCTGTCCCTGTAAACAAGGTCTGTGGAAAGCACTAATATTTATAGCAACGTGCTCACCACCTTTGGGCTTCCTATGGCTCTTTGCCCGCCCCTCTCACCACCCTCCACCGGGCCCATTTATTACAGCTGCTGGAGTGATTACAGCTCAGGTGGATGGGAAATTGGATGATGCTGCATTGGCGCCGAGCTCAGGAGGGAACCGGGTGATCATTAGAACATGCTGGGACTCCCCAGGGTGAGGGCTGAACTGGGTGAAGAGCTTCAGTGTGCCTGAGGTGTTCACAGCGCCACGGGATGCAGGCATCTCTCCAGCCTCTCTCCTGGCTGTCCCCTCATCTCACAGCCAGCTCCATGCCCACCCGACACGTCCTGCCAGAGCCCCCCAGACCACCCGAGCCCGGGCCTTCCTGGGGACAAACCAGCACAAGCATCACTAGCTCCCCCAGCTGAAGAGGCCATGGTGCCGGCCTCCGATCGGCCCAGCTGCCATTGCCACCGGCCCCTCCCCTTCCTGGAGGCTGCAGCTGAGCGGCCATGCTCTGGAGGCCGGAGCGGGGGACACGCAGCGCAGCTTTTCCCTCACCGCCAGCAGGCTCTCCCGGGATTCATCCAGAACACAGCCCGCATTCTCACGGTCCAACTTGAGACAGAGAGACGGGGTCTGCTCCGGGGACATCCTCCCGCGTCCACGTTGGCCGCCGGTGAGGCCCTTTAAAGATGCCGTGTTCGTGCCCTTGGGCATTGCACCCTTCCGCGCCGGTCAAGGAGCGGTGCGGGCAGCCGCCGCGCTGAAGGAGCCGCCCGCTCAGGGCCTCCCACGCCGCCGCAGAGCCCGTAACAGGCTGGAGCGGGGCCTTCGGGGAGGAGCCCTCGCCTGTTCGCAAGGTGCCCGGAGCCTCCGTGGCGGGCTCTGCGGGGGTCCTGAGGTCTGGGTGAGTGACGACTCGCCCTGCGTCTGCTCTTGTGCGGGGAGAGGGAGGCCCGTGGGGACCCAGGTCTGCGGGGCGGTCGGCGCGCAGGGCCTGGCGTGGTGCCCTGGGCTGGCGGGTGGAGGGGCCCGCTCAGGACGAGCCAGAGCGCCCGTGAGGGGGTGCGGTGGGAACGAGCCCTGATGGAGCAGTGGGAGAGAACGTTCCAGAAACGCAGGTGGGGCGGGGCCTGGTGTGCCGCGGTGGGGGCAGAGGGTGGCCCGCAGGTCCTGTCCCAGAGCTCGGGCTGGGGGAGAGGCCCGCGGGGATGACGCCCAGCCCGCCCGGCTCCCGGCGCTCCCTTCCCGCGGGGACACGGCCCCGAGTCCGGGTCACGGTCAAGGGCGGAAACCGTGCGCTGCTTTCCCAGCCTCCCTTGCAGCCAGCCCCCCTCCCGTGACGCGGGCGCCCCCATCAGAAGCCTCCCGTGAGCCTCTGCGCAGGCAGGGCCCCGGGCGGAAGATGGCGCCGGGCCCCGCAGGTGCCCGGGCCCCGGAGGCCACGCTGTCCCTGGCGAGCGGGGCCGGAGCGGCAGCTCGGGGTCTGGCGGAGTGGCCTTCCGAGGCGCTGAGCCCGAGTCTGTGCCCACGACGGGCCGCAGAGCTTCGGAACGTCTACACCCGCCGCCCCGGGTCGGCCTCCCCCGGCGCGCTTTGGAAATGCGTGGCTTCACGCCCGCCCAGACCTCCTGCGTCCGAGGCCGCGTGTCCACCGGGTGCCGGGGCTGCGGGTGCGCGCTCGCCTCGGGGCACCTGCCCTGTGCCGCGTCCACCCCGCCCGGACCCCCGGGTCCCCTTCGGTGCAGTTAGGACCCGGAGGCCGGAGAGGCCGCGGGCGGGACTTCGCGGAGGGGGCGGGGGTCCGGTGTGTCCTCTGAGGGTCCCTCCTGCCGCTGCACTCGGAGGGGCGGCCGGGAGGCCGGGCGGCCAGAAGGGTCCGGCGAAAACCCGTCCTGGTCGCGTCAGGAGGTACGCCGGCTCGCACGCGGCTCGTGCAAGGGCCCGGGCACACGCCTGCACGCTGGGCCCCGCGGGCACACACACGGGCAGAGGCAGAAACACTCCCGTGGACGCACAACCACAGAGACTCAGAGGTGGGGGGCTCCGCCCGGAGGGTCTCTCGTGTCCCCAGAATGGCAGGCCCCTCACCCTTCTCTGCCCTCTCAGCTGGTGGTGAACATCCTCAAGCCCACGGGGTCGGGTTTGGGAGAAGGACGCCGTGACGAGCGGTCACAGCCCAGGCCGGACGGAATGCCCGAGCTCCTGCCCGTGTCTGCGGGCCGGGGGGCCCTGGGCTCGGGCCATGCTGCACAGCGGGAAGGATCAAATGCTAACGGGTTTTTAGCCGGACCGGCAGGGTGTCTGTGTGCCAGTGGGCACCGCTGCCCTCCGCAGGGCAGAGCGGGCTGCCTCCCACTGGGACCCCGGGTGGGTGACGCGGCACGTGTCCCTCGCGCGTCAGCAGGGCCCTCGGCATAGAGGGGTGTGGAGCTCCCCTGTACCCAGTCGGTGGTAAACATGATTTGTGCCCCGGCTAGGTTTGTCCCAGTAATCCATTTCTGGGGAAGAAAATCACATTTGAGAGAGACTCATTATGCTTATATTGCACTCGAAATTATAATTGTATGAAATCTCAACGTCTAGACTAAAAGGAATTGAATTTGATTATTTAACTACATTTCCTGTTGCTCTCAGGAGGATGGCTGTGTTTCTAACAGCTGTCTGCCTCCTTCAGTAAGGGTGATGTTTTCAGAGCGGCACCCTGGGGGCTTCTAGAAAGCTCTGGGAGTCTCAGGGTTTGCCCTGGTGGGTCCTTCTGAAGGACATGCCCCTTCTGGGCCTGTTTGCCCTCCGACCTCCCCCGCTCCCCCCACATATCCCAGATCCTGGAATGGGCTGGTCTCTGGATTAGTCCACAGGAGGCAGTGGTGGAGGTAAGGAAGGGAGAACCCAGAGTATGCCTCTGCCCGGACCTGTGCCTGTAGTGGCTGCATCTCCGCCACGCCTCTCCCTCCCCCCATGCATGGAGTGTGGGAACCCTACCCCTCTCTTGGTCTGTCTAACCCAGGCTTGGTGGCAGGTTGCTGGGCGGTTGACCTTTGCCTCAGCGCCCGTCTGCCTTCTCGCCCTTTCCACACCAATGCCTACATTAACGCTTCCCGGGGTGGAGCACCCGCAGTGATTCCTCTTTACCTGGGTGGACCCTTTGTGCGTGCTCCTGACGAGGACTCAAGCCTCTACAACATCCTCCTTCATTCCCCCCCACCCCCACGCACCCTCCACCCCAGCACCTACAGACTCCCGTCACCTTCCAGGCAGGCCCCAGGACCTTTGCCCATGCTGCCTGTTGGCAGGAGTCCTCACTGCAAACCCAGCCCCTCTTTTTTTTTTTTTTTTTCAGATAATCTTCCATGGATGTAAAATTTTTTAAATTAATGTATAATGTATTATTTGTTTCAGGGGTACTGGTCTGTGATTCATCAGTCTTAGCACAATTCACAATGCTCACCATAATATGTACCCTCCCCAGTGTCCATCACCCAGCCACCCCATCCCTTCCACCCCCCTCCACTCCAGCAGTCCTCAGTTTGTTTCCTGAGATTAAGAGTCTCTTTTGGTTTGTCTCCCTCTCTGGTTTTGCCTTGTTTCATTTTTCCCTCCCTTGCCCTATGATCCTCTGCCTTATTTCTCAAATTCCTCATACAGTGAGATCATATAATTGCCTTTCTCTGATTGACTTGTTTCGCTTAGCATAATACCCTCTCGTTCCACCCAGCTCTTTGCAAATGGCAAGATTTCATTTTTGGATGGCTGCATAATGTTCCATCGTATATATATACCACATCTTCTTTATCCATTCATCTCTTGATGGACGTTTAGGCTCTTTCCATGGTTTGGCCATTGTGGACATTGCTGCTACAAACATTGGGGTGCACTCGCCCCTTCTGATCGCTACATTTGTATCTTTACCCAGCCCGTCTTTGATGCCCCCGGTCGAGGTTACCAGTCTTGATCCTCACATCTGTAGTGATGAGATCTGCTGGGTCCTCCCAGAGCCCCTGTTTGTCCCGTCGGGGTGCTCAGCAGGAGCGCATTGTGGGCTGGTCACACATGTTCACTTTCACTCTTTCATGCATCAATTATCCATCAAGATTTTATTGATGCTCACTAGGAGACCAGCTTACATCCCCAGGATGCTGTCTCTTTACCCCTCTTGGCTCTGCTTTCCTCCATGTGGATGCTGGAGGTACAACAGTGGAATGAGAATTTATTTTCAGTGATTAGTGACACAAACTCTACCTAGAATTGGCTTAAATGCAGAAATGACTGTTGATGCAGATAACTGAGCCATCCGTGGGTCCTTAGCTTCAGGCATGGATGAATCTCCTTGATTCTGCAGGGATTCTCTCTCCTCACATAGTACTCTGCTTTCCTTTGGGTTCACTGCGTTCTCAGACAGACGTCCCTCATTGTGGTGTCAAGATACTCCTAACATTGTGAGGCTTGCATCTTAGCTCAGGAACCCCAGTGGAAGTGCTTGACTTTGTCCAGTAGTTTCAGAATTCAGTGTCCTGGTCTCTCCATGGTCTGGCTTGAGTCACATGTCCAGCCTCGGACCAAGGCTTGTTACCAGCCATGTGCAACATTGTGAATTGTGTGCCCGAGACACAGGCCCAAGGAGACGGGGCACCGAGTTGAGGCAGCGAGAGTCCATATGTGTCTGTTCAGCGAAGGTTTCGATCTTGAGGAAGTTGGAGGTGTGTGCTGTTGTAATGCAGGGAGACACTGCACAGGGCCCCAGACTGCCCCAGCGGGACCTCTGCCCCCAGTGTCGCACCACTTCACAGCCAGGGAGTGGACACTGAGGCCTTGGCAGGTGGAAAGGTGGGGGTCGTCCTGGCCCAGGCGTTCAGGAGATGGATCTCAGCTGTGTTCCCTGTGTGCTGCATGTGTCTGTGGGTGTCTGTGGTTTGCGAGCACACACTGCCCATCAGCCCAGCCCTCCCTGCAGGTGCAGGCTTGACCGGGGAGTCATCAAAGCCGCAGAAGTTGTCCTTTAGCTTTATAAGAAGAGGTTGTGCGCATGTCTGTGCACCTGAAGATTAACATAGACGTTCCCACCAAAGCTCCCCCAGGATGGCGGCCCAGGAAGGTGTCGGTGCAGCACTTTGGCGATGAAAGTTAACTTTTAACATGGAAACACGTGAGGCAGCCTGCCTTTGCCGAAGGAGAACGTCTCTTATCTGCTGCGACATTCGTTCCATGCCTGGCAGAGAGAGTGTCATCTTCTGTCACCCCCTCACTGGATCCCTGGAAATAATATTCCAACACAACACAGCATCCAGCCCCACCAACATAACGCGTGTCTGCCGAGGGTGTGGATCTGGGCATCTGTTTGGTTTTTCCCACAGAGCCAGGCCCACATGGGGCCCCAATAAGGACGTGTTGACTGATGGCTTCCCGTCACCTCTTCACGCCGCTCCCGTTTGCCTGGTCTCGGGGCTGGCTGTTTTCTCTGTCAAGTCCCTCCAGCTGCTTGTCTCCTGGCTCCAGCCTGACGTGCCCGGGAGGCCCCAGCACGTACCAGGGGCTCAGTAAGCTCCAGCTCATCCCGCTGAAGGGTGCGGATGAGTCTGACTCCGATCACCTCCCCTCGGGGCCTCTGAGCTAGGGGTGAGGTGAGATCCGCCCTGGAGCACGTCACGGGGGAGCTGGCCTCATGTGGACGCAGCAAGGAAACATGCCCCTCACCAGTGTTCAGATTTTGTCTGTCTCTGCAATTCTGGAAGAAATCGGGCACTGGCTCTGGAATGTTCCCTGCCGTCAGAACGGGCCAGGGCTGCAGTTTAGCCTCTGCTCAGCCGTAGACCCAGCTGGAGTTCCATCGGGCAGGAGGCATATCCCTCAAGAACTGTGTCTCCTGCTCCCGTGAGATGCCATCCTGAAGGAGGCCCCTGTCATCAGTGGGGGCTCCGTGCGACGCAGCGTGCCCCCATTTCCATCCACCCTCCCTGCGGGGCCTTCGTTTCTGGAGACCAGGTCAGTAAATATATTTACACCTGCACAGTATCTAAATTTGGGTCTTGCTCAGGGGGACCTGTGTGTCCCCAGGTCAGGCAGGGGTGGGGGAAGTGGGGGCATCTTGGGGAAGCGCTTACTGAGAAGGATGCTTCTGCCAGAGAAGGCTTCATGGGGGAGGTGGAGGTGGCTGAACTGCTCTGTGGGTCGGGGTCTGTCTACTTAGACTTAACAACCATAAACCACACCTGCCACATCCCATACTCGCCGGTTTCGGTGGATTTGCGGCTGATTTCTGTGCTGCAAATTGCCGGGCCTCGGGAGAAGCAAAATTTCCCAAGCGGGACAACTTGACACAACTGACTGGGGACCGCTCTGGGGCCAGCGTAGGTGTCTGTGACTTTACGAAGGCGGTGTTTCCCTCTCAGGGCCCTCAGGTGGAGTGGCATTAGCTCGCCGCGATGGGAGGAGGCAGCTCAGGTGGAAGGAGGGTGCGGTCTGGCCCAGACATGGCCCTGGGATGACCTTGTTCCCGGTGAGGCCGCCTGCCCCGTGCCAGGTGTGACCCAGGTCCAGCTCTCCCACGGTCCTGCAGCCCCGGGATGGACGTGCTCCTGCCCGCTCACACTAGGCGGTGACGGAGCTCTGCCCGCCCCGTTTCCCGCCGGCACCTGGGCAGGAAGCCTTCCTGAACCTCATCTCCGGTGTCCACACCCCCTTCAAGGTATTGGCACGAGGTCCTGCCTTCCCGAGTCTGCGATCGGTGGTGTTTATCCCCTGGGACAGAATGGACTTTCACACCCAGTGTGAACAGCAGCTTGGGATTCACCTCGGCCTGGCCTCTGGCCGAGCCCCACCTGAGCCCAGTGTCTTACCCCCCAGACCAGCACCTCTGGCCGCTGTGGGGGCTTCCTAGTCACAACACCAATGTCCCCAAGCTGATTTTAAGGAAGAACCAAGTGCAGGAGAAAGCAGAGCTGGGAAGAGGCTGGTCCCAGCCGGAGTGTGGGGATCCGACTGTGCGGGAGACGGAGCCTCGGGGCACCGGCCACAGGAGGGAGTCGGGAAGATCGTCTCAGAAGCTCCAGGCTGCTGGGGGTTGACGGAGGGTCACACTGCTGTTTGGACACAGCCTGGGCAGGAGGGGCAGCTGGGAACCGGCCCCCCCAGTGTCAGAAGGAAGTCTGGGTCGGGGGACCCGGGCCCCCGGTGCATATCCTGTACAGCCACCTGTCCCCTGTTGGCTCATCCCCTGTTGAAAAGCTGGCCTGGGTCAGTGATGCGCTTCCACTGAGGGCTGTGAGACAGTGACGTGCAGTCCCTTCTCCTCTCCCCGCCCATCAGTGGCTTCGTTCTCCTGCCACGCGGAGCCTTTGGGAGGGCGGTGCAGGCTGAGTCCTGTCTCTTGAATCAGCACTTCCCACAGTTGTGGGGTCCTAGCTGGGCCCTGCTTATAACACCGACACACAGAACATTTTGAGAACATTCTGGAAAATTAGAATGTAATCTGGATTAGGAGATTAAACATTTTTGTAGGTGTGATCATGTAATTTTGTCTGTAGGGGAAAATGTTGCGCTCTCGTGCTACATGCAGCCAAAAGCAAAAAAGCTTTACTTCCCTCAAATGACCCGAGTGTCATTGATCCCTGAGAAGTAGAGTGAAAATACAGTTGGTTCAGACACAGGATGACTGCGGGCACTCTACCTGCACGTGCGCACACACACTCACAGAGTGGGGCGAGCAGCACAGCCTCCCTCCGTCTAGTCCTGGCCTCCCTGTGCCTGGGATCCTAGCTCGGCCGCGGAGGAGACTGGAGGCGTGGGCTCTTCTCACCTTCATCCCCCGCCTGCGTCCTCACCTGTGCCGCGACTTCGGGTTGGCACAGGTGCGGCGCTTGGGCGGGGACACGGAGTCCGAAGGGGCGGGGCCAGTTCCCAGGTTCGGGCTGAAGAGCCGCTCATGTTTCCTGGACCCTCCGCCAAACCTGCTCTTGCCCCGAGGACATGCGTGGGCTCACCCGCCGGCCACGGGGGTACGAGACTCGAGGCACGGGGACTCCGGAGCGGGTTCGGCCCAGACCAGGCCAGAGTTCTGCCCACCGCTGATCTGAGAGCGGGTCCCACCAGACCCGGGGATGCACCGAGGCGGACCCCACAGAGTAACCGGCCCTTAGCCGGTCGACAGCCCTGTGAGGACACAAGGCTCCTGTTTTAGGCCCCTGTTCAGGGTGCCTCCTGACACGGCATTCTGTGGCAAGAGCTGACAGACACTGTCCCCTTCCCGGTCTGGGCACCCAGGAGTACATGGGCGCCCTGTCCCACAAGTGCCCGGGTCCCTCATCCCACTGAAACAACAACTCTCAGAAAGCTGGGGGAGCCTCTCTTCTGTTGCATTCACGAAGACACCAGGCATGCCCGGACCCTGCTTTTCAGACACTTAACAGGCAGGTTACAGCTCGTGTAAGAAACAGAGCATCATTGCTTATGAGGGTTTTGTGACGGCATTACGGGAAGATCGATCTCCACTCAGGAGTTAGTGGGGGAAAAACTACCGTCCCCAACAAGCCTCCTGAACAGTAACGTGCGATGTGTTTACTCACAGCGAGGGATCAGATTGTAATGAGCTTTCACGTTCAGACACGGCACACTCGGAAAACCGTCCTCAGTGGGGTGGTCTGATCAAGCTGGTAACACATCAGACGTGGGAGAGGTCCTCCCGCTCCTGGTGAAGAGACTTCGAATCCTCGCCACCAGCTCCGAACTAATTTGGGGCCCCCGAGGCAGCAGAGCCTGTGGCAGGTGGTAAGGAGCTGGTGAAAACGCTGGATGTTCATTGGAGCATCCTAGGAGGGAAGCAACACAACTTACCAAGTGGATCAGGAGTCATCACCATCCCCCCGATGGGGCCGTGGGAGCGGACCTCCCGGCCAGCAGAGGACACAGGCAGGGCTGGGCGGTGAGCACTGCCTGGTGGCCCCAGGCCCACACGCGCTGTGTTCTGGAGGAGGTTAGAGGACTTTGGGAGGTGTTCCGAAGTATTCTGTCCCTACTCCCACCCGCAGGGGCAGAGTTGTGCCCTGCTGCCCCTGATGTTGGGCACGCGCCCCATGATGAGCCGTGAGAGGAGCCTGCCAGCCAGCTCACTAGTCCAGGAGATCAGGAGACATGCGGAGCTTACCCCAGGCCTGCAGGCTGAGGACGGGTGGCCCTGCTCACCAGGAGTCTCACCTGGCTTAGCCACCTCGGTGCCGTCTCACCCGGCAAAGCCCCGCTGAGCTCCCTGAGGGCACCCCTCCAGCTGTGTCTGCCCTGCGGCCGCTGCCAGGGGCCACCTAGCTCAGAGCTCCTGCCTTCCGACTGATGAGCTGTCGGGGCTGGGCCGGAAATGGCCTCCTTCGGAAGCCTGCACCAGCTGCCCCCTGCCAGGGAGAAAGCCCCGAGTGACAGCTCTCCAGCATGAGACAGACTGAGCCTCCCATATAAAATGAGTCTCCCTTCCACAGGCTTTTCTCCTGAGGGTGGGCACTTTGCCAAGTCGACAATTTTAAGAATTGGGTTTGTGAACGATGGGTTTGCTCTTCTTGCTTCCAGAAGCTCAGGCGTGGCAGGTCTCTCCCAGCCCTCCCACATGCAGAGGCTGTGCCCCCAGCAGCCCATTCCCAAGGGCAGCACCCATGCCCTCTGACTCTGCTTGTGGGGGAAGCAGTGCTCAGGCAGGCGCAGATGCTCCCTGGTGCGGCCCTTCCGTCCCCAGCGTCTTTTTTAGAGATCTCAGATGAGAACGCTCGGGCCCAGTGTGGGCTCGTTCGGTCCACACAGGCTGGACTTGGGGGCCCTCAGCTTTTCTGAGAAATGCCCCGAATCTTCCCCTTTGCTTCTCTTCTCTATTTTTAACAGCTCTGTTGAGTCACCATGGGCGTAAAACAGAAGGCACGTGCTGATAAATGTGCATGTGTGTATCCCTGTGAAACCATCGCCACGGTCAGAACGATGAGCATATTCATCACCCCCAGCTTCCCTTGCTTCCTTTTCTCACCCCCGCCCGCTGTTTGGCAACAAGCACTCTGCGTGCTGTCACTATAACACATTTCCACTTTCTAGAATTTTTCATAAACAGAAGTCTGCCATTTGTACTCACTTGGGCTTCTTTTCCTCAAAATCATGGTTTTGACCTCATCCGTGTAGTTGTGTGTCAGTGGTTCACCCTTCCTGTGGCTGAGCAGGTCCGAGTATGGATGGACCACAGCTCGCCGATCCATTCAGCTGTGGATGGATGTTCATTTATTTCCAGTTTGGCTCATTACACATAAAGCTGCCATGCACATGTGAGGATGTGGTTTTATTTAGGCATTTGCTTTCATTTTCCTTGGGTGAGAATCTAGGAGTGAATTGGCTGGGTCACACGGATGTGTGTGACTGTCTAAGCAGCCGCCGTATTGTTTTCTGGAATCCTACCATCTCTCAGGATCATTAGCAGGGCACGAGAGTTCTGGTCGGCCCACACCCCGGGCAGCACTCTGTACCATAGGTCTGAAACGTTGGCCATTCTAATAGGTGTGCGGTGGTATTTTTAAACACCCCAGAGAGGTAACTTAGGTACCACACATTGACTTGTTGAAGTATACAATTCAATGATTTTTAGTCAATTCCATCACCACACCATCACCACAATCCAATTTTGGAGCATTTTATCTGTACGGTCTACTTTTTTTTTTTCCAGTTATCTATTACAGTATAATTCATTGGCCCAAAACATTTATCAGGCCCAACACCAGGAACAGGTGCTTCGGGACCAGGTCCCACTCTGGCTGTCCATGGGGAAGCGCATCTGGGGAAGAACGAAGGGAAACCGCGTGGCTCAGTGGCTAGAAGGACCACCGTGGCCAGGCGGCCTGACTCCCCGTCCTCAGCTGTGGGTGTGCACAGTGCACATCCCACTGCCAGGGTCCTGCTGGAGGGCGAGCGTGTGCCCTGGGGTCACTGCCTGCATCTCTGCGTGTGATAGCAAGGCCCTGGGGAATCCTGAGGGACCCAGAGCAGGACTGTCCCGTGCATTCTGGGCCGGTGCTCGATGGCACCTCTGCAGAAAGCAGGTGGCCCTGCAGATCTGTGTTATTTATACCCAGTGGTCTCTGCTGTGTATCGAGTGCTGTGGGGAGGAGGTGACATGTCATTTACAATATGGTTCCGTTCCGGTAGAAAGAAGGTTGTATGTGTGCATGAGGGAATGTGTGCTCTTCTCTAGTGTAGCAGCATTCACACACGTGTTGTATTAGTGTGAACTGTTCACATAGCGACTCAGCAGGCCCGTGCGTGACTTCGTGCTCCCACAGTACGTGTCGTCACCCTCTGTCACCACACAAGGTGATTAGACTCTCACTGAGTAGAGTCCCGATGCTGTGCCTTCCATCTCCGTAATGCTTCACAAATGTGCATGTCTTCCTGGAGCTGGGGCCGTGCTGATCTTCTGGAATGTTCCAGGTTTGGTATCTGTGCTTTTTTTCTAAACCCAGGTAAAAATAAGGGAAAGATGCAGCATTAATTGGCAACGGTGATTGGTTTCTGATGGTGGGACTGTGGGCGGTTCTACTTCTTCTTCGACTCCCTGCCTTTTCTGGGCTCCTCTCCTGTGCCATTAACATGCACTGCTTATGCAACTAAACTAATGGGAAGCTTTTAAATATTGGCTTTGCCTGCTGGCACCTTCCTCCCTGGGCACGCGTCTTGGTGAGAATGGCCCGTGTGTGTCCCCATCTTTGTGAAATGCATGTGAAATGTGCAGTGTCTCCCACCGGCACCGCGGACCCACGAAGGTAATCCGAATAGTGGTCAGACTGGACAACAGAGGTCTCCACTCGGAGTTTCAGAATGTTCCACTGGTCTTGTCTGTGCACAAAGTTCAGTTTGTCTCACACTTTCATCTACAGATGAGAATAATCTCTGAGGGAGTCTTCCCCAGAGAATTTATACCTTCCCTATGAATAAATCAATTCCTTTTGTATCAATGCTTTCATCGCAGAATTACGTTTAAAAAATATCATTTGGGGGGCGCCTGGGTGGCTCATTCTGTTAAGTGCCAGACTGTTGATTTCAGCTTAGGTCATATCAGGGTTGTGATATTGAGCCCCAGCTCCGGTCCACACTGGGCGCAGAGTCTGTTTAAAGTCCTTTTTTCTCTCTCTGAACCTCCCCCCTCGTGCACTCTCCCTCTCTCTGTTTCTCAAAAAAAAAAAAAAAAAAAGAATTATTTAAAAAAGTGGAAAAGAACAAAGACCAATGTGCAACTCTTTTAAGAGTCACTGATGAAGGGGCGCGTGGATAGGAGGGCGGGGCTAGGCCCGAGGGGCGTGGCTGAGGCAGAGGGGCGGGCCCGGGTCCGCATTTCCCCAGGCGCCCGCTGGAGGGAGAGCGCAGCGTGACTGTGGTGCCACCTGCTCGCCCACAGACCCCAGGGTCCCGCACACCTGCCAACCAGACGCCCAGGGCTGTGAGGAGATCCCAGCCGGAGAGCTATAGTTCTCGTTATAGAGACCTCTTTGTTATAGGGGAAGCCCCACACACGCAGGTCAGGGTGCAAAGTGCACATCCGAACATGCAGCCGATGCTTCAGAGGGACATGACAGGGACATAGCCATGTCATTCCAGGTGGTTACGCAGACAATAAAGATACACGATGCCAGTTACCTTTTGATTTCAGATGAATGACAGATCATTTTTACTCGATGTAGGTCCATGCGGCGTGTTCCTAAACACAGGGGGTCTGTTACGAGGGGATGGGCGTGTGGGCGGGGTCCGCCCCTTGTTATGCTCCCTGAGCCCCTGGACGCAGACCACCTGGGCGGGGTGGGGGCGACCACAGAGTGACAGGAGCCAGTGGGAGGGAAGAGCCCTTAGATGATCCATGAGAACATTCTCCTGCAGCTGCTGTGTCCCTGGAAGATTCCCCGTGAGTGGGAACAGCGTGGCCTGCATTTCAGGGGTGAGCAGGGCGGAGAGATCCGGTGTTCAGCTCCCGAAGGAGTGAGGAGGCAGCGGGAGGAGAGCAGGCAGGAGTCTGTGCAGGGCAGCAGGGGAGGGTAATGTGGGAGGGTGGCTTTGGGAGATGAATTATTCTGAGTGGGGAGAAAACGGTAAAGGTGGGTGGGAGCTTCTGGGTGGGTGACCAGCTGGAGATCTAGGGAGTTGGTGTGCCTGGGGAGGGCAGGGAAACTCCAGGCCCTTTCTCCATACCCTGCCTTGTACATCTCTCCTGTCTGGCTGTTTCTGAGTTGGAGCCTTTATAATAAACCAGTAATCTAGATCTTTGAAGTCAGTTCTGAGTCATACCATTTAAATTTTATTTGCGCTATCTCAGAAACATACTGGAAAACACCGTAAATGCAGAAGTAGCAGCTTGTGCTGTAAAACAAGTAACCAGCGTTTTTGATCCACATCTCAACTTTATTACTTTGGAATGTGATATGCTTGCATTATGTAGGAGATGTTTCATACCGCAGAATTAACAGTCCAGATATCACACAAACATGGAAACTGTTGTGGACACAATTGTTGATGGCCTCTTCTACTCTTGTCACAATTGGTCCTGGTCCTAGAACCGCACGTTCAGGAGGAACAGCAGCAGAAGAGGTGGCAGTGAATCGAGATAAGGAACTTCAGGTGTGTGTAAGACATACAAAGAACAGTGTCCTTGCAGGCAACACCCTTGGAGCTGGCCCAATTCAGCCTCCGAAGGTCTTTATTCATCCTGTTGACAGGAACAGATTTGGCAGCTCCTTTGCGCTATCCTTGGGTGCATGAAGGAAATGGATTCCCACTTAAACAGAGTTAATCTGGAAGAATCTTCAGGATTGGAAAATTTTCCAGCTGGTGCTAGACCAGAGAGAAAAAACAAGAAGTCTTGTGATTTAACTCCAATTGATGAATTTTGGCAGAAACACAAAGGAAGTTCATTCCCAAAAGCTGTGGAATGAGTTCAGCAGGAAGTAGAATCTCATAGACCACAGGGAATGAGGTCAGATGACTTGAATGCCTTATAGTGCTGGAGGGGACAACGGAGCAGCCTTGAGTATGCTTTCTGAGAATATGGCTGAGCTAACATCCGCTGCTGGTTGTTTGCCAAACTCCTTGGAAAACAGGCTTCCTGATCTCCATACAGATATTGTCACTGCTGTCTGAGAACATATAAAGGCAAGAAAACTGGATATATGTTTTGAGTATGAAGAAAAAAATACCGAGCTAAGCTACTCTGGATAAATCTCCTCTAGATACAATCAGACCCTGATGTGGGAAATCCCAAAATGAAAGAGGCTGCTTCTCACCTTTTATGCAAAGGCACAGCAAGCAGCCTCGGAGGCTGATTTGGAGCAAAACAAAAAGCTTCAACTGACAGAGCATGGAAACCTAATCCCCTATAAGGAGTCAAGAGGATTCAAGTCCTGCCCTGGGCAGTGGGGAGGGGGGTTAGCACCAAGGCAATGGGCCCCTTATCACCGGTTATAAAAACAGGGTCCACCTGAGGATGGAAGGGGGCCAAGAGCACCAGGAACTGAAACAGCAGAATCCAGGGCTCACTTGTATTTTAGACAGGGACGAAGTCAAACCCTGACACTGATGACTATAGATATTTGATCCCCACATGCTGCGTGGCAAGGGCAGCTCAGTTCCAAGAATGAAAATCCATTCCAAGAGGCTACTGTTTTTGTGTCAGGAGGAGGCAACTACATTGAATACCAAGATCTTGTTGACTACATAAAGGGGGAACTAGGCAAACACATTTTATGTGACTGCAGTGAACATTTTCATGCTTTTGTAAAATTTCATAAAAGAGCTGTCACAACTCAGACAAGAAAAGGTGGCCTGGAGTTTAATGGGCGGGGAGGGGCTCCCAGGTAAAGCTGTCTGCTCCTCCTGGACCCGGACCCCCTCCCCAGCCTCAGCTGGGCTGCAGCTCTGCGGAGGCAGCGTGGCCCCGGGCGAGCCCCTCTCTGCAGGAGGTTCTTGCTTGCCCTCCTGGCAGCACCTTCTGATGCCTATTCAGCTTCAGCGAGTCCTCCTAACGGTGCGGTGACACGGCGAAAGTATTTCTCCACCTGCCTCGGATGGTTTCGTCTTTGATTCCTCTGTATGCCCAGGACGCCTGCAGGCACGTTGGGGTCTTGATTCATCTGTGACTTAACAAAGGGATCTCCCAGCGCGGGGCACCTCCGTGTCACACACGGAACAGCGCAGGCCACACCCTAGCCAGGTGGGGCCAGAGTCGGAGCTGCTTTCTGAGAAGCTGTCGTTAGGGACACCGAGGGGCAGGTGGTCTGGCAGGTGCATTCCTGCTCAGGGACCTGTGGCCAAGGCCCCTCCACGGTCACACAGAGCGGTGTCTTCACTGCAACGGCACGTCTGCTGTTGGACTGTCATTCATTTCCTCTGCTTCCCCAAACCAGAGCCTGGCTTTGCTTTGGGAAACCACCTCTTCCCTTAGTTCTCACAACAGCTTTGGAATTGGTTTCTCCACAACCCAAGCATTTAACCATCAGATCTTCCCATTCTTCTGGAGAATGGGAGGAAGGGGCAATTTGGGGAGAAAAGGTTTCCCAAGTGAGAGCATCCTGGGCAAGAACGTACAACCGGCGTGTCCGTGCTGGGCTCTTGGGACAGATAAAGCCAAGTACATGTAATTCCCCGAATGCAAACACAGTCCGCGTGATTGGGGTGGGGGAAGGCCACCGTCCCACCTTGGCTGTTTCTCTGTCAGGTGTCAGTCGAGAGGCAGGTGTGCTCCGGAATCTCCTCTTCCCAGTTCAGGGCTGCTGGTTACCTGCCCGAAGGGCCCCTTGCTCACCGGGGCCAGGTGCTCTCTGCGGTTCTCCTGAGCAACCTCCGTGCCTCAGGAGCCTGTGAGGCCTCACAAAATGCCCATGGAAAGATGATGAATGTGGGAACATTCACGGAGTTGAGCCCCCTCCCCCCAGATGCAGACTTTCTCACGGTCACAGGGGCTCCTGGCTCCTCTCTGGAGAGACCAGTGTAAACAGCCCGAGTGGACCAGGGCACTGGCAGCCCAGTGGTGGCGCCCGTGTCGGTGGCCTGACCTGGGAGCACACCCCACCCCCTGCTCGGCCTCGCTCTGCTCTTCCCCAACCCCCACACCTGCCTCTCCCGGGCTCCTCGCTGGGAACCCTCAGAAGGAGCCCCCCACAGTGCTGGCTGAGATGGCCCCCTGTCTGTACCCACACAGTCTGTACTTGGACAGGTGAGGCTGAATGTGAGACACTGTGGAGCACCCTGCGGTGGGGGTGGAGGGCTCCAGGGACGGCATTGTCTGCCGCAGGGTCTGATGATTCTCTGCCCGTACGGTCGGTGAGTCCACACACGTCTCCGTCTCCAGCTGACATTCCATGTTGTGCCCTGGGCACTCGTGATGAGAGGCTCTGTCCGTTATGTATTCAAGTGCTGTAGATGTTTGACCCCACACTGGACGAGCAGCAAGACGCCAGCTGCAGAGACAGTCCCGTGACAGGTCTGATCGCCATGCCTGGCGTGCGGTGGCTGCCCATCCCCAGCCCAGCTCAGCTCCGGGCACTGAGTGCACTGTGAGGACTGGGCCCCTGGATGCGTCCTCAGGGACCACACGCTGGGTGGGAGGGCGCTTTCCTCAGTGAGGGATTCCTGCCGAGCTTGTCAAGTGCAGCAAAACATATGTCAGAGACCATAAAGGGAGCTGATAAGCGAAAGCGTTTCCGCTCTCTCCCCCTAGTGCGGAGCAGGCTTCCTCGGGGCTCCAAATCCCAGGCCCCTTGTACACGGAATCAGCCTCAGTGTCGTCACTGAATATAAATTGCGACATTTTGAAGATCAGACTGGAACAGATATTCATACACTGTGCGTGTGTGGAATCCTAGAGCCTTGTTGCAATGTGAACTTCACAAAGTATGTTTCTTGAGAAATGCCAAAAATGCAACCTCTCCTAATATTTACCTTTTAAATCCTTTCTTACTCTGCTTGTTTTGTACAGGGATTTTTTTCTCCCAGAGGAGGCTGACATGCACAGACACGTCACCGTTCAGGTGTTCTTTATCACTGTCAACATCAGAGGACATTTTTTCTGGGTTCTCCTGTTTCAGCCCATCGAGGGTCCTCAAAGTCTTCACACGTTTCTGCTCTGCCATGTGCTTGGTGTGCATCTGTGTCCACCTTCCTGGGCTCTCCTCTGAAATACCCTCGTGCCCCCTGAGAGGGACCGTCACATTGTGCACAGCTGTGCAGAGCCGGGACTCAGGCAGCCGGGGGGAGCCCCACACTGCCCCGCCCCGGCGGTGTGGCCCTGATGGCGTCCAGTCTCCTTGTCTGTGAACTTGGGAGTTAAGACAGGGCATGTCACACACAGGAGATGGGATGAGGTGGATATATATGGAGTTAGCACCGGGCCTGCATGTTAGGTTGTCATTTTTACAATTATCTATCTATCTATCTATCATCTATTTATTTAGGGAGGGTTGAGGGAGAGGGAGAGAGAAAATCCCAAGCAGGTTGTCATTTTTACAATTATCTAACTTTACTTATTTATTTATTTAGTTAGTTATTGGGGGTTGAGGGAGAGAGAAAATCCCAAGCAGGCTCCACACTCAGTGCAGAGGTCTATTCAGGGCTCGATGTCACAACCCAGACATCATGACCTGAGCCTAAATCAAGAGTCGGATGCTTAACTGAGTGAGTCTCCCAGGTGCTCCCACAATTGTCTAACTTTTTTCCTTTGTGTGTTTCTTTGTTCCCTCAGGAGACATTGCTCCTCTATGAGATTTCTATAGTGGCTTCTGGTTATTTGTAAGGATGTAAAATGACTGACATTTAGAACAGGAATAAGGGAGTGCAGTCACCATATCTTTGGCACCTACTATGTGCCAGACACTGTGATCTGTCACTTAATCCTCACAATATCCCACGGACATAGGTACTATGATTATCTCTATTTTGCAGATGAAGGAAATGAGGCTCAGAAGGTTGAAATCACTTGTCCAAGACCCATGGCTGGGAAGTGCCAGAGCTGGTATTTGTATGAAAGATGGGACGAGTCTGTAGTCTGTGTTCTTTTTCTCTGTGTCATGTTTTCTGTCTGTTCCATTTGCAATTAAAAAATTTTTTAACCCTTAATTTTTTATAGCATAGTACAAAGAAAATAGCAGTACACTTTTAACTTTAGTTCAGAATTTGCTGAATGCTAGCCTGGGTCAAAGATATGTTTTAGTTCCCCTTTTCCCTTTTTCAGTTTAATGTTCATTGGCCTATTCATAATTACTTGTTCTGTTATTGGCTGTGTGTCAAGTTTATAGAGGAGTCTAAAAAGCATTCTGCATGTCTGTTAGTATGATTTATTTTCTCTTACAGGAGCATTATAATTTCCATCTCTCTTTTAACAGTTTATATGTGTTCTCCATATTTTCTGTTAGAGGCTTTAATGTATTAATCAGAGTTGTTTTAAATTCACTGACTTACATTTCCAATATCTGTGTCATATCTGAGTCTGGTTGTATTGATTGTTTTGTCTCTTGACAGTGGGCTTTTCCCCCTTGTCTTTTCTTGTGTCTTGTACTTCTCAGCTGAAAGTTGGACACAGGAAGGGACAGCAGAAACTGAGATAATAGTATTTATACCTGGAAACATGCATGCCTCTTGTTTTATGAGAGCTTGTTTTGGGGTGGTGTGGGTGAATCTAGCAGGAGTTGAACTGGATTTGGATGTTGCTCTTTTATAGTTACTGTTAGTGCACCACAGCCTTCAGATTCTTCTAGTGCTAACTTGTGCCTATGGTGGGGATTAAGGTACTGGAGGATTTTTCTCAATGTCCTTGAGAAATGTCCTCAGTGTCCTCTAAATGTGAGCCTATGCCTCAGAGAGGGTCTCTCTGTACACATTTGCCCCTCTCCCAGGGGTCCTCTGCTGTGACTTGAACTCAGTGCCTGTTAACCTCACGATGGGGGAGTGGGGCTTCTCTGGTGTCCTGGTTAATTGTCAGGATTAGGTAGACTCCATGTTACTAGGTCTTGGGTGAGGCTTTTGCAGTGATCCTGATCCCTCAGTGCCATCCACACCCTGTCTTATCATTTTGATGTGTCTTGTGTGGGAGTTTCCTGCTCTCCACCAGCAGAAGGATCTCTTATGAACTGGGCCTGGGATGTTTTTACACCCCAGGAGGGTGTTTCTCTGAGCCCTTCCTCTGGCCATAATGGGTCTCCACCTATGACATGGAATGGCAGGGTTTTCTGATCTCCTTGAGTTGTTTGAGGTTTGTGCTACATGATTCAACAGGGGCGAAGGATCTGGGAAGGGCTTCATTCCTTTCCCGCGGTGACAACTATGCCCTTCTCCCAGGCCAGCACAACAGAGGGCAGCTTTCTCCAGTGTCCTGCCCTGCCTCCAACCTTTTTCTTGAGTATGTAGCAAGATCCATGGAGCGTCCACACATGGTTACACACTCACCACGTGTCTGGGGCTTCTAGGATTCTATACTCGAGGCCAGCCCATATTGAGACTTTAGAAACCTCTGAAACAGTTTAGAAGAAATGTTCTTACTTGCTTTTACGGAAGCTCTGTGTTGCTGTCACTCTGATGCAGATAAGCCAGTGCTCCATCCCCATCTGTCCTTGGAGGCGCCTTTCTTCCTTAGATTTCAGGTTGGTTGGTTTTCCTGCACCCTCGAATCTCTAATGGGTTCCAGCAAAGCTATGCTTTTGTAGATCACTAGGCCTTTTCTTGTTGCTAGTGTGGGAATAACTTCCTTTACAGCAGTCTAACAAACTAAATGGATTCCAAACATGACCTTTCTCTTTAAGGGTATGTTACTTTTCCTCATAGCCTACTGGAGAGAAATTAATCATATGGGCCATGCACAGCTGAAGAGGATGCTGGAAAATGTAGTTTGCATTCTACACAGCAATGCATCCAGATAAATATGACCACTCAGGATGTGAAGAACGGTTACTAATGGCGACTAGTAGGCTCGGTTACACCCTGAGTCTTCTCAGTTTTCACATTATTTCCCCCACTTGGCAAACAGGAATACTCAAGTTCAGAGAAGTGGCATCCTTTGTCCCAGTCACAAAGCCCCAGAGCGTCAGTGCTCAGGCATAGATGCTCCATTCTGGGCACAAACCCAGTCAGAGGAAACACTGACAAAGCAGACCCAGGTGGAGCCCTGCAGCTCCTCATAGGTTTCCCTCAGGGCCCATCATGCCTGTGTCTCCCTTCTGAGCTGCCATCTGGTTGGCTTTTCTCCATCAGGCTTTACTGGTATCCAGAGATGTTGTCAACTTTCTGCAAATCTCCAGGTGTCTCAGGGAGCTTGAAAAACTTCTGTAAAGTGTGTGGGCACCTTGAGTGGAGCAGCTGGTCTCAGAGAGAAAGGCCATTTTCCAGAGAAATACAACTGAACCAGGAAGATGGAATGCACCAGGAGATGGTAGAGAACAGCTTCTAGGGGATGACTGTGGGGTGTGGGTCTGATGAAGGCAGCGCCTCTGCCCTGCTGTGAGGGAAGTGTCCAAGTTCTTCACCAGCACCTCCAGTGTTGCACCCGACCTGGCCCCACTGCCCTCTCCAATCTGAGCTCATGTAGACGTGCCTCACCCCAGCTGCACTCCAGTCCTTTTAGTTTGTTTTCTGTTGCATCTGGTGGAACTTTGCAGTTGCCTTCCTTCTGCCTAGATGCTTTTTCTGACGTTCCTTCTTTCCTTCCCATTCTCAGGACAAAGGTCATTTCACAGAGAACTTCTCTGACACTATGAAAGTGGTCTCCCCAGTCATTCTCCATTTCTTCACTGTCTTTGTTTCTGTTGTAGCAACTATCACTATCTAAAATCCTCTTTTTTGGTTACATATTTTGTGTTTGTTGTCTGTTTGTTGCCTGTTTCCTAAGTTCCCTTGTCTGCTCTGATCACCATTTATCAGCAGTGCCTGGACAGTGCCAGGAACACAGTACATGACCAGTCAAACTCTCATGAATGACTGAAGGAACCAGGGAATTATGAAACCTTTTATGAATCTGATGAGGAAGTTCTTCTGGTTTTTCCTCCTTCAATCCCATGCCTTCCTCCCTCCTCCCAGACTGTGGGGAGGCAGCTGCTCCCAGATCATGAGACTGAGGGAAGGGGCAGCTCCTTACCTGTGGTTCCCCCAACGCAATGCTGCTTCTCCCAGCCCAACTGTCTCTTTCCTTTTTGTCTCTCTTCTTCCTTTTTCCTCCATCTGTCCACTGCTTCCCCTACACCCTCCACAGCTCAGCCACTCCCTGAACTTGGGTGAGTAGCCCTCAGTCCCACACTGAAGTTACTGAATGTCCCCCTGAGCCCACCCTCCAGACTCCAGATGGTAGCAGACCCAGACCAGCATCCTCAGTCCTGGGCAATCCCTACTTCCTGGTTAAGAAAAAAATTGATTTTGTCCCCCCTGAGCCTTAAAGCAAATGTGACGTTTGTTAAGCTGAAAGTAACTGTTTTCCCCAAAGCATGCTCAGAAGTATAAAGGCACAGATTTCCAAGCTATCAACTCAGGTGTGTAAAATAACTTGATTCCATTATAACTATAGTTTCTCTCTAGAGCCTTCACCCTGCCTAATGGTAGAAAAAAACAGATTCAATTCCAGGTGAATGGCATTGATTCAGGGTGGTAAGCTGATTTTCTAGACAATTCAGGACTTCCTCCCTCCCGTCTTAGGTGGCTGGTTCACATGGGGTCAGGGTGGGATGCTCGGCCCTCGCCTCCCTGCTGACATCTGCTGACCACACACATTCCGGGTCTGGTCCTAATGGTCCATGTGCCTTTCCTGCTGTCGCGTCCCCGACCCAGCATGTTTTCCTGGGGCCCCATCTCTTCCTGCTCCATAGGAGTCCTCTGTGGGACCCAGGGTGCACCACACCGCCCCCGCCCCCGTTGGGATGCAAAAACCCCAGGGCTGTCTCCCGGGTCCCCTCTACCCTGAAGCCCCACCTGCCAGCTCTTCTCTCCCTGCCCTCACGCTGGCTGTGCGGGGGTCCCTGGGAGGTTGCTGCTTCCAGAATCTCAGGTGGGAAGCAAACCCAAGTCCTCTCTGCATTCAGCCCTCTGATTTATCAGAGGCCGCTCTCCATTTCAGAGGTAACTTTGGGGGAGGGCCTCTCACAGACCCTCCTCTGTGTCTCCTCTTTCTTTCAGATTTCACTCCCCCCACCCAGGGATGACCTTCACCTGTTTGGGGGTGGGAAACCTGGGAGTCCCGAAACAGGAGTGTGGGGGTCACAGTGAGGCCAGGTGCTCCTCGCCCACAGCGTCACAGCCTCAGGTGGCCCCGCAGCAGTCAGCCACTCACGTGGCGAAGGTGGATTTCTGTCCTGGGTCCTGGGTGTGCACAGAACGGTTGGGAGGACTGGACATCAGCACTGGCCACGGACCCCGCCTGGCCAGACGAGGTACCGGGGATCTTTGCTGCTGCTCCAGCACCGAGCACACCTTGGATGCAGGGGGGCCGGGAGGGGGCTTCTGTTTTCTGAGTCAGCTCATAATTCTATGTCTAGAAGTGTGACAAACATGTCCCAGCCCCACATCTCTACTCCACCAGCCCTGGCCGACTCTCCATACACCTCGTGAGCCAAGATGGCGCCCACTCATCCACTTCGGTCGGGGCATAAGAGGAAGCCGCTTAGATCATTTCCTCTCTCAACCTGCCGGTTGAAACTGTGTCATGTGACACAACCTTGCTGCAAGGGCGGCTGGGTCCAAGATGGCGCCCACTCATCCACTTCGGTCGGGGCATAAGAGGAAGCCGCTTAGATCACTTCCTCTCTCAACCTGCCGGTTGAAACTGTGTCACGTGACACAAACTTGCTGCAAGGGCGGCTGGGTCCAAGATGGCGGCCACTCATCCACTTCCGTCAGGGACGTAACCGAAAGCTAATGCGTCACTTCCTCTTTCAGTCGTTGGTCAAAACTGTCATGTGTTAAAACCTTGCTGTGGGGAAGGCTGGGAATTATAGTCTTTATTCTGGACGAAAAAGAGTTCCGCTAAACCCATGGTGCTCTATGGCCACAGCGCACAGGATGGACCAAGGGGTGCATCCAAGCCTGGAGGGTCTTTTCCATTTATAGCTAAATAATTCAAATGAAGGAGGTGGGTACTGAGACAGCGGTTTCAGCTGGGTCCAGGTGATCACCAGCAATGTTAGGAAGACAGATCAGACCGCTGGTTTCAAACAAGCTGTAATTTTGAGTCCATGAGATCCATGAATCACTGGGTGATACAAATCTAAACAAATAAGACAACAGACCCACTAGAAGGGAGCTGGAAATTGTTTCTTAAAACATTTGTGCCACTGCAGGCAGAAGAGCCCACGGAATGCTGATGACATCTTGAAGTAGCTCTTGTGCTACTTCACTCTCTTGAACAGTCATTCACTTTATTATTTGTCACTATGACAGTCAGTTAACGCATTTCCTAGGATCCACGCGTCAGCTGTGCTCCCTCTGCAACGTAAATCCAAACACACCGTTCCCTCAGACAGCCCTTCCCTTCCACGGTCTCTGGCACTGCCTGGTGCATCTCACCGTGGGCAGGTGGGATGCTTTGTCCACCCAGCCATGGTGGGTGGGGATCCAGCCAGCCAGACACCCCCTGAGAACAGTGTGCACACCAGACCAAGACTGTGTGCAGGAAAAGTGTCATCTGAAAGGAGAGTTGGATGCATAGCCATTCTTGCTGAGCAGTCTTGTCTTGCTGAGCCATCGGTAAATGGGCATTCCTCATATCTGCACACACAGAAGTCAACGCTGACTATGGGGGAGGACCGAGCTTCTCTCTCTATGAGCAATTTTCCTGCACAACAGCCTCTCATTTGCCTTTCAGTTCTAGAAACAATTGTCCATCTGAATGTCAGATAAAGATAGAATTGTCTCAAAGATGAAGTCCAGACACGCAATAATGTGTTTCTAGCACTCAGGCATCCACTTCATCTTCCTGAACGAGCATCAGTATTTGTGCAGCCAGACACCTGAGTCTATTCCTGGAGTGGCAGTTCCTGAAAGGGCCCAGACACACACAGATACATGGGCCCAAATCTGGGGTGATGACCTAGAAACTAAACACCCAGGTCTGTTTCCAGTTATACATTTCAGGAATGCCGTCTGCCTAGTACTAACATCACTCTTTGATTTCATGAAGAGAGAAATTGGAGCCAGAGAGTCAGCAATTTTTGGTCTATTCTGGAAGGGGGTGGGGGAGACATCAGAGAAGCACCGGTGTCAAGCTGACTCAGAAACTGACACTGACAAGTGCTCAGTGATCTCCAAGAAGCATCAGGCCGATACCTGTTGGGGTCCAGGATGGACCAAGCCCATCAGAGTGCTTCCCTGAGATTTTCCAAGGTGGAACACATACAGTGTGTATTTCTCCAGTGGCCGTGACTCCATGACATGAGGCTCAGGGGCTGGGGACTCCCAGGTTTCCTGCCTCCTGGGGAAGCTGGTCCAGCTCGGCAGAGGGTACAGTCAGAGCGGGGAGGGGAGGGGACACGGTGGTGTCCCCTTGTCTGGCACCTGCTCCTCCCGAAGCTCATGCCTGTCTGCCCTCTGTAGTTGCCGGCCCACCCGACTCAGGTAGGATCCAGGTGGGACCAGATGGCGCACCCAACATGCGTGACTGAGGAGTCTGGAGGCATCCTCAGAGGAGCAGGCAAGCGAAGGGGACCCGCAGGAACACGGAAGCACCCCTGGGCCTCGCAAGAGTGGGGAGTCTTTATCCTGGGCTTGTCTGAGTGACGAGGGAGGAAGCAGGTTTTCTGGGAGCCGGGGAGAGCTGTAGGCTGGGGAGAGCGGCTGCAGGCAGGATCTGGGACCTTAGAGAAATGCAGCCTCCGTCAGAGCCACAGGCCAGCCGACAGAAGCAGCAATTCCCCAGCCCCCCTCTCCTGCTGCCCTCCAGTCTCCTGCCCCCCAACTGGCTGAAGCCAAGCAGGAGCTGAAGAGCTGCTTTCAGGCCGACTTGGGACCAGCCTCCCTGCACAGAGCAGGGCAGGGAAGAAGGAAGAGCGGAACAGGAGGGGCACAGAGAACAACCAGTTCAGAACCCTTCTTCGTGGTCCTTGACCGACAAAGGCCCCTTGACCTCTGGCATTTGGAATTGTTTCTGTTGCCCGAAACCGGGAGTTCTGACTACTCAGTGTATTTCGATGACTCGCTACTGGACCACAGTCTGATCCAGGACTGTACTGGCCCAGAACCTGGTATACAGTACGTGCGCAAGAACATCTATGGAATGGCTGGTTGGGTGGACAATAAAATCTCACGTTGATGCTACAGGGGACAAGACTCTGATGGATAATCCCTGCCCGGGTGTATGACCTTCTACCCCGTCCTTAGGTGAGAAAAGCATCTTTGCCACGTTCTGCTGTCCCAGAGCGAGGGAGAGGTGAGGCCGGCAGTCAGCCTCTCCTTTGCAGAGACTACGACCCAGCAGGGCACCGAGCTCTTAGTGGTTCATCAGTGACTATTTTACATGAAAGAAGAAAAGGGCATGAGTGACTGCTTCCGTGTCCATTGCAAACCATGTGCGCCTCCTACAGAATTGCCCCCGATGCTAGGACTTCAGAGGGGCGGTTCCTTGGGAGTGTCATGACACAGTGGCCCCTCATTCCATGATCCCACTCCTCACTAACCGGACTAGACGTCTAGACACGAGCCAGCCTCAGGCCCTGGACACCAGTCACCCGTCTGCCTAGCAGACAAACCCACCGCTTTGAGCACAGGCTCAGCCTGGCTGTGTTCCTGCTCACACTGCGGGGCTTGGTGCCTGTGTCCTGCTGGAGAAGCGCTGCTGGGAGCTGGAAAGGGGCAGACCAATCAGTTCGGTTTCAGGGTAAAAGCTGGGAGAAACGCTGAGTTCCTGGCAGGTGGCCCTGATTCTCGGGGAGAAGTGTACAACTGTGTCCTGAAGGGAGTATTGATTGCTCTGATTGAGCCTGGAGTCTGGAGTGTGTGTGATCAAGGTCTGCAGAGCCTCGCCCAATCTTCGAGGCAGTTCCTGTAGCAGAGCGAGTGTGCTTGCTGTGGAAAATCCTCCATGCCTGGACAGCCTGTGACCCAGTCTCCCACCCCCACCTCTGCGCAGGGGCAGCCGTGTTGTCGGCCCCATTCCCTCTCCCCTGTGCTCTTTGCATAGGAAGGATCCTTCCACTACAGAGGAGGACACAGGATTTATCCCAGCACATTTCAGCGGGAACCTGCCTGGCATGCTCTCTCCTTTGTGCATTAAGCAAGATGGTTTGAGCTCCACGCAGAACTCAAAGCTGAGCTCGGCTCAGGACAGATTCTAAGAGCTGCTGAGTGCTGGGCATCTCCCTGGGAGGACATGTGGTCAGCCTGGCCATGCTCCTGAAACCACAGATCCTGGGACTGCTCCCCCCACCATGCTTTCCTCTGGAGTGTGAGCTGGCCCAGGCCGGGGGCTGTAGGGAAAACAGGGAGGCTCAGAGGTGGTACCTGGATAACTAGGGAATCTCTCATTCCAGGCCCCTCCAGGTGCAAGAGACAGAAAACCCGATGCCAACTAGCCTCAGTAGGAGATTGACCGACTCCGCTAACTGAGCAGAGTGAACAAAATCAGGGAACGTTGGATCGGAACTTCAAAACCTAATGTCAAGTTCCTGTTTTCTCTGTCCATCCTGAGGTTCCATATTCTTTGTTGGTTAATATAACCCCAACTCCTCCCTGAAGGTGGCTGCTGTACTGGTTTAACGACAACCCCTGTACTAGTTTATGTAACCGCAGCCCCTGTACTGGTTTATGCGACCGCAGCCCCTGTGCTGGTTTATGTGACCACAGCCCCTGTATTAGTTTATATAATGACAATCCCTGTATTAATATATATAATGACAGTTCCTGTATCAGTTTATATAATGGCAGTTCCTGTTTTAGTTTATATATGGCAGCCCCTAAACTAGTTTACATAACAATTCCTGCATTATTTTACATAACGACAGTTCCTATATTAGTGTATATTAACGGCAGCCCCTGTATTTATATAATGACAGTTCCTGCATTAGTTTATGTAACAACAGTCCCTGTATTAGTTTATATATGGCAGTCCCTAAACTAGTTTATATAATGACAATTCCTGCATTATTTTACATAACGACAGTCCCTGTATTAATTTACAGAACGACAGTCCTGTATTTATATAACGACAGCGCTTGGACTAGTTTATGTAACGACAGACCCTGTGCTAGTTTATGTAACGACAGTCCTTGTACTAGTTTATATAATTAAAGCACCGGTATTACTTTACATAACCACAGCACCCCCGCAGGTGGCTGCCCCATCTCCAGGCCACATGCCCAGGTTCAGATCCCGCAGGAAAGGGGCTCGTTCTGGGGCCGCCCACACAGCTCCCACGACTGTGATTGGACGGACATGAGTCCTAAGCACACTCTCTCAGCCAATCACATGAGTCCTGGCACTCGGGGCTCTGATTGGCAGGCCAGGCAGAGGGTGGGAACTGGTTCACAGGCTGGGCACTGGGAAGTCGCAGGGCCGGACACTGGGCACTGGCTCTTCTCACGTGCTCTCTAGGCTGAGCTCCCGTCCTGGGAAACCAGGAGCTCTCCGAGAAGCTGAGACCCAGCCTGCTACCCTCACAAGGAAACAGTGTAGCTTCTGGTTCCCCAGGCCTCTGGACCCCCGGCTGAGACCCCACCTCGGGAGAAGCCCGTACAGAGGGACTGAGTGGGGATCAGGGCTCGGCCCCGGGGGGAAATGGGCCTGGGACACCCCTGGCGTGGGCTTACAAGGATTCCCTGGGAAGGAGGCCATCAGGCAGGTGCTCACACTGCGGACTGGGCGTGAGGCACACAGACCCGACCCCCTGCTGGCCGCTGCACCTGTCGGTGGTTGTCAGCGGCGTGCATGTCCTGGCCCACTTGCCACCCTGGGGACCCGCGGGTGGACGGCCTCAGGGGCGGTCAGGTGGCTGTGGCCCGAGGCGAGGGCCCGCCGTAATCGCTGCCTCAGTTCAGATGGACACCCGCGACTCAGGAGTGCGAGGGTCCCAGGATGAGATGTCCCCCGGGGCTGTGGACCAAGCCCAGGCTGCAGGAGGACCTGCGCGGTGTGGGTCCGGGACGCGACGTGCTACGACGTGCGGATCCAGGACGGAACTTGTGCTGTGGTGGTCCGGGATGCGATGTGCGCCCTGCGGATCCGGGACCAGACGTGAGACCTACAGATCTGACAGGTGACGTCGGATGGGTGATACAGCGACGCGCCGTGTGCCCCGCGTGTCTGAGAGAGGACGCAATGCGCACCCAGAGCCCACCGCGCAGCCGCACCTGGAACAAGGCGGGAAAGCGCCCCAGGAGCTGCGGCGTGGCGGGAAGGGGCTGTGGATGGAAACACCAGCTCCTGTGACTGTGGCTTGGAAGAGGGGCCACGGGTGAAGCTAGTGGCCATTTCAGGTGTTGAGAGTTGAGGAGGCTTGAGTAGGAGCCTTACCCGCAGAGCAGACGGAAGCAGGTGACGACCCGAAGGCAGGTGAAGAGCGCCCAGCAGAATCGCGCGTGCCCTGCACTTGCCCGTGGGGTCACAGGACGGGGTGATACTCAGCCTCTGTGAGTCCGGGACTCAGGGGGGGATACGGGCTCAAGGGCCAGGTAAGAAGACAACCACGGATGACTGAGGTAGTGGTGCTCAAGAAAGGGAAGGAAGAAAAAAGTAAAACCTTTTAGAGCGCAAGGTCATATTAACACAGAAGGAGAAAGGGCGCAAGGTCATATTAACACAGAAGGAGAAAGGGCGCACGGTCATATTAACACAGAAGGAGAAAGGGCGCACGGTCATATTAACACAGAAGGAGAAAGGGCGCACGGTCATATTAACACAGAAGGAGAAAGGGCGCGAGGAAAACAGAGCCGAGCCACGGGGCCATATATTTGAGAAACAGCCGGAACAAAAATACCCTTAGGATGAGTTAAGGAGGAAAGCACTGATGTGGAAGCAAAAGGAAGTGCAAGATGTCTCTAATTTGTGTTCCTCAAGAAGAGAAAAAGGAAAAAGAGAAGTAAAATACCCAGACTTGTAGTTTAAGAGAGCTTTTCTGAAGTCAAAGAGAGGCTGAATCCACAGACTGCAAGGATGTTGTGTATTCCAGATAAAATCCATATGGGCTCATCAACCCCAGGGTATGTTCTAGTTTTACCAGACTTCACAGAAAAAGAAACATTTCTCCAAATTTCAGGCAGCAATAACAGCAACATCAAGGCACTTTTAGGGCAAATTTGGAGTTGCTCAGACTTTCTGGAGCAAAATGAAACATTTGAAATGCAGCCATTGTGACTGGAGGGAAGTGAGTGGGAGGGGGGTGTAGAATGAATTCAAAGGAGGGCAGGGCCCAGGTCATGTTAGAGATTTTAAGTTGCAAGAAGAGATTTAGATTTTGATGTTCAGCACAGTGAGAAGGATTCAGGAGCTGCTGTTGCTGTGGCCCAGGCAAGAGATGGTAGTGATGGGGGGACTAGGGTGACCGCAAGGGAGACAGGGAGAGATGGACACATTCAGTGCCTATATTGGAAGTAGATTCAGCTGGACTTGGTGCCATGCTGTGTGGGGGTGGCAGCAGGGGGAGCAGGGTAGGAGAGAGCGCGGGAGTGAGGATTTTGAATGGAGCAGTTTAGTTGTGGTGGCACCATCTTGCTGAGGGGCAGGCCCAAAGAGGAACTGTCTTGAGCGCAAAGAGTTTGGTTTTGGGCATGTTAAATTGGAGATGTCAGGAGTGAGAGTAACATAATCAACAGGTAATACTCTCACAGGAACCTGCTAATAAGAAGGGGCACTTTTGTGATCAGGACACGTGTGATTCAGTCAGTATATACACCGGTGCTGGAGTGCCCCGCTAGAAATTGTAGTGTGACATTGAGTGCGCACTGTGTCGTGGTGGAGAAAACCCAGGACAGAGATCCGGACTGAAACACACACAGGCGTCATTGGGCTGGGGTGGTGCTCACTGCCTGAAACTGGATGACATTCATAGGCATGTAGAAAGGAAAGTCGAGATCCTAGGACCAAGCCCTTGGGGGCACACTGACATTGAGAAATCAAGAAAGGAACAGGAGCGAGCAAAGACTGAGCCGGAGGGATAAGAAGAAAACCATTGTGAGTTAGTGTGGAAGCTAGGCAAGGGGCATGTTCAGGGCGGGGCGGTCAGCTGAGTCGGGCTCTGTTAAGAGCAGTAGGATGGAGACAGAAGCAAACCATTGGTTTGGCGACATAGCGGTGCCAGGTGGCTTTGACAAGAGTAGTTTCGGTAGGAGTGGGAATTAGGCACTTGGCTGAAGAGGGTAAAGAAGTACAGGAGGTGAGGATGCAGAGACCATCACCATAGACAGTTTGACCGGGAAGCTGTAAGACGTAAGGTGGGAGCTGGAGAGAGGAGAAATCCAAGAGGGGGTTCCCATTTTTTAAGATGGCGGGTCAGGAGCACGTTTGTCTGCTGGTAGGACACATTCAGAGTGGAGGGAGAAGCTGATGCTGGTGCAGCAGAGGGGAGGGTTACCAGAGAAGGGTTTTTGGGGAGGCTGAAGGAGGTGGGGTCCAGGGCATGAGCGAGGGATTGGATGCCGCAAGGGGAAGGCACAGACCAAACATTACACCAAGAGAAGGTGGGAGGCATGGGTGCGCGGGAGGGTAAATTTGGTGGTGAGAAGCTGGGGAAACTACTAATTGTTTCTGTGTTTTCCACGAACTCTGAGCCCAGGTGATCAGCAGAGATTGGAGAAGAGAAGGCATGTGGGAAGCTTGAGGACAGAAGGGAAAGTGAAAACGTTTCTGAGAATGGAAATGAACCTTGTCGGAGACGTGCAGTGGTGCAATTTGAGATCCAAAGACTCGAATTGACAACGAGACCAGTTAGCACAGAGTGTGGGGCACGTGCAGGTTAAGTGGGGAGCTGGATGTAAATCGAGTGAGAGCAGCGGAGGGAGGGGGGCAGGGCAGCTGGTGGTGTCTGCTGAGCATGAATCTAAGGTGAGCTGGGCAGTGAGGGCACAGGGAGACATCGACAGGGAGGACTCGGTAGACACCGATGTTCTCACGGGGACAGCACGGCCAGACTCTGGGCTGAGGGCACTACATCCGTGGAGTGAACGGTCCTGAAATAGTTGTAAACAAGACCCGGGGGTGGAGAGGTTATTCACGATGGCAGGGTCACAGGAGGTGGGGCAAAGGGAAAGGTGTCAAGGAATGAAGACCAACAAACGGAAAGGACCATCCACTTGTCACTTGTAATGTGTTTAAGAACAAGTGACGCGCACACACAGTGTTGGATGTCAGGACAGCTGTGACCTGGGGGAGGAGGGAAGGGTGGCGACTGGGAGGTGCGGGTGGGGGCTTGGGGGTGGGAGCTGCTGAGGTTCTGTGTCTTGATCCCGCACCACTTGCCCGGGTGCGTTCACTTCGTGAAAATTCCTCACGCTATTAACTTATGATGTGTGCACTTTCCTGTTGGAAAGTTGAATTCCGTAATTCGATATGGAATTAAACATAAACAACAAAAAGTAAAGGAATATGAAGACAGGGTTATGTCAGTTACGGTGCAAGTTACCCCAGCTGTCCCTCCCCCTCCTCTGTGTTTGACTTCTTCCTACACACACCCACACCCAGACACAGAACTGTGGACCTCCTGGATACCTTCTGAATATTTGTTGTTTCGTTTCTTATAATTAAGTCTTTAATCAGTTTTTCATTAGTAGCATCAACAGGGGATTACATTTAAAACTGAGTATTTTTAGTGGCCCAATATGCTGTGGACTCTAATTGTTCTGTTTGCAGGGTTATTTGAGAATTTATTGAATACGTCCATTAATAACCCGGCCAAGTGACGCGTCCGGTCCAGGGACCCGGGGTTAAGGTCGCTTTCTTTCAGTCCTCTCTGCATGACGGTCACTAGGTGTAAAACCTCCTCTGGAGGTGAATGTCAAGGATGTAAAGTGCAGGCCCTTTGTGAAGGGGAGGTGGGCTCCCATTGGTCCGGCAAATGTTCCTCTTTTTGTCGTCCAGATGGCCCCAGAGTGGGGCCTCCCACTCTTCCCGCTGTGTCCGCGCTCAGGGTAGACAATGCGCCCCTTTGTGTTTCTTGGAGCCCAGAGGTTCGGGCTGGAATGCTGCTCCGTGCCCAGCCTGGCAGGCACGATGCCTGCAGGCGGCTCTGATGATTGACATAAACCATCCCCCTCCTCCAGGGCGCAGAGGGTTCCGAGCCACAGCCCAGCTCCCTTTTCTGGAATCCAGAGTCTCCCCCACATCCCCTGAGAGCTGGGGGAGGTCTGTGTTCCACAACAAAAGTGTCTGAGATGCACAATCCCACTCAGTTGTGCAGAATATGATTACCTTCCTCTCTCTCGAACTGGATCCTGCTGGTCTCTAAAAGCCCCACTTCCCCCCCTTAATCTCATCATCGTGATTTCTACCTTTATCAGTTTTCTCCAGGATAACCCAATCACTTGGGTTTAAAACAGTCATTTTGGAGAAAATTTCCAATCAGGATTAAGGTTTACATTCAAGTTCAAACTCCAGATCAGGCTGCTCTGTCTCAGGGCTGTTTTCTCCTCTGCTTCTCTTGGGTGTAAAAGCCTGGGGAGCTAGGGAGGTAAAGCAGATAAAACACAGGACTCCCATTTACGTTCGATTTCCAGGCAGTTTATTTTTATTATAAATATGTCCTAACAATTTCACAGAACATTTTTCCACTAACAAGTACGTATATTATTTGCCAAAAATGCACACTGAACGGCACATCCTTTATTTGTTGAGTCAGGCCACCCTACCTCTCCCTCCCCCCTCCCCCACCTCACCGACATGGCTTCCAAACCTTCTGGCTGTGCGGGGCGGCTCAGCCCCCTTGAGCTGGGCATCAGAGCCAGGGTGATCCGAGTCAGCATCCTCCCCTGACATAGGGAGACTGCACCGCTCAGCTGCCGGGACGGAGGAACACTTTGGGGGGGGGATGCAGCGAGCAGCAGAGATGGGTCAGCTGGTCGGGACGTGCCTCTCCCCTGCCCCAGGCTCTGTTGAAGCCCCTTTGCTGGGCACCCCTGTGATTGCGTCTGCCTCCCCCAGGGGGCCGTGTGCATCGTGAGCTCAACAGCACGTTTGGGTCTCTCTCCGCATGGCTGGGTGGTGGGTGTGAGGTTGGGGTGCCTCTCACAGGGGCTGTGGGGCAGACTGGCCTGGGGTGAGCAGGTCACTTCGAGAGAAGTGGTGGGTCCCGGAGGTCACAGGGAGTGGCACACCCTTGTGTTGACCTTCAGGAAGGTCACCTTCAGAAGACCACGCAGCCACTGCCCTTTGGGTTTCTCAGGAACCCGGCAGGGAGGCCCTCTGAGACCAGGAGGTGTGTGGGGCACGGGGAGCAAGGTGCAGAACTACGTCGCCCATGGAGAGCAAGACATGGGGCGTCGGGTGGAGAACTGTCACCTGTGGGGACAGCCTGGGTCAGGGCCCCAGGGCACGGCCAGAGGTCAAACCTAGCCGATTTCTCCTGGCCACTGTTAAGGCTTTGCCCCTTGACGCCTCCTGATGCCTTTATACTCAAAGCTGCCACCTCGGACGCGGGTTTCAACCGACTTTGGAACTCCGAGGCTGGGGGTGTTCACTGGGGACACTCCAAGTGGGGATGGGTGGGGCTGAAGGAGGTGACCCGGGTCACACAGTACGAGCTTCTCGGGTGTGAGGGGCTCCAGCAGATATTTAAACGCACACCAGTGTGCACAGCAACCTCACTCCAGTAGCTAGATGTGCAAGCAGGCCCAGTGTGCCCCAATGGACGAATGTGGTCCATGCGTACAGTGGAACATTATTCCGCCGGACGACGGAGGGACATTCTGATGCTACAACCAACAAAAACACAACTACGTCTGATTGCACTTGTGTGAGGCGCCCGAGAGTCAGTCTCTTGGACACAGAGTCGGGGGTGGGAGCCAGGGGCTGGGGGGTTAGTGCTCCAGGCCCCGGGGACGACACAGTGAGGGTGGTGATGGTTGCACGACCATGTGACTGTGCTTCACGCTGCTTGAGTGCGCGCTCAAAACTGCGGAGGTGGTAGGTTTTATGTCATGTGCACTTGGCCACAATTAAAAGTAACTTCCAGAAGAGAACAAAAGCTGGTATTCTCGTAGGTCTCTGGTGGCATCGCCTGTCTCACGTAGATGGGCGCAGGGCTTTTAATTTCATTTCTTCTCCATTTCTATCCATTTTCCAAACATCCTACAATGAATCACTGTAATATGCAGACAAAATGTAAGCGACACTGTGGGAGGTCACATGGGAACGTGCTCTGTGCCTTAGCTTAAAAGGCCGCGTCACGTGCCCGCCAGAGCTGCCTCGGCAGATGGGGCCACAGCCCAAAGTCTCTTCCTAGACCAAGCGGTCAGGGACCCTCACACACCAAGCAAGTGTGCCGGTCGCATGGGAGCCCGTGTGCCGCAGCTCAGGCGTTCCCTGACTGGCGCTGGCAGCCAGCGGGGACGGAAGACCACGGAGCAGGCAGGCGGCGGGCCAGCTCTCCCCACCCCACCCCCGTCTGCGGCAGGTGCAGCCTCCCTCCCCCTTAGAAGCAGTGTTGAGCTGCGCCGTCACTTCTGTCCCCTCTGAGACCCCGCAGGTGGAGAGGGGCACCTGCACAAGGTCCCAGCAAAGAGTCCCAGCTCCACTCTGTGGACCAGGATGGCGCTGCTTAGAGGGCGGTCCTCGCGCACACGGGGCCTCACCCGGTCCAGGCCTGTGCGGCCTGTTGCACCGGCTGAGCCGACCCCGTGAGTGTCCCACCGTCTCAGGCTGCCCCAGACGGGGACACTCTGTTATGGGGCGAGTGGGTCATCGCAGCACCTGTGGGAGAGGCCAGACCCACCAAGCCTCTGGAAATGCAGTTCTCAAAGCCAGTCACGCAAAGACCTCACCTAAATCTGAATGAATCATCAAAACCCTTGTCCCTGAGCTACTCTCCATCAACTGAGCAGAAGTGCAGTGACCGGGGGGCGGGGGAGCACTTCTTGAGGAACCCCAGGTTACATGTCCCCTTCCCAGTCCTCAACCCACGCACCCTCCTGCACGGCATTTTGAGAAAGCACACCTGGCCACACACCCTACACCCACACACGTGTGCACACACAACACACAGTTCTCTGCCATATGACTCAGTATCCAAACCGTGACAATCCCAAGACTGAAAGGGCCACTCTTTCTATTTACCCCACGTCCACAGATGGCCACCGGGACTGTCCTGGGAGTATGTCCTCCCCCCGCAGAGGGTCCTTCATGCTCCGGTTCCTGCCATTTTCACCTCCTCTCCCTCTTGCATTCCAGCCATACCGGCCTCCTCCTGCTGCCTCAGGGCCTTTGCACGTGCCCTTCCTGTGACCTGAGCCGCCGTCTCCTGTCCTGGCTCCTTTCTACTCATCTTTTAGGTCTCAGCTGAAGTGTCCCTGCCTGGGAAGTGCAGTCACTGCCCCTCCATGTCCATCCTTCATTTCCGGCTACCTCGACGGGCTGGTCGTGTTTCCTTTCTAGCACATACCACAATTTGTAATGACCTACTGGTTTCATGTGATTATTTGTTCAGTGTAGAACTTCTATAGACTGTGAGCTCTGTGCAGAACAAATAATCCTTCTTGCCCGGTGTCCACCACAATGCTGCCACTGGATGGATATTTGTGGAATGCTTGAATGAGTTTGTTACAACACCTTTCCTTTATGGGGGCAGAAACTGAGGCCCAGACAGAAGGGATCAGGTCACCTCCTAAGGATCAACATGGGTCTTTCCGCCTAAGCTTGGCCCCTCACAGACTGAGCAGGAATCTGGGCTCCTTCCCTGGAGGGCAGTGAATCCACATTGACTTGAGCAGAGCAGTCCCCCACTCATCGCCCTCTGCCCTCTGCCCGGTGTGTGTGTGTGTGTGTGTGTGTGTGTGTGTGTGTGTGTGTGTGTGTGTGTGTGTGTGTGTGTGTGTGTGTGTGTGTGTGTGTGTGTGTGTGTGTGTGTGTGTGTGTGTGTGTGGAGGGGGGTAGGAAACGTGGTCCCCGCCCGCACAGGACAGGTGGAGAGATAGCAGGCGCTCCCTGAGGCCCGGTTCTGGTGATGGGGTTTGGGGCTCAGTCCAAGCCTGACGTGCTGGGTGCTGGTGAGAGGCACAGCCGAGTCCCCGGAGGGCTGATGGAATGGCAGCCCAGAGCCCCGATTCAGCACCCCCAAGCCCGAGGGCTCCTAAACCGCAGGAGGTCCCATCCAATAAACCCAGAATAGCAGGGGGGTTAATGAGCCTGTGAATGAGAGTTTATCTTGGCAGAACAGGGAACTGCAGCATGACGGCAGTGTGGAAAAGACCATTAGTAGGAACACGGAGAGTAGAAAATCAGCGCCGCCCCCCCACTAGAGTCCCCAGAGCCCACCCCATAGCCAGTCCCTCGGGAGGCCCGCAGGTGGCCCCGAGGCTATCAGCCAGATTTTCAGTTGGCGGCGGCAGCAGTGACCCACTTTGGATAAGAAGCCATTTCTCTTTCCATCAACCACATCGAATCTGTCAGTTTGAGTGAATGTTCCTTCCTGCCAGTTGCTGTGTTTTAGCTAATTCTTTCCTTTTTTCAGTAACTGTACTAGTTCAGGCCCATTTCAGCAGCGAGTGACAGACTCTAAGTCAAACTGGCTTAAGTGAAAAAGCCTACGGACATGAGAGGAGTTTACTGTAGACCCCAGGAGTGTCTGGGCTTGCTCTCCTCTCATCTCTGCTGTTCTCTGAGCGGGGATTCTCCTGCAGGTGGCCGGAGCCAGGGTCGGGACGTTTGGTTGCTGCCTCGCCCGCCCGTGACAACAAAGCCGGCACCTCTTGAGGCTGCTGGTCCTGCCTGCAGAGGTGCTGGCTGACTCGGGCCTCCAAGAAGCCCGGGACGATTCCGTGTGGGCAAAGCTTCCTCTTTATAGATTCTGCACAAAGTCTCCTGGGGACCTGGGAAGGGAACACGGCTTCCGTGGTGCCACTGAGTCCTGCATGGAGACAATTCTGTAGAAGCGTGAACTGAATCTAATTTCCCAACCCCGGGCTTTTGGTAACCTACTCAAAGGAACACATTTTCCTCGAATTGCAAATTAGTGTGCTGGGACGGGTCAGGGAGTGATGTTTTTGGAATGGGTTAAAAGTGATCTTTTGGGTCTCCTGGGTGGCTCAGACGGTTGAGCGTCTGCCTTCAGCTCAGATCATGATCCCAGGGTCCTGGGATCGAGCCCCGCATCGGGCTCCTGGCTCAGTGGGGAGTCTGCTTCTCCCTCTCCCTCTGCCGCTCCCACTGCTCATGCTCTCTCTCTATCTCTGTGTCTCAAATGAATAAATAAAATAAAAAAAAGTGATCTTTCAAAACATGATAATGTCAGACAAGTCTCTCACTCACTGTACAAAGTTTGTTTATAAGTGCTGGAGAGCAGCGTCTGTCCCCCAGGGCACCCCAGAGACCCCCTACTTCCCTCCATGTTCCAGACGTGGCATCCCAGACTGCACGATGGTGGAATGAGTGAAGTCCTTCCCTGCAAGGGCTCCGGGGTTTTCTCATCCACATATGAAAGCACCACGCTGTGTCCCACGGCCTGCAGGGCCCTGCATGGCACAGCCCCTGCTTGCCTCCTTGATTCAAGGGCCCGCTATCCCTCTGCAGATTCTGCTGCAGCCCCTCTGACTTTCCTGCTCTTTCTTGAACACAGCAAGCTCACGTCTACCTCAGGGCCTTTGCACTTGCTGTTCTGTTTGCCTGAATACTGTTCCCCATCCTTCCAGTCTCAACTTGTGTCACCTCCTCAGGGAGGCCTTCCCTGACCTCCTGTCACACTCTCATCACCCTCTTTCATTTGCTTCACATATTTGTCACCAAGAATACTTGCCTATTTGTTTAGAGTGTAGTTTCTGAGTCCACTGATTCCAGAACCATAAGCCTTCTCTAAGTGTCTGCATCACCACTTCCCGTGTGACCTTGGGAAAGTGACTTGGCCTCACTGTGCCTCAGTTTTTCATTTATCAGTTGGGGCAATGATAGCACCTACCTCAGGTGTTAGGGCATCAGTTGGCTGATTTAGTCCAGGTCAGGTTTTTAGAATAGTGTCTGGTGCATATAAGTGCTATGTAGGTGTTTACCTATATGATTACTCCTCTGTTGCTTCCCCTGCTGCTGCTCACACTACCACCACCACCACCACCACCACCATCACCACCATCACCACCACCACCACCACCACCATCATCACCACCATCATCACCATCACCATCACCACCACCACTATCACCATCATCACCATCACCACCATCATCATCACCATCATCACCACCTTCACCACCACCACCACCATCATCACCATCACCACCACCACCACCATCACCATCACCATCATCATCGTCATCATCATTTCATTACAAAAATATAAACTCAGGGAGAGCACTCTCCCCAGTGTCTAGGACGTGCCTGGCATGGAAGTATTTATGGAATGAATGTGGAGTTATTGAATGAAAACGTGCAAATACTCCAGTTGCAGTGGGAGTCAGCTGCAATGCCAACATAAATGGAATAAACTGCTGATTGCTGGAGTCTGGACGTTTTAGGATTAAAAATAACAACCACTCTTCTGCCCACTCTGGAAGCTCTTCCAGCCTTGCCTGCACCCCTGGCACCTCTGAGTCACACGGGGCTCTATGCTGCCTCATTGATTAAGTGTCCAGGCCCATTAAATGATGTATTTTACATCAATACCATCCTGCCCTGGGAGCAGACCTGGGCAGGAGAGCTCTCTAAATAAAGACATCTAATGATGGGTGTGTGACCCTGGGCCAAGGGAAGTGGGGGAAGGAGCTTCGTTTTCATTAGTGGAGGCCAGAAGAGGCCCCGCAGGAGGTGTGGGGCTGGAGCCTGCGTTGCGCTCTGAGCCAAAGAAGCCTGGCTCATAAAGCTGCCTGTGGGCTCTGCTGGGCCGCAGGTTTTTGAGTGGATTTGGGGTGAGTAGTCCTAGGCCACTCAGAGCTACAAAGGAGGATGAGAATCTCAGGCCTTGACTTTCAGCGTCTGCTTGGAGGCTGCTTTGGGGCAGCCCTCCCGCCATGCCCAGCAAAGGGAGGGACTCAGATGATTTGCTTATAACATTCAGCACATCGGGTTACAATGGGAATCTGGGTTCTTTTTTTTTTTAATCTTTATTTTTTATTGTTATGTTAATCACTGTATCTTACATCATTAGTTTTTGGTGAAGTGTTCCATGATTCATTGTTTGTGCATAACACCCAGTGCTCCACGCAGCATGTGCCCTCTTTAATACCCATCACCAGGCTAACCCATCCCCCTACCCTCCTCCCCTCTAGAACCCTCAGTTTGTTTTTCAGAGTCCATCGTCTCTCATGGTTTGTCTCCCCGTACGACTTACTCCCCTTCATTCTTCCCCTCCTGCTATCTTCTTCTTTTTCTTTTTTCTCAACATATGTTGCATTATTTGTCGCAGATCTGTACTTCTGCGACTCAACAGTCTTGCAAAATTCACAGCGCTCACCATAGCACATACCCTCCCCAATGTCTATCACCCAGCCACCCCATCCCTCCCACCCCCCACCACTCAGCAACACTCAGTTTGTTTCCTGAGATTAAGAATTCCTCATATCAGTGAGGTCACATGATACCTGTCTTTCTCTGATGGACTTATTTCACTCAGCATAACACCCTCCAGTTCCATCCACGTCATTGCAAATGGCAAGATCTCATTCCTTTTGATGGCTGCATAATATTCCATTGTGTATATATACCACCTCTTCTTTATCCATTCATCTGTCGATGGACATCTTGGCTCTTTCCACAGTTTGGCTATTGTGGACATTGCTGCTATAAACATTGGGGTGCACGTACCCCTTCGGATCCCTACATTTGCATCTTTGGGGTAAATACCCAGTAGTGCAATTGCTGGATCGAACGGTAGCTCTATTTTCAACTGTTTGAGGAGCCTCCATACTGTTTTCCAGAGGGGTTGCACCAGCTTGCATTCCCACCAACAGTGTAGGAGGGTTCCCCTTTCTCCGCATCCCCGCCAACATCTGTCGTTTCCTGACTTGTTCATTTTAGCCATTCTGACCGGTGGGAGGTGGTATCTCATTGAGGTTTTGATTTGGATTTCCCTGATGCCGAGCGATGGTGAGCACTTTTTCATGTGTCTGTTGGCCATTTGGATGTCTTCTTTGGAAAAATGTCTGTTCATGTCTTCTGCCCATTTCTTGATTGGATTATTTGTTCTTTGGGTGTTGAGTTTGATAAGTTCTTTATAGATTTTGGATACTAGCCCTTTATCTGATATGTCATTTGCAAATATTTTCTCCCATTCTGTCGGTTGTCTTTTGGTTTTGTGGACTGTTTCTTTTGCTGTGCAAAAGCTTTTTATCTTGATGAAATCCCAATAGTTCATTTTTGCCCTGGCTCCCCTTGCCTTTGGCGATGTTTCTAGGAAGAAGTTGCTGCGGCTGAGGTCGAAGAGGTTGCTGCCTGTGTTCTCCTTTAGGCTTTTGATGGACTCCTGTCTCACGTTTAGGTCTTTCAACCATTTGGAGTCTATTTTTGTGTGTGGTGTAAGGAAATGGTCCAGTTTCATTCTTCTGCATGGGGCTGTCCAATTTTCCCAACACCATTTGTTGAAGAGACTGTCTTTTTGCCATTGGACATTCTTTCCTGCTTTGTCAAAGATAAGTTGACCATAGAGTTGAGGGTCCATTTCTGGGCTCTCGATTCTGTTCCATTGATCTATGTGTCTGTTTTTGTGCCACTACCATACTGTCTTGATGATGACAGCTTTGTAATAGAGCTGGAAGTCCGGAATTGTGATGCCGCCAGCTTTGCTTTTCTTTTTCAATATTCCTCTGGCTATTCGGGGTCTCTTCTGGTTCCATAGAAATTTTAGGATTATTTGTTCCATTTCTTTGAAAAAAGTGGATGGTATTTTGATGGGGATTGCATTGAATGTGTAGATTGCTCTAGGTAGCATTGACATCTTCACAATGTTGGTTCTCCCAATCCATGAGCATGGAACATTTTTCCATTTCTTTGTGTCTTCTTCAATTTCTTTCATGAGTATTTTATAGTTTTCTGAGTACAGATCCTTTGCCTCTTTGGTTAAATTTATTCCTAGGTATCTTATGGTTTTGGGTGCAATTATAAATGGGACCGACTCCTTGATTTGTCTCTCTTCTGTTTTGTTGTTGGTGTATAGGAATGCCACTGATTTCTGTGCATTGATTTTATATCCTGCTACCTTACTGAATTCCTGTATGAGTTCTAGCAGTTTTGGGGTGGAGTCTTTTGGGTTTTCCACATACGGTATCATATCATCTGCAAAGAGTGAGAGTTTGACTTCCTCTTTGCCGATTTGGATGCCTTGGATTTCTTTTTGTTGTCTGATTGCTGTGGCTAGGACTTCTAATACTCTGTTGAATAGCAGTGGTGAGAGTGGACATCCCTGCCGCGTTCCTGACCTTAGGGGAAAAGCTCTCAGCTTTTCCCCATTGAGAATGATATTCGCTGTAGGTCTTTCATAGATGGCTTTTATGATATTGAGGTATGTACCCTCTATCCCTATACTCTGAAGAGTTTTGATCAAGAAAGGATGCTGTACTTTGTCAAATGCTTTTTCTGCATCTATTGAGAGGATCATATGATTCTTGTTCTTTCTTTTGTTAATGTATTGTATCACATTGATTGATTTGCGGATGTTGAACCAGCCTTGCAGCCCAGGGATAAATCCCACTTGGTCATGGTGAATAATCCTTTTAATGTACTGTTGGATCCTATTGGCTAGTATTTTGGTGAGAATTTTTGCATCCATGTTCATCAAGGATATTGGTCTGTAATTCTCCTTTTTGATGGGGTCTTTGTCTGGTTTTGGCATCAAGGTAATGGTGGCCTCATAAAATGAGTTTGAAGGTTTTTCCTTCCATTTCTATTTTTTGGAACAGTTTCAGGAGAATAGGTACTAATTCTTCTTTAAATGTCTGATAGAATTCCCCTGGGAAGCCATCTGGCCCCGGGCTTTTGTTTCTTGGGAGATTTTTGATGACTGCTTCAATTTCCTTCGTGGCTATAGGTCTGTTCAGGTTTTCTATTTCTTCCTGGTTCAATTTTGGTAGTTGATACATCTCTAGGAATGCACCCATTTCTCCCAGGTTATCTAATTTGCTGGCATAGAGTTGCTCATCATATGTTCTTATAATTGTTTGTATTTCTTTGGTGTTGGTTGTGATCTCTCCTCTTTCATTCATGATTTTGTTGATTTGGGTCATTTCTCTTTTCTTTTTGATCAGTCTGGCCAGGGGTTTATCAATCTTGTTAATTCTTTCAAAGAACCAGCTCCTAGTTTCGTTGATCTGTTCTAGTGTTCTTTTGGTTTCTAGTTCATTGATTTCTGCTCTGATCTTTATTATTTCTCTTCTCCTGCTGGGTTTAGGCTTTATTTGCTGTTCTTTCTCCAGCTCCTTTAGGTGTAGGGTTAGGTTGTGTATTTGAGACCTTTCTTGTTTCTTGAGAAAGCTTGTATTGCTATATACTTTCCTCTCAGGACTGCCTTTGCTGCATCCCAAATATTTTGAACAGTTGTGTTTTCATTTTCATTGGTTTCCATGAATTTTTTAAATTCTTCTTTAATTTCCTGGTTGACCCATTCATTCTTTAGTAGGATGCTCTTTAGCCTCCATGTATTTGAGTTCTTTCCGACTTCCCTCTTGTGATTGAGTTCTAGTTTCAAAGCATTGTGATCTGAAAATATGCAGGGAATAATCCCAATCTTTTGGTACCGGTTGAGACCTGATTTGTGACCTAGGATGTGATCAATTCTGGAGAATGTTCCATGGGCACTAGAGAAGAATGTGTATTCCGTTGCTTTGGGATGGAATGTTCTGAATATGTCTGTGAAGTCCATTTGGTCCAGTGTGTCATTTAAAGTCTTTATTTCCTTGTTGATCTTTTGCTTAGATGATCTGTCCATTTCAGTCAGGGGGGTGTTAAAGTCCCCCACTATTATTGTATTGTTGTCAATGTGTTTCTTTGCTTTTGTTCTTAATTGCCTTATATAATTGGCTGCTCCCATGTTCGGGGCATAGATATTTACAGTTGTTAGATCTTCTTGTTGGATAGACCCTTTAAGTAGGATATAGTGTCCTTCCTCATCTCTTATTACAGTCTTTGTTTTAAAATCTAATTTGTCTGACATAAGGATTGCCACCCCAGCTTTCTTTTGGTGTCCATTAGCATGGTAAATGGTTTTCCACCCCCTCACTTTCAATCTGGCGGTGTCTTTGGGTCTAAAATGAGTCTCTTGCAGACAGCATATTGATGGGTGTTTTTTAATCCAATCTGATAGCCTGTGTCTTTTGATTGGGGCATTTAGCCCATTTACATTCAGGGTAACTATTGAAAGGTATGAATTTAGTGCCATTGTATTGCCTGTAAGGTGACTGTTACTGTATATTGTCTCTGTTCCTTTCTGATCTATGATGCTTTTAGGCTCTCTCTTTGCTTAGAGGACCCCTTTCAATATTTCTTGGAGGGCTGGTTTCGTGTTTGCAATTCCTTTAGTTTTTGTTTGTCCTGGAAGGTTTTGATCTCTCCTTCTATTTTCAATGACAGCCTAGCTGGATATAGTATTCTTGGCTGCATATTTTTCTCGTTTAGTGCTCTGAAGATATCATGCCAGTCCCTTCTGGCCTGCCAGGTCTCTGTGGATAGGTCTGTTGCCAATCTAATGTTTCTACCATTGTAGGTTACATATCTCTTCTCCCGAGCTGCTCTCAGGATTTTCTCTTTGTCTCTGAGACTCGTAAGTTTTACTATTAGATGTCGGGGTGTTGACCTATTATTATTGATTTTGAGAGGGGTTCTCTGTGCCTCCTGGATTTTGATGCCTGTTTCCTTCCTCACATTAGGGAAGTTCTCTGCTATTATTTGCTCCAATATACCTTCTGCCCCTCTCTCTCTCTCTTCTTCTTCTGGGATCCCAATTATTCTAATGTTGTTTCGTCTTATCGTATCACTTATCTCTCGAATTCTGCCCTCGTGATCCTGTAGTTGTTTCTCTCTCTTTCTCAGCCTCTTTATTTTCCATCATTTGGTCTTCTATATCGCTGATTCTCTCTTCTGCCTCATTTATCCTAGCAGTTAGTGCCCCCATTTTTGATTGCACCTCATCAATAGCCTTTTTGATTTCGACTTGGTTAGATTTTAGTTCTTTTATTTCTCCAGAAAGCGTTTCTCTAATAACTTCCACGCTTTTTTCAAGCCCAGCTAGTATCTTTAAAGTCATGATTCTGAACTCTAGGTCCGACATCGTACTAATGTCCGTATTGAGTAGGTCCCTGGCTGACGGTACTACCTCTTGTTCTTTTTGCTGAGGTGATTTTTTTCGTCTTGTCATTTTGTCCAGAGGAGAATATATGAATGAGAGAACAAAATGCTAACAGGTTAACAACGTCCCCAGCAAATATACTGTATACAAATCAGAAAAGACCTGAAACCAAGGGAAAAGGAAAGGAAGAAAAAAGAAAGAGAAAAAGAAAGAAAAAAGAAAAAAAAGATAAAAACAAAAACAGAACAATACAAAAAAAGCAGAATATGATCAGATATGATCAGGCTAGTGCATAGATCAGTGCCACACACTAGATTTTGGGTGTATTTTGGTCTGTTAGAAAAAAGTGCCTCCTAAAATTTTAAAGGAAGAAAGACATATATGTACGAAATAAGGGTTGATACGATGAAGGGATGGAAGATGACTGTAAAGATGAAAATTATAAAAGATTTTATAAAAGGAATTGATAAGATAAGTTGTTTGAAAAAAGAAAGAAGATTTAAAAAAAAAAGAAAAAAGGGAGAGAATATGATCAGGCAGGAGACTAGAACAAAGCCATACACTAGTGAGTTAGGGTATATTTTGATCTGTTAGAAGAAACTGTATCTCAAAATTTTAAAGAGAGAACAACTTATAAATATATGCCAAAAATAAGGGTAACTACTATGAAGGGATAAAATATGACTCTAAAAATGAAAAATAAAAAATGTTTTTTTAAAAAAGGGATTGATAAGATGTTGGTTGAAAAAGGGAAAAAGAAAAATTAAAAAAAACAGTTAAAAAAATTAACTTTGATGAACTAATGAATGATGGTAAAAAAAAGCCATGAATTCTATGTGCAGTATTCTCCTAGCGCTGGAGTTCTCCCGTTCTCCTTGATCGGTAAACTTGGTCTTGGCTTGCTGGCTGTTCGTGCTGATCTTCTGGGGGAGGGGCCTGTTGCCGTGGTTCCCAAATGTCTTTGCCGGAGGCGGAATTGCCCCGCCCTTGTCGGTCCGGGCTAAGGAAGCTGCTCCAGTTTGCTCTCGGGAGCTTTTGTTCCCTGCAAGCTCTCGGTACAGCCTTGGAGGACCAGGGCGAAAATGGTGGCCTCCCAATCTCCACCCGGAGGAGCTGAGAACTCGGGGCCCCGCTCCTCAGTGCGCCCCCAGAGAAAAGCAGTCACTCCCATGTCCCCGGTCTCCGGCCGCACTCCGTGCTCACCCGGCCTGTGACCGAGCGTTTCTATCTCTGGCACCCGACCCCGTGTGGAGTCTCCAAACCCAGCAGATCCCTGCGGTGCGCTCCCGCGCCGCTCCTCCCCGGGAAGGAAGGGGAGTCTCCCCGGATCTGCCACTTGTTGGGTCCCTGCTGGAGGAGCAGTGGCCCGACTGGGCTGCGGATCACAGTTTATGGCCACCCCGAGCTGAGAGCCCGCGCCTCGGCTCCGTCTCTGCAGCCGGCTTCCCCGCTCCGATCCCTGGGAGCTCTGCCGCACTCAGGCACCTCCGGTCTTTCTGTGACCCCGAGGGTCCTGAGACCACACTGTCCCACGAGGGTTCCACCCCCCGCTTAGCCACTGGAGCGACGTCCCTCCGCGGAGCCGACTTCTAACAGTTCCGATTTTGTGCTCCGCGGCTCTAGCACTTGCCAGAAGCGGCCGGCGGAGGCCCCTCCCCCACCGTCTATCCTCCCGAATATCGCCTCGGATTCACTTCTCCTCACGTCCTACCTTCCAGTAAGGGGTCGCTTCTCTGTTCAGAGAGTTGTTGCTACTCTCCTCTTGATCTCCTGTTGAGTTCGTAGGTGTTCAGAATGGTTTGATCCCTATTCAGCTGAATTCCTGAGACCAGACGAAACCCAGGTCTCCTGCTCCTCCGCCCTCTTGCTCCACCCTTCGGGAATCTGGGTTCTTTAACATTAGTAACAATATTGTACTAATCCAGAAAAAAGAAAATAAGAGAAATATCTTTCTTTCATGTTGCCATCAAAATCCATCATTTATGAAATGCTCCTTTTTATCCGGATACTTACTTGTTAAGTTGTTAATACTCTTGCACATCTTATATACCAAAAATGGAGGTGCATCTTTCCTTGGGCAGATCTTCTGTGTATTGGAAATCACCTGTGCTCTCCAGAATCTCATATATCCCCAGGGAGATGGTCTCCTCTGGTACAGACTTCCCCTTCACCACACGTAGATCTTCAACCCATATGTCCTGTTTCTACTTGCCCATAAAAATCCAGAGTCGGGACGCAGCCCTCGCCCCACTTTCCATGAAAGAAAGGAAGTGAGGGCGGAAAGAAGGGGCTTGCCCAAGACCCCCCAGCATGTCCCTGCAGCAACGGCCCTCCCTCCCCCACCTGCTGCTGGTCGATCTTGCTAATTATCAGAAATGGCCCCACTTATGCTCTAATGAATTAACCCATATGACACTTCTCTCTCCACCCCACCAACATCGCCTTTATGACTTTTCAGGGAAGAGTTGGCGCTATGGAGTCATTGAGTCACACACAAGTGGGGCTGTGCAATGAGGACGCTGGACAGAGGTCCTCACTTTCCCTGAGTGTCCATGACCCCAAAGGGTCCTGGGTGGAGGAGGTAGAGAAACATCTAGGTGGGCATCACAGTCAAGGTGGTGAGTCTGAAGCCATTACTTGCATGGACCAGTGGTCAAGGCGAACACAGAGCAGTGGGACCTTGATGATCAGGAACGCATGGACCCAGCATCAGTTCCACACCCTGCACCCACCCGCACGTGTTTGCTCTGCACAAGCCCCCAGCTTGAGGATGAAGCCTCAGAGGGAGACTGCCTGACCTAGTGGGCTGGTCACTCTGTACGTGCTGGCCACACAGCCCACTGCTCTCCGACCTGGTAGTCTGACCCTGGGCATGGCATCCCTAACCACCATTGACGGCTGCCTTCACTGGGTTCTGCTGCTGGGCAGCATTGCATCCCTTCAGGACCACTGCCCTCCCTGGGCTCCCCCTTTCCTCCTTGGCCCCTAGACCGACGGGCGGGGAGGACTTCCTGCCCTTGCTCAGTCCCTGGTGAGTCAAGGTTCCTGGCAGGATCCCTGTACCCTCCCCACAACCCTGAGAACAACGCTTTATTAAACGGTGCCTGTGAACCACCTGTGCTTACTCTGCCCTCAGGACCCCGACTGGAGCCCCAAAGAAAGTCCGAAACATTGGAGATGAGGCTTCTCGCCCTGGAGGAGCCGGGGCTCAAGGCAGGGCTCACAGACTCGCAGAGTTCCTTCGTGCACACCGGATATATGGCCTGGGCTCACACCCGCCCCAGTTCCCAAACCCTCCTCTCCCTCCAAAACCACCCACCTCCCCCTAGAAGTGGGCTCAGAGGCGTCTGAATCTGCAAGTGGACTTCGGAGGTGAAGCTGGACTGACCAGCACTCGCAGTAAAAAACGGCACAGCTCCTGAAGGGAGGAGCCCAGAGCATCTGCAGAGACAGAGCAGATGCCAGCCCCCCCGGGGGGCAGAGCTTAGAGGACGTAAGGTCCCAGGAACACCGTGCAGAGTATTAACCACGGGGGCTCCCAGAGTCTTTCTCATGGAGCATTCAGAACAAAGATTGAGGGGACAAAGGTCTGCAGTTAAAGGCTCCTGCTCCCCCTGCCAAGCTGTCTCTGAGGCAGACGGTCTGCTAACCAAAGCAGGGGAAACCCGTCGGGGTTCAGGCCAGGACCCCAGCCAGACACCGCTGGTCTCCCCGCCTCGGGTGGAGCGGGAGGTCCTAGGGCTGTTAGGGCGGAGCCGCCCACCACCTGGGTTGGTAGGAGAGGTGGTGTCCTTGGGTAATATTCATATATAATGTTAAACATCCCGTGAATTTATGAGTGGCCAGGATGGCCACCACCGCAGGGCCTGTCCTCACGCCGTCATATTAGCTCGGAGCGTTAAACAGCCTTGTAAAAGTCATAGCTATTTTTAGGAGGGACGGTGTCCTTCCACAAAGGCAAGGATGCTTTAGAGTCAAAGCAAAACATGATCTACTGGTGAAGGCAGCCTGCGCTCCCCTGTCACTAAATTACTTGGCCTGACAGCGCGTCCGAGCTTTGAATTATTAAATACAGAAATGTTGGCCCCATTTAAGTGCAGTTCCCGTAAGCTCAGTGTTGGGAAGAAAGGTCACAAAGGAAACTCCGGACAAATATGAAAAGAAACGTGGTGCAGAGACCCAAATGTCCGGGGGCGCTGCGGGCGGGAGGAGGGGGCGGAGAGGGTCGGGGGGAGGGTCGGGGGGAGGGGAGAACAGTCCCTCGCGGCGCCGGAGCGCACGGGGCCGTGCGGAGCAGAGGACGCCGGGTCCTGGACTTGGCGGCGGGGCTTTTCCCAGCTTGGACCTGGGTTCTCACGAGGAGGTGTGCAGACGAGGGGTGGCCGTTCACGGCAGAAAGGGAAGACAGACATTTGCTCCAGAGAGGGCGTTCCAAGTGTGCACCAGCCGCGTGACCCCGGGGAGAGACGTGCTCAGACGTCATTGTTTACCCGACCGGGCGTGTCTGCCTTGTGCCCATGGTGTGTCTATACTGACCAGCGATGTCCGTGGTTCCTCTGATGTGTCTAAAGGATGGAGGATGTCCCCCTGCTGCCCTTGGTGGGTCCGCCGAGGCCTGAGAAGCCGCCCTGGTTCCTCCAGTGCGTCCGCCCTGACCTGGGGTGTCTCCTGGTTTCCCTGGGCTGTTGATACTGCATGGGATGTCTACACAGGACTTGGAGATCACACTGGTCTCCGTGCTGTGTCTACACAGGCTTCCTGGGCCTCACTCCTTCTCAACTGTGTCCACAGTGACGGTGCAGGGTCCCCAGTTTAAGTGTTTCTGAACCGAGCAGGGATGTCTCTGAGGTTCCCTGCGGTGTCTACACTCACCTGAGATGTCACATTTGTTCCAGGGTTATGTCTACACTGGCCTGATTTCTCCCTAGTCTCCTGGTGTGTCTACATTGGCCTAGGATGTTTCCCTAGTTCTCCTAGCGGGCCCACACTGACCTGGGAGTCTCCTGGTGTGGACGCCTGATGGGGAAGGTCTCCCTCATTCCCCAGCTGTGTCTACACTGACCCAGTGGACTCCCCCCTCCCCTGCTCTGTCTATACTGACCGGTGGTCTCCCCCCTCCCCCACTCTGTCTACACTGACCCGGTGGTCTCCCCCCTCCCCCACTCTGTCTACACTGACCAGTGGTCTCCCCCCCTCCCCCACTCTGTCTACACTGACCCGGTGGTCTCCCCCTTCCCCCACTCTGTCTACACTGACCGGTGGTCTCCCCACCTCCCCCACTCTGTCTACACTGACCAGTGGTCTCCCCCCTCCCCCACTCTGTCTACACTGACCCGGTGGTCTCCCCCTTCCCCCACTCTGTCTACACTGACCGGTGGTCTCCCCACCTCCCCCACTCTGTCTACACTGACCGGTGGTCACCCCACCTCCCCCACTCTGTCTACACTGACCGGTGGTCACCCCACCTCCCCCCTCTCTGTCTACACTGACCGGTGGTCTCCCCCTCCCCTGCTCTGTCTGCACTGACCGGTGGTCACCCCACCTCCCCCCGCTCTGTCTACACTGACTGGTGGTCTCACCCCTCCGCTGCTCTGTCTACACTGACCGGTGGTCACCCCACCTCCCCCCGCTCTGTCTACACTGACCGGTGGTCTCCCCCTCCCCTGCTCTGTCTGCACTGAGCCTGCTGTGGCTCCCGAGCCCCTTGGGCCTGCACTGGCCACATGAGCTGCATCGAGGGTTGCTAGTAAACCCGCCTGGAGCAGGTGCTCAGGGCCCCTCCCTGCCCACAGTCCCGCAGTTTTCAGCCCGGAGACCGGCTCCAGTGTGTGGGCCTCAGTTCAGGACCCCTTCCCTGCCTGTGAATCTGTTTCAGACAAACTCTTATGTCAGCAAGTTAAGGAGCTCACACCTGAGCCCTCGGTCAGGTGCCGACCCTCCCGCTCTCAGCTCGCTTGTCCACTGAGCGCAAGGCCGCCTGGGCCAGAGCCCCCCGAGCAGAGGCAGCCTTGCTGGGGGAGAAGAGCTCTCTTCCTGGGCCCTGAGGACGAGTCTCCTGCCCCGGGGGGAGCTGCAGCGCCCACGGCCCCTGAACTCCCATGCCGAGCCTGATGGAAGGGAAGTGAGCTGGGGTCAGTGGTCACAGTGAGAGGCCTGCCCGAGTCCCAGACGCCTCTCCCTGCACCTCAGGCCACAGCCAGGAGGCTTCAGGCCCCTTCCCACAGTCGAGGCCTCTGAGAACCCCTGCAAGGCTCCCCAGGTGAGGCCCACTAAGTGTGGACCCCTCCTTAGATCTGGACCCCAGATGAGGTCCCCCAGGTAAGGTTTCCCCAGGTGAGGCCCCGAAGCAAGGATCCCCCACCCCTGTGAGGTCCCCCAGTGAGGTTCCAACCAGGAGAGGCTCCCCCTTAGGTGAGGCCCCCCAGTTGTGGACTCTCAGGTGAGGCCCCCTAAGTGAGGCTCCCTGCAGGTGAAGTCCCCCAGGTAAGGTTCCCCCAGTTGTGGACTCTCAGGTGAGGCACCCTAAGTGAGGCTCCCTGCAGGTCGGGTCCCCCAGGTATGGTTTCCCCAGGTGAGGCCCCGAAGCAAGGACCTCCTCCAACCCCTGTGAGGTCCCCCAGTGAGATTCCAACCAGGAGAGGTTCCCCCCCAGGTGAGGACCCAGAGAGCTGCCCTCGGGGGTCTGAACCCATGGACTTGATGGGGAGCAGGCCTGAGCCACGGGGTCTTCTGGGAGGGAGGCTGACTGCGTCCCCTGCTCTCACCCTCAGACCGTCTCTCTGCGTGCGGGAACGGGTCTGCGCGTGTCTGCAGAGAGCGGGGTCTTGTACCGGCTGCTGCACCAACAGGCAGAGGACACCTGGGTCCCCACAGCTCCCTGTCCTCTGTGCACCTGCTGAACTCAGGGCCGGCTGTGGGGCAGGAAGCATGGCCTGTGCATCGTTCACACCGGCCGAGTCCCCAGGTGAGTGGCTTTGCAAAAAATGCCCCCCAAGTGTAGGTCGGGGCCTCCAGGGGCCGCTCAGCGCCCTGCTGTGTGTCACCTGCAGCTCAGTCCAAGGAGGAAGGGCAGGTGTATTTGCTCTGTTCTGTGGCCTTAACCGCAGGTGTGAGCAGCAGAGGGAGGGGTTTGAACGTCAGCAAGGAGTAATTGAGCTCCTTTGTAAAGAGAGAGGCCCGGAGGCTTCTGGAAGGCAGAGCCAGCCTCCCGCCTCAGAGCCCAGCCTGAGATTGGAACCACAAGCTGACCTGCTTCCTAGCCCTCACCCCGTGGGGCTGCACGTTTGGGAGCAGCGGAGACCGGACCCCAGGCTGAGGATTCAGTCCTTCCCTTGCATTATGAACGTCGGTGCAGGTTAGAGGCAATGAACCGGCAGAAAGCAAGCCCAGGGTCTGGCAGGATCCCTCTGGGCCCCAAGGGTTCCCCTCTGAGCTGCCCAGTGGAGCCCTGCCTGGTGCCCGGTGTGGGCGGTGGGCAGTTTGCTCTGCCCCTGAGGCTGCAGGAGGGAGGGGGCTCTGTGGGGAGAGGCAGTAACTGAGCAGGAGTCCTGGGACACCTGCGGGCTCTGGGGCCTGAGGGGCTGTGGGGGCCTCTGGGAGCAGGGCCAGCTGGGGGTGGGGGCTCAGGTGGAGAAGACCAGACTCAGGAAAGCAGGAAGAGGGCGTGCAGGTTGGAGCAGTGTGTCTGCAGAGCTGGGCCAGTAGGGAGGTGTTTCCCACCATCCCATGTGAGGCTGCTTCCCGGGTGGTGAGCCCCCTGTCACTGGGAGGATTCAAGGAGACAGGGGTGATGGATCTGCCGTCAGGGGCTCGGTCCTCAGGGAGAGACTGGACTCGCCCAGGTCCCCATGAGGGTTCCCTGATGATGAATGAGTGCAATGGCCCCTGGGAAGCTTTAGGCCTTCCCTGCAGGGTTGGCCTCAGGGTCTGGGGTGGGGCCCGAGGACCCCCTGCCTCTGCAGCTGCTCCCGGGTCTGAGAGCCCCAGGCCCCGGGCCCCAGTCTGTGCGGCGAGGGCTCCAGGAGGGCAGGGGTCTGTGTCCTGGATGCTCCACCCCACCCCTGGGGCAGGGACAGCGCCCAGTTCGGGGCGGACCCTCACTTAGCGCGTGTGGACAGACTGAACACACAGGGCGGGAGGCGCCCCTTCCCTCTGCCGGCCCCTGGGCTCTGACCCAGGAGCCCTGATCGTGGGGCTGCAGCGTGCAGCCGGGCAGACGAGCCCTGGACGGGGACGCCCCGGCACGGGAGCCCCTGGGAGGAGGCAGCCCTCGGAGAAGCCTGGCCCCCAGCCCGCGGTGGGGTCCCTCAGGAGGGGTCTTCGTCTGTGATGACGCAGGACGTGCTGACGGGTCACCCCTCCCTGAGCAGTTGGCAGAGGGTCCGTGGTTTGAAGTCAGACTCAAATGGGAGCCTCCGTGGGCCTCAGGTGTGTTTGATGGACTGATTGTCAGGCACGGAGGCTTGTTTCTGATTCAGGACCCCAGGTCCACCCCCGCCCCCCAGTCCCTCTGTCACACGTGGGGGAAGGGCAGGGAGGAAGCCCAGGGAGCCCTGTCCACAGGGCCGCCCCCTTGGCCTCACCCCGCGTCAGGACCGGGACCTGGGGGCTGGGGTCTGGGCGGGGCAGGTGCTCGGGTGGAGCAGGAACTGGTGGGGGGAGGTGGCTACATCTGCTGCAATTTAAATCAATTTTAAACCAGGAGACAGGCTGAGTCTGAGAGCCCTTGCATGCTGCTGTATTGGGCTAGCAAATAGGAAGAGGGCTATTTGGGGGCATTTCCATGAATTTAAGTTAAAAATGAGTCATTATTTTTTTTTAAAGATTTTATTTATTTATTTGACAGAGGGAGACACAGCGAGAGAGGGAACACAAGCAGGGGGAGTGGCAGAGGGAGAAGCAGGCTTCCCGCCGAGCGGGGAGCCTGATGCGGGGCTCGATCCCAGGACCCTGGGACCATGACCTGAGCCCAAGGCAGACGCCTAACGGCTGAGCCAACCAGGCGCCCCCAAAAATGCGTCATTATTTTAAAATAGTTTATTTTTGGGGTGCCAGGCTGGCTCAGCCCCCAGAACGTGCCACTCTTTACCTCGGGGTTGTGAATTTGAGCCCCATGTTGCTCGTGGGGCCAGTCTGGCAGTCCACATAACTGCAGGCCACGTGTGCAAATAAGCACAGGTGCATAGAGTAATCACCTCTGAACTCGGCAGCTTAGAACAAGTATCATAAAAAATGGTTTATATATTTTTTTCAAGTAGTGTTAGGTTCACAGCAAAACGGACAGGAAGGGACGGATTTCCCATAGACCTCCTGACGCCCCCCACACAGCCTCCCCGTTAGCAGCGTCCCCAGGAGATGGGACATTTGTTACCAGTGAACCCACACGGACAGGTCATCACCCCGCAGAGTCCATGTTGTGGTGCTCGTTCGCTGCTGGTGCTGGAGGCAAACGTGTGACAGAAGGGCCCCATCACGATGGGGCCACACGGAGGCCTCTCGCTCCCCTGGAAACCCCCGGGAACACGGGTCCTTCCCCTGTCTTCTCGGCTCTGCCTTTTCCGAGTGTCCTGTGGTGGGAACCAGGCAGCCGTGGCCTTTCCAGGGTGGCTGCTCTCACCGAGTGACCGGCCCTCCGGGCTCCTCCCGGCTCCTTTCCTTTCCCAGCCGTATCGAGTTGGAATCGACATCGTGCGAGTGTAACGTGTGAATCTGCAACACTTAATAGAACGGAGAAGCGAACACCTCTATCGTAGCACATAATGATCATTTTCTTTTGTGTGGGGAGAATATCTAACATGTTTTAGCAACTTTTGAGTATATGGTAAAGCATCATTAACTATAATCACTGCACTGTACCCTAGATCCCCGGAACTTATCTGTCATAAAACTGGATGTTTGTGTCCTTTGAGCACCGTCTCCCTGATTCCCCAACCACTGAGGCGTTGGTAACCACCATCCCACTTTCTCTGAGTTTGGACTTCTTAGATTCTGTGTACACATTTCTCTTTATCTGTTTGGCTGTTTCACTGAGCATAATGCCTTTCATCCATGTTGCTACAAATGTCAGGGTTTCCTTCTTTCTTGTGGCTGAATAATACCCCACTGTGTCTATAAACCACATTTTCTTTATTCATCTGTTGATGGACACTCAGCCTGTTTCCATATCTTGGCTCTTGTGAGTAATGCTGCCGTGGACATGGGGGTGCAGTTCTAAGATATCCTGTTTCATTTCCTTTGGAAATACGCCCCAAAATGGGGCTGCTGGATCATAGGGTATTCCCATTTTTGGAACCTCCATGGTGTTTCCGGAGCGGCTGCACCAGCTTGCATTCCCGCCGACGGTATGAGACAGCTCCCCTTTCTCCGCACCCTCCCCAACATCCGTCGTTTCCTGACTTATTAATTTCAGCCATTCTGACTGGGGTGAGGTGGTATCTCATTGAGGTTTTTTTTTTCCATTTCCCTGATGCTGAGTGATGTTGAGCATCTTCTCATGTGTCTGTTGGCCATTTGGATGTCTTCTCTGGAGAAGTGTCTGTTCATGTCTTCTGCCCGTTTTTAAATCAGATTGTTTATGTGGTTGTTATTGAGTTGTATGCTCTTTGTATATTTTGGATATTAACCCCTTATGCAGTACATGGTTTGCAAATATTTTCTCCTGTTCTGTAAATTACCTTTTCATTTTGTTGATGGTTTCTTTTGACATAGATCTACGGGTTTAGTTTTGGTTTTGTGGTTGTGCTTTTGGTGTCCTATACATGAAATCATCACTGAGATGAACATCAAGGAGCTTTTCCCTTATGTTTTGTTCTAGGAGTTTTATGGCTTCAGGTCTTAAAGCCTTTAATCCATTTCAAGTTAATTTTCGCGAGCGGTGTATGAGAGGGGTCCAGTTTCAGAAATCGGTCCTGTTGCTCTGGATGTTGGCCCGTCTAATAAATGTGCGGCAGTATCTCACTTGGATTTGCATCTCCCTGATGATGTGTGATGTGGAGCATCTTTCATGTGCTTATTTGCCATCCCTCTCTCTCTTGTGGGGAGGTGTCTGTTAAGATCTTTGGCCCATTTTTAAATTGGGTTGTTTCCTTACTATTGTGTTTTAAGTTTTTCTGTTTTGGATGACAGTGCTGTATCAGACATGGTTTGTGTTCTCAATCTCTTGGCAGTGCCTTTCACAGAACAGAGGTTGCTAATTTTAATCAAGCCCAGATTATGAATTATTTCCTTCATGGGTCGTGTCTCTGGTGTCAGAGCTGAAAAGTGGTCACCTTGCCTAAGGTCACCTGGGTTTTCTCCTGAGTTATCTTCTAGAAACTTCAGAGTTTGCACTTCAGGCCATTGATCCATCTTGAGTTAATTCTGTGTCTGGATTCGGTTTGTTTATCTGTGAGGATGTCCAGCTGTTCTAGCACCGTTTGTTGAAAAGACTGTCTTTGCTCCATTGTTTGCGGTTTTGTCAGAGAGGAGTTGACTGTGTTTAGGTGGGTCTGTTTCTGGGCTCTGCACTCTGTTCATCGATCTGTGTATCTGTTCTCACCAATGCCACACTGTTCACAGCTTAAAGTCAGGTACCATCAGTCCTATAATTTTATTCTGTCCCTTTTTTTAAAAGATTTTATTTATTTGAGAGAGAGAAAACGAGCAGCGGGCGGGGCAGAGGGAGAGAGAATCCCAGGCAGCTTCCCCAGTGAGCGTGGAGCCGGATGCGGGACTCAATCTCACGACCCTGAGAACATGACCCAAGCCAAAGGCAGACGCTTAACTGACCGAGCCACCCAGGCGACCCTACTCTGTTCCTTTAATATCACGTTGACTATCCTGGGTTTTTTGCTTCTCTATGTAACCTTTAGGATCAGTTTAATATTCACAAAATAACTTGCTAGGATTTCATTGGGATTGCATTGAATCCATAGATCAATTCGGGAAGAACTGACAACTTGATGCTGAGTCTCACTGTTCATGACATGGAATATCTATCTAGTTGTTCCATTTCATTTATCAGTTTTATAGTTTTTCTCATATAGATCTTGTCATATTGTTAGAGTTATACCTAAGTATTCCACTTTTGGAGTTGTAATGTAAATGGTACTGTGTTTTAAATTCCCCAAAGTGAGTCATTAAATGAAAAGTGAAAAAAGAGAGCGAAGCTGTCATCCAGGTGTGCTGTGCGAGTGTGAGGGCTGCTTGACGGGAGGCGGTGCGGACACGGGGGTCTGCTCAAGCCAGCGCCCAGCCGCTTGCCACGTGTCAGCACGGCCCTACTCCGCTCCTCACCCACCAACCTGCCCCCGCCCCCGGCTCTTCTTCGGGGCGGGAGCTCCAGGTGCACGCGGTCCTGGTTCCGGCTCCCGGTCCTGCCCCCGTCCCCTCCCTACGCCCTGTGTTCCTTCTCACTCCCCCCTCCCCCCCTTCCGCCCTCCTCCCTCCCCCCACTACCAATCCAGGCCCCCTTTAACACACCCCAGTGCTGCTGTCTCTCCACTCGAAGGCCCTTCCCCTCTGTCTCTTGACCATGAGATGCCCTCCAGTGGCCCATGTGAGATGCCACCAACCAGAGGACTGGAAAGGGGGGGTAGGGAAGGGGGAGAGAAGTGGGGGGGAGGGGAGGGGAGAGAAGGGGAGGGGAGGGGGAGAGGAGGGGAGGGGGAGAGAAGGAGAGGGGAGGGGAGGGGGAGAGGAGGGGAGGGGAGGGGAGAGAAAGGGAGGGGAGGGGGAGAGAAAGGGGGGGAGGGAGGGGAGAGAAAGGGAGGGGAGGGGGAGAGAAAGGGAGGGGGGAGGGCCTCTTAAGCTTTTGGTCGACGTGGCGCAGGTAACCGGCTCCCGCTCGGTCACATTTGGTGAATTTGGCCACAGCACGGTCCCGGGCTCCCTGAGGGCGGCGGGGCTGGGATCCAGAATCCTGCCCCAGGGGCGACGCTGATGCAAACAGTGGGGCTGTCCCCGTCCCCCTGCTAAGCGAGTGTCCTTGATTGTGCCCGGGAGAGCTCTGGTTTCCTGGTCCTGAATCTGACGACAGACCACAGGGCGCCGCCCCATAGGTGTTGGCAGGGAGCCCCTGGGCACCTGCGCTCAGGGAGGGCAAGGAGGCTGTGAGCAGAGCAGGGGCCCGGGCTGCCCCCCGGCTGAGCACAGCTTTCCTCGGCAGTCTCCCCAGAAACAGCTGCTCACGTGTCTGGAGCAGTGGCTGCGAGCCAAGGGCCAGAAGCGTGCCAGGGCTGCAGGAAGGGGCGGCCCCGGAGGAGAAGGGGGGCCCGGGTCCGTGCCTGCGGTGGGTAGGCCCCAAGGACAAGTACAGCCCCCTCCGCTTCCCTCCGCCCCCCTCGCTGGCGACCCTGGCTTTGGCCACGTTGCTTCCCGTCCCGTTGGTCCCGAGTCAGTCCACCAGGAAAACCGGTTCGAAGCCGAAGGAGATTAAAGGCCTTCGCTGTTACCCCGTGGGCTTCCAAACAGCACCGGGAACAAGCGGCCGAGAGTCCACTCACATTAAACCTGAGCCCATACTAGATGCTCGGCGTCCTTTCCTCGGTAGATTTTGGGCTGTTTCTGTGGGAATACGCAGCGCTTACGCCACCTGCACTCCACGGTTTCTGTGCTTCTGCGCCAGCTGCGGGGTCGTCCACATTCGCCCCAACACTCCTTCGGGGACGGTCGTGCTGTGGATGCGGCGTCCTTTGAAGGCACGTTTCAGGCCGGGAAGCAGGAGATTTGCTCCAGGGCCTCTGCGCTCAGTCTCTGGGGGAGCAGAGCGATGCGTCCCAAGGCTCCTTCCGCCGCGGGCCCTGGCATCCTGGCAGTGAGTAGAACAGACCTTCCAGTGGCCCGCGTCCGGGGGGTTCACGGTCGTCCCAGGTCTCTTTCAGCCGTTGAGAAAAGCCCCGAATTCCAGCAGACGGTGGTGCGCTCAGACAGGGTGTGATCAGAGACCGGAAAGAAAACTCCCAACCATAGGCTGTTGAGCCGAGTGAGCCTAATTAACACCTCTGAGCGTCATTTGCGCTCTGTAGCATCACAAAGCAGAAATGGGGTTCAGGGATGGGGCAGTTTGCAGTGACTATAGGAGGCTGGGGGGCCCACTGTGGGGCTGCAGGGGGCGGCCTGGCCTTCCCCAGCTCCTGTGGGTGGCAGAGGTCACCCCAGGGGGAAGGAGGTGGCTCTGCAGGTACCTGTGATCGCGACAGAGTCGGGTCCATCAGAGGGAAGCTGGGGCGACTCGGTGGCAACGTGGGAGATGCAGAAAGGAACCTGCTCATCGCTGGTCCGTCTCAGGCTCTGCACGTCCCCCGGGGCGGGTGCTGTGCTGAGCCCGTCTGTAGCGCAGAGAGATCCGTGTCTTTGCTGCAATGGGGCCCTTGTATGCAAGCCGCCCCCCTCATCTGATGCTCAGCTGGAGGAACAGGGACCTGGGCCAGGGCTGCAGGAAAAACCGCCCTTGCTGGCTGCACCGAGAGATGCCCCGTCCTCATGCTGTAATTCAGGAGCTATGGAGACCCAGAGAAATAGCCACACAGGTGTGACAGCCCCTGGAAAGGGACAGAGATGGCAGACTCGGAGTTAGGTGGAGGTGGGTTCCAGTCTCAGCCCCACTGCATTCAAAATGACTGTCGTTTCTTTGGAAACGATAAAACTTGAACATGCTGCCTGCACTTTACCCTCAGGGGGCCGTGTGACAGGATGCTCACCAGGACCCGTCACGCCATCCCGAGCGAGCCGACGGCATATCCAAGGGGCTGAACTGGGAGGCACGGGTGAGCCTCTCACCTTCATCAGAGGCCACTGGGGGAGGGTCCCTGACGGGAGAGGGACTCGCCAGAATGGCTCCGCGTACAGACGTCACGGTCCCACACCCCACGGTCATCTCAGCGGGGGTAGGAAACACTTGACCTTGGAATGCAAGGAGACCTCCTCAATGTAGTGAAGGCCATGAGTGAACCCAGAGCTGCCGCCCTCTCAGGCAGGGGAGGGAGAGAGCTGTCCTCCGGGACCAGGAGCACAGCACCTGCTGCAGCGACTTCTCTTGCACGTCACATTGCGACTGCTGGCCAGAGCAATTAGACAAGAAGAAGAAATAATAGAGAACCTGGGCAGGAAGAACCAAGGTCCCCTGTGTTCACAACAACACAGCCTTGTGTGTAGGAAACCCTCAAGGCGCCAACAAAGGAAACGACCGTCAGCGCTGATTCAGGAAGGCGGCAGGACACACATCGACATGCCAAAGTCACCCGCGTTTCAACACCCTGACGACAAGCATTCCAAAAGGAAATGAAGAAAACACTTCCTTGTCAAATGGCATCTAAAAGAACAAGATCTTTAGAAATAAATACATTTGACCAAAGAGGCAGAAGACGTGTGCATGGTAACTACACGGTGTTGCAGAAAGACAATGAAGAGGCTTCAATATGTGGACAGACGTCCCATGCTCACGGGCTGGGTGACTTGACCTTGCCAGACGGCACCACTCCCCAAAGAGGTCTCACGTTCGATGCCATCACTACCCAAGTCCTAAAAACCTTTATTGTAGAGATAGACAAATACATTCTAAATTCCAAATGGAATTTCAAGGGACCCAGAATAGTCAAAATAATTTTGACAAAAATGAAGTTGGAGGACTCGACTTTTGGTTTCAAAATTTACTGCAAAAACACAGCAACAGAAAAAATGTTGTTCTGGCGTAAAACAGAAGTATAGACCAATGGAAGGGAAGAAAAAACCCAGAAATAAGCCCTGATAGACTTGGCCACATGATTTCCAACAAGGGTGCTAAGACCCTTCAGTGGGGAAAAGGCAGGTTTTTCTTTTAACGAACGGTGTTGGGAAAAGTGGGTATATCCACAAAAGAAAGGAGTCGGGCCCTTACGTGGCGCTGCATACCCAAATCAACAGCAACTGGGTCAAATACCCAAACGTAAGAGCTAAGACTGTGAAACTCTTAGGACACACAGGAGCAAAGATGCGTGACGCTGCATTTGTCAGTGATTTACTGGATTTAACACCCAAAACACAGGCAACTAGAAACACAGATAATTTGGACTTCCAGAAAATGAAAACTTTGGGGGCATCAAAGGACTCCATCAAGGGACTTAAAAGACAGCCCACACACTGGGAGGAAAGATCTTCATATACCCGAGAAGGGATTAATGCCCAGAACATATACAAACTCGCACAGCTCAGCAACAGAACGATCCAGTGAAGAAATGAACATTAGGGGCGCCTGGGTGGCTCAGTCGTTGAGCGTCTGCCTTCGGCTCAGGTCATGGTCCCAGGGTCCTGGGATCGAGCCCCGCATCGGGCTCCCTGCTCGTCGGGAGGCCTCCTTCTCCCTCTCCCACTCCCCCTGTTTGTGTTCCCTCTCTCGCTGTCTCTCTGTGTCAAATAAATAAAACCTTAAAAAAAAAAAAAAATGGGCAAAGAACCGGAAGAGCCATGTCTTCAGAGAAGACCCACAAGTGGCCAGTGAGCACACGACAAGCTATTCGACGTCCCTCCTGCCCAGGGGAACGCACGGGACGATCATCAGGCTCCACAGCCGTGAGCAGTGCTGGGGTCAGGACCCAGGGGCCGCATGGCGAGGCCGAGGGAGCTGGAAGCCGTGGGCGCATTGCCGGTGGGCGTGTGAGATGGCGCGTCCACCACGGGAACAGCAGGGAAGTCGCGGGAAGACAAACTGGGAAATACGTGTGACCCGGCGGGCCCGTTCCGGGGGTTTGCCCGAAGGCCCCGAGAGCAGGGGGTTCACGAGGGGCTTGTACTCTGTGTGCAGGGCAGCTGCGAGGTGGAAGGGACCCCGTGGGGCCTCCCCAGCATTGGCCGCCCGCGGGGGACGCCACGGTGGGGGGTGAGCCTGCTGGCAGGGTCAGCCATGCAGCGGGGTCCCTCCCCTGACTCCAGCTCTGCCTGGGGGCCAGCCTCCCGCCCCCGGAAAGCAGCCACGGCCCGGGTCTGCAGATCTGGGCTTTCCAAAATTAAATTCCTCTGCAGACCAGAGGCTTTTCACTCTAACAGCAGTCTCTCATAATTGCTCATTTTGGGATCTGAACGAATACTTCCTTCACAAAAGCCTGTGGATGTGATGTTAAGGGGAAAAAATTATTGCATTTCTGGGCTCCTTTTGCCAAAGGCACTAAACCCCTTTTCTTATTAGTTTTCCGTGGGCAGATTTATTTTTGCTTTCCCTCTTTATTGCTGGTCTCAGTGGAACCAGGGCAGTGTGAGGAGAGAGAGTCTGATTGTCCGTGCCATGTGGTTCTTCCACGTGCTACCACCACACGGGGCCCGGACCAGAGTCAGATGGCAGAGGGCCGTTAGGAGACACGGAGGAGGCGTTCAGGTGGCGCTGTGGGGACCCGAGCGCGTGCGCCCCTTTGGAGGGGTCGCTGATCATCGCCAGGTGGACGGGGTCCAGCATCGCCCAGACCCCGACTGTGAGGAGCATCCAGGTATCCGCATTCTCGGGTGAGAGCTCGGGCCGTCTACAGGACGCCCTCCGCCGCCCTCCAGATCCACGCTGCACCGCGCTCACCCTATTCCATCCCCGTGCCATGACCTGGGGGCCCTGTCATCTGGGCTCCTGGCCTCCGGCCTTGTGTTCAGGCTGCACCAGGGGGAGCTCCCAGGAGACGGGGGCGGGGGAGAGAGGCTGGGGTCCTCCCTGCTGGGGGCTGCGCCCGGGGTAGGGGCTGTGATCGCCAGCGTGAGGCCACAGTGCCTGGGAGCCTCCTCCTGTCCCCCCCCCCCCCAGGACCCAGCAGCACTGTCCCCTCCCTGCCCTGCAGGCCAGGGGTGGAAACAGCTCCCCGGGGCTCCTCTCTGGGTCTCCTGCCTCCTGTGTGGACCCACCCTAAGGAGCCCTTTCTTTCACAGGGCGTCTCCTTTGAACCTCTGGGTGTGTCTCCTGCAGGACCCGGATGACAGAGCCCTGGATTAAACAAAGAAAAGGAAAGCGTCCCGAGCCCTCCCTCGTCTGACAAAGGATCCACCTCCGCCTTGATTAAAGGAACCATGTGTTCTTCCGCGTCTGACTTTGCCCCTGACCTAGCGTCCGGACCAGAGCACAAGGTCAAACGGCGCCCCCCTCTCACGCCATCGTGGCCACGGTGTGGCCCTTGTGCCCGGCCTTTCCTGCAGGCGGGCCGCGGTCCACTGAGGCAGGCAGGGTGCAGATGGGTGGTGGGGGGCGTCTGGCCCAGGAATGCCTGGGAGAGGGGAGTCCTGGGGACGGTGCACGAGGAGCCCAGGCCACCAGCTGGTCCCCGAGGAGAAAGGAGGCTGCTCCGGAGGACAGAAGGGGCTCGCGCTCGGCCGCCCGTTCCGCGGACGCACAGCTTCCAGCTGGGCTGCGAACCTGGCCTTGGGCAGTGGCCGCCGAGTGCGGGACGTGGCCCCAGCGGCCAAAGCCCCGGGCAGCTCCCGGCTCTGCGGGGCCCCGGGAGCCCCTGGCAGGTGCACGGCAGGCTGCGGGCCCCTCCCGGGCGGCTTCTCGTCCCGGGCGGCTCCGGACCCTCGCGCCCGGCCAGGGGTCAGGCCTGCGGTCCGAGGCGGGGGGAGCTCTCCCTCCCCGACCTGGACCCCACACGCGGCTTTGCGGCGGGTCCGAGGGACAGACTCCCCTCGTGAGAGGAAGCGGACCGGTGAGGGAGCATCGAAGGAAGCAGGAAGCCCGCGTGCGCAGGAGGCCCGGGCCTCCGGACCCCACCCGCGGCCGCTGCGGTGCTTTCTCGGCCGTGCGGTTTTCCGCAGGTCGGGGCCCCGCGTAGGCTTTGAAACAAAATTGGGCCACGATACACACAAAGTTCTCCTTTTAATTCCGCATTGTCCCAGCGACTGTGGGTCCGCACGATGTTTTATTACAGTTCGCACTGTGCGGACGCGGCCAGGAGTAAAGTCACTGTTGTCTTATTGGAGCCTCGCTGTGTCGTGGGCGTGCTTGCCCGCGAGTGCTGTCGCCGCCGACCCCCGCGTTCTCCTCTTTAGAAGAGCAGCTCCACGTTCACGAGGGCTGTGGCTTTACCAGGAAGCATAATGCATGTTGTAAAGGCTGGGGAAATGCGGGGTTGTTCTCTTTATCAATTTGCAGAGTGATGAGCGGGCATCCTGGCGACCTCCGGTGGAGCAGTCTCTTTGTGCGCGTTTTCTGTCAGCCCTGCCTCCGTTGTTTTGCTCATGGATTTTATTTTAATTGAGGTGAAATTCTCATAACATTAAATTATGCAATTTAAGGTGTACAATTCAGAGACATTTAGGACATCTACAGTGCTGTGCTCCGAACATTCTCATCACCCCTCCAACCCCAGCCCCTCCCTGGCACTGACTGGGCGACTTTCCATCTCTACATTTGCGAGCTCCCAGCACCTCCTATAAATGGAATCCTACAGTAGGTGAGTTTCCGTGTCCGACTTCTTTCTCTCAGGAGGATGTGTTCAAGTTTCATCCATGGTGCCGCCTGCATTAGTGCTCGATTCATTTTTATGGCTGAGCAATATCCCATCGTATGGATGGACCACTTCTGAGTCCAGTCATCGGTTGACAGACTTTGGGGATGCTTAACCAACCGAGCCACCCAGGCGCCCCACCATCTTAATAATTTTAAGTATGCAATTCAGTGATATTAAGTACATTCTTACTGTTTTTACCAGCATCCATCTCCAGACCTCTTTTCATCTTGCAAAACTGAATCTCTGTATATACTTAAAACAATAACTCCCGACTACCCCTTTCCCAGTCCATGGCAGTCACCATCTATTTTTTGTCTCTATAAATATTACTACTCTAGGTATCTGATATATGGAATGATTTTTTTTAATGCCTTTGATCACATTCAGGACCTTTCCTTTCATTCATAGTTTCTTGAATTTTGTTGTTGGTTTTTTTTAATCGTGAAAGGCTGTTAGAATATGCCAAATGGGGGTGCCTGTGTGGCTCAGTCGGTTAAGCATCTGCCTTCAGCTCAGGTCATGATCTCAGGGTCCTGGGATTGAGCCCTGCATCGGGCTCCCTGCTTGGTGGGGAGCCTGCTTCTCCCTCTCTCTCTGCACCCCCCACCCCAGGTTGTGTGCTCTCTCTCTCAAACAAATAAAATCTTTAAAAATAAAAGAATATGCCAAATGCTTTTTCTGCTTTGACAGGATCATGATTTTTAAATTCTAATAATTATCTGTACTACATTGACATTTTTGTATGTTTAACCACCCTTGCATTCCTGTGATAAATACCACTTGGTCATGGTGTATAATCCTTTTACTATGCTCCTGGTTAGGTTTTATAGTATTTTTTGAGGACTTTTATATCAGGGTTTGTAAAGGATATCGACCTGTAATCCCCCCCAAGTTTAATTGAGCCGTAATTGACATAACATGGTGTAAGTTTCAGGTGTTCAGTGGGATCATTTGACACGTGTTGAGAAATGTTTACCACAATAAGGCTAGCTAACACATCCTTCACCTCTTTAATTATCCTTTTGCTATTGTTCTTATGGTGAGAACATTAAAGCTCTACCATCATAGCAACTTTCAAGTACGCAACACAGTATTGTTAACTTTAGTCGCGTGCTGTACATTCGCTCCCAGGAATTTACTCTCACAGTTGAAAGTTCGTACCGTTTAACCGATGTCTTCCCACTTGTCTCACTCTCGGACCCTGGCAACCATTATTCTCCAAATTTCTGTGAGTTTAAGATTCTGCATACAAGTGAGGCCAGAGTATTTGTCATTCTCTGACTTATTTCACTGAACATAATGCCCTCTGGGTCTGTCCATCTTGTCACAAATGGCAAGATTTCCTTTCTTATTGCTGAATAATATTCCATTGTATACACATACTACATTTTCTTATCCATTCATCCATCCGTGGGCACTTAGGTTGTTTCCATGACTTGGCTATTGTGAACAACGCTGCAGTGAACAGGGGCTGCATATATCATCCCAAGATAGTGATTTCATTTTCTTCAAATACATACCCAGAACTGGTATGGCTGGATCATGTTAAGTAGTTGTATGTTTTTATTTTTTGAGGAACCTCTGTACTGTTTTCCATAGTGGTTGTTCCAATTTACATTCCCGCCAACAGTACACAAGAGTTCCCCTTTTCTCCCTATTGTGCCATTTGTTCTATCTTGTCTTTTTTTTTTTTTTTAAGATTTTATTTATTCATTTGACAGAGAGCACAAGCATGGGGAGCAGCAGGGAGAGGGAGAAGCAAGGTCCCTGCTGACCAAGAAGCCTGATGCAGGACTCGATCCCAGGACCCCGGGACCATGACCTGGCCAAAGGCAGATGCTTCACCGACTGAGCCACCCAGGTGCCCCCTCTCTTGTCTTTTTGATAATAGCTATACTAACAGGTGAGGTGATATTTCATTGTAGTTTTGCTTAGCATCATTACCGATAATTAGTGATGTTGAACAACTTTTCATGTCCTTGTAGCCTTTTTATATGTTGTCTTTGGAGAAATGTCTGTTCAAGTCCTCTGCCCATTCTTTTTTAAATCAGATTTTTTTTTTTTTTTTGCTACTGAGATGTATGAGTTCCTTGTACATTTTGATATTAACTTATCAGATACATGGTTTACAATATTTTCTTCCATCCTATAGGTTGCCTTTTATTTTGTTGATGGTTCCTTTTGCTGTGCAGAAGCTTTTTAGTTTGGCTAGTCCCACTCCTTGATTATTGCTTTTGGTGATTATGCTTTTGGTATTATTCCAAAGAATCATTGCCAAAACCTATGTCAAGGAGCTTTTCCCATGTTTTCTGTTAAGAGTTTTATGGTTTTAGATATTATATTTATTATTCATTCATTCATTTATTTTTTAAAGATTTTATTTATTTATTTGACAGAGAGACACAGTGAGAGTAGGAACACAAGCAGGGGGAGTGGGAGAGGGAGAAGCAGGCTTCCTGCGGAGCAGGGAGCCTGACGCAGGGCTCGATCCCAGGACCCTGAGATCATGACCTGAGCCGAAGGCAGATGCTTAACGACTGAGCCACCCAGGCGCCCCTCCCTTCTCTGTGTGTAGCCTCTCTCATGTGTTTTTGTTTTGTGGCTACCCTGCAGCTTACTTGATTCGTCTTACAGATATGAGTCTATTTTATGTGGATAACAACATTGGTTGCATATACAAACTACCTTCGTATTCCCTCCCCACCTACATTTTGTTTTTGATGTCACACTTTTAATCTTTTTATGTTGTGTATCTATTAACACATTATTGCAGCTATAACTATTTTGAACACTTTTGTTCTTCGACCTTTATACTAGAGTTAAGTGGTTAGCACGTACTACCATGTTGCATTACTAAATCTGACTATATACTTGCCTTTGCTCGTATGCTGTTTCTTCTCATATTTTTCAGGTTACTGGTTAGCATTCTTTTGTTTCATCTGACCAGCTCCTTTCAGCATTTCTTGTTAGGCAGGTCTAGTGTTGATGAAGTCCCAAAGCTTTTGTTTGGCAAAGTCTGTCTTGCCCTCATTTCTGAAGGGCAGCCTTGCTGGGTGAAGTATTCTGTTTTTGAGGTCACTGATTTTTATTTCTGCTTGGTCCAGATGATTTTGAAGCTCTCTATTAAATTCTTCAATTCAATCATGGTATTCTTCAGCTCCGTGATTTCTGTTTTTTTTTTTTTTTTTTTTAGTGTTTTCTATTTCTTTGTTGAACTTCTTATTTTGACCTTGTATTGTTTTCCTGATGTCATTAAATTATTTATCTGTATTCTCTTGGAGCTCTCTGAGCATCTTTGTCAGGCAATCTGTGGGTCTCTATTTCTTTGCGGCGAGTTTAATGTATTCCTTTGGTGGACTCATGTTTCTCTGATTCTTCATCATCCCTACAGCCTTATGTGGTGTCTGTATGTTTGAATCACTGTTCCAGACTTTATAGATGGACTTCAGTAAGGAAGGACCCTCACTTGCAGACAGGAGCATGCTGGAATGTACTGTGAGCTTCCAAATACGGAAGTGTGGTGGCACTGATTCCAGAATGGTGTGGTGACTCACTTATGTCAGTGGGGTCCACAGCATCCAAACTGCACGATTCTCGGTGAGTGTTGTTGGGGGATGTGTCCACAGATGTTGTAAGGTCTGTAAGACCTCAGCAGTGCCTCCAGGTCCAACAGCTAGGGACCAGGGCAAGCAGTAGTAATGGTTGGGGCCAGTGGGGCGAGTGGTATAAGCTTGGCTGTGGAGCACAGCTAGAAGTGTGTGCGTGGGGGGGCAGGGACCAGGTGCAAGCTCATACTAGTGGTTAGGGGCTAAGGTATGCAGCAAGTGCCAGGAATTACTGTGGGTACACTGGGAGCTGCAGGGGCCCCTGGCTGTCAGTATGCTCTCCCAGGGCTTCGCAGTCTCCCCCTGGGTATGCACACTGCAGTGGAAGCCAGTGAAGGGCCTCAGGTCGGCAGGGTGCCCGCACAGATGCACAGGCTTGTCCTGAGTGCGTGCACAGCAGTGAGCACCAGCCACAGGGGTTAGGCTGGTGTCTTGCGCTGCTCAGCCACAGAGGCCTGGGATGGCTTCTCGTGCTGTTCCTGGGCTTTGATTGGAGGGAGGGGGAGGAAGTGGTAAAAGACTCAGGCAGGTAATGTCAGAAATGCAAATACCCGTGTGGCAAAAGCTGGTGAAAGCTGCTGGGGTCATCTGTGAAGCAGGTGAGTGGGCACTGAAACCACTTTTTAAAAAAGTATATTCACTGGCGAAGCCATCTGGTCCTGAGCTTTTCTTTGCTCAGAGGTATTCATCACTGATTCAATCTCTTCCCTTGTTGTTGGTCTCATCAGAGTTTCTATTTCCTCCGGAGTCAGTTGTGGTTTGCGTGTTCTAGAAATTTGTCCACTTCATGTAGGGTATCTGTTGGTGTGTAGCTGTTCATGGTATTCTCTCTTGGTCCCTTTATCTCTGTAAGGGAAATAGTAATGCCCACATGTTCATTTCTGATTTTTAGACTTGAATTTTTATATACCCAATGACTTCTAGTCCATTAAAGTCATTATCCTTTTGATGTTTGAATTAACCCCCCCTGGCCAGTGAGAGCCCCAGCATGCCGGTTCCTTTGTCCTGCTGACACAACTCCCTGACCCTCGTAGCTGCCTTGCCTTATAAAAGCTCAAGACGCCCCAGGCTTGTCACATACTTCCCTGCCCAGACCTGGAATCCGTTCTTCAGACCCTGAGCCCCTGCCTTTGCACTCCCCTCTGTCTGGGATGCTCTCTGTATCGCGTTGTGGTTGACATTCACTCTTTAGTCTTGGATGACACGTTACTTCCTCAGGGACACCTTCCCTATACCCCCAGAACTGGCCGGACTTCTCACTTCAGCACCTTGTGGTATTGACCGTGAAGTGACCGGTAATGACTTGTTTACAGTCCTGGACTGCTAATATGAACGATGATCTGAGTTTGGGCCTTTCAGGGCTGCTACAGGAAGCCTGACAAGGGCTGCAATGAGGGAGGCAGAGCCTGTGGCCTTTGTGATGCCACTGAGCCCGGCTGTGGCTGTGTTTGCTGTCAGCACGTGGCCTTTCCAAGCACTGAAGCCAAAGAAAAAAGAAAAAAGGAGCCCTGTTTTCTTAGGTCAGCGAGAATCAGCTTTAAGTCTTGCAGCCAAGAGTCCAAACTTATAAAATTATCTTCTCCAAGCTTTTCAGGATTTTTGTCCCCACCTGTTACTATGACAACCACACATATTGTCATGAGCTAGTGTCATGAATAAAGGAGGTGAAGAGGTATTTGTCTCCCCCAAGCTTTAGCTGTCTCAGTGTTTTAAGACTAGATCCTCCAGCCATTATAGACTTCCAGATGTTTCCCTGAAAAGGACAGCCTGAAGGGAATTTAAACCCTAAATGCACAGGCAGCAGGAAGAAGTCAAACAAGTGTGTCTACACTGTTCTGGGATCTCTTCCTAACTTCCTAGGCGTGTTTACTCTGATTTGGGATTTTCCTCTTGTCCCTGACTTGGGATGTCTCTCTAATTCCCTGGGTCTATCTACACTGGCCTTGCAGATCTCCCTTGTTCCCAGTATTTCTATACTGAACTGGTATGTTTCTATAATGCCCAAAGGTTTCTTTCCTGATTTTGGATGTCTTCCTAATTCCCCACTTTGTCTAACTAATGATGCTCCCCCCCCAATTCCCCAGATGTGTCTACTCTGAACAGGTTACACTCCCTGATACAGAGGTAGGTCTGCCATCTCCTGGGGTGTCTCCTATAGTCCTCAGGTATGTCTCCCCTGACCTGGCATGTCTCCCTTATTCCCCAGGTATGTCTGCCCTCACCTAGGATATCACCCATTCCCCCATGTGTATCTACCTGTACTTGGGATGGCTCCCTAATTCCCCCGGGTGTGTCTAATCTGTTAACTGTATTTTTCAGAAGATTCCACCCCGATCTGGGAGGTCTCCCTAATGCCTTCTGTGGGTCTACACTGATGTAGAATGTCTCTCTTATTCCCTGTGTATTGTCACTGACCTGCGATATTTCCATAATACCCCAAGGATGTCTCCTCAGACATGGGATATTTCCCTAGGTACTCAGATTTGTCCACCTTTGCCTGGCATGTCTCCTCAATTCCCAAGCTGTGTCTACTCTGACATTGGATGTCTCCCATATTCCTCACACACGTCCACTCTGGCCTGGGATGTTCCCCTAATTATTCAAGTGTGTCTACTACGCTGACCTGGGATTTTTTTCCTTTATTTTCCAGGTGTGTCTACTTTGACCAGTGATGTCTCCCTAATTCCCTAGGTATGACTCACTGACCTGGATGTGTCCCTAAAAACCCTGGTGTGTCCACTATGTCTTATGTTTCTGTAATTACTCAGATGTGTCTACCTTGACCTGAGTGCTTCCTTAATTTTCCAGGTATGTCTACCACGTTCTGGGATGACTCTGTACTCCCTCAGGGTGTCTGCTCTGATCATGGATGGTGTCCTAATTTCTTGGAGTTTTTCCTCTGTCATGGGAAGACATCTTAATTCCCCAGATGTGTCTGCTCTGCCCTGGATGACTCCATAGTCATGTCTATGTCTATATTAATCTGGGATGTCTCCCAATGTACCATGTTGTCTACACTGACCTGGGATATATTGCAAATGTACTTGAGGTATATATATATCTGGCCTGGGATGTTTTTCCAGTTTCCAGTTGCATTTACACTGACAAAGATGTCTAATTTCACAGGTTTGTCTACACTGATCTGGGATATCACTAATGACTTTGAGGTATCCCTATGTGTTTGTCTTATCTGGAATGTCTTTCTTATTCACCAGGTATCTCTACTGTAATGTGGAATGTCCCCTAATTCAACAAGTGTATCTACCCTGACCTCGGATGTATCCCAGATTCCTCAGGTGTGCCTACCCTGACCTGGGATATTTCCATAATTGCCTAAGTGTGTCTACACTAATCTTGGATAGTTCCTTAATTCTTCAGGTGTGTTTACCCTGATTTTGGATGTCTGCCAACTTCTCAGGTTAGTCTGCACTAAATTGGGACATTCCTCTAATTGCCCAGGCATGTCTACTCTGACCCAGGATTCTATTCCCTAGGTAGATCTACACTTAATTGGGATTCTTCCCTAATCCCCAGTGTTTGTCTACTTGAACTTGATATGTCTCCCAAGTTCCCCAAGGTGAGTCTACACTGACCTGGAGTGTCCCCCAATTCCCCAGTTTTGAGAATACTGACCTGGAATGTCTCCTTAATTCATAAGGTGCTTCTACTTTGACCTGGGATTGCCTCTAGTCACCAGGGATGTCTGTCCTAAACTTGGATTATCTCTAGTTGTCCAGGTGTTTCCGTGGTAACCTTGGATGTCTCCTTAATTCCTCAGGTATGTCTAAACTGACTTGAGATGTTTCCTTAATAACTAAGGTGTCTGTCCTGGCTTGAGATGCCACTCTAACTTCCAGGTACATCTTCACTGGAATGACTCCCTGTTTTCCCAGATCTGTCAATCCTGGGATGTTTAACTCCCTATTTGTACCTATTCTGACCTAGAATGTCCTATTAATATCCCAGGTAGGTCTTCACTGACAAGACTCCTTAATTCTCCAGGTGTTCCTACACTTACCTGAGATGTGTAATTCTGGAAATTTTCACTAATTCCTCAGGTTTGTCTGTCCTAATTTTGGATGTCTGATTAATTATGCTAGTGTGTCACAGTGATCTGTGAGTTCTCATTATCTTCCAAGTGTGTCTTTCCTGACAAGGAATGTCTTCTCTGTTCCCCTGAAATGTCAACCATGATCAGGGATTTTCTCCCTAATTCACAAAATGTGTCTGCCCTTACCTGGCATATATATATATATACACATACACACACACACACACACAAACATATATGTATTATTTGGTCTTTTGAGAGAGAGTGTGAGTGCACACGAGAGCTGTGGGGTTGGGGTTGAGGGGCAGAGGGAGAATCTCAAGCAGGCTCCACACCCAGTGCAGAGCCTGATGCAGGACTCAATATCATGACCTGAGCCAAAATCAAGAGTTAGATGCTTAACTAAGCCACCCAGATGCTCCTGGCATGTATCTTCATTTTCCTATATGCTTCTACTCTGATCTCATTGGTCTTTCTAAATCTCCAGGTGTGTCTACACTGACCTGGGAGGTCTTCCTCAGGTGTATCTACTCTGCCCAGAGATGTCTCCTAGGTGGGTCTACATTGAATTGGCATATCTCCCTAGTGTCTACATTGTTGTGGGATCTCCCTTATTCCCTATGAGTTTCTATCCTGACTTGGGATGTCCGACTTCCCAAGTGTGTCTACTCGGACCTTTGAGGTCTTGCTAATTTTCCTGTCCCGTCACCCCTGACTTGAGATGTCCCCTTAACTCCAGTTATGTCCACTTTGACTTGTCTCCCTAATTCCCTAGCTGTGCCTACCTTGATCTTGGATGTCTAATTCCACAAGTTTGTCACTTCTTGCCTAGGATGCCTCCCTCGTCTCCAGGGATGTCCACCTTATTGTATGATGTCATCTTAGCTCTCCATGTCAGCCCAGATCCGTGGTGTCTCCCTGTTTCATCTGCTGTGTCTACACTAACCTGGGATGTCTCATTTTGTAGGTGTATCTCTTAGAAAAATAAAATTCAGAGAGCTTTGAGATGAATATTTTATTGAGTGAGAAACAAGCATTTTGGAAACAGGGATACATTCAAACTGAAAGTGGTAAACTCTGCTCTAGGCTGTTCCACATTCATGCTTTATAAACTAAGTACATTTTCCATTGTGATTTGTTATTAGTAATTTACATTCCCTTTTCATTACATCAGCTTACTTGATTTTAGCTCATTAGCTGATTAGCATGTCATGCTGACATGAATCAAGCTTAAATTTTAAAATCAGCGTCAGTATTTTTGAAATTGGGATAGTTTTAAGATCTGGTTAAGTGAACATGAGTCTTTGGTCTAGGGGCATACTGAAACTGTGGTCTCTACTTCATTTTTAAAAAATCCCTTCCTTTTGATCATTCTCTCAGTTGAACTGAGAGTGGCTATTTAGCATTACTTTTGGTTATGGGCCTTCTTTGGACCTGAAGATAGTGAATCAGAATCTCATTAGGTTCTTCTGATAATTCTTGTTCATGTTGCTTTGTTGTTCAGTACACATGGAGATCATTTGATTAGTCAGTGTTTACTGAAAAGCACTAAAGACTCGTGAGAAGATATAATACACAGGAGTATTATTAACATGAGTAACAGGAGTATAATATCAAATGTTTGAAAATACCCCAAATCCAAGATGCCCATTTGCCCAAATTTAACCAATTAAAAAGATCAAATTATGAGTTTTTTTTTTTACTTTTACAAGCCAATCTGCATTGTTTTTCGTCATGTGTAATTGGGTTTCAATTTTTTTCTGAGTTATTTATATAAGCAAAACATGTACTAGCAATGACATATTCTTATTGTAATTGTAGATATTCTGCAATAGATAGGATCACTTCTAAGGAATTGCAAGTGTTTGTTAGACACACCAAGGGAATTTTGCAGTAATATCTTGTACAGGTAGGCACTCCTGGGCAACTAGGTCAAAATCCCAGGGTAGACTAGAAGCACTTGGGGAATTAGACATTCCAGTCAGTATAGACACACTGGTGAATCAGACAGATACACCAGGTCAGAGTAGACACACCCATGTTACAGGGAAACATCACTGGTCAAGGGAGACAGATCAGGGGAATAAGGTCCACCTCCCAGGTAGGAGTACTACTATTAGGGTTTAGAGAGAAACTCTAGGTCAGGGTAGACATCTGCGGTGTGGGAATTATCCTGGGTGTATTTGAGAATCTATGAAGACATCAATATGATGATCTTCATATTGAGAATTATGAAGACATCCCCCATGAGTGTAGACATTTCGGGGAATAAGAGAGATAACAAAGGTCAGAAGAGACACACCTGGGAAATTAGGTAGACATTCTTGACTGCAGACAGTCCTGGGTAGAGAGAGTTCAGATAAGAGTAGTCACACCTGGGGAAAAGATATCCCAGGTAAATGTACACACAACTGACTATTAAGGAAACATCCAGGTTTAGGTTATATACATTGGGGTAAGTAAGGATACATCCCTGATCAGAGTAGTTAGAGCTGGGGAATTAAAGACATACAAGTTAAGAGAACATAGACCTGGGGAAACAGACTTCCCAAGTTAGTATAGAAATACTTGAGGAATCAAGGTGACATCCTAGGTCATGGTAACTTTCCCTAGGGAAACAGACATTTTAAGTCAGCAGAGACACAACCCAGGACATTAGGGAAAAATCCATAGTCAAAAGAGATACATCTCTTTTAGAATAAAGTAGATGTCTCCTATTTTAGATAAGAGAAGAAACCTATGGAAAGAGGGAGAGATTCCAGATCAGGCTACACACAATAGTCACTATCAGGAAAGACCTATGTGGGTAACTGGGGAGAGATCCCAAGTCAGGCTGACAAATCTGGTGAATTAAAGACTCACTGCAATCAGGACAGACACCCAGGGTCTTAGAGACATCACAAATCAGAATAGACCTACCTGGAGAAATAGGGAGACATCTCAGGTCATTGTGGACACAACTTGGGTCGAGGTAGATTACCTGGGGGGAAATAGTCATCAGTGAACTAGGGAGACACACCTTGGTAACTAGGGAGACATCCTGGGTACAACTGGGAATAAGAGAAAGTCCAAGTTAGATCAAGGTATAGGCACAACTGGGGGACCGGGGAGACCTCCCTAGTCAGAGTATACACACTTGAGGTACTAGACATTCCAGGTCATAGTAGACATACCTGGCATACTAGGTAGACACAGCAGGTCAAGGGTAGACATCAGGAGAATTAGGGAAACATCCCAGGTTAGTACAGCCATACCTGCAGTATTAGAAAGACATCCAGTGTTGAGGTAGACACAACTGGGAATCTATGCAATCATATTAGGTTAGTGTTGACACACGTGGGGAATTAAGACAGCTCAGGTCAGTGCAGACATAACTGGTATACCACTTTTGGTAGACACTTATGGGTAATTAGTAAACAATCCAAGTTAGTTTAGATATATCTCAGGAATTATGGAGACACCAAAGGTCAGGGTAGACAGACCTACGGAATTGAGATGTGCCAAGTCAGGATACAGCAAAGCAAAGAGGGAGACTTCCAGAGTGGTACAGATAAGCCCCTGTTTTAATGAGTCATCCCAAGTCAGTGGACACACACTTGAGGAATTACACATCCCAGGTCAGTGTCCATACACCTAAAGAACTAGACAAACCAGGTCATAATAAAAACAACTGGGATTAGAGATTCACTCATGCCCATGTGGATACGACATACCAGGTCAGAGAAGATATATTATCTCTGAAAATTCCTAGATGTAAGGTTAGGGAGGACACACTTGGACAGTGAAGAAGCATTTCAGGTCAGGGTAGAAACACCTGGGGAGTTAGGGGGATATCCAAGGTCATTGAAGACACATTTGGTAAATTAGGGATACATCCCAGATCAGAGTCACAACTGATGATAAGGTAGGCATCTCAGGTCAGAGAAGACACCTCTGGTTATTAAAAAGACATATAAGATCAAGGTAGAAACAGCTGGGAATTAGACATTCCTGGTCAATAAAGACAAACCTGGGTGATTAGGGAGACACCCCCCTTTCAGTGTTAGCACACTGGATTAGGAATACATTTCTAAGTACATACCAGAGTAGAGACACTTAGAGAACTAGAGAGACACCCTGGGTCTGTGTATTTCAAAGACCTCACTGGTCACAGGGTATATATTCATACAGAACAAGGGCCACATCCCAGGTCAGAGCAGATATACCCAGGGAACTAGAGAGTGATCTCCTGTCACAGCAAACACATTTGGGGAATATGGGAAACATCAAAGGTTAGTGTGATCAGGGAGACTTCCAAGTTCATGGTAGACACAACTTAGGAATTAGGAATAACCTGGAATAACACACCTGGGGAAGTAGGGAAACATCCCAGGTCAGAAGGCACAGCTGGGGAAATAGTGACAACCACATCAGTGTAGACCAACCTAGGGAATATGGGAGACATACCACTTCAGCATAGAGACACTTGTGGTATTAGAGAGAGATCCTTGATAAGGGGAGACATACATGGCAAATTGGAGTCACCCAAGTGCAGGGTAGACAACCCTGCAAAATAGGGTGACATCAAAGGTCACTGTACGTATACTCATGGAATTAGGGAGCTATCCAGTGTAAGAGTAAACACTACAGATACTAGACATCACAGGTCAGAGTAGACATGCCTGAGGGAGAAGGGAGCCACCAAGAGTCGGGTTAGGGACACCTTGGGTATTACAGGGACATCATAGGCCAGAGTAGACATGCCTGAGGAATTAGACATTCAAGTCAGAGGAAACACACCAAGGAATAGGAGACATCCTACGTCAGTGTAGACACATCTGGGGAAATAAAGAGACATCCCAAGTCAGTGTAGAAACACAGGGTCAATTATGAAGACATCCAAGTTCAGGGTGGACACCTTGGAAATTACAGGGACAAGCCAGGGTTCACACACTTGGAGAAATGTTGGGACAAATCATTTTAGAATCGACACACCTGGGAAATTAGGTAGATTTCCAGGTCAGTGTAAACACACAGGATAATTAGATAAATACCCCCAGTAAGTGTAGACATACATGGAGTTTAGCAAGACAACCCAAGACAAAGCAGGCACACACTGGGAATTAGAAAAATCCCAGTTTGTACTAGACTCTGCTTTGGTGTTAGGGATTTATCTCCTGTCAGTGTAGACACACTTGGGGAACGAGGGAGACATCCCATTTCGGGTAGAAACTCCTGTGGAATAAGGGAAGCTTCCCAGATCAATATATACAAACCTGGGGACTAAGGGATACACCCCAGTTTAGGGTAGACATGCTGGGATTAGGGAGCTATCCCAGGATAGGACAGACATACCTGGGTCATCAGGGAGATAATCCAGGTCAGAGTAGACACACTAGGAGAATTATGAGGACACAGATTAGACACAACTAGGGGACCAGGAAGCTATTCCAGCTCAGTGTAGATACCTCTGCATATCCCAGGAGACATCCCATATCAAAGTAGACATACTTGGACAGCGAGGGGGATCTCAGCTCAGAGTAGATTACCTGAGGTATTAGACAGACATCCACGTTCAGAGTTCACTCTTCTGGAGGAGTTAGAGTCTAGTGAGGATTAACACACCTGTGGAGCTATAGACACATCCCAGGTCAGAGGAGACATACCTGGAGATTCAGGGGAATTCCTTGATCAGTGTAGACCCATGGGAAAATTGGCAGACTTGCAACATCAGGGCAGTCAAACCTAGGGAGCTGGGGGAGACACTCAAGGTCAGTGTAGACCCCCCTGGAGAACTGGGAGACACCCACTGTCAGAGTATACGCATCCTAGGGGATGAGGGAAATATACCGGATCAGGCTGGACACAACCAGGGAACTCTGGAGAAATCCCAGCTCAGGTATACTTACCAGAGGAACCTGAGATATAATCTAGAGCAGGGTCAACACATTTGGGGAAAAAGAACTATGGATATAGCTTATATCAGTGTTGTTCAAGTAACCAGATTAGGTCCAAAATGGAGTTGCTAATGTTAACCCCATGTCAGCAAACCAAAACTTAAGTTTCTATGTTTTGCTCTCCCAGAAAAGGAGGGTCTAGGTCAACCAATAAGCACTTCCCTGCTCAGCACAAGGTAGGATGACCTACCCCAAGACTTCCCTGTGCCCCCATATAAGAAGAGTAACCATGTTTACCCATCAGGAAATGCCTAGCATAACTTCCTCTTCCTGTTGTTTTTTTTTTTTTAAGATTTTATTTATTCATTCATGAGAGACAGAGAGAGAGAGAGGCAGAGGGAGAAGCAGGCTCCCAAGGAGCAGGGAGCCCGATGCGGGACTCGATCCCAGGACCCTGGGATCATGACCTGAGCCGAAGGCAGACACTTAACCATCCGAGCCACCCAGGCGCCCTCCTGCTGACTTCTCTTACCTTGTACAGATCTTCGGTGCTGCTTTTTATCTGCTAGATTAGGCGCTGTCAGATTCATGAATCACTAAATAAAAGCCAACTAGGTCCATAAATTGACTGGAAAAATTTCTTTGAACAGCTTTGATGAGAAGGATGGGGTCCAGAGAAGACTGCTAATGGCTCTGGGCATGACAAGAAGCACAGGTGCTGGTACCTGCTCAACTCTGAGTTCTTGGTCTTTCTCACGTCTCCACAGCCCATGGGTAAGTTCCTCTTGTATATGAGCTTTGCATTTGAGCTGCCTGGTCTAATGGGCTTTTTTACTCCAGTGTTTAGCAGGTCAGCTTGAGCTGGCAGATGGTTCCATTTGGAGCCTGAAGTCCCTAGCCCTGTGTTAGTCCACAGTCTTGATTTATTGGCTTCTGCTGGTTAGTCTATTGTTCCAATTTGGGAGCTACTGGTTTTGTTGGTGTGAACCACAAGTAAAAGTGACAAATTTGTCAAACAGAAACCAAAGGAGAAATGGGACCCTAAGGTTCTGAAGAATCGAATGATCCATCTTCTCATACCCCAGCTCTTTATATGTTTAAAAACTATGGTTCTGGATGTTGTACATATTTGCAGAAATGGCAACATATCACTAAGGATAATCTTGAATTACAGTAGCCACAGTAGGGAAGTTTTAACTTAGATAAGCTTATCCATTTACAAGCTGCCCTAGAGGGAAAGCGGTCTCAGCCAAGAACTCACTATAAAAGGTAGAAGGAAAATAAATTTTTCCTTTTCGACAGTTTCTGGTGACCCAGATGGGACACCTCACTTGCTCTAGAGCCTGCAGACAGGATACTGAGGAACCTGGCAGAAGCTGGCAAAGAGAATTAGGTAACATTTCACATTGTCTCTTCTTTTGCAAACCCAGACTCCTGTGAATTTGGTTTCGGGATATACCCGCTGGTTGTGGATTCTTTCACACTCCCAGGGGCAGCTATTGCTTTTCCTGTTTGTCTCGCTTCGTGTCCTGAGAGTCTGGCTCGGCTTTCTGCCTGCCTGTCTGTTCTTGCACGTGCAGGCCCCTCAACTGTCAGGTTAGGGTCCGGAGAAGATTGTTGGACCGAGCTCTGGGTTGTACCTCATTTGTCGCTAACATCCTACTGACTGTTGCCAGCTCTCAGGGGAACTGTCTTTTTTTTTTTTTTTCCAAAATAGGTATTATTAAAAAAATTATACAAATTGGCTTTTTATTACTCAAATTATGAAAATTTTTAAACACTTTGTCTCAAGCCTCCAAAAAAGTGTGCTCTGTCTTCACAGTCTTCAGTGGCAATACACTGTGATGGTACAGAAAATAACTCACAAACATTTCAAAGAACTTTGTTAGAATGTACAAGAATATGGCAGAAGCCAGAATCCTTAAAGTGATTTAAAAAAATTTCAAGTTTAAGTATTACTGAAGTTATATAAACAGAGTTACAGAATAGTAAACACCTATGTGTAATTTTGCAAAGGAAAAATGATTAGTTTTGTATGTCTACACTTTGTTTCAGCCTTTCCAAAAACACTTTTAAATGCAAAAACAAAATTTTCCAGTTACCCAAAACTTCAAAAATCTATTGTACTTTGAAAAAACTCTTAAAAGCAGCATTGTTTAAATAGCAGTTAATTCACCAATATGTGTGCAACCAACCACAACCACCCTCACTATGACTCAGGCATGTCAAGAGTCCCCAGCTTACAATCCACAGCAGAACCAGAGGCAGCAAGCATCTCTGACAGTTAAGAGAAAAGGCCATGAGGAGTAGGTATGCAGCCCAGGGTATCCAGGTGCTTGCTTGTGGAGAAAAAGGGTCAAAACTGAAGGAACTTTCCTTACAGAATCCAAGGTCCTAATTCAGAGCAGCTCCTTTAAACACCGAATTCCTTTTTGACCCCCCTCCTCGTCACTAAAACAGATGGTACAAAGTCTATACAAAAGAAAATTTTTGAAACCTGTGTTTTACATCAATGCTAATTACAACCAATTTAGCAGAAAGAACTACAGAATGCAAATTTTAAAAGATTTCCTTACTAATGGGACTATAGATTAGGGTAGGAGCCAACTGGTTTCCTAAGAAACAATTCTAATGCACTTTAAATTGGAAATCAGATGTCAACACTACTTTAAAAGGCCTTTAAAGAAAAAAAGGCCATTGTATACATATCAAAGTTTTATTATCTATATAAGGTGACCTATTTTCAAATAACTGACATAATTTAGTATTTAAAGTAGCATTTTAAGCAATAAAAGGCAAAAACAAAGTGCCTTCTTTATGTTGCCTGTACTTGGGAGTGGTTCTGGATCTTGGGAAGACTGTATTTTTTGCACCCTCGTAGGAGATGCATTGTGAGTCCACAGATATGTCCTAAAAGACTTACTGGTTTTGGCTGAGTAACTTGATTGATATACTTTGGGTTTAAAAGAAGAAAAAAAGAGCGCAATACTGCCAGGAATATTTATTATTTGTCTCAGCTAAAACCTGCAACTAAGATATTTGAAAGGACTTTTATAATGAACTCCAGGGTCAGAAGCTGGTCAGATTGGAAGCCATGGTAACCAGACAAGAGGAAGGAATCAAAGGCATCCAGTTGGTAAGGAAGAAAGTATGACATGACATTTCACTATGCAGATGACATGATACTATATATAGAAAACCTTAAAGACTCCACCAAAAAACTATTAGAACTGATAAATGAATTTGGTAAAGGTGCAGGATACAAAATCTATGGCATTTTTATACACTAATAATGAAGCAACAGAAAGAGAAATTAAGAAAGAAATCCCATTTACAATTGTATCAAAGATAATGCCCAGGAATAAACTTAAACAAGGAGGTGAAAAACCTACACTCTGAAAACTAGAACACACTGATGAAAGATATTGAAGGGGACACAAATAAGCGGAAAGACATTCCATACTCATGGATTGGAAGAATATTGTTAACATGTCCATATTACCCCAAGCAATCTGCAGATTTAATGCACTCCCTACCAAAATATCAAAATGTTTCACAGAACTAGAACAAACAATCCTAAAATTTGTATGGAACCACAGAGGACCTTGAATAGCCAAAACATTCTTGAAAAACAAAGCTGAAGGTATCACATTTCCAGATTTCAAGTTATACTACAAAGCTGTAGTAATCAAAACAATGTGGTACTGGCACAAAAATAGGCATATACATCAATGGGATAGTACAGAAAGCCCAGAAATAAACCCACGTTTGTATGGTCAATTAATCTTTGTCAAAGGAGGAAAGAATATGCAATCGGAAAAAGTCTCTTCAACAAATGGTGTTGGGAAAACTGGACAGGTAACATGCAAAAGAATGAAACTGGACCACTTTCTTATGCCACACACACAGATAAATTCAAAATGGATTAAGGACCTAAATGTGAGGCCTGAAACCATAAAAATCCTAGAAGAGAGCACAGGCAATAATTTCTCCAATATTGGCCATAGCAACTTTTTTCTAGGTATGTCTCCTGAGGCAAAGGAAATATAAGCAAAAATAAATATCGGGACTTCATCAAATAAAAACCTTTTGCACAGCAGAACTAGGTGTCAACAAAACTAAAAAGACAACCTTACATAATGGGAGATGTTTGCAAATGATATATACAATTAAGGGTTAGTATCCAAAATATATAAAGAACTGATACAACTCAACACCCCAAAAACAAATAATCCAATTTAAAGTTGGGCAGAGGACATGAACAGATATTTCTGCAAAGAAGACATCCAGATGGCCAACAGACACATGGAAAGATGCTCAACATCACTCATCATCAGGGAAATGCAAATCAAAACTACACTGAGATATCATCTCACACTTGTCAGGATGGTTAAAATCAAAACTACAGGAAACAAGTGTTGGCGGGGATGCGGAGAAAGGGGAACCCGCTTACCCTGTTGGTGGGAATGCAGGCTGGTGCGGCCGCTCTGGGAAACAGTATGGAGGGTCCTCAAAAAGTTAAAAATGGAACTACCCTATGATCTAGTAATCACACTACTGCGTATTTACCCCCCCCCAAAAAAAACACTAATTCACAGGGATATATGTATCCCAATGTTTATAACAGCATTATTTATAATAGTCGAATTATGGAAGCAGCCCAAGTGTCCATCAGTAGAGGAATGGATAAAGAAGTGTGTGTGTGTGTGTGTGTGTGTGTGTGTGTGTGTGTGTGTGAATACACACACAGTGGAATATAAGCCATAAAAAGAATGAAATCTTGCCATTTACAACAACATGGATGGAGCTAGAGAGTATAATGCTAAGTGAAATAAGTCAGAGGAAGACAAATACTATATGACTTCACTCATATGTGGAATTTAAGAAACAAAAAACAAAGGGACAATAAAGAGGCAAACCAAGAATCGACTCTTAACTATAGAGAACAAACTGTTACGGGGGGGGGGGGGATGGGTTAAATAGGTGATGGGTGTTAAGGAGTGCACTTGTGATGAGCAGTGGGAAATGTACAGAATTGCTGAATCACTATATTATACACCTGAAACTAATATGACACTGTATGTTAAGTATACTGGAATTTAAAAATAATAATAATAAAGCCCAATAGGGGTTCTTTAAAAAAAAAAAAAGTTCCTAACTAAAATGAAATGTACCCAGAGGGAAAGAAAAACATTCTGAAACCTTTGTGAAAGGATTTACTGAAATATTCAAAAGACACACAGCTCTAAATCTAAAATATAAAAATCTTCTGATTTTCATCCAAATTGAAAATCTTCCTGATACAAAGAAGCAAACTGAAGATAATACGATTGGATGAGTGGGTCAGCTCCTTGATATCATTCACGTTGCAACTCAATTCTTTGAGGAATTAAAAATAACTGTCCTTGTTTTATAAATTGAGTCTTTACAGGTGCAGAAATGCAGCTCTAGAAGTAATTTGAAGCCCACCTATCCTTTTTACCAATCCTGAAAACCCCCTGTTCATCTCAGAAAGCTTATAGATATTGTAAAAGATTTGGATTTAGGAAACAAAAGTCCTTCCTGGAGAAATTTGCATTCTCTGTGTTTAGATAGTAAACGTTTTATCCTGAAGGAAGAACTAAGAGCCATCTTTTTGAAAGGCAAACTTCAGGCAAATAATTCTTATCAGAAAGACAGAAAAGAAAGACTAGTTGGAAACTAGGAAAAATCTTAAAATCTTCTCCATAATTACTAGTGAAAAGCTTAAATCATCTGAGGAGGTAATCCTAATTTGTTCTGTGTGTCAGAAACACAGTTTTATTCAATGGTTCTTTTATAAACTAGTGGGTTTTTCATTATTGAACTTGTCTCATGGCTAAAATTCTAAAACCAAGTTTAAGGATGTATTTTTACATATGTCTGAATGTTCATGTATTCCTGTATACATGCATGTAATCGATGTATGAAATTTTTCTATTTCTAGATGGTATTGCCAATATTAATTCATAAAGAGCTCTAACTGGCTTAAAGAAAAATAAACACTTATATAACAAGTATACTCTCAGAAAGATAGGAACTAGCCCAAATGTTTTTCAAATTCACATGATCTAGGATAACCTAAACCTTGGGTGCATATTTCACAACTGACATCTGGTCCTGTGATAACTCTGGAGACCTCAAAACCAAAGTGACCAGGAAGAGAAGCTGCAAACATCATGAGGTAGACTGTTTCCTCCAGAGATGTTGAATCAAGGTTTCTTTCTATTGGATGTTCACAGGTAAAAGAATGAAAATTGACCCCTATCTTACTGCACTCACAAAAATTAACTTGAAGTGGATTAAAGACTTAAATGTAAGACCTTAAGTCATGAAAGTCCTAGAAAACAAAAAATAGGAAAAAAGCTCCTTGACATGGTCCTGGTGATGATTCTATGGAAGTCACACCTGAAGCATCAGCAACAACAACAAAAATATACTGGGACTACATCAACCTAAAAAGCTTCTGCACAGCAAAAAAAAAAAAGTGGAAAGAAACCTACAGAATGGGAACAAATATTTGCAAACCATACATCTGATGGGTTAATATACAAAATATATAAAGAGTACAACTCAGTAGCAAACAAATAATCCAATTTAAAAAATGGGCAAAAGAACAGACATTTTTCCAAAGAAGATATACAAATGGCCAGTAGTTACATGAAAAATGTTCAACATCCAGGTCATGATCCTGGAGTCTGGGGATCGAGTCCCGCCTCGGGCTCCCCCGCTCAGCGGGGAGTCTGCTTCTCCCTCTGGCCCTCCACCCTCTCATGCTCTCTCTCGCTCTCTTTCTTTCTCTCAAATAAATAAATAAAATCTTTAGTGGCTGGGCGCCTGGGTGGCTCAGATGGTTAAGCGTCTGCCTTTGGCTCAGGTCATGATCCCAGGGTCCTGGGATCGAGTCCTGCATTGGGCTCCCTGCTCCTTGGGAGCCTGCTTCTCCCTCTGCCTCTCTCTCTGTCTTTCATGAATAAATAAATAAAATCTTTAAAAAAAATGTTCAACATCACTAGTCAAATTAGAACCATAAGGAGATATCACCTCATACCTTTTAGAATGGCCATCATCAAAATAACAAGAGGTAACAAATGGTGGCATGGATGTAGAGACGAGGGAAGGGAACCTTGTGTACTGTTGGTGGGATCATAAAATGGCACAGCTACTAGGGGATACAGTTACTAAAAAAATTAAAAATAGAACTACCATATGATCCAGTAGTCCCATTTCTGAGAATATATCCAAAGGAAATGAAAATACTCAAAAAGCTATCTGCACCCCCATGTTTATAGCAGATTATTTACAATAGTCAAGACATGGAGCCAACCCGTGTCCATCGGTGGATGAATGGATGTAGAAGTTGTGGTTTACATTTACAATGGAATATTAGCCATCAAAAAGGACTTTTGCGATGGATGGATCTTGAAGGCATTGTGCTAAGTAAGTCAGAGAAAGACAAATACTCTATGCTCTCATTTAAATGTGGGATTAATTAAAAAAACGCACCAAACTCAGAAAAAGAGGTCAGATTTGTGATTACGACAGGTGGGGAGAGGGAGCAGTGGATGAAGGCGGTCGCAAAGGACAAACTTGCAGTTGTAAGATAAGCACTAGGCATGTCTGTACAGCATGACCATACAGCCGACACTGCCACGTGATAAACAGGGTAGAACTGTTGCGAGAACAGATCCTAGGAGTTCTCATCTCAAGGAGGAATTTTTCTTACGGTGTCTAGATGAGATGGTGGATGTTAACTAAATCTAGTATGGTAATCATTTAAAGACATGTAAATCAAACCATGCCCTACACCTTAAACCCATATAGCAATATACATCAGTGATTCCTCATTAAAGCTGGAAAAATAAAGTTTCTTTCCATTCCTCATCTCTTTTTCCTAATTCTTAATTTTTACACTATGTGGAGGTCTTTGCAATTCTTTGGTCCACCTTTGTCTTGCTCTGTTCTAGAAAGATAATGCCATTGTTCACATCTCTCAGGGCATCACAGACTTATCCCTGCTTTCCAGAGAAATGGCCTCTCCCCGTCCTCTGTTGTGTCAGCCTCCCTAATCCCCGGGGGCCCATTTCCCTGTCTCTGGTTAACAAACCCGGGGAACCTTACATCCAGGTTCTACACAAAGAAAGGGAGACAAGGCAAGAGTAAGCAAGACAGAACCACCTGTGAGGTCTCCAGCCCCTTAAGTCTTCTTGACCTCCAGGGCCATCACCTTTCCAGTTCAGAGCCATTCTGACAGCTTCCAGCACGGGAACGCCTCTTTTGGCAGCATGGTCCATGCTCCTCCAGGGTAGATATTTATCTGTGGAGGGCTAGTGTCCCCTTATGCATGGGCAGCTTAACGTCTAGATGGAAGAGGGTAAAAGCTGTGGTCTGGGCCACAACCAAACTGAGGCTTCCCACTGTGCTGTACCTCTCATCCCACACTACAGCCTCAAACAGGGCTGACCAGGAGGTATAGATTACTCAGGTTTTGCCTCCTTTGGCAGATCCTTATTACGTTGGTTGGAAGTCAGTGCCAACAAAGCACGTGATTAGAAATCTTCTGCTTACACTAGGGGAAATAGCAGTATTCACTGCCACAGCTGTAGCTGCCCAGCAGACACCTCTGCGTTCACTTGCCAAAGCTGTCTGTCTGAGACAACAGGATAGCTCTTGACTGTCTCCTTGCTGAGCATGAAGGTATTTGTGCTGCAGCCAATACCTCCTGTACTTGGATAAATACTTCAGGAGAGGTCAACACACAATTGCATGAAATAAAGCACATGGCTTAAGCAGGTTAAATCTAACCCTGGGTCATTCTATCGCTGCCTTCAGCTGGTTTGAGACATGGGGACCTTGGCTTCAGAGTACACTCTAAAGTTTGACTGCTCTTCTTTCTACAGTCATCCTCAGTCTTCCTGGTGCACTGCATTCTCTCAAAAATCTTCAATACATGTTCACGACCACTGGTCAGCAGACAGATTATCTCAGAGACTAGAGCACCGAAAGGAAAAGGACGAAAACGGCCATGTACAAGAATTCAAGCCTAACTCATGCCCTGCAAACACTACGGACACCAGCAGAGACCACAAGAGCAGTGACACAGCGTAGTGCTTTAGTCTTACATTTGGTCTTACCTCTCGGTAAAAGCTGAATCTGATCAAAAGGGAGAGTTGGTTAAAGTAGTTGGATTAGGCTCAAAATAGTCTCTAATATTAAGCCCCACTTTAGCGAACCAAAACTTAACTGTCTGTGCTCTGCTCTCCCAGAAAGGAAGGTCTGGTTTAACCAATCAGCACGTCCCTGCTCAGCACAAGTTACCTGACCTGTTCCAAGACTTCCCTGTGCCCCCATATAAGAAGAGTAATCATGCTTAACCAGTCAGCAAATGCCCAGTGTAACTTCCCATTCCTGCTCACTTGGTCTGTAAAATCTCTTGCATTGTACATCTTCAGTGCTCCTTTTTATCTGCTAGATTAGATGCTGCCTGATTCATGACATCATTAAATAAAAGCGAGTAGATCTGTAAATTGTGGAAATTTTTCTTTTAGCAGTATTAATAAGTCTGAGTTATTAGGGTAACATTCCAGATCAGGAAACACATACCCGAGGAATTAGGGAGACATCCAAAATCAGGGTAGACTATACATATGGGGAACTGGAGAGACATCCCAGGTCAATAGAGACATGCCTAGTTGATTAGGAAGACCTACCTGGTCAGGATAGGTACATCTGGTAAAATAAAATACTGCAGAGGAGAGAATCTTGTGGAATTAGGGAGACATCTTAAATTATAGTACATGAACCTGAAGAACAGTGGAGCCCTCCCAGGTCAGAGTAAGACAAACCTGTTGATAAGATTTCCAGGGTCAGGGCAGGACACCAAGGGAATTAGGTTTAGATAGCTGGGAATTATGAAGACATCTAATGTCCATGTGGACACACCTGGACAACTACACAAACGTCTCAGGTTGGAGTAGACCAGGGAAATTAGACATCACAGGGCAGGGTAGACATATCTGGGCATTTAGGAGGGAATCCCAGTTAAGGACAGACACACTTGAGCACTTAGGGAGACAGCCCCCCCAAGGAAGACACACTTAGGGAATAAAGAAGATATCCTAAGTCAGATTAGATACAACAGGGAATAAGAGAGAGATCCTAGGTCAGATTAGATACAACTGGGGAATATAAGATTATTCAATGCTAGAGTAGACACAACTGAACCTTTAAGGAGACATCCCAGGTCAGAGCAGACAACTTGTAGAACTAGGGAGACACCCGGGGTCAGAGTAGACACTTCTGAGTAATTAGGGAGACATCCCAGGTCAATATAGACACAACTGGGAATTAAGAAAATAACACTGGCCAAGGTAGACAGACCTAGGTAAGTAAGGTATATTCCAGGTATGATTAGACACATTCTGGTGAATTAGAAATTGCATATATCAGAGTTGACATATCAAGGGTACAACTCAGATCAGAACAGACACGCCTGGGATATTAGAAGTCCCTGACCAGTATAGACAAACATGGGAAATTAGGCAGACATCTAACATCAAGGTAGAAAACCTGGGTTAATTAGTGAGACATTCCAGGTCAGTTAAACAACTGGGGATCTAGGGAGACATCCTGTATCAGGGTAGAAACAACTGGAGAATTTGAAGTCATCCCGGGTCAGAGGAGCCATACCTTTTGAATTAAGATGATAGCCTAGTTTGGAGTGGAGACACCTGGGGAAATGAAAGACTTTCAACATCCTTGTAGACACAGCTGAGACTATTCAGACACCCCAGGTCACTGTAGGCAAATCTGTGGAATTAGTGAGACATCCTGGATCAGAGGATGTTACCTGGGAATTATGGAGGAAACCCGGGGAGTTATGGAGAAAACCTAGACACACCTGGGTAATTAGTGAGACACTGCAGCCAGAGTAGACACTCAGATTATTAGACATGCTTGGTCACCATAAACACACATGGAACACCAGGGAGACATCCCAAATCAGACTATATGCGCCTGGGGAAAAAAGGAATCATCCCAGGTCAGTATAAACTCAAATGGATAATTAGGGACACATCCCAGGTCCATTTAGATTACTTGAGATATTAGCTCCCTAATATCTACCCCTGTTCAAGTAGACAAAACCTGGGTAATTAGGAAGTCATCTCAAGCCAGTTCAAAAGTTGGTAATTAGTTAGATCTCAGGTCAGAGTAGACACACACGGAAAATTGGGAGAAACCCAGTGTCATAGTAAACACGCCTGGGGAACTAGGAGACCTATCAGGTCAGGGTCAACACACCGTGGCAATTAGGGAGACATCCCATGTTAGAGAAAATACACATCGGCCTGTGTAGACCCTCTTGGGGAATTAGGCAGATATCCAAAATCAGGGTATACACGTCTGAGTAATAAGGAAAACATCCCAGGTCATTGTGGATACACCTGGAAATAAGGGAAACATCACAGTTCAGTGTATACCCAGTCAGGGGAGTAGGAAGGCAACTTAGGATAGGCTAGTCTCACCTGGGTTATGAGAGAAAATCCCCAGGTCAGAGTAGACACATGGATGACACAAGGAGACTTCACAGAGGAGAAAATCCTGTGGAAATAGGGAAATGTCCATATTAGGGTAAAGTTACAGTATATGCACCAGGGGAACTAGGGAATTGTCCTAGGTCAGTATAGATAAGTGGGGAAATTAGATAGAAACTCCACGTCAGGGTAGACAAATCTAGGGAATAAGGGATACAGCTCGAGTCAGAGTAAACAGTCTTGGGCAAATAGGGAGACAAACCAGGTCATTGTAGATACACCTGGGGAATATAAGAGACGTTTCAGGTCAGGGTAGACACAACTGGGGAATTAGGAATACATCTTTGTAACTGGCAGGCCCCTGTGCCTCTTGGCTGCGGTCTGGGGGCCCCTGGAGAATGCTGAGTTGGGCAGACACCCATGGGCAAGAGAGCCTTTGTAGAAACCCAGGTTTCCAGAAAAGTTCAGCACTCTGTTAAGATCTCTATCATCTATCTATATGAGTTTGCTATATGATCTACACACACACACACACACACACACACACAGTTTGGACACCTTGGAGTGGGTAAAAGGAACTCTGCAAGCACCACCCCTTCTCCCAAGGTGGTACAGCTCAAAGACATAGGAGATAGTATCTCTCCTGCAGGGGAAAGGTACAGCGGTGAGTGCCCGACTTCCCCAGCTGTGCAGGATGCTGCTAAAGAAACCCATTTCTCTATTGCTGGGCCCAGAGTATTAAAGGGGCTTCTTGACTGGGGGAAGATCATCAGGAAGGAGGTAATAAGAATATGAGAGAGCATTAGAGGGATGCCATTCCTATGGACTGCATTCTGTACTCCGGGAGGAAGCCTGACCACAGCCCCTGAGAAAACCTCTTCTGAGGGTCCCTCCACTCCCAATGCCTGAGTGTCAAACCCACCCCTCCCACCCCCACCCTATGACTAGCTGCTCATGCATACTCTTGGGGCAGCAGGAGAGCAAGCTTGGGTGGACAGGAAGCACCCACAGAAACCAGGCCAGGGTGTTGGAAAACCACCGTCTTAAGCTGTAGCAACAACTTCAGGAAAGCAAAAGAGAGGTTTCCAGCAGTTGTTCTGGTGTATTGTAAGATCAAGGCAAGACCTACAAGCTTAAAAATTCTGCCACAAGAGGGAGCAGGAAGCATGGAACAGGTGTATCCATACAAGGCTGGAGAAAGCCACAGAATAAATATATAGCAGAGCCAACCAAAAGTACCTCCCACCTGAAGGCAGCTGGTACAGACTGGAGGGGTGACTGCTACATCAAATGTGAAAGCAGCAACACAAAACTCAAAGGAAGATAAAGAAACAAGAAAACATGACATCACCAAAAGATCCCAATTAAGTTCTAGTAACCGATCCCAAAGACATCGAGATCTGTGATTTACAAGGAATTCAAAACAGCTCTTTGAGGAGGTTAATGAGCTACAAGTAAACACAGAAAGACAATTCAATGAAATCAGGAAAAGAATACATGAACAAAAAGAAATTTAGCAGAGATAGAATCATGAGAAATAACTAAACAGAAATTCTGGAGCTGAAGAAGTGAGTCAAAGAAATGAGGGATGCAGTAGAGGGCATTAACACCAGAACAGACCAGAAAGCAGAAAGACATCAGTGGGTCATAGGACAGGAGTTTTGAAACAGCCCAGACAGAGAACAAAGAAAAAAGAATGAAAAAAGCTAAGGCAGCTTATGTGATCTCTGGGACACCATCAAAAGAGCCACCAGAGTCACTGGGGTTCCAGAGGGACAAGAAGGGGGCAGGCAGTCTATTTGGAGATATGATGGCTGGGAACTTCCCAGACCAGTGGAGAGACCTGGACATCCAAATCCATGAAGTGAATAGATCACCTCATTATTTCAAGCCAAAGCAATCTCCCCCAAAACACATTATAATGAAACTGTCAGAAGTCAAAGACAGAATCCTGAAAGTGCAAGAGAGAAAAAAAAAAGTAATCTATAAAGAAACCCACACTGGTGATCAGTGGATTTCTCAGCAGAGAAATCCTACTTATAGGCCTACTTAGAGGCCAGTAGAGAGTGGGACACATTCAAAGTGTTGAAAGGGGGAAAAAAAAAAGCCAGTCAAGAATATAATATCCAGTGAAGTTGTCCTTCAGAAATGAAGGCAAAATAAAGACTTCCCAGACAAACAAAAGCTTGCAAGAGTTCATCACACTAGACCTGCCTTACAAGAAATGCTGAAAAGAGTTCTTCCAGCTGAACTGAAAGGATGCTAATCAGTGACACGAAAACGTAAGAATATATCTAACACATCGGAAATGGTAAATATGTAGTCAGATGAAAAAACTCTAATTCTGTAGTATAAAGACTAAAGGATAAAAGTATTAAAAATAACCATACCTACTGGGGCACCTGGGTGGCTCAGTCGGTTAAGCGTCTGCTTTTGGCTCAGGTCATGATCTCGGGGTCCTGGGATTGAGCCCCACATCAGGCTTCCTGCTCAGTGAGGAGTCTGCTTCTCCCTATCTCTCTCTGTGCTCTCCCTCTCTTTCTCTCTTTCAAATAAATAAAAATAAAAAATACCTACTATAATTTGTTAATGAATACACAATGTAAAAAGACGTAAACTGGCAATAAAACCATTAAAAGAGGCAGCAAAAGGGTAGAGTTAAGTTACTTCCAGTGTAAAATGGACTGCTATGTCTATGAGGTGTTTTATGTAATCCTCATAGTAATCACAAAGCAAAAACCTAGGGTGGATTCACAAAAGATAAAGTGAAGGGAATTGGATCAATACCACCATAGACTATCATCAATCCACAAAGGTGGGAAAGAAGAATGGAAGAAAAGAAACAAGGGAACCACAAATACCCAGAAAGCAATTGATAAGATGGCACTAGTAAGTCCCTACCTATCAGTGGTTACTCTAAATGTAGATGGGTTGCATTCTTCAATGAATATGCACAGAGTGGCTGAATTAAAAACAAAGACCCAACTTCATGCTACCATGAGAGACTCGCTTCAACCTTAAGGACACACATAAGCTCAAAGTGAATAGAGGGAGGAAGATGTTCTATGCAAGTGGAAACCCAAAGAGAACAGGAGTAGCTCTACTTATGTCAGACAAAATAAACTTTAAGCTAAAAACAGTAAGACACAACAAATATTATTATATAATGATAAAGGGATCAACTCATCAAGAAGACGTAACAATTATAAATATATATGCACTCATTACTGGAGCACCTAAATGTATTAAGCAAAGCAAATACTAACAAATCTGAAGGGGAAAAAAAAAAGACAACACGATAATAATAGAGGACTCTAACAGCCCATGTTCAGCAATGGATAGATCATCCAGACAGAAAATCAACAACGAGACATTGGAGTTGAACCATACATTAGACCAAATGGGCCTAACAGACATTTATAGAGCCTTCTATCTACAGCAGCAGAATGCACATTCTTCTCAAATGCACATGGAACATTCTCCAGGATAGATCATATGACAGGCTGCAAAACGAGTCTTCGCAAATTTAAGAAGATTGAATTCTTACCAGCTATATTTTCTAACAACAGTGTTATGGAACTAGAAATCAGTAATAGGAGGAAAGGGTAAAAATTTACAGACATATGGAAACCAAACAAAACATTCCTGAACAGCCAATGGGTCAAATAAGAAATCAAAAGGAAATAACAAAATATCTTGAAACAATTGAAAATTGAACACAATACACTAAATCCTATGGGATGTTGTAAAAGCTGTTCTGAGAGGGGGGCCCCTGGGTGGCTCAGTCAGTTAAGCGTCTTGCCTTCAGCTCAGGTCATGATCTCACAGTCCTGGGATGGAGCCCCACGTCCTCGCGTCAGGCTCCCTGCCCAGTGGGGAGTCTGCTTCTCCTTCTCCCTCTGCACCTCTCCTTCCCTCTACCCCTCTCCTTGCTCGTGCTCTAATAAATAAATAAAATCTTAAAAAAAAAAAAGCTGTTCTGAGAAGGAAAGTTTAGTGATGAATGCATATTTAAAAAAAAAAAAGAGATCTCAAATGAACAACCTAATTTTACTCCTAAAGAAATGAGGCAAAGAAGAAAAAACAAAGCCAAATTTATCAGAAGGGAGGAAATAGCAAAGGTTGGAGTGGAGATGAAATAGAGACCAGAAACAATAAAAACGATCCATGACATTGAGAACTGGTTTTTTTGAAAAAATAAAATTGACAACACCTGATCTAGACTAAGAAAAATAAAGGGAATACTCAGAATCAGAAATAAGAAACATGAGAACTGATACCACAGAAATACAAAGGATCATAACAAACTACTATGAGAAATTATACGCCAACAAAGGGGATAATCCAGAACAAACAGAAAATTGCTAGAAATGTTCAACATACCAAGACTGAATCAGGAAGAAACAGAAAATATGAACAGACCAATACTGAGCGAGGACATCGAATCAGTAGTCAAAAGCATCCCCAAAAATAAAAGCCCAGGACCAGGTGGCCCACTTGTGAATTCTACCAATTGTTTAAAGAAGAATTAATGCCAATACCTCTCAAACTCTCCCAAAAAACTGAAGAGAAGGGAACACTCCAAGTTCTTTATATGAGGCCAGTGTTACCCCGACCCCAAAGCCAGCGAAGGACAAACGCTACAAGAAAACTACTGGCCAATATCCATGATGAATATAAATGCAAAGATTCTCAACAAAATATTAGCAAACTGAATTCAGCATTACATTAAAATGATCACAGGCCGTGATCAAATGGGATTTATCCCTGGGATGAAAGGAAGATCCCACATATGCAAATCCATACACGTGATACAGCACATTCATAGAAGGAGAGATAAAGATCATACCATTTCCCTAGATTCAGAAAAAAACATTTGAAAAAATACAACAACCTTTCATGATAAAAACTCTCAACAAATGGGGTATAGAAGGAACATACATGAACACAATGAAGGCCACATATGACAAGCCCACAGGTCACATGTTCAACTGCGACCAGCTGAGAGCCCTTCCTCCAAGATCGGAACAAGACAAGGGCGCCCCCTCCCGCCAGTTCTATTCCACACACAGCACTAGAAGTCCCGGCCAGAGCGGTGAGGGAAGACAAAGAAACAAAAGACATCCAAATCAGAAAAGATGTAGAATTATTTTTATTTGTGGATCATGATTTTATACATAGAAAATCCTGAAGACTCCACTGAGAATCTGTTATAATTAATCAATGATTCAGTTACATTGCAGGATGTAAAATCAACACACAGAAATCAGTTGCCTTCTATACACAAACAATGAAACATTGGAGAGAAAAAAAAAACCATTCACAATAACATCAAAAACAATAAAATATCTGGGAGTATATCTAACCAAAAAAGTAAAAAATCTGTATACTAAAAATTACAAGACCTTGGTGAGAGAAAATGAAGGCACAAATGGAAAGCTATCCCATGCCCATGGATCAGAAGAATAAATACGTTTAAAATGTCCATACTGCCCAGGGGCGCCTGGATGGCTCAGTCGTTAAGCGTCTGCCTTCGGCTCAGGTCATGGTCCCAGGGTCCTGGGATCGAGCCCTGCATCGGGCTCCCTGCTCCGCAGGAAGCCTGCTTCTCCCTCTCCCACTCCCTCTGCTTGTATTCCCTCTTTCACTGTCTCTGTCAAAAAAAAAAAAAAAAAAATGTCCATACTGCCCAAAGCTGTCTATAGATTTCAGTGTAATCCCTACCAAAATTCCAATGGCACAGAATGTTCGCAGAAATAGAAAAAAATCCTAAAATTCGTATGGAACTACAAAAGACCCTGGATGGTTAAAGAACACTGAATAAGAAGAAAGATGGAGGCATCATTCTTCCTGATTTGAAGCTATATTAAAATTACAGTAATCAAAACAGTATGGTACTAGCTTAAAAACAGATACAGACCAGTGGAACAGAATCGAAAGCCCAGAAATGAACCCATGCATATAGAACTACAACAAACTTTTAAAAAAGCAGGACTACACCAAACTAAAAAGCTGCTACACAGCAAAGGAACATGAAAAGACACTCAACTTTACTGTCAAGAAAATGCAAATCAAAACCACATGAGGCATCACCTTACACCCATGAGAATGGTTATCACCCAAAAGGCAAGAAACAACAAGTGTTACAGGCAAGGATGTGGGGAAAGGTGGACCTCTTGCACTGTTGCTGGGAATGCAAGCTGGTGCAGCCACCATGAAACCAGTACGGAGGTTCCTCGAGAAGTTAAAAATGGAAACATCCTACCATCCGGCAATCCTTCTGGGTATATATTTAACAGAAATGAAATCAGGATCTTGATGCTCAATTCACCATTATTCACACTAGCCAAGACATGGGAACGACGTACATGTCCATCTGCAGAAGGAGGGATAAAGAAGTTGTGTGTACACACACACACAGTTCAGCCACAAGAAAGAAGGAAATGCGTCCATTTGAGACGACATGGATGCAACTCGAGGGCATGATGCTCGTGAAATAAGCCAGATGGAGGAAAACAAACACTGTATGATCTCAGTTACATGGGATCTAAAAAAGCTGAACCCACAGAGGGTGGAATGGTGGTGGCCGGAGGCTGGGGGGAAATGGGAGCCTTTGTTCCAAGGGACAAACTTCCAGTTACAAGACGAGTACGTCCCGGGGATTTACTGTACGGCGTGGTGACCACAGTTAACAGTACTTGCTGCGTACTTGAGAGTTGCTAATACAGCAGATCATAACTTCACAAAAAAGAAACCGGTAATTCTGTGACATGATGAGGTGTTAACTAACCTAATTGTAATCATTTTGCATTATAGGCTTGTGTCAAATCACCACTTTGTACATCTTAAACTTACACAGTGTTCTATGTCAATTGTATGTCAAACCTGGGGGGAAAATCAGAACATCTGTGCATTTCTTTGAAGAAATTAATATTCATTAAAAAACGAGTAATATGGATTTATAGTTGGATTTGAAGAGAAACTAAGGGAATAAATAATCCATAAGTCTTTGAATGTATTGTCCTTAAGCAGAAATGTCAGTTTGATTTTCAAGCTTCCTACTGAATTATTTAAATTAACTTTACTGGGTTGTTAGGAAATGGTCTTAATTTTATCAATCCTAGCAACCTTTTTATTAATATTAAATTTTATGCAAAATACAAAAATTTAATATTCTGCTGAAAGTTAGTAAACCCTAGGCAAATCATATTTTTAAGCAACTTTTGAATGATTCAGCAAAGCTCTGACATAAATCACCAAATCTGACAGAGGGCAGAATGACAAATGCTCTTTCTCCAGCTGAGAGGTCCCTGGGACCTGCAGGTGGCCCAGCCGGGTAGCGGGGGTCTGTGGATTGTCCACTTGGAGCATCTGGGGAGGTTTACTAAACTACCAGAGAGGGTATTTGGGGCCGAATCCTGGGTTCCTAGTGGGGTCAGAGTAGCCACTTGGGGTCTCCTCTGCAAACCACAAGTACAGCACCCCCCCTCTGGGCCCCTCCACAGGGTGAAGACTCTCATGGGCAGCACTGGGCAGGAGGTAGGTAGGAAACAGCCCCCCCCACCCCCCGCCCCGGGAGAGTCAGTTCCTGGGGCATGAAGCTCAGGTGCACCGTGAGGGCTCCAGGTCACACACCCAAGGGTGTTCTGGGAACCTCACCTGAGAACCCTCCCCAGGCCCCCTCTCCCCACCCCTGCGAGGACAAGCAGGAGAAATCCTGGCCTGGTTAAGAGAGCCCACATGGTCCCAGCCTCTATGCTGCCCTGGCAGCACCGTGAGCAACTGGGAGCGGGTGCTGGGATCCCCTCCCGCCACAGCCTCCAGGTGGATGGATTGTCCCGCAAGGAACAGGTGTGACTCCCAGCAGGGTCTGGAGGCTCGGGCCCCTCCTGGGAACTGGACTGCGTCCTGCCATCTCTGCATCTGCCCACCAGCCAGCACAGGGAGCAGACTCCACCCCCCGAGCACCTGCCCCGCCCAGATCCCAGCCCCCAGGTCCCGGTCCTGACGCGGGGTGAGGCCAAGGGGGGCGGCCCTGTGGACAGGGCTCCCTGGGCTTCCTCCCTGCCCTTCCCCCACGTGTGACAGAGGGACTGAGGGGCGGGGGTGGACCTGGGGTCCTGAATCAGAAACAAGCCTCCGTGCCTGACAATCAGTCCATCAAACACACCTGAGGCCCACGGAGGCTCCCATTTGAGTCTGACTTCAAACCACGGACCCTCTGCCAACTGCTCAGGGAGGGGTGACCCGTCAGCACGTCCTGCGTCATCACAGAGGAAGACCCCTCCTGAGGGACCCCACCGCGGGCTGGGGGCCAGGCTTCTCCGAGGGCTGCCTCCTCCCAGGGGCTCCCGTGCCGGGGCGTCCCCGTCCAGGGCTCGTCTGCCCGGCTGGACGCTGCAGCCCCACGATCAGGGCTCCTGGGTCAGAGCCCAGGGGCCGGCAGAGGGAAGGGGCGCCTCCCGCCCTGTGTGTTCAGTCTGTCCACACGCGCTAAGTGAGGGTCCGCCCCGAGCTGGGCGCTGTCCCTGCCCCAGGGGTGGGGTGGAGCATCCAGGACACAGACCCCTGCCCTCCTGGAGCCCTCGCCGCACAGACTGGGGTCCGGGGCCTGGGGCTCTCAGACCCGGGAGCAGCTGCAGAGGCAGGGGGTCCTCGGGCCCCACCCCAGACCCTGAGGCCAACCCTGCAGGGAAGACCTAAAGCTTCCCAGGGGCCATTGCACTCATTCATCATCAGGGAACCCTCATGGGGACCTGGGCGAGTCCAGTCTCTCCCTGAGGACCGAGCCCCTGACGGCAGATCCATCACCCCTGTCTGCTTGAATCCTCCCGGTGACAGGGGGCTCACCACCCGGGAAGCAGCCTCACATGGGATGGTGGGAAACACCTCCCTGCTGGCCCAGCTCTGCAGACACACTGCTCCAACCTGCACGCCCTCTTCCTGCTTTCCTGAGCCTGGTCTTCTCCACCTGAGCCCCCACCCCCAGCTGGCCCTGCTCCCAGAGGCCCCCACAGCCCCTCAGGCCCCAGAGCCCGCAGGTGTCCCAGGACTCCTGCTCAGTTACTGCCTCTCCCCACAGAGCCCCCTCCCTCCTGTAGCCTCAGGGGCAGATCAAACTGCCCACCGCCCACACCGGGCACCAGGCAGGGCTCCACTGGGCAGCTCAGAGGGGAACCCTTGGGGCCCAGAGGGATCCTGCCAGACCCTGGGCTTGCTTTCTGCCGGTTCATTGCCTCTAACCTGCACCGACGTTCATAATGCAAGGGAAGGACTGAATCCTCAGCCTGGGGTCCCGGCTCCGCTGCTCCCAAACGTGCAGCCCCACGGGGTGAGGGCTAGGAAGCAGGTCAGCTTGTGGTTCCAATCTCAGGCTGGGCTCTGAGGCGGGAGGCTGGCTCTGCCTTCCAGAAGCCTCCGGGCCTCTCTCTTTACAAAGGAGCTCAATTACTCCTTGCTGACGTTCAAACCCCTCCCTCTGCTGCTCACACCTGCGGTTAAGGCCACAGAACAGAGCAAATACACCTGCCCTTCCTCCTTGGACTGAGCTGCAGGTGACACACAGCAGAGCGCTGAGCGGCCCCTGGAGGCCCCGACCTACACTCGGGGTCATTTATTGCAAAGCCACTCACCTGGGGACTCGGCCGGTGTGAACGATGCACAGGCCATGCTTCCTGCCCCACAGCCGGCCCTGAGTTCAGCAGGTGCACAGAGGACAGGGAGCTGTGGGGACCCAGGTGTCCTCTGCCTGTTGGTGCAGCAGCCGGTACAAGACCCCGCTCTCTGCAGACATGCGCAGACCCGTTCCCGCACGCAGAGAGACGGTCTGAGGGTGAGAGCAGGGGACGCAGTCCGCCTCCCTCCCAGAAGACCCCGTGGCTCAGGCCTGCTCCCCATCAAGTCCATGGGTTCAGACCCCCGAGGGCAGCTCTCTGGGTCCTCACCTGGGGGGGAGTCTCTCCTGGTTGGAATCTCACTGGGGGACCTCACAGGGGTTGGAGGGGGTCCTTGCTTCGGGGCCTCACCTGGGGAAACCTTACCTGGGGGACCCGACCTGCAGGGAGCCTCACTTAGGGTGCCTCACCTGGGAGCCCACAGCTGGGGGAACCTTACCTGGGGGACTTCACCTGCAGGGAGCCTCACTTAGGGGGCCTCACCTGAGAGTCCACAACTGGGGGGCCTCACCTAAGGGGGTGCCTCTCCTGGTTGGAACCTCACTGGGGGACCTCACAGGGGTGGGGGATCCTTGCTTTGGGGCCTCACCTGGGGAAACCTTACCTGGGGGACCTCATCTGGGGGTCCAGATCTAAGGAGGGGTCCACACTTAGTGGGCCTCACCTGGGGAGCCTTGCAGGGGTTCTCAGAGGCCTCGACTGTGGGAAGGGGCCTGAAGCCCCCTGGCTGTGGCCTGAGGTGCAGGGAGAGGCGTCTGGGACTCGGGCAGGCCTCTCACTGTGACCACTGACCCCAGCTCACTTCCCTTCCATCAGGCTCGGCATGGGAGTTCAGGGGCCGTGGGCGCTGCAGCTCCCCCCGGGGCAGGAGACTCGTCCTCAGGGCCCAGGAAGAGAGCTCTTCTCCCCCAGCAAGGCTGCCTCTGCTCGGGGGGCTCTGGCCCAGGCGGCCTTGCGCTCAGTGGACAAGCGAGCTGAGAGCGGGAGGGTCGGCACCTGACCGAGGGCTCAGGTGTGAGCTCCTTAACTTGCTGACATAAGAGTTTGTCTGAAACAGATTCACAGGCAGGGAAGGGGTCCTGAACTGAGGCCCACACACTGGAGCCGGTCTCCGGGCTGAAAACTGCGGGACTGTGGGCAGGGAGGGGCCCTGAGCACCTGCTCCAGGTGGGTTTACTAGCAACCCTCGATGCAGCTCATGTGGCCAGTGCAGGCCCAAGGGGCTCGGGAGCCACAGCAGGCTCAGTGCAGACAGAGCAGGGGAGGGGGGAGACCACCGGTCAGTGTAGACAGAGCGGGGGGAGGTGGGGTGACCACCGGTCAGTGTAGACAGAGCAGCGGAGGGGTGAGACCACCAGTCAGTGTAGACAGAGCGGGGGGAGGTGGGGTGACCACCGGTCAGTGTAGACAGAGCAGGGGAGGGGGAGACCACCGGGTCAGTGTAGATAGTAGGGGATGTGGGGAGACCACCGGGTCAGTGTAGACAGAGTGGGGGATGTGGGGAGACCACTGGGTCAGTGTAGACAGAGCAGGGGATGTGGGGGAGACCACCGGGTCAGTATAAATAAAATAGGGTTAGAAGGGAGATAACTAGGGTTGGTGTAGACACAAGAGAGGGAACAGGACATCCTAGGCCAGTGTAGACCCAACAGGAGGACTAAGGACACACCCAGAGAAGTCCAGACATGGAAAGGGAACTTCAGGACAATCTGAGGTCTGTGTTTACACGAGAGGAACAAGGGAAAAAACCCTGTTCAGTGTGAACAGGAGGGGGACAGAGGGATGTGCCTCGGAGGTGCCCCCGCGCTGGGAGATCCCTTTGTTAAGTCACAGATGAATCAAGACCCCAACATGCCTGCAGGCGTCCTGGGCATACAGAGGAATCAAAGACGAAACCATCCGAGGCAGGTGGAGAAATACTTTCGACGTGTCACCGCACCGTTAGGAGGACTCGCTGAAGCTGAAAAGGCATCAGAAGGTGCTGCCAGGAGGGCAAGCAAGAACCTCCTGCAGAGAGGGGCTCGCCCGGGGCCACGCTGCCTCCGCAGAGCTGCAGCCCAGCTGAGGCTGGGGAGGGGGTCCGCGTCCAGGAGGAGCAGACAGCCTTACCTGGGAGCCCCTCCCCGCCCATTAAACTCCAGGCCACTCCCAGTCTACACCCCTCCCTGACTCAGGGATCTCTTGGTGCAGGGCAGACCGGCCCAAAGACTTGTGGCTTAAAATGTCAGTGGTTGCTGATTTCCCACAGCTCTGGGGTCCAGTTTCAGGTGCGGCCCAGTGGTGGCTCTCGGCTGCACGTGGCCTGGCTGGGTCACTCCCTCAGCTGCGTCCAGCTGCCGGCTGGGCCGAGCTGGAAGGTTCAGGGAGGCTCTTCTGCACCTGCCACAGTCTTCTCAGCACTATTTCAAACAGCCCATCATCACCATCAGGGCGTCAACAGTTTCCATGGAGATGCATTCATGACCCAGAGGGGAATTCCTGAGCAGAATCTATCCAGTGAAGGCTGTCCAGGCTGGATTCCTTCCATCTGAGGGTGGTTCTGATGCACGGGGCTTGGGGCGGTTTCTCCTTGAAGTTTGGACAGCCAGGACCTCAGGTGATGGATCACTCTGACCTTGAACTTGACACTAATGAACCTTGTCAAATCTCCAGCCCCGGCTCCCCCGCCTCCTTCACTGGTCTTGATTTCAGCTGCAAGAAAGGAGACTGCAGACATTCTGAAACATACAGTGTTGGATTCACTAATTCCCAAGAAGAGCCAGAAACACTCCTTTTTAGGGAATCTGGGAAGCCCGAAGTTCCGTATGCACCCGAAGGAGTGACAGGTCTTTCCATGGGAGTGTCCGACTACTGCCCAGGGCCCCCCCTCCCCTGCTGCCCTGCACAGACCCCTGCCTGCTCTCCTCCCGCTGCCTCCTCACTCCTTCGGGAGCTGAAAACCGGATCTCTCCGCCCTGCTCACCCCTGAAATGCAGGCCACGCTGTTCCCACTCACGGGGAATCTTCCAGGGACACAGCAGCTGCAGGAGAATGTTCTCATGGATCATCTAAGGGTTCTTCCCTCCCACTGGCTCCTGTCACTCTGTGGTCGCCCCCACCCCGCCCAGGTGGTCTGCGTCCAGGGGCTCAGGGAGCATAACAAGGGGTGGACCCCGCCCACACGCCCATCCCCTCGTAACAGACCCCCTGTGTTTAGGAACACGCCGCATGGACCTACATCGAGTAAAAATGATCTGTCATTCATCTGAAATCAAAAGGTAACTGGCATCGTGTATCTTTATTGTCTGTGTAACCACCTGGAATGACATGGCTATGTCCCTGTCATGTCCCTCTGAAGCATCGGCTGCATGTTCGGATGTGCACTTTGCACCCTGACCTGCGTGTGTGGGGCTTCCCCTATAACAAAGAGGTCTCTATAACGAGAACTATAGCTCTCCGGCTGGGATCTCCTCACAGCCCTGGGCGTCTGGTTGGCAGGTGTGCGGGACCCTGGGGTCTGTGGGCGAGCAGGTGGTGCAGATGCCCGGTAAGCCCAGGGCTGGAGCACGGCCGGATCCCTGGATCCCTCATTTCTTCCCTGCTCTTGCCCTGTGACCTGGTCCCAGCTCTAGGAAGAAGAGCCCATTACCTCGGGTGAGCCGCCTTCCCCACATGCTCCCCTGCACTGGGGAGGAGGTGCCTCAGGGACCCCTGCCCATCTCACACCTGTGTCTCAGCAGCTGGGACCCTGAGTTCTGGGAGTTGGCAAGGCTGCTTCAGACCAGAGAGGTCTGGGTCTGAGTCCAGCTCAGGCCCCGATGCTCCTTGTGAACACGGACTGTCCCCCTGCCTGTCTCCAGAACGCAGGGCTCTGGCTGGTACATTTCGTAACCATGACGGGATGGGGGCCGGCAGCAGACACACGTGAATGCAGCTTTCTGGCACTGAGCTAGGAGCCTGGTCCTGTAACCTCATCTAATCCCTCTGGGTCCCCGGCGCAGGGCCCAGCCCCGATTCCTCGTCTACGGGAGAGGACACGGAGGCTCATGTGCTGGGGGCCGTGTGACAAGCAGCTCTCCAGGGTTGCACCTGACTTGAAGAGCTGCCAATTTCCCCGGTGTAACGATTCCAGCACAGCCACCCCCAAGCTCACAGTCTGCTCTCAGAAGTTGGTGTGAGCAGCCCTAGGGGCACAGCCGCGGGATGAGGAGCTGCAGCCCCCCAGCTCCCACGCACGCCCCTGGCTGTGTCCCCCCATCTCATGCCAGCTTCAGCACACCGTGGCACGACGGCTTTGGGGCCACGGAGCCCGATGTGCCCACATCCCGGGGCGCTGGAAAGGCCTGGGGCCAGTGGGGCACTGCAGCGGGCCCCTACCAATGTGTCAGAGCCGACTTTTACGCTGGGAATGTTTAGGAAGGATGTCAGCCAGCTGGTGGCTTAAAATCAGTCATGGTAAAACTGTGTACACCACAGAAAATTGGCAAATGCCACAGAATGCCACCCCCACATTCCCTGCCCAGAGCCTTACAGCCAGACCTCAACCAGTGCTGGGTATGACAGCTGTGGGGTCTGACCCCGGTCCTGAGCTTCCGTTCAGGACAGCCCTGGGCCATGAGGCCACTGATGGAGGACTTGGCTCGATGGCTCCCCGTCCCTCCCCAGGCTCCCCGAGAGTGCCTCCTGACCATATCACCGGCTCCTGGGGCCTCACCGCAGCACCTGCTTCTGGGCACCAGGCCCAAGGCAGCAGGCCTGTGGGCCCTACACCCGGTGCTGCTGGAGTCAGAGCGCGGGCACACCGTCCCTGTTGATGATGACTGTAGCTTTGGTTTGTTTCCCTCGAAGGAGCACAGTCAACAAAAACTAGAACATTTCAGCAAGACCAACAGACAAAGTAGCACATTTACATGATGGTTGTAGAGAAATGACGGCGTTGGCCTCACAGACAGCTGACAGGGGAGGGGTTGTATAAAAGTGTGTGGGCGACAGAAATGGACCCTCAACTCTATGGTCAACTCATCTTTGACAAAGCAGGAAAGAATGTCCGATGGCAAAAAGACAGTCTCTTCAACAAATGGTGTTGGGAAAATTGGACAGCCACGTGGAGAAGAATGAAACTGGACCATTTCCTTACACCACACACAAAAATAGACTCCAAATGGTTGAAAGACCTAAACGTGAGACAGGAGTCCATCAAAATCCTAAAGGAGAACACAGGTAGCAACCTCTTCGACCTCAGCCGCAGCAACTTCTTCCTAGAAACATCGCCAAAGGCACGGGAAGCCAGGGCAAAAATGAACTATTGGGATTTCATCAAGATAAAAAGCTTTTGCACAGCAAAAGAAACAGTCCACAAAACCAAAAGACAACCGACAGAATGGGAGAAAATATTTGCAAATGACATATCATATAAAGGGCTAGTATCCAAAATCTATAAAGAACTTATCAAACTCAACACCCAAAGAACAAATAATCCAATCAAGAAATGGGCAGAAGACATGAACAGACATGTTTCCAAAGAAGACATCCAAATGGCCAACAGGCACATGAAAAAGTGCTCAACATCGCTTGGCATCAGGGAAATCCAAATCAAAACCTCAATGAGATACCACCTCACACCTGTCAGAATGGCTAAAATTAACAAGTCAGGGAACGACAGATGTTGGCGGGGATGTGGAGAAAGGGGAACCCTCCTACACTGTTGGTGGGAATGCAAGCTGGTGCAACCACTCTGGAAAACAGTATGGAGGTTCCTCAAACAGTTGAAATTAGAGCTACCGTTCGATCCAGCAATTGCACTACTGGGTATTTACCCCAAAGATACAAATGTAGGGACCCGAAGGGGTACGTGCACCCCAATGTTTATAGCAGCAATGTCCACAATAGCCAAACTGTGGAAAGAGCCAAGATGTCCATCGACAGATGAATGGATAAAGAAGAGGTGGTATATATACACAATGGAATATTATGCAGCCATCAAAAGGAATGAGACCTTGCCATTTGCAATGACGTGGATGGAACTGGAGGGTGTTATGCTGAGTGAAATAAGTCAATCAGAGAAAGACATGTATCCTATGACCTCACTGATATGAGGAATTCTTAATCTCAGGAACAAACTGAGGGTTGCTGGAGTGGTGGGGGGTGGGAGGGATGGGGTGGCTGGGTGATAGACATTGGGGAGGGTATGTGCTGTGGTGAGCGCTGTGAAGTGTGCAAGACTGTTGAATCACAGATCTGTACTTCTGAAACAAATAACGCAACATATTTAAAAAAAAAGAAAAAGAAGAAGATAGCAGGAGGGGAAGAATGCAGGGGAGTAAGTCAGAGGGGGAGACGAACCATGAAAGACGATGGACTCTGAAAAACAAACTGAGGGTTCTAGAGCGGAGGGGGGTGGGGGGATGGGTTAGCCTGGTGATGGGTATTAAAGAGGGCACGTTCTGCGTGGAGCGCTGGGTGTTATGAACAAACAATGAATCATGGAACACTACACCAAAACAAATGATGTAATATATGGTGATTAACATAACAATAAAAAATTAAAAAAAAAAGTGTGTGGGCGAGCTCGCCGTCTGCCCTGAGGAAAGCAAGCCTGGATCCCTCCCCGGTCCCACACAGCCGAGCTCCATGGGGACTCATGCCCTCAGAGGGCAGGAAATAAAATAGGCGAATGTATAGGGTATTTGCGAACTTGTGGCTGGGAACTAGTTTTTAAACAAATTTAAAAAGTATAAACCAGATCATAAGAATTTAATTTTACTACATCAAAAATGAGGATGTCTGTTTAATGAAGGAGATCATGGACAAAATTAACAGGCAACTGACAGATTGGAGACTACATTCATGTTTGAAACTGGCAAGTCATCAACACCTAAAAGATAAAATGTAAGTTTGTAAATTGAAAAGAAAAAGAATCTCCATAAATGGGTAACAGAATACAAACAGATCATCTTTAGGGAAGGAAATGTCAAATTCGAACAAGCATGTGCCAAGATGCTCTGATCACTGGAAAACAAGGAGACATCTGGTTACACCTAACAGACTGGCCATGATTTAGCAGCGGGCTCCGGCCGGTGTTTCGCTGCCAGCGATGCGGGGACCAGGGACAGCGGTGCCCTGTGGGGGGAGGGAGCTGGAGCGGGTAGCCCGGACAGGAACCCGGCACACTCCCCGACCCACGGGCCGCCGCCAGCACACGCCTGGGGAAATGCGGACCCGGGCCCACAGGGACATGCAGCAGGGGCTTCCCTGAGTGTGTTGTGGGGGCCAGGAGTTGGCGGCCTCCTGGGACAGTGGACAGAGAGCGTGGGGAGGACGAGCCTCGGAGGACGATGCGAGCCGGAACGACGGAGGACCTGTACACGTAGCAACGGGAGCACGGGTGTCAAACAACCATTCGTAAAACTAAAAGTCTCATAAACAGGATGAAAGATGTAACACAGGGCCGTCTATGTGTATTTACAATATATGCCCACTAAACAGCAATGGACGTTCTGCAAGAACACTTCCAAATAAAAAGATAGTCATTAAACACATTTCAAGGATTTCCTAAGACGGAAATCTTAGAGTCTCAAACACACTCAAATAAATAAGATAAAAATTCAATTAAAATGAAAAAATACTATTAAACCTAGTTTTATGATTTCCTAGGAGCGGGAGTGGAACGGGATTGGAGTAAGGAAACAGCAAGGCTGGTGGAATGCACCTGCAGGCAGTGACTATGCAGGTGCAGGGGCAGCAGTGCTAGCCCCACCCGTCTGGCCCCGCCCCTCTGCCCCGCCCCGCCCACAGGCCTGGCCCCGCCCTCTCCCCCCGCATCAGCTTCACCCACTGGCCTGGCTTACTGGCCCCGCCCACCTCCCTGACTTGCCCACCTCCTCTAGCCCCACCCTTGCCCGGCCCCACCCCTCTGCTCCAGCCCCGCCCACCGGCCTGGCCCCACCCCATGCTCCCACCTGGGCTCCCCACTTTGGGACACAGCACACCTGCCCAGAGCACAGATGGACTGGAAATGGGTTGATGGCCTTTTTTCTGTTGGGCGGAGCCCAGAGCTTCCGCAGTCCCCGCATCTGCACAACTGACGGAGGGGGTCTGAACTCCCCACGGAGGCAAACCCCAACCCCCCTGAGCTGGTAGGTGCCCAGCTCTGGGACCCCAGGCATTTGGTCTCCATTTCTGCCTCCCCCTGCTGGCCTGGCTCCTATACACCTGTATGGAACCCCAGGAAGGGCAGCGTCCTCCTGTCCCCCTGGGGAGGAGGCTGAACGAAAGGGGTCCCTGGAGTCCCTCCCCCATGCACCCCACCCCTGCCCGGGGCCTGGAGCACGGAAGCTTTCCAAACGTCAGGACATTGACATTCCGTGCACAGACACGTCTAGGGAAACAAAGTGACAGATGGTGGCTGAAGCTATTTTGCCCTCCACAATTTTTTTCTGCATTTCTCACTTTTGTTTCATTTGGCCTCAAACAGGGAAGAGTCAAGACAACCAGGCACCACCTGCGGAGGTGGCCTTGAGAGAGGGCTTGGGGCCAGCAGGTGCGGCCCTGGACTGGGGGCGGGGTTCCCTCTCCCGGTTACCAGGGCAGGCGGATGAGAAGGGAGCGATGGAGCCTCTCTGAGCCTCAGTTTCTCCTTCTGTGTAACGGGCTGGATGGAGCCCTTTAGGGCTCTGGGTTTCCCGTCCTAACAGTATTGAAGGTGTCCGCCTTCATCCATCTGCACTGCTGCCCTTCCCCTCCACCCTCAGCTCTGTGGGTTAACGGCATGCGATCTCCTGCTGGCTCCCGCCCCTGCCCCCCCCACCCCCCACACTCTGCTCGGGGGCTGCGGTCACCTCTAAAATCATCAATACAGTCAAGGCCTCCCTTCTGTGTTTTCCCTTTGCACCCAAGCCTCAAGCGTGGTGACACCGGCATCTAGACAGAGAAGTGGGGACTTGGTCATGCTGATGGTGGCAGGGCCGGAAGGGCAGAGGGGGGGACCCGGGCTGGAGCAGCCAACCGAGGCCCACGCAGAGACGAGCAGATGCAGGGGGAAGCTGGGCAGCAGCCTCCACCCCAGGAGGGGGACTGAGCGGTGTGAGCAGAGCCGGGCACCCCGGACGCCGGGCAGGGCAGGACCACCACCAGCTGCCCGCAGCAGAAGGACCCCGTGTGGGACAGGACCGTGGGGGCAGGGAGCCTGGCCAGGGCTGGGACCCCTGGAGGGCACTCCACAGGGAAGCTGGGAGCTGCGGGGACACCCACTCTTTCAGAGGCCCCTCCCGCCTGGGTACCCACCCGCGTCCCCGGTGTCAGGACCTGGCAGGGTCCTGCTCCAGGAGCGCAGGGGCAAGTTTTGCAGAACAGGGCGGGGGCTCTGCATTAGCAGGAGCCCCCCCAACACACACGCGCACGCGCACACACACACACACGCTGACCCGGCCTTGGGCCCCGGATCCCCACCCTAGGATGCATCTCCCCCTCCCCAGAGCAGGCTGTGTCCCAGACTCACGGGACCTTGTGAGTCCCCAGGTCACCTCGCCCCTTGCCCCCAAGGGCCCTGACCTCCTGCCCCCTCTGCAAGCCCTTCCCTGCCCTGGTTGGTGCCTGGTCAGCCCTCGGGGCTCAGCTCCAGCCCGTCCCCAGGTCCCTTCCCTTGCGCAGTCCACTCCTTTGTCCCCCTCAGCACAGCTGACAAGGGCAGGTCTGGTTAATACTCTCCCCTCTAGACTCAGGTCCTTGTGCTCAGGGACCCACAGTCCATCCCTGCTGCCTGGCAGGCACACAGTAGGTGCTCATTAACGAACTGTCGGTGAATGGTGGTGCTTAACGGGATCTCAGAGCTGCAAGTGGCTCCTGGGAGAGGGGTCTGGGTCCGGCGGGCACCCCCGCAGCAGACCCCACTCACCCCGGGCGGCTTCCTGCGGTGAGCCAGCGCTGGCCACGCGAGGAACGAGGTGGTGAGAACGGCCCGGCCTCAGGATCCCAAAAGCAACCAGGGCCTGCGGAGCGCACTGCAGAGAGGTGTCCACACTCTGAGAAGCCCCGAACAGCACTGGTGTCCAGCAGCTCAGGGGGACCCGGCCCTGGCGAGCGTGGGCCTGACGCTTCCCCCGCTGATGAGCCTGGGGGCTGCCAGGGAAGGGGGGTCAGGAGTTGGTGGCAGGAAGTCTCTGGTCCCAGAGGACAGAGGATGGAGCGGGGTTACCCACAGGGTACGCGCCTTCACTCCCGGCCGGGAGGGGACAGTGATGTGCCCAGAGGGTCGTCCCGCTCCCCCTCTCCAGCCTCATCCCCTCCAGTCGGGGAGGTCTGCTGCAGTCTCCCGGGGCCCCTGCTGCTGGGCTGGTCCAGGCCACGACCTCTCCCACCCGGGCGACCGCAGTGGCCTGGCTCCTGCTGAGACCGTCACACCTCCACACCGCAGTTACGGACTCAGACACGCGCACGGGGGAGATACCAGGAGGACACAGCTCAGGGGACGCAGGTGCTGGTGGACGTCCTGGCCCCGTGCCCGGGGGAGAGTGGCTGGGATTCCAGCGCGTCTCTGGGCCCCCGCCCTACCAGCGGAGTCCTCCTTCCCGCGGGCGCGTGTGCCTCACGGCGGGCTGCGTCCCGAGCTGGGCGCAAGGGCCGCGTGCGCAGAGCCGCCTTCACGACGTGCCAGGTGCCCCACAGCGCACGACACCCGTGGCTCTGCAGAGCGCATGCGGGACGGACGCCAACAGACGGAGAACGCGAACCACATGCGGAGTCGAACCGCGTAAACAGCACGAGCACTGACGTCGGTTTCCTATCGAACGTGAGTCCCTTCTGCTGCTGTTTGCCGGCAACGTGCGTGGGAATTTTTAAGAATTAAATGTGGGCACTTGCTCGGTCTCAGAAGGGCCCGCGGAGAACAGGCTCCACTAATCCTGCGGGGTAGCCTGAGCTTGGCAGGTGCTCGTCCCCCATCAGCCTCAGGACACAACGAAGCGGTCCCCGACCTGGGGGTTTGGTGGAGAAAGCCCCGGGGCACCCAGGTCCCAGGAACCCCCGAGGCGGGTTTGTCTCCTCCGTGGGTTTGCAGAGAAGGACCGGGAGAGGCTGAGGCACCTGTTCCAGGTAACCCAGCGAGTGAGGGGTGGGGCGGGGCTCAGACTCGGAGATGGATTCGGGTTCCTGCTCTGAAATGTCCCCACCTCTGCGCAGCTCCCGACCAGACCGCCCTGCATGGTTTCTATCAGTAGTTCAGCTCTAAATACAGATGGGCGCCAGCTCGGCTGGAGGAATGAATGAATGACCCCACAAAGAATCGCCCCCCACGGGATTCCTGCGAGTCCAGCTCCCCCTGCTGGGCCCTGGGTCCTTGGGAGCACTTCTCTGCTCAGAAAGCCTCTCCAGGACGCCAAGGACCCCCTCCCCCCGCCCCCGCCCACCTCCAAGGTCTGTGGCAGTCTCTCTGCCAGGACCCCCTCCCGCCTGGATAGCGGCCGATTTCCCGAGTCCCTGTGGTGAGGTCCCTGGTGGCTGACAGCTGGAAAGGCCTGCTCTTTTTGGACTCACAGCCCAGAGGTCCGAGCCCAGCTCTGCAGGGGCCGGGCTCAGGTGGGTGGGGGCTCACTGCGGCCCCTGCTGGTTTATACCACAGGTCAGCAGGGGTCACAAGACAACTGGGAACGTGGAGCCCAGCGTGAGGCTGGTCCAAGGTCACCCAGGGTGGGCTGGGGTCCCTGGGACATGCACAGCCATCCGGCCTCAGGCTCCCAAGGGTAGGCCTGAGGTTTTCTTGTTCATGGGTCTGTCTCAGCTGGGCCCAGGCAGGACTTAATGCAGGTGCCACTGCACTGAGGGGTCTGTCCTGGGCTAGCAGAGGCCACAGGTCCAGGCCGCGATCCGTGGGCTATGCGTACTTTCTTCCCATGCGTGGGTGGCCCTTGTCCTTCCTGCAGAATTCGGTGACATGTCAGAATGCCAGTTTTCCTGGCAAATCCATCCTCAGGGCAGTGCACCCCTCCTGGTACCGGGGCAGTTGGCCTGGAGCACAGGGGCGGGCGGGCACGGTGGGGGTCTTCCCCGCAGAGGTAATTCAGCACAAGTGGACGCCCCCCCGGGTCCCCGTGGGGAGAGGAGGTCCCTGGGGTCCTGGGGCAGGAGGAGCTCACAAGAGGATGTGGTGCCTCTGCACTGGCTGGTCCTAATCCCTTCTCGGAGCTGAAACCTCAGAACTCGGGGACAAAGAACAACGTTCACTGAACAGAAGTTGGAGCGATGTCTCTAGGATAGCTTGGAGCCCAAGGTAAGGTGAAGAGGGAATATTAGCTTTTTTTCTTGCTGAACTTTAAAGTTCAGATATTATATTCCCAAATAATTTGTCATAAAATTTGCATATCTTGGGTCAACAGCCTCTTAAAGGCTGTTCTTAACTTTTGGAAAGGTGACAAATCAGTGTGAGGGTGACGGAAGGCGCTGTGTGCCAACTCAGAGCACGTAGCTTTCCCAACAACCCCGGCAGCTGGAGGAAGTCAATGACAGCAGTCAATTAATGAAGGCTTCAGAGTCCCTCAGAAAAATAAGTACGGTACTTCATGCTAGATGTAGAAATCCGTCCACACGAAAACCTGCAGCGGCAATAAAACTGGCTGCCAGCTGTCAGGCACTAGACCATCAAGAGCGGCCACTCCATCCTGGTCCCCAGGAGACAGATCAACAGACATCAACGAGCACACAGGGTCTTGGGGCTGCCATCGTTCTCACGGTGGTTTCTTCTGGTGCACACCTGTGTGTGGCTGCCGGTCAGGACCAAAGCCACCAAGGATAGAACATTCCAGAAGGTTCTGCTGTCTGCACAGGGCTGGCTGCATCTGTCTTCCATCTTCTGTGCAGAGGTGGGTCCCAGTGAGGGGCACATGGCAGAGCTCCCCAGCGGGTGTCCTGCTTGTCTCAGGAAGGGGTGGGGAGGGGGACTGGAGGGTCTGAGCAGGTCACCCCACCCGCTGGGACCCTCCTGAGGCCTGTCCCCTCCACCCGCCTCCCAGCAGAGCCGCAGGCTGGGAGGCTCAGGTCTGGGAGGGACAGACCTGCAGAAGTGACATGGAGGGTATGCTCACTTCTCCAGGCTCTCCCCTCTGGGGACCCTGCGGTCAGGGCAAGCTCCCAAAGCCTGCGGAATCCTGGCTCGAGGGCACGGGGTGGAAACTTTATGTGAAAAACCATCAGCTCCCCCTGCAGTAGAATTACTTTAATTTTTGAAGTGTGGCCTCTGCTTGAAATACACACCTAAATAGATTCCTGTAATGATGCATGCTAAGCCACAGGATGGTAACCGTGATTCCTAATCTGTCCTTTGCTCCCATATAAACGCTCCCACACCGTTTATAATTCTGCCGTAAACTGTGTATTTATGGTAGTGGGTGAATCTTTACCAGGTATATCATCTCTGCTGAACATTCGTAGGGCCCAGGGCTCTGCTAGGAGCTAAGACACCAAGGACACGGAAGGGAGTTCCTGCCTCTGAGGGGACCAAGTGCAGGAGGAGGTGGGTCCCCTGTCGGAGAGAAGGTGGGGAGTGGGCAGAGATGGCAGAAGGCTGGCGTGGCAGGGAAGGGTCGGATCAGGAAAGGCAGGGATGTGTAGGGCTCGTGACTCATCAGAGCAGAACAGAAACTCTGGGGAGTGGTCTCCAGGTTACAGGGGCAGTGGGCAACAGGATGCTAAAGAGGCTTTGCTGGAAATGGTCTTCCCAAAACACCAGTCCACTGGCATCGTGGGAAGGGGCAATGATGGCCGAGGTGCTCAGAACCCAACTCTCTGCAGCCCACTTCTCTGTCCCAAATGTTCTCAGGCTCAGGAGACTAAAGCTGGATGGGAGGGACAGAGATGGGCCCTCAGGACTCTATTTGTCAGTGACAGAACCAATTTTTAACTGATTTTTAAAAAAGGGAGTGTTATTGGTCCTCTTAAGTGAAAAGTGCAGGACATTACCTTCAGGCATGGCTGGATCCGGGTGCTCAGGTGATGCAGCCGGGATCTTCTGTCCTTCATAGTGGAGTGAAACAGGACTCCCCTGAAGAGCCAGCTCTGGGGAACGAGAACAGGCCTTCTCTAAAACAGGATGGGGCAGGCATCCGCATCATGGACAAGAGGTCCCTCCCTGTCCTGGAAACAGAGAACAGGGAATATGAGCAGCAGTGAGAACGTGACGACCCCAGAGCAGCTTGAGTCCCCAGCATCCCCAAGTGGCGGAGCCCCTGACCACCTCGAGTGTCAGGTCCTCCATCCGTGGTCCCAGTGTTTGGGGCTGTGGGAGGTGCTGATCGACCAGCTGTCAGGCAGCGGGACCGAGCCTGTGTCAGGCTGTGGGTGGCAGGATTGAGCAGGCATTTCCCAGCCTGGTGGAGCCAAGGAGAGAGCGCTCCTCCCTAGAAACTGTGGGATCAGGACAGGTGTGTTCTATGCAATCCCGACCCAGAGGCCGCAGGTCCAGAGGCCCAGCCAAGGGCACAGGCAGGGTCCCACCCCATCCTCAGCCTGCGGCCTCCCCCTTTCTCCAGATTTCCTCGTCTTTCATTAGTCACCCGACTCCCCAGCCTCCTGCCCATGCAGCTGGGCTGTCAGGATTTCAAACCCACTTCAGCTGCAGATGTGTCCAAGCACATACCCAGCTCCGCACAGGGTGACTGCTACATGGGGCGCAGTCGTGTACAGTCCCCTAACGTGGAGTGGCTTCGACTAAAGGACTCGCACGCACGCACGCACGCACACCCACGACTGTTTCTAAAATGCTTAGAAAAGAAATCCCAACCCTTGTCTTTAAAGAACACAGGAGCGTTTTATAATCGCTTTAAGAATTAGTGATTTTGAAACACTCAACGACAATTTAGCAGTTTGTAGAGTGGATTCAAAACTACTATTTATTTAAGTGGATGGCTTTGATAACTTGAAGATGGCACCAGGGCTCCAAGCTCCATTTTGCTCCCGAAATGACAGCGCCCCGTCTGCCAAGGGCACTGTCGTCACCTGCGTGCAGTGGCCTGTTCTGCATGTCGCAGAGCATTGCCTAAGGTTCACCATCATAAATTATGGCTCAAATTACAAACAGGGCGTCTCCAACAAATTATCTCGGGTTCTAAGTGTGTAATTATGGTGTTTCTACTAATTACATGATCAAGATAGGTAATTATATCATTAAAGTATGACATTTAGTTTGTGGTCGGTCATGAACTTCGCAGGCCTGGGGTGTGAGCAGGGCTCTGCCTGGGATATCTGAGACCCAGGCACCCGGGTCTTTTCCCCGAACTGCTGGATGCCCTGGCTGGTCTGGGGAGGAGACATTCTAGGAGAGTTAATGGCACAAGTGCCCTTTTTACCCTGTAGCTGGAATTATCCAGTCAAAGCCCCATGTTATCTTGACGAACCACTGGTAGCAGACCTCAGTGCCACCACACTGGAGGCCCACGTACTCGGCCCACCACAGTGAGGTCTTCCTAGGGGTGCCCGTTGGGCCCTGCTGCTAACCCGGCTCTGACACCTGAAACCGGAGGGGACTCGGGCTTGGGCCAGCTTCTCTGCAAGGGAGCCACAGACCGCATGAGGAGCGAGGGGCCGGCCCCTTGGTGGGGGGCACATGCCAACACAGTCCCTTTCTTGTCCTGGACACCAGCCCGGCTCTCTGAGCCCGAAGTCCTCCCTGTGAGATGTACGTCTTGTTCTGTCTGCACACCTCGGAAGTGGGGGCTCCACTGAGTCAGCCGTCCTGGGGCCTGCGCAGCGGTGAAGCCGAGAGCCTAGCGCGGGTCCCTCAGCCGGCGCTGAGCCCGCAGGCTTGCTCCGCTCCTGCCCCTCCTGCGGTGGACCTTCTGCCTCACACACCTGTCCTGAGGGAAGCAGCAGCCCTCCACATGTTCCCTACCGTTTCGCAGTTTCGGAAGGACACAAAGCTTTAGGAGATTAAATGCACTGCTGTGGGCTGGCATCACTTTTCCCTCTTTATTTAGCACAATGAAAATGTAATTACATCCTTCATGGGAAATCTCACCCATTTTAATAGCTGTCACCCAGCCACCCCAACAGTCAAATGTCTTTGCTTGCACGTGTCCTTTCAGTGTGTTTTTGCAGATAAAACCCAGTGTATGTGTTAAGGCCCGTTTCGCATCAACAACAGGCTGTGCAGACAGGCCAATGAAAGGGCCCAGGGCACAGAGGGCAGCCCTGTTCTCACAGGATCGCAGCGGACAGATGCTGCCCCCACCTGCCCCCCCCAGCAGCCGGGCCTGGGCAGGGACCTGGGCTGGAGGGGTGACAGTGGGGACGAGGGGAGGTGATGGGCAGTGGCCCACCCTCATTCGCAGGAGCACAGGTGCCGGGAGGAAAGATTCCCATAAAGTCAGGTTAACAATGGACAAATACAACTGACTCATTTATCAGGAAAAGGAATTTCCTCTAAGACTCATCTGCACCAGGAATTTCCCTTTGGTGATGCCAAGAGATCATTAAATTGGATTTCATCTCTGTCCGGGTTTAAGTCCACGAGGGTATCACTTTCTGGGTCCCTGCCCAGGCCTATGGTTCAGGGACAGCCTACGGGGATGAGCCATGCGGGCTGCTCTGGGGATGCTCCTGCTTGAGGGGGCTTCATGGGCAGCGAAGGGGGCAGGTGGCTTTTGAATTCACACTCCGCCCAGGCTGCTTCCACTCGTCCCTGCCCCTCGGTCGGTTGGTGAGAATCAGGAACCTGACTCTGAATATTTGCCCCCTTCAGTTTTAAAAATATATTCTTCTGCGATGAAATCATTGATACAAAAGGAATTGATTTATTCATAGGGAAGGTATAAATTCTCTGGGGAAGACTCCCTCAGAGATTATTCTGGTCTGTAGATGAAAGTGTGAGACAAACTGAACTTTGTGCACAGACAAGACCAGTGGAACATTCTGAAACTCCGAGTGGAGACCTCTGTTGTCCAGTCTGACCACTATTCGGATTACCTTCGTGCGTCCGCAGTGCCGGTGGGAGACACTGCACATTTCACATGCATTTCACAAAGATGGGGACACACACGGGCCATTCTCACCAAGACGCGTGCCCAGGGAGGAAGGTGCCAGCAGGCAAAGCCAATATTTAAAAGCTTCCCATTAGTTTAGTTGCATAAGCAGTGCATGTTAATGGCACAGGAGAGGAGCCCAGAAAAGGCAGGGAGTCGAAGAAGAAGTAGAACCGCCCACAGTCCCACCACCAGAAACCAATCACCGTTGCCAATTAATGCTGCATCTTTCCCTTATTTTTACCTGGGTTTAGAAAAAAAGCACAGATACCAAACCTGGAACATTCCAGAAGATCAGCACGGCCCCAGCTCCAGGAAGACATGCACATTTGTGAACCATTACGGAGATGGAAGGCACGGCATCGGGACTCTACTCAGTGAGAGTCTAATCACCTTGTGTGGTGACAGAGGGTGACGACACGTACTGTGGGAGCACGAAGTCACGCACGGGCCTGCTGAGTCGCTATGTGAACAGTTCACACTAATACAACACGTGTGTGAATGCTGCTACACTAGAGAAGAGCACACATTCCCTCATGCACACATACAACCTTCTTTCTACCGGAACGGAACCATATTGTAAATGACATGTCACCTCCTCCCCACAGCACTCGATACACAGCAGAGACCACTGGGTATAAATAACACAGATCTGCAGGGCCACCTGCTTTCTGCAGAGGTGCCATCGAGCACCGGCCCAGAATGCACGGGACAGTCCTGCTCTGGGTCCCTCAGGATTCCCCAGGGCCTTGCTATCACACGCAGAGATGCAGGCAGTGACCCCAGGGCACACGCTCGCCCTCCAGCAGGACCCTGGCAGTGGGATGTGCACTGTGCACACCCACAGCTGAGGACGGGGAGTCAGGCCGCCTGGCCACGGTGGTCCTTCTAGCCACTGAGCCACGCGGTTTCCCTTCGTTCTTCCCCAGATGCGCTTCCCCATGGACAGCCAGAGTGGGACCTGGTCCCGAAGCACCTGTTCCTGGTGTTGGGCCTGATAAATGTTTTGGGCCAATGAATTATACTGTAATAGATAACTGGAAAAAAAAAAAGTAGACCGTACAGATAAAATGCTCCAAAATTGGATTGTGGTGATGGTGTGGTGATGGAATTGACTAAAAATCATTGAATTGTATACTTCAACAAGTCAATGTGTGGTACCTAAGTTACCTCTCTGGGGTGTTTAAAAATACCACCGCACACCTATTAGAATGGCCAACGTTTCAGACCTATGGTACAGAGTGCTGCCCGGGGTGTGGGCCGACCAGAACTCTCGTGCCCTGCTAATGATCCTGAGAGATGGTAGGATTCCAGAAAACAATACGGCGGCTGCTTAGACAGTCACACACATCCGTGTGACCCAGCCAATTCACTCCTAGATTCTCACCCAAGGAAAATGAAAGCAAATGCCTAAATAAAACCACATCCTCACATGTGCATGGCAGCTTTATGTGTAATGAGCCAAACTGGAAATAAATGAACATCCATCCACAGCTGAATGGATCGACGAGCTGTGGTCCATCCATACTCGGACCTGCTCAGCCACAGGAAGGGTGAACCACTGACACACAACTACACGGATGAGGTCAAAACCATGATTTTGAGGAAAAGAAGCCCAAGTGAGTACAAATGGCAGACTTCTGTTTATGAAAAATTCTAGAAAGTGGAAATGTGTTATAGTGACAGCACGCAGAGTGCTTGTTGCCAAACAGCGGGCGGGGGTGAGAAAAGGAAGCAAGGGAAGCTGGGGGTGATGAATATGCTCATCGTTCTGACCGTGGCGATGGTTTCACAGGGATACACACATGCACAGTTATCAGCACGTGCCTTCTGTTTTACGCCCATGGTGACTCAACAGAGCTGTTAAAAATAGAGAAGAGAAGCAAAGGGGAAGATTCGGGGCATTTCTCAGAAAAGCCGAGGGCCCCCAAGTCCAGCCTGTGTGGACCGAACGAGCCCACACTGGGCCCGAGCGTTCTCATCTGAGATCTCTAAAAAAGACGCTGGGGACGGAAGGGCCGCACCAGGGAGCATCTGCGCCTGCCTGAGCCCTGCTTCCCCCACAAGCAGAGTCAGAGGGCATGGGTGCTGCCCTTGGGAATGGGCTGCTGGGGGCACAGCCTCTGCATGTGGGAGGGCTGGGAGAGACCTGCCACGCCTGAGCTTCTGGAAGCAAGAAGAGCAAACCCATCGTTCACAAACCCAATTCTTAAAATTGTCGACTTGGCAAAGTGCCCACCCTCAGGAGAAAAGCCTGTGGAAGGGAGACTCATTTTATATGGGAGGCTCAGTCTGTCTCATGCTGGAGAGCTGTCACTCGGGGCTTTCTCCCTGGCAGGGGGCAGCTGGTGCAGGCTTCCGAAGGAGGCCATTTCCGGCTCAGCCCCGACAGCTCATCAGTCTGAAGGCAGGAGCTCTGAGCTAGGTGGCCCCTGGCAGCGGCCGCAGGGCAGACACAGCTGGAGGGGTGCCCTCAGGGAGCTCAGCGGGGCTTTGCCGGGTGAGACGGCACCGAGGTGGCTAAGCCAGGTGAGGCTCCTGGTGAGCAGGGCCACCCGTCCTCAGCCTGCAGGCCTGGGGTAAGCTCCGCATGTCTCCTGATCTCCTGGACTAGTGAGCTGGCTGGCAGGTTCCTCTCACGGCTCATCATGGGGCGCGTGCCCAACATCAGGGGCAGCAGGGCACAACTCTGCCCCTGCGGGTGGGAGTAGGGACAGAATACTTCGGAACACCTCCCAAAGTCCTCTAACCTCCTCCAGAACACAGCGCGTGTGGGCCTGGGGCCACCAGGCAGTGCTCACCGCCCAGCCTGTGTCCTCTGCTGGCCGGGAGGTCCGCTCCCACGGCCCCATCGGGGGGATGGTGATGACTCCTGATCCACTTGGTAAGTTGTGTTGCTTCCCTCCTAGGACGCTCCAATGAACATCCAGCGTTTTCACCAGCTCCTTACCACCTGCCACAGGCTCTGCTGCCTCGGGGGCCCCAAATTAGTTCGGAGCTGGTGGCGAGGATTCGAAGTCTCTTCACCAGGAGCGGGAGGACCTCTCCCACGTCTGATGTGTTACCAGCTTGATCAGACCACCCCACTGAGGACGGTTTTCCGAGTGTGCCGTGTCTGAACGTGAAAGCTCATTACAATCTGATCCCTCGCTGTGAGTAAACACATCGCACGTTACTGTTCAGGAGGCTTGTTGGGGACGGTAGTTTTTCCCCCACTAACTCCTGAGTGGAGATCGATCTTCCCGTAATGCAGTCACAAAACCCTCATAAGCAATGATGCTGTGTTTCTTACACGAGCTGTAACCTGCCTGTTAAGTGTCTGAAAAGCAGGGTCCGGGCATGCCTGGTGTCTTCGTGAATGCAACAGAAGAGAGGCTCCCCCAGCTTTCTGAGAGTTGTTGTTTCAGTGGGATGAGGGACCCGGGCACTTGTGGGACAGGGCGCCCATGTACTCCTGGGTGCCCAGACCGGGAAGGGGACAGTGTCTGTCAGCTCTTGCCACAGAATGCCGTGTCAGGAGGCACCCTGAACAGGGGCCTAAAACAGGAGCCTTGTGTCCTCACAGGGCTGTCGACCGGCTAAGGGCCGGTTACTCTGTGGGGTCCGCCTCGGTGCATCCCCGGGTCTGGTGGGACCCGCTCTCAGATCAGCGGTGGGCAGAACTCTGGCCTGGTCTGGGCCGAACCCGCTCCGGAGTCCCCGTGCCTCGAGTCTCGTACCCCCGTGGCCGGCGGGTGAGCCCACGCATGTCCTCGGGGCAAGAGCAGGTTTGGCGGAGGGTCCAGGAAACATGAGCGGCTCTTCAGCCCGAACCTGGGAACTGGCCCCGCCCCTTCGGACTCCGTGTCCCCGCCCAAGCGCCGCACCTGTGCCAACCCGAAGTCGCGGCACAGGTGAGGACGCAGGCGGGGGATGAAGGTGAGGAGAGCCCACGCCTCCAGTCTCCTCCGCGGCCGAGCTAGGATCCCAGGCACAGGGAGGCCAGGACTAGACGGAGGGAGGCTGTGCTGCTCGCCCCACTCTGTGAGTGTGTGTGCGCACGTGCAGGTAGAGTGCCCGCAGTCATCCTGTGTCTGAACCAACTGTATTTTCACTCTACTTCTCAGGGATCAATGACACTCGGGTCATTTGAGGGAAGTAAAGCTTTTTTGCTTTTGGCTGCATGTAGCACGAGAGCGCAACATTTTCCCCTACAGACAAAATTACATGATCACACCTACAAAAATGTTTAATCTCCTAATCCAGATTACATTCTAATTTTCCAGAATGTTCTCAAAATGTTCTGTGTGTCGGTGTTATAAGCAGGGCCCAGCTAGGACCCCACAACTGTGGGAAGTGCTGATTCAAGAGACAGGACTCAGCCTGCACCGCCCTCCCAAAGGCTCCGCGTGGCAGGAGAACGAAGCCACTGATGGGCGGGGAGAGGAGAAGGGACTGCACGTCACTGTCTCACAGCCCTCAGTGGAAGCGCATCACTGACCCAGGCCAGCTTTTCAACAGGGGATGAGCCAACAGGGGACAGGTGGCTGTACAGGATATGCACCGGGGGCCCGGGTCCCCCGACCCAGACTTCCTTCTGACACTGGGGGGGCCGGTTCCCAGCTGCCCCTCCTGCCCAGGCTGTGTCCAAACAGCAGTGTGACCCTCCGTCAACCCCCAGCAGCCTGGAGCTTCTGAGACGATCTTCCCGACTCCCTCCTGTGGCCGGTGCCCCGAGGCTCCGTCTCCCGCACAGTCGGATCCCCACACTCCGGCTGGGACCAGCCTCTTCCCAGCTCTGCTTTCTCCTGCACTTGGTTCTTCCTTAAAATCAGCTTGGGGACATTGGTGTTGTGACTAGGAAGCCCCCACAGTGGCCAGAGGTGCTGGTCGGGGGGGTAAGACACTGGGCTCAGGTGGGGCTCGGCCAGAGGCCAGGCCGAGGTGAATCCCAAGCTGCTGTTCACACTGGGTGTGAAAGTCCATTCTGTCCCAGGGGATAAACACCACCGATCGCAGACTCGGGAAGGCAGGACCTCGTGCCAATACCTTGAAGGGGGTGTGGACACCGGAGATGAGGTTCAGGAAGGCTTCCTGCCCAGGTGCCAGCGGGAAACGAGGCGGGCAGAGCTTCGTCACCGCCTAGTGTGAGCGGGAAGGAGCACGTCCATCCCGGGGCTGCAGGAGCGTGGGAGAGCTGGACCTCGGGTCACACCTGGCACGGGGCAGGCGGCCTCACCGGGAACAAGGTCATCCCAGGGCCATGTCTGGGCCACACCGCACCCTCCTTCCACCTGAGCTGCCTCCTCCCATCGCGGCGAGCTAATGCCACTCCACCTGAGGGCCCTGAGAGGGAAACACCGCCTTCGTAAAGTCACAGACACCTACGCTGGCCCCAGAGCGGACCCCAGTCAGTTGTGTCAAGTTGTCCCGCTTGGGAAATTTTGCTTCTCCCGAGGCCCGGCAATTTGCAGCACAGAAATCAGCCGCAAATCCACCGAAACTGGCGAGTATGGGATGTGGCAGGTGTGGTTTATGGTTGTTAAGTCTACGTAGACAGACCCCGACCCACAGAACAGCTCAGCCCCCTCCACCTCCCACATGAAGGCTTCTCTGGCAGAAGCATCCTTCTCAGGATGACACGGGCCTCCTTCAGGATGGCGTCTCACGGGAGCAGGAGACACAGTTCTTGAGGGATATGCCTCCTGCCCGATGGAACTCCAGCTGGGTCTACGGCTGAGCAGAGGCTAAACTGCAGCCCTGGCCCGTTCTGACGGCAGGGAACATTCCAGAGCCAGTGCCCGATTTCTTCCAGAATTGCAGAGACAGACAAAATCTGAACACTGGTGAGGGGCATGTTTCCTTGCTGCGTCCACATGAGGCCAGCTCCCCCGTGACGTGCTCCAGGGCGGATCTCACCTCACCCCTAGCTCAGAGGCCCCGAGGGGAGGTGATCGGAGTCAGACTCATCCGCACCCTTCAGCGGGATGAGCTGGAGCTTACTGAGCCCCTGGTACGTGCTGGGGCCTCCCGGGCACGTCAGGCTGGAGCCAGGAGACAAGCAGCTGGAGGGACTTGACAGAGAAAACAGCCAGCCCCGAGACCAGGCAAACGGGAGCGGCGTGAAGAGGTGACGGGAAGCCATCAGTCAACACGTCCTTATTGGGGCCCCATGTGGGCCTGGCTCTGTGGGAAAAACCAAACAGGGAGATGCCCAGATCCACACCCTCGGCAGACACGCGTTATGTTGGTGGGGCTGGATGCTGTGTTGTGTTGGAATATTATTTCCAGGGATCCAGTGAGGGGGTGACAGAAGATGACACTCTCTCTGCCAGGCATGGAACGAATGTCGCAGCAGATAAGAGACGTTCTCCTTCGGCAAAGGCAGGCTGCCTCACGTGTTTCCATGTTAAAAGTTAACTTTCATCGCCAAAGTGCTGCACCGACACCTTCCTGGGCCGCCATCCTGGGGGAGCTTTGGTGGGAACGTCTATGTTAATCTTCAGGTGCACAGACATGCGCACAACCTCTTCTTATAAAGCTAAAGGACAACTTCTGCGGCTTTGATGACTCCCCGGTCAAGCCTGCACCTGCAGGGAGGGCTGGGCTGATGGGCAGTGTGTGCTCGCAAACCACAGACACCCACAGACACATGCAGCACACAGGGAACACAGCTGAGATCCATCTCCTGAACGCCTGGGCCAGGACGACCCCCACCTTTCCACCTGCCAAGACCTCAGTGTCCACTCCCTGGCTGTGAAGTGGTGCGACACTGGGGGCAGAGGTCCCGCTGGGGCAGTCTGGGGCCCTGTGCAGTGTCTCCCTGCATTACAACAGCACACACCTCCAACTTCCTCAAGATCGAAACCTTCGCTGAACAGACACATATGGACTCTCGCTGCCTCAACTCGGTGCCCCGTCTCCTTGGGCCTGTGTCTCGGGCACACAATTCACAATGTTGCACATGGCTGGTAACAAGCCTTGGTCCGAGGCTGGACATGTGACTCAAGCCAGACCATGGAGAGACCAGGACACTGAATTCTGAAACTACTGGACAAAGTCAAGCACTTCCACTGGGGTTCCTGAGCTAAGATGCAAGCCTCACCATGTTAGGAGTATCTTGACACCACAATGAGGGACGTCTGTCTGAGAACGCAGTGAACCCAAAGGAAAGCAGAGTACTATGTGAGGAGAGAGAATCCCTGCAGAATCAAGGAGATTCATCCATGCCTGAAGCTAAGGACCCACGGATGGCTCAGTTATCTGCATCAACAGACATTTCTGCATTTAAGCCAATTCTAGGTAGAGTTTGTGTCACTAATCACTGAAAATAAATTCTCATTCCACTGTTGTACCTCCAGCATCCACATGGAGGAAAGCAGAGCCAAGAGGGGTAAAGAGACAGCATCCTGGGGATGTAAGCTGGTCTCCTAGTGAGCATCAATAAAATCTTGATGGATAATTGATGCATGAAAGAGTGAAAGTGAACATGTGTGACCAGCCCACAGTGCGCTCCTGCTGAGCACCCCGACGGGACCAACAGGGGCTCTGGGAGGACCCAGCAGATCTCATCACTACAGATGTGAGGATCAAGACTGGTAACCTCGACCGGGGGCATCAAAGACGGGCTGGGTAAAGATACAAATGTAGCGATCAGAAGGGGCGAGTGCACCCCAATGTTTGTAGCCGCAATGTCCACAATGGCCAAACCATGGAAAGAGCCTAAACGTCCATCAAGAGATGAATGGATAAATAAAATGTGGTATATATATACGACGAATATTATGCAGCCATCCAAAAATGAAATCTTGCCATTTGCAAAGAGCTGGGTGGAACGAGAGGGTATTATGCTAAGCGAAACAAGTCAATCAGAGAAAGGCAATTATATGATCTCACTGTATGAGGAATTTGAGAAATAAGGCAGAGGATCATAGGGCAAGGGAGGGAAAAATGAAACAAGGCAAAACCAGAGAGGGAGACAAACCACAAGAGACTCTTAATCTCAGGAAACAAACTGAGGACTGCTGGAGTGGAGGGGGGTGGAAGGGATGGGGTGGCTGGGTGATGGACACTGGGGAGGGTACATATTATGGTGAGCATTGTGAATTGTGCTAAGACTGATGAATCACAGACCAGTACCCCTGAAACAAATAATACATTATACATTAATTAAAAAAATTTTACATCCATGGAAGATTATCTGAAAAAAAAAAAAAAGAGGGGCTGGGTTTGCAGTGAGGACTCCTGCCAACAGGCAGCATGTGCAAAGGTCCTGGGGCCTGCCTGGAAGGTGACGGGAGTCTGTAGGTGCTGGGGTGGAGGGTGCGTGGGGGTGGGGGGGAATGAAGGAGGACGTTGTAGAGGCTTGAGTCCTTGTCAGGAGCACGCACAAAGGGTCCACCCAGGTAAAGAGGAATCACTGCGGGTGCTCCACCCCGGGAAGCGTTAATGTAGGCATTGGTGTGGAAAGGGCGAGAAGGCAGACGGGCGCTGAGGCAAAGGTCAACCGCCCAGCAACCTGCCACCAAGCCTGGGTTAGACAGACCAAGAGAGGGGTAGGGTTGCACACTCCATGCATGGGGGGAGGGAGAGGCGTGGCGGAGATGCAGCCACTACAGGCACAGGTCCGGGCAGAGGCATACTCTGGGTTCTCCCTTCCTTACCTCCACCACTGCCTCCTGTGGACTAATCCAGAGACCAGCCCATTCCAGGATCTGGGATACGTGGGGGGAGCGGGGGAGGTCGGAGGGCAAACAGGCCCAGAAGGGGCATGTCCTTCAGAAGGACCCACCAGGGCAAACCCTGAGACTCCCAGAGCTTTCTAGAAGCCCCCAGGGTGCCGCTCTGAAAACATCACCCTTACTGAAGGAGGCAGACAGCTGTTAGAAACACAGCCATCCTCCTGAGAGCAACAGGAAATGTAGTTAAATAATCAAATTCAATTCCTTTTAGTCTAGACGTTGAGATTTCATACAATTATAATTTCGAGTGCAATATAAGCATAATGAGTCTCTCTCAAATGTGATTTTCTTCCCCAGAAATGGATTACTGGGACAAACCTAGCCGGGGCACAAATCATGTTTACCACCGACTGGGTACAGGGGAGCTCCACACCCCTCTATGCCGAGGGCCCTGCTGACGCGCGAGGGACACGTGCCGCGTCACCCACCCGGGGTCCCAGTGGGAGGCAGCCCGCTCTGCCCTGCGGAGGGCAGCGGTGCCCACTGGCACACAGACACCCTGCCGGTCCGGCTAAAAACCCGTTAGCATTTGATCCTTCCCGCTGTGCAGCATGGCCCGAGCCCAGGGCCCCCCGGCCCGCAGACACGGGCAGGAGCTCGGGCATTCCGTCCGGCCTGGGCTGTGACCGCTCGTCACGGCGTCCTTCTCCCAAACCCGACCCCGTGGGCTTGAGGATGTTCACCACCAGCTGAGAGGGCAGAGAAGGGTGAGGGGCCTGCCATTCTGGGGACACGAGAGACCCTCCGGGCGGAGCCCCCCACCTCTGAGTCTCTGTGGTTGTGCGTCCACGGGAGTGTTTCTGCCTCTGCCCGTGTGTGTGCCCGCGGGGCCCAGCGTGCAGGCGTGTGCCCGGGCCCTTGCACGAGCCGCGTGCGAGCCGGCGTACCTCCTGACGCGACCAGGACGGGTTTTCCCCGGACCCTTCTGGCCGCCCGGCCTCCCGGCCGCCCCTCCGAGTGCAGCGGCAGGAGGGACCCTCAGAGGACACACCGGACCCCCGCCCCCTCCGCGAAGTCCCGCCCGCGGCCTCTCCGGCCTCCGGGTCCTAACTGCACCGAAGGGGACCCGGGGGTCCGGGCGGGGTGGACGCGGCACAGGGCAGGTGCCCCGAGGCGAGCGCGCACCCGCAGCCCCGGCACCCGGTGGACACGCGGCCTCGGACGCAGGAGGTCTGGGCGGGCGTGAAGCCGCGCATTTCCAAAGCGCGCTGGGGGAGGCCGACCCGGGGCGGCGGGTGTAGACGTTCCGGGTGTAGACGTTCCGAAGCTCTGCGGCCCGTCGTGGGCACAGACTCGGGCTCAGCGCCTCGGAAGGCCACTCCGCCAGACCCCGAGCTGCCGCTCCGGCCCCGCTCGCCAGGGACAGCGTGGCCTCCGGGGCCCGGGCACCTGCGGGGCCCGGCGCCATCTTCCGCCCGGGGCCCTGCCTGCGCAGAGGCTCACGGGAGGCTTCTGATGGGGGCGCCCGCGTCACGGGAGGGGGGCTGGCTGCAAGGGAGGCTGGGAAAGCAGCGCACGGTTTCCGCCCTTGACCGTGACCCGGACTCGGGGCCGTGTCCCCGCGGGAAGGGAGCGCCGGGAGCCGGGCGGGCTGGGCGTCATCCCCGCGGGCCTCTCCCCCAGCCCGAGCTCTGGGACAGGACCTGCGGGCCACCCTCTGCCCCCACCGCGGCACACCAGGCCCCGCCCCACCTGCGTTTCTGGAACGTTCTCTCCCACTGCTCCATCAGGGCTCGTTCCCACCGCACCCCCTCACGGGCGCTCTGGCTCGTCCTGAGCGGGCCCCTCCACCCGCCAGCTCAGGGCACCACGCCAGGCCCTGCGCGCCGACCGCCCCGCAGACCTGGGTCCCCACCGGCCTCCCTCTCCCCGCACAAGAGCAGACGCAGGGCGAGTCGTCACTCACCCAGACCTCAGGACCCCCGCAGAGCCCGCCACGGAGGCTCCGGGCACCTTGCGAACAGGCGAGGGCTCCTCCCCGAAGGCCCCGCTCCAGCCTGTTACGGGCTCTGCGGCGGCGTGGGAGGCCCTGAGCGGGCGGCTCCTTCAGCGCGGCGGCTGCCCGCACCGCTCCTTGACCGGCGCGGAAGGGTGCAATGCCCAAGGGCACGAACACGGCATCTTTAAAGGGCCTCACCGGCGGCCAACGTGGACGCTGGAGGATGTCCCCGGAGCAGACCCCGTCTGTCTGTCTCAGGTTGGACCGTGAGAATGCGGGCTGTGTTCTGGATGAATCCCGGGAGAGCCTGCGGGCGGTGAGGGAAAAGCTGCGCTGCGTGTCCCCCGCTCCGGCCTCCAGAGCATGGCCGCTCAGCTGCAGCCTCCAGGAAGGGGAGGGGCCGGTGGCGATGGCAGCTGGGCCGATCGGAGGCCGGCACCATCTCTCCCGGACCCAGGCTGTTGCTTCCAGTCACCACGCCAGAGGGAGGAAAGGGTTCACCCTAAAAATCAAATGCTCTGGGACAGAAGTGACCCGTGACGCCCGCACTCAGCAGTCTCATTATTTCAGGCAGGGGAAACCAAGGCCCGCCGTGGGAATAAGTAGGTTCGCCAGCGGGGCTAACCCGCAGCCCCGGGCCCAGAGCAGGGCTCGTGGGCACTCTGGGGGTCCGGAAGGGCTTCCTGGTTGACTCAGGTGAGGGGGGCCTTGAAGGCAGGCCAAGCCTCCGACGTCCCTGGAGGTGGGTGAGGGTCTGAGTGCCCCGTCGGCTCCGCCGTGGCGTTTCGGGTTCCCGCTGAACTGGATTCTCCCAGCAGCAGTGAGGGGGTACCGCAGGGCAGCCAGTCTGGGCACTGTGTCCGCCAGGGAGACGGGTCCGCATGGGGTATTCTCGCCGCATCTGGACACAGGACTGTGGCGCTGCCCTAACCCATCTCAGGCCTTCCTCTAGACGTTCGGCCAGAACCCGTCATCACTCTGATGCCAGAACTGCGCGTTTCATTAGGCAGCATTTCTGGGCCTGCCCTGAGTGGAGAACACCCGCGCTAGGGGTTCACCCCAGCACCACATCCTCGTCTGCAACTCTCTGATCCCAAGCAACGTCTGTGCGTCCCGGTTCAACATGGCAGCTTCCAAGTTCAGGAACCTGGGTCCAAATCCAAATGCATTAGCCCGTCAAGACCTTCCAGAGCGCGGTGTATTTTACGCTCCGTCAGTGCCCCAGCCCGAACCTCCGCGCTGATCCACCGAGGCGGAGCCTCGGAGCTGTGGCGGGCGGGCGGAGGAACACATCCCCGGGCCGGCTCGGAGCGAGGACCGGCAGAAGCTGGGCTTGGGGAGCCCGGCAGGAAAGACGCAGGACCGACCAGGCTCAGGACGGGGGCCGGCTCGCAGGGTCTGGCCGGGACTGTCCCGCGTCCGCAGCGCTGCCGGTCCAGGCGGGGCTCAGGTTAGCAGCTCGCGAAGCCCGCAGTCGGGACCGGAGGTGAGGAGGGAGGGCCCAGGCCGGGTCCCCTCCCCTCCCGCACTCCGTGCCCTCGGCTGGGGACTTGACCCGGATTCTGCAGAGCACACCTGCAGGCGGCCTCCCAGCCGCCACCGTTCCTCCCAGGTTCTCCGGAAATGTCATCGGCATCCCAGCCCGCGTGGCACACCTGTGATCCGGGAGGCCCACGTGGCGGGCTGCGAGTTCGGCCGACCCAGTCACATGACCCCACCGCACCCAATCGGAGTGAGAGCAGGGGTTTGTGCCGGCGCCCACAGGACAGACCGGGCACTTCCCACTGGCTGCAGTGATTGGCTCAGGCTCTGTCACATGACGTGGCCCAGGCCAATCAGCGTGAGCGTCGGGCTCCGGCGGCCACTGGACGGCGGTCCCGGGCTGGGGAGGCGGTGAGGACGGCGCTCCGCCGCCACCTTGTCTCAGTGCCACACCCGCAGGATGAGGACGCAGAGAGCGGCGCCTGTTCCAGGAGCCGTTACCGTGGCAGACGAAGATTTGAGATGGACGTTCTGACGACATCACTGGAGCCCTGGTTCCAGCCGAGCCTGAGAGCGGGGGTGGGGCGGTTCTGTCCCTTCCAGCGCGAGGACCCTCCGCACTGCGGGCCGGACGCTGTGGAGCCGCGGTCCCGGTCCTGCTCTCCCCAGCGCGCGGCCCTGAGCCTCCACCGCCGGGGGTCGGCGTCCTCGTGGGTCGGCGACGCAAGCCGCGCCCAGGCTGTGGGGATGGACGGGCGCTGCCCGCGGCCCCCGCGGTCTCCCCGGCCTCCCCGACCTCCCCCCTCCCCGGCCTCTGCGGTCTCCCCGGCCTCCGCGGTCTCCCCGGCCTCCGCGGTCTCCCCGGCCTCTGCGGTCTCCCCGGCCTCCGCGGTCTCCCGGCCTCCCTGACCTCCCCTCCTCCCCGGCCTCCCTGACCTTGCCTCCTACCTGATCTCTCCTCCTCTCCGGCCTCCCCGCCTCCCTGACCTCCCCTCCCCTCCTCTCCGGCCTCCCCGGCCTCCCGCCCTCCCGCCCTCCCCGGCCTCCCCTCCTCCCCTCCTCCCCGCCCTCTGCAGCCTCTGCATCCATCGCTGCCTCCACAGGCTCCTTGGTCTCTCTGCCCTCTCTGGCCTCTGCATCCTCCCTGCTCTCCGCGGCCTCCACAGCCTCCGTGGGCCTCCGGGAACCCCCGACGAGTCCCCACGCGCAGGGACGAGCTTGTCCGCGGCAGCGTGGCGTCCGGGCGGCGCGAGCACGGGGACCGCGGGCACCGCGGGGACAGCACCACGTGCGCGGCCGCCTTCAGAAAAAATCGTGCGGGGGCTGGGAGCCGCTGGCCCGGGTGTAGACGGCGCACAGGGACTCAGCGCAGAGAACACGGGCGTGCGGCGACACCACACAGCAGGCCGCGTGCGAGTACCGCAGGGTGACACGTTCAGGGGACACCGAGAAAGCGCGGACACAGGGGTCACAGACAGCCCACCACCCCAGTGCGTGCACCTGCGGGCCGCATGCGGACAGCTGACGGGGGGGGCGGGGGCCGGGCGAGCGTGACAAGCATCACACCCGGAGAGTGCCCACCTGGAGCTAGCTCGCCGTGCACGAGATGCACGCTCAGCCCGGAGGGAGCACGGCCTCGGAAACACGCGGACAGCACCCCTACGCGGTGGGGCGCACGCGGGTGACACACAGCAGCCACCCTTCACCCCGCGGGAAGTTCACACGGCGCGCACGCGGCTAAGCTGCAGGCAGGTCCCGCAGGTGACTCGGGCCGGGAGAGCTAAGCCACAGCGACAGCACGGCCGTGAGCCGGACACAGGCTGACACCGGTGCCTGGACTCACGTGCAATGGGAAGGACCAGACACCGGCGCGAGCGTCCCTTTCGACCTGACGGTGGGACGCTGTGGGCCAGCCGTGTTTGGAAACCAGGCTGCGGAGCAGAGAAGGGCCCTCAGCTGGTCTGCAGTGCTGGGTCCTGCGAGGGAGATGGGGGTGCGGGTCTGAGTCCTCCTTTGTCCGCCACGTCCCCGGTCTGAATCATTACCGTTCGGGCTTCCACAGAGAGCATCAGTACGTTTAAGTAAGGTGGTCCTCGTGTGTGCGTCTCTCTTCCCAGCGTCAGTGGTGCGATAAAGATTTGCACTGAAGCCTTTATCTGTTAGATAAAAAAGCTTACGTGGAAGTTCCCGGTCGCCTTCCTGCATAAATCCTCCCTGGCTGCATCCTGCCGCCGACATCCACCGCTGCCCCTCCCCTGATCCGAAGTGGGGCTTCCCCGGGACTTCGAACCTCCCAGCTGCTGGGTGGAGAACTCCGGGATCCTGGGAGGCCCCAGGTATCCGCAGGGGTTGGGATGAGGGAGGGGCGTTAGATGAGGACACACTCAGGTCCCTGGCATCCAGTCCCGACAGCTCAGAGAAAAGCCAGGCCCTGGCCCTCACAACGGGTGCTGGTGGAAAGGTGGGGAGCGAGGCTGCCCTCGGACTCTCCGTCCTGGGACCGGTTCTGTTCTGCACCTTTGAGGTGCCCTCGAATGCTCCCCCTACCATGGGTCAGGCACACAAGGGTGGGCATGACTCACCTGGCTGGACCAATGGGGGAATCAGTCCCTGGGAAGTGGTGTCACCGGCTAGGTCCCCAAGGGGAACCCTCACCCAGGACGGGGCCGGAGGATGTTTTCCTCTGAGGCCCCTTTGAACCAAGCTCCTGCCCTCCCCTTTCCTTCGCGCTGCGCACAGAGTAGCGGGAAGGCGGAAGGACCCTGGAAAACCATTAAATTTCCAAGCATTTTTCCAGGTTTTCTGATGCTAAGCACTGGCTGGAGCCCAGGTCTGTAGCTTGGACCCAGAAAACCATGACCTGTCCCTGGCAGAGATGGTCACCTGGGGGTGCATGGCCCGGACTGGGTTCCTTGGGAAGTGAAAGCCCCTTTTGTATGCCTCCATGACGTCCCCAGCTTGGCGGTGATAGGACGGGGATGCCCCAACCCTTTAAGCCCAGACCCCAGATCCCCCAGGGCTGCCCCACCCTGGGACAGGCTTGGGAGCTGGACCATGTGATTCGGATAGTTCTGCCCGAGCTCACCCTCAGCTCTGCTCCCACAGTGTCGCTGGTCCCAGTGCACCTGGCAGAGCAGAGAAAGCTGAGAAAACAGGCTCTGTGTGAATTCAAAATATATGGAGGCTTTGAGAAAACATCAAAGCCCGTTCCGGTTTTCAAGAACAAAATGCGTGTTCTGGGAACGTCACTGCAGGGACCTTGTGTTATCAGCACTGAGCTCTCCTAACGACGCCTGCATCCTCAGGTCTCACGCGAGATCTTAGTGCAGACTGGCACCTGCCTTAGTTTTAATGAAAAGCTCATAAAGTCCGAGTGTATTTAGAGGGAAACAGGACACCGTTCTCTCCTCTGAGGATAATATGCACTTGTTAGAGCCCATTTACTGCAGCCCAGGGAGTGTACGACAGCTCCCATGTCCCCTGTGGACCTTGTGGGGCTTTGTCACTGGCTGCAGGTGCCAAGTGGGTCCAAAGACGAGTGCTCTCCTTGTCAAGTGATCAAGAATATGGACTGTGTACAGTCCCCAGACGGCTGTGGTCCAAGGTGTAGCTCCCAGCTCCCCACTGCAGCCCTGAGTGCTGGGACGGCTCCTCGCAGCCTGTGCAGCAGCGGGACCCTCGGCCCTGGAATCTCTGGGATGTCACCACAGTCGGGCACATTTTCCCAGGGAAGAAACTGCCCCTGAGTGGCCAGACCATTCCACTCATCCATTCATCTATCACATTTTCTGAGGAGCCAGGCTCTGTCATTGGTATTAAAATGAATCAGCAATACAGACTCATCCTCCGCCTTCAGCTTCACTGCTGGAGAGGGATACAGAAAAGGAATAACTAATCTAAAAACACAAAATTGCAAACTGCAATGTATGCCAGGACCGAAGATTACTGAGAACTTGGGGAATATACAGAAGGAGCTTTAGAGAGCTGACATCTGAAACATGCAGTCGAGGACGGCGCATTCCGTGCAGAGGGAACAGTAGGTGCTAAGTCCCTGAGGGGAGAGGATGCAGATTCCATAGATCCATTGCTCAAGTACCTGGTGCTGCATGAGGCTCATCGTGATCACATGCAGTTCTCGCTGCTGAATGTACGGCTCCCCATTTGGTCCTCAGTTCAGCATTAACAGTGAGGACAGTGATGATTTTAGTCCTACCGATATCCCCATATCATACGTGAGGATATTGACGTTCATGTGGATACAGAGCTGGCCAAAGGTCCCAGCGCAAGAACAGCAGAGCCACGATCAGAACCAATCCACGTGGCTCCCTGTGTTGAGCTGCTTTAAGATGGCTCGGTGTAAACGTGTGCTCCAAGAGGAGATAGAACGCGGTTGCCAAGACACTGGGTGTGGGCCCAGAGCCAGTTTGTGAGGCTTTGCAGCTGTTTGTCTGTCCGGACCCTTTCTGTTATGAGCAACAACACACCTAAACTAAATCAGCATAAGTAAAAAGATAAATTATTGGTGCACATAGCTGGAAAGTCTATCTTGATTTCAGGCCTGCCTTGATCCAGGGGCTCAAGTGACATCAGCAAGGTCCATTCCTTTCCTGTTCTGTGCTGGCTCTGTCCATCCTCTTTAACCTCCTCTGATTCAAGGTTCCAAAGTCTCAGGAAATGCTGACTGCCTCTTCACAGCCATTCAAACAGAGGCCAGGGTTTCCTCTGCGGGGGCCAGGGAGTGCCAGCGTGAGGCACATGCCCTTTCCTGAACCAATCACTGTCGCTCAGATGGAAGCTCTAAGGGGCCCAGAGCAGTGTCACATTTGGAGTCCTGAGCCAGAGGAGAGGCTCCAGAGGTGAGTGGAGGTTTGGAGATGGAAGAGGAACCGGAAGCTCGAGATAAAGCAAACCCCACTCTCAGACCCTCAGGGTAGGGTCTGGTTTGTACCCTGACCCCGTACACAGAGGGCAAGGAATGATGGACGACAGAGGCGGGCCACTCCAGATGGGCAGGTGGCAAGGGAACTTCCATCTGAGGTTTGTCTTGGCCACAAGACGAGGAGATCTCTGCCATGCCCCCCAAATCCTAAAGTTTATGGAGCGCCTTTAGCGCCCAGAGGGTCTCAGCCCCACATCACTCTTTCAAGGCTGCTCTCTTGGAAAAGGCTCTCATGGTAAGAGCAGTGGGCAGACGGCGCAGTCCAAGGACGGGAGAGGGTGGGGAGCCTCTCGTTGCCTGGGGCCAGCTCTAAGGTTAGCTGGGGTCACGTCCTCCGACACCCTGCTCCTACAGCGGGGAGGCGGTCTCTGCCCAAAGAAGAGGGTGTGTACCCGGGCAGGTAGAGACCGTGGCCCGGGGGAGGGGAGGGTGGCCGCCAGGACACAGTAGCCCTTGTGGCAGGAGAGCCTGAGATGGCCCAGAGTTCCCCCGGGCCCTACCCACGGAGTGCTCAGGCTCAGGTGGGCCAGAAATCCCCGGAGTCCAAGGGAGGGGGGCTCTACGCCAGTGGCTGGCGAAGTGGCTGCCCGGGAGGCTTTAAAATGACTGGCTCCCGGCTCTTGCCCTTAGATGTCTTGGTGCCGTTGGCCTGGGGCACAGCTTGGAAATCAGGTTCTTGAATCTCCCCAGGTGACTCGTGTGGAGCGGAGACTGATCCACAGACAGACATTGTCTTCATGCACAGACGGCACCTCTGCACCCCAAAACCACCTGTGGGTCCTGCTCTGTGTAAGACTGTTCATTCCACCACCCACTTGACTCTCTGTTGATTTTTTCACATCCTCCCTGGGGCTTCCTCTGGGGGGACAAATCAGTGTCTGAGCTGGACAGCCACCTTTTTCTTTTGCTGATTTGCTAAAGATTTTCTGGGTGGTGCTGAGACTGTGGTTGGAGTTACATGGGTCCTCACCTTTCTAAGGCTGGCCAGAGAGTGACCAAGAGTTGGCCACGGAGTTAGCCCCCAGGGCCACCCCAAGCACATCACATGCAGCTGGCCAAAGATACTTCCTCCACCTACATCAACCCGTCCGTCCATCAGTCCATCCTGCATCCCTCCATCCAGCCGCCCACAAGGACCCGTTTCTGATGGACATTTCTGCAGAAGTCTGTGTGGAGGGAGCTGATGGTGCCGGAACCAGATTCATCCAGACCCGCACCTCCCAGGAAGGAGATGGAGGTACGGTCTGACTGACCAAGTATGAGCATGACGTAACATGTTTACTCAGAACTGACCGGGACGGGATGTTGTGCAGTCAGTTAATTTAGATGCAGAAATTCAGATGAGCCTGAATTCTTTAAAAAAAAAAAAAGTGTCATGTTTGCATGGTCTCAAAATTTGAATCTGCTTCATATTGGGTTGACGGGGGTGGTTCCTGAAAATGTCTCCCAGCTACATAATGAGTCAGAGCACCAGGCTGAGCAGGTTCAAGTGTGGATGGAGAGGACAAGCCAGGATGGCAGTCAGTGAGGGTCCAGGCCCCTTAGCACCGTGCCCCGTGATCTGGGACGCAGATGTGCACAGTAGGTATTCTGCAGTGACCTGGCAGCATGGAGATATACAGTAGGTGCTCGGCAAAGGCCTGGCACCACAGATGCCTACAGGAAGCGCTTAGGGATGGTCCAGCACTGTGGGTATATGCAGTACATGCTCAGTGACTACCTGGCATCATGAATGTACACGGTAGGTGCTCAGTGATGGTCTGCTGGGTTTGTCTCCATAGCCAACGGCTCCGCAGATGCTTGGAGGGGTGCCAAGATATGGGAAGGGGACATGCCCTCCAGGTAAGGAAGGGCTTTTCAAGCTGTCGCACCTGCAGTGGGGAAGTCACCTGAGGAGGTGTCTGAGCCGCGCCAGCCAGGCCCCCGGAGGCTCTTACGAGTCACAGGCTGCATCCCAGATGACCTGCTGACACACCGCTGCACGCACTGAGCGCCTACTCTGTGCAGGCCCTCCTCTGAGTACTCTTCCACTCAACTGAGCAGCACAAGGTCAGGGGCCCGTCTCTCCATCACGGGGGAACACATTTGTTCATACAAGAAAACCATTTGAAGTAGGCTGCACTTTCAGCAGCATGGCACCGAATGAATACAACTCGGAAGTCCTCGAGCTGCTGTGGATGCCCACATAGACGCCCCCAGTGCGAGTCTGCGGGGAGGAGCCTAGCGACCGCTGACTGTTAACGGCTCCTCAGATGACTCTGGCCTTCTGCAGAAGAAACCATCATCGTCCAAGGGCGTCTTTAATGACTTGAGGACAAAGTCATGTATTACTGTACAAACCTGGGTTATAGCAAAGTGCACAGAGCGAGCTGAGTCTCCTTTAAAAGACGGACCTCGGGGCGCCTGGGTGGCTCAGTCGGTTAAGAGTCTGCCTTTACTTTGGCTTTGAGCGGGACCTCATGGTCCCCGGATCGAGCTCTGCGTCGGGCTCCCTGCTCAGGGGAGAGTCTGCTTCTCCCTCTGTCCCTATCCCCCACTCATGCGTGTGCTCTTTCTCTCTCAAATAAATAAAATCTTAAAAAAAAAAAGATAGCCCTCACGTGCAGACACACATTCCAATTTCTCGCAATCACATGCACAGGCGTTCCCCACACCAAATGCATCCAGCGGTTCCCTCTGGGGAATGCAACGAGTGATTGTTTTTCCTTTTATTTACACATATACTTCGTTTCTTAAAACAGTTTGGTGAAGGTATTTAATGTTTAAACTTTAAAATTTTCTACAGTATTTTGTGATAAAATCATTATTTTTAAGAATAAGAGATGACGTTCCGAACACAGTGGCTGGCAGCGGGGCACCTGGGAATGTTCAGACCAAGTGGGAAAGACTCCATACCCTAATTGGAGCTGTGGCCATTGAGGAGATCGGAAGCCGATCTAAAGAAATATATCGAGCAAGAGTTTGATGTTCACAGGTGGTTGGGAAATTGCTCGAGCATCTCCTTTAAAAAATTGTTTTAAACCAAAAATAATCGTGCTTTTGGCGTAAAGGTAAAACTTGATTCCTTTTTCCCAAACACCAACAAGCGTGATGATGTTCTGCTCAGCAAGTGACAGAAATCTCTCACGGGGCGGGAAGAGGGCACAGGCAGAGGCATCCGAGGATGGGTGCCAGAGACCAGGTGACCCAAGGAAGTGGGGTGCTGAGGAGAGGCCCCTGAGGACCGGGGGGGCGCCCAGAGAGGCCGGCAGGAGGTGAGGAGAGTGATCGCTTTGGTTTTAGTCGGACCCACTGTCCTGAGGGGTGTAGCCTCCACAGGGGTGGGTGTGGTGCCTCAGCCCCCGCCCACAGCCACGCATCCGAAAGACAATGGAAGCCAATCTTAACCCAGCACCTCGGAAACCCCCCTGCGCGACTCTTCACACATCCGCTGGACCCTTCCAGGGCTGCTTACAGGCATCACCCGCCGACGCCCCACGTCCTGTGTCACAGGTGCAAGGCTGTGCCGGGGCGTGAAGCTGGCAGCAGGGGTGGGGAGCGGAGAGCTAATACCTCTCTGTCTCCTGAGCAGAAGAGTGACGGCGCGGCCTCCAGGACCCACCATCATTGCTGAGCCCGCCCTCCCCGTGAGCCAGGCCCACCCGCCTGAAAATCCTCTCTGCGGGTTGCTTTTCTCCGGGGGTTGCTCTTGCAGGCAGGAGGTGGGCAGGAGGTGAGACCACCCAGGCCGGGACCCCTGCTGCTCCCGGTGTGCTCGGGGACCTGCAGCCCGACATGCCCCGGGGGCCTGTTGCAGATGAGAATCCCAGGCCCCAGCCCACCCCTAGGAATCAGCACCTGCCGTGGCCCCAGCCCCAGCCCCAGCGCACGCTGCCCTCTCAGGGGCTCGGGGCTGAGCCACCACCGGGGCCATCTGCACTCCGCACAGCATGCAGGGGCTGGATGTGCACCTGCCCGGGCTGCCCGGGCCAGGGTGAGAGGCAGCTGTGAGCCCCTGGAGACCACAGTCCACGGGAGCGCAGACCAGACACAAGGGACTTCTCTCTCCCAAAAGCCGAGCATGGAGGCGTGTGGTCCGGGTTGGCTTGGCAGTTCGCAGGCATAAAGGAAGGACACTGCTCTCTCTCGTTTCTCGGAATTTCTCCATATCGGATTCCTCCTTATGTCCAGGAGGGCTGCGTGAGCTCCAGCACTCACCCCTACATTCCAGCTGCCGGGGACAGGCAGGCCGCCGTCCGTAGCTGACCCTACGCTCCCCACCTTCTCCGGCCACCCCAAGCTTGCGGAGAGGCTTCCCTCAAACCACGGCAGCCGCAGCCCGCGTCCTGGCCTGAGCCCTGGGAAGGCACAGGAATTCTCCCGGCAGAGCCAGGCAGGAGCGTTCGGGGTGCTCCGTGCTCCCCGCCCCCACAGGGAGAGAGCCCGCCCAGGGTCCATCGGAGGACCCACCAGGAGAGGAGATAGTCGACTCGCTGAGGAGCAATCTCTCAGAACCCGGGAGCTCTGTGAAACCGGGAGAACAGAGGGACCGAGCCGAGAGCGATGTGACAAACACAGCTTGTCAACCTGGTAGAAGCAGAGGAGGCCTCCGAATACCCAATTCTGTGAACAGGCTACCCAGCATGCAGGGTCAGGCCATGCTCTCATTGATCTGGACAGACTCCATCGGGCCCATTAATCTTCTTGATTAACTCTCCTGGAAGGACGCCGGTGGGGAGGAAGAGTCCCACGTGGGCCGGGGAGACAGGAGGGCAGCAGGTGGCGTCCCCCCAGGGCTGGCCCTCACAGCCCCTTGCCCCCAGCCCCAGGGCCATGAGCTGACTTCACCCTGAACCCCCGCCCTCTGACCTTAGCAAGGAGTGGTCTCTGGTGCCTCATCTTTGGTTTTATCTTCATTCTCTCTGAAATGTTTTAGGTGACTGGCCAGTTCCTCCAAACGTATCCCGGATGGTTTTCTCTGGCAGCACATTCTCATTTTTCTCCTGCCCCGATTCCTTACCTGCCTCCGTCATTGTCTCTCCGCTGAGGACCCCTAAATGCCGATGTTTCCCCAAGGCTCAATTATTGGCCTCCTTCTCTTTGTAAATTCTGCCTTGGGATTCCACTTAACCCCCTGGTCCAAGCGTCATGTGAGTAACTCCCAACTCTATCTCCAGCCCCGATTCCTCCAGACTCCATCTACACTGAAGTTCTGCCATGTGACATCCCTGATATGCTCAGGGTACATCCAGTCATCTGACCTCCCAATACCAGCTCCTGCCATCTTGGTCAAGGCGGCTTCCAGCACCCAGGTCCCAAATATCGATGTCTTCTTTGATCCTTGAAATCAGCTCATGACCCACATCCAATCCAAGACCAAGGTATGGAAGTCTCTTGGATCAAACCACCGGATCGACAAAATAGGCGTCACGGATGGCGTTTGATGGCACCAGGAGAGCTAGAATCCTATGTTGGCTGAGTCTCGACTCGCTGAGAAGCAGAGCTATCTCCAGCCACTGAGCACTGTTCTCTCACAAGAGACATTTGGGCAAACCTCTCCAAAGGCCTTCCTTGGGATTCACAAATACCTAAAAGAAATCCCATGAGGAGGTGTGGTCGACGGGGGCCATACATCAAAGGTTGCTCCTTTCCAGTCAGATGGCCCCTGAATAAGTGCAAACGATCAGCTCCAGCACCCAGGCACATGTGGCAAACAGGTATCTGAGAGAGAAATGTGTCATGCGTGCTCTCGAGGTGACCGCCACAAAGAACGTGCTGGAGCGTCCTGGCAGGAAATCCCTTCCCTCTCACCTGGCAGACGGCTGAGTGAATGCAAGTGCCCTGGGGTACACGAGTGTTGATGGAGTGTCTCCTGCAGCTAAGAAGTAACCACATGTAGAGCTCTACAGACCCAGCCAACCGTCAGACCGGACATTCAGACACGGCCCCTGCCTCGGCCAGCAGAGTGCACATCTGTGCAGGCTGCTGGTGCTGGGGGTGGGGGATAAATCTCCCCAATCGTCAGTTTCAATGGCAGGGACCCCCCCCCACCATGAAGAAATAAACTGCCCCGGATGGCACACAGAGGGCAAAGCCATGTTCGGCAGTGGGTCCCGTGTAACACAACCAAGGAGCTTCACTGGCTTCCTCGGAGAATAATGTTTATTTCCCTGTTTCAATGGCCAATCTCTCACTCAGAGCCAAAGTCTAAGTCCTTTCGGAGCTAGAGCGCAAGCACCCATCATCCATGAGATGTCAGAGCAGGACCCGCGAGCCCCGGTTCCCCTTCTGTGAGATGTTGTCAGGGTCAACTGATCCGAATAGGGACTGTTAGGGTGAAGAAGGTCAGACTGGCGATGCGCGTTTCTGGTAAGCTCCCCGGTGGTGCTGATGCTGCTGATCCAGACACCCCACTTTGAGAACCACTGGATTGAACCCTAGAGGACCAGTCTTCCAAGACGGCACAGGACCCAGTCCTCTGCACACTCCCCCTAGAGCTCCGGGGTCCAAAGAGCAGGCCCTCCAGGGAGGGGAACGGGGCACTGAGGCAACACTGCCCAGATGGCATGACCAGACACGGGCCCCTCTCCACAGTCAGGATGACAGACCCCAGGCTGTAGATGTGGGGCGCCAGGGGCAGCTCGTCTTACGTCTGCAGTAGCAGTCACACCATGCTGGTCCTGGGGGGTTCCTGGCCACCACTCAGCACCTGGTGAGCACCACCCCTTCATCCTCACTCCAGGGTTCTCTCCTCCTTCCCACACGTGAGTTCCGACCCACAATTTTACCTCCAGAGTGCCTGATGCTTGACTCAGTTTACCCCTCGTCTGACGGCCCACTGACTCCATATCTGCCTCCCTCACTAGACTTCGAGCTCCCAGAGACGCGGCGGGGGCTTCATCGGAGGCCCTTCCTGCCCCACGGTGCTGCCCTCGGAGGTGCCGGAGACTGAGAAACCCCCCGAGGGCCAGGGCTGCCTGTCAGTCCCATTCACAGCGTTAGGGATCCATTACAGAATAATTGTCTCATCGATTTGCTGCCGACGTACTTACTGCTTTTGCTCTCAGATCGGAAAAGATACAGTGTAGCTAACGTAACTTGGCTGCCTAGTGTCCGGGTCCTAAATGTTCATAGCAGCCCCCAAGTCCCCTGTGAGGAGCCACCTCCCCCACTTCCTGGCCTGTGGTTTGGGGGTGCTGAGTGCACCCCAGAGCCAGGCTGGACCGTGGGACTCAGGCCCGGGTGAACTGGTCCCTTCCATTCTGCTGTGACTGGTTCCGGGGTGGGCGTGTGACCCGACCGGAGCCCCGAGCTCCAGGCTCAGGACCTCTGTCTGAACAGATGGGATGGAGGGTCTTCCCGTGTCACCAGGAGGCAGGTCCGTCTGAGCAGGAAGCCGACAGGGAACACAGGGGTGGAGGGTGCAGGAGGAGCTGGGTGCCCCGGATTAAGCAATTCGAGACTCCCTCCTGGGCTCTGTGGATCCCTGTGTGGATCAGTCCCCCTTTCCTGCAGCCAGTGTGTGTTGGGTCTTCTGTCACTTGCAGTCCGTGCAGCCCTCACCGATACGGGGTCAGGACCCCTCGAGGGCAGGGGGCAGGGGGAGTCCCTCCCCAGGGGACCGGCCCTGGAGCACCTCGGGAAGTTCTACCTGATTGTCGAGAGGGCTGAGGGTTAATGTGTGTGCGTGTGTGTGTGTCCTTCGTGTTATGTGTGTCTGTCAGTGTGTGCGTGCGTGTTTGTCCAACAGTGCGTGTGTGCGCGTGTCCGTCAGTGTGTGCGTGTGCATGTGTCTGTCAGTGTATGCGTGCGTTTGTCCATCAGTGTGTGTGTGTGTCTGTCCATCACTGTCTGTGTGTCCATCAGTGTGTTTGTGTGCGCGTGTGTGTGTGCATCTGTGTGTGTCCGTCAGTGTGTGTGTGTCTGTCCATCACTGTGTGCACGTGCGTCAGTGTGTGTGTGTCCATCAGTGTGTGTCCGTCAGTGTGCGTGTGTGCATGTGTGCGTGTGCATGCGTCAGTGTCTGTGTGTGCGTGCGTGTGTCCATCAGTGCGTGTGTCCGTCAGTGTGTGCGTGTTTGTTCCTCAGTGTGCATGTGTGCATGTGTGTGCATGCGCGTGTGTCAGTGTGTGTGTTTGTGTGTGCGTGTGTGTGTGTGGGAAGGATGGTTCCAGGGTCCCACTGCAGCTCCAGATGGAAAAGGAGACCCCACACCCTCGGGAGGCCAGGATGTTAATTAAATGTGACATTTCTATCTGACCCACTTATTTAAGCTAGATCGCGTTCTCGGGGCCGAAAGCTACTTTTAAACCATGTTCTGAATTGCAGTTTCAGTGCAGAGAGGTGGGGAGCAGAAGCTTGTAGCTCCCCCCAAGACCACGTGAAGGGAAGCCACGCACGCAGCCGGTCGGCCACTCTCCCGAGCGTGTTGGGAGCTGAGGGCCCAGAGCGGGCCAGGGTAGGGGGGACCCTGCAGGGACGCAGGTGACCTGGCATCTGGCTGACGGGACGGGCCGAACGAGGAGGGCAAGAACGCGAAACAGGAAATTTAACCAACCTTGAGGAGGTGTTTGTGGGGAAGTGGACACGCCTGTGCGCCCCTGCCCCCCACGGAGAGTGGGAGAGCGGACGGGGGGCTTGCCACGTGGTCCTCGTACGTCAGGTGACAGGCCCGTCGCCATCCGAAGGTGGACGCCGCAGCTGCAAAACGGAGTATTATAAACCCTGCTCCAACCATGAGAAATGTTTCAGAATGAGGTTGAAACCGTAGGTTAATTGAGGAGATAAAACAGGGTAATAACAAATCTGCAGTTAAACCCCGAGAGGGCAGACAAAGAGGGAAAGAGAAACACCACAGGGCAGAGCAAAGGAGCAGCAGGCCGGCCCCCGTGCGTCCCCCGCTGCCGGGAAGCAGCTCCCCGAGCATGGGGCTCACCGGGGACGGCGCAGCCCGCGGCAGACGGGACACAGCTGAGTGGGATCGGCCGTCCACGACCACGAGGAACCACGGCCCCGGAAAGCCTGGGTCTCCCGGCCCCGAGAGGAAGGCGGAAGGCGCGCCGCCGGCACCACACAATGGCGCAGCAGCGAACCTGCTGATCTGGGGCACAGTGGGCTCCAGAACGGGGCGGCGAGCAGGGACGAGCCGGCGGGACGGAAGGACAGACGGCGCCTTCTACAGGACACGGACCATCCGACACCCCCGTGCGCCTCACCGCGAGGAAAAACGCAGAGCCTTCCACGCTGCCCCTCGGCCGCCGATAAACCAGCAGGCAGGACATCTGTGAGGGTGTGATGACCCGAAGCCCACGGCCAAGCCTGTCGGCTCAGCAGACGTTCCAGAACACTCCACGTGGTAACAGCAGAGCGCCTGTCATTCTCGGCTGCGCTCAGCACGGCCACCGACTCAGGCCGCATGCGGGCCGTAAAACACTAGCGCTTGTAACTCGTAAGAGTGCATCTTGCACCGTTATGGATTAAACCAGAAGTCAGTCCTGGAAAATGCCCCAATACTTGGAAATTGAACAACACAGACATAAATACCCAGGAGTGGAAGAGCAAGTCTCAGGAAAATGTTCTATAAGCGGTAAACTGATGCATGTAGTTAGCATGTATCTATCACGAGCACACGGGAGAGACGCTGCCCCGAACACCGAGGTTGGAGACTCTGCGCTCACGCGGCCCCGGGGTCTCTGCAGCGCCTCGAGGGTGGGCAGTGAATGCACAGAGGGGCGAGGAGGTCCTTGTTTGTCCCATAAACTTGATGGGTCACCTGTGCTCAGGGTCAACAAGCCCAGGGCTGCTGTCCCAGGTGGATGGGCAGTAACCCCGGGTGACAGGGTGAGGCGGGCCAGGAGCTAACAACCCCTGAGCCATGGGAACAGGGGCTCCCGTGAGCCTGGAGGACACGGGGTCGCCAGGAGCCCGCACTGGACCCCACGCCGTGGTGGCTGCTGGAGAAGGATCCAGGCAGGGCGGCCTCTGGTCCCCAAAGTCACGTTACATCTCAGATCACCGGGAAACATCTGGGACGCAGGCCGCTCTTGCCTCAGGCTCCAGATCTGGAGGGCAAAGGTCAGCACAGAGAACGAGGCCCGCGATGCTCATTCCGTTACTTCCCTTCTTCACTCTCATCAGCAGTGTCCCCTTCAGAACCCCTCCCGACGTCCACGCTCTGACCCCGGGAATTCATTTGTCCAGGGGCCCGGAGTCTGTTCTGAGCCTGTTTCTACCTCTGGGTGGAGCAGATGAATGGTCTTCCCGGACCCCGGACAGCGGGTGGAGCTCGGGATCTCTGACTGCAGGCCCGTCACCCCCTAGAAGGCTGGGTGGGCAAGGGGTCGCGGCAGAGCCTCAGGCAGCCCCGGGGACAGGGGACGGCCCTGGATTTGCAGGCTCGGTCACACACCACCGCGTTCTCTCCTGCACTGAAAACAATTCACCGCAGAACACGGGCCCTACTCAGAGCCCTTTGTTCGTGCAGTGGAGGGGCGCTCTGATCCACCTCCCCGTGCCCTGCCCGACCTCTCGGCCCTTCCTGGAACAGGTGTGTGATCTGCCCTGGACGCGCACCCCCCCGCCTTGCTTGGGGCTCAGCCCGGTCGGGCTCCTCTGGAGCTCCTCTCCCTCCAGGAAGCTCTTCTGTCCACGGTCCATCCCCAGACGGCGGCTCAGCCTCCCAGGCCTGCAGCCAGGCCGTGGGGGCCTAACGTCACCGCGACAGGGCCCTGAGCTATAACAGGAAGGAGGCCCGGGAAGGCTTGGGCCAGGCCCTCCCATTGGTGACCTGGGAGCTGCTCAGGGTCCCCTGCCAGCTGCCCCGCGATGTGCACCGGGCATGGGGGCTTATACCCCCATCCCTCTGTCCAGAGCAGCTACTCTGACGGCGTCTGCTAACATCACGGCGGCTCAGCCGGATGCTGCTGCCAGAGGCGTATCTCTGGGGGAAGCGCCAGGCTTGTTACCTTGCCCCACAGGCCTTAGCAAGGCGTCCTCGCTGGTGACGGGGGCACAGAGCGTATTTCGGAGATCCTCCCGGTCCCAACCTGCACGTACAGGTGCAGGACCCAGAAGGCCGGTGGGCTGCACGCTCGGGCCGACGCAGCCCTGGGTCCAGCTCATGGACGGCAAGGAGCTGGGCCCTGCTGTGACGTCCTGCCTCGGGACCGTCGGGTGAACCCCTCCACAGGGCGAACAGGCTCAGGGCTAAGCAAGGCCGTGCATGGTTTCTCCGGCTTACACACGACCTTGATTCGGATGCTCTGGGTCTGCCTCCCCGTAAACGGTGTGCTATGACCTCGTGTGAGCTGGGGCTGCTCGGAGGCCGGCCCCACACAGGCTGGTAGGAGACTCAGGGCAACGGGGAACCCCACCGCCTCAGGCTTCTGGAGGTCACTCCCAGGTGCTGACAAGAACCCCAGGTTTCCAAGGACAAACTGGCTGGGTGGCTCTCAGATGCCCAGCTCCCTGATGCACCCCGTAGCGCTGGTGGCGGTCATTCGGCCCCGTCCTGCGGGAGGAGGAATCTCGGTGCTTCTATGTGGAGTCGGCCCTGGGCAGTCCTCAGGGGTTTTCTGGCTCGGGGCCGCTGGTGTCCGCCTGAAGGGAGGGCCCTTAACCACCAAGGGTTGTTGCGATGTCACTGCAGGAACTGGGGAGAGAAAACCAGCTCCTTCACCATGTCATTTCTTTCCAGAGCATCAGGACGGCCCGGAGCCTGGGCTTCCCCAGAGGAGCGCGTCCCCGGGATCTGGGGGCAGCTCCAGGGGCCGGGCCCACGGCCGGGTCAGGCGGGTGCAGGACACAGTCCTCACTCCACGCGGCGTGGACGTCCCCCAAGGAGGCCTTGCCTGCTCCCTCCCTGACCACTCTGTGAGCAGCACGGGGCACCCCGGCACAATAACCCGAGGTCTGCATCCCCTCCCCCTCCTAGCGCGCCCCCCCACCGCCAGGAGAAGCCAGGATGATTCCCACCCCCCGATGAGGACGCTGAAGCCCAGAGCGGTCAGGTGACCCACGTCCATGCCCCAGGTGCCTCTCTGCCCTGCTTCCTCCCGACAGCTCCAGGACCAGGACAGGCCACGGCACCTGCTCGGAGGCGGCGGCATTTCCGGGAAACCCACGCGAGTCTGAGTGGCCCCTCTGCAAGGGGCACGGCCAACCCGGGCTCCCAGAGGGGGCGACGGCACGCAGAAAGCTCTGCTTCCCCACATTTTCCTGCAGAATTCGACATCCAGGAGGATCCAACCGTTCTGTCCTCTCGGGAAACGGGGAGGCCCCCGAACCTCTGCTGGTGCGGCCGGGCCCGCAGACTCGTGAGCCGGCCCCTGGGGCCGAGACGGTCCCTGGACGCCCAGCACCCCAGGCTCTGATGGGTGGAGGGCACAAATGCCGGGAAATGTGCCAGAACATTCTGTTTTAATTAGCGCTTTCCCTTCTGGGCACGTCCGGGATGGGAAGGACTGGGCAGACCACCGTCTCCTCATCGTCTTGTTTCAATGAGCCCTAGGACAAGCTTCCTCTCAAAGTTTCCGGAACATCGTGGGCCCCAAAGAGAAGAGCCCAGGTGCCTTCCGGTCTAGCGATTCACCGGAACAGTCATCTCATCCCGAAGGTGTAAGGATGCTTCACTCTCCTGTCTTCTGGAACGCTCCGGAGGATGTCTTCCCTTTGTGTTTTCGGGCAGTGGTTCCTCAGCCTGGCTGAGGGAGGCAGCGACTTCCCACCGACACCGAGTAAAGCCCTTGTCAGTTTCTTGTGATGACGAACAATCTCCCTGGATTTGCAAACACACCTGGGCCTGACAGCACCATCCCCTCCCCTCCTGGATTCAGGATGGCCCCATCAGGGGCAGCTCAACATGGCCCCACGAGGGCTTGGACCACGGGAACCCCCGCCCCGTCCTGCCCACGGTACGGGAATTCTGCCACGCACTCGCCTGGAACCCAGTGAACCCTATGCCTGTGGCTCAACCCTCGGCTGGCACTCACGGAGGAGTGAGTGCACACTAGACCCTGGGCTGACCACCCGGAAGCGGGCTCCGGGGTCACACACCCGGACTCCACGCGTGACCAGATCTGTGTGTCTGGCCGGAGCTGAGCTGGAGGGGCTTCGCAAGCCTTCCGGTCCTCACCGCCCTGGCCCTGCCAATAGCAGCCTCACAGACCTGCACCCTCGGGAACGATGCCCTGCGACCTGCACCTTCAGACCCCGACACGACCTTACCCGTGGCCATCACCGCAGGCTGAGGCTTTGTCTGCACACAGATCTCTTCCTTACTTAAGTGCCTCCGGTGGTTTCCTGGCAGACGATACTGTCATCAGACAGAGAGGAGAACCTGCACGGATCAGGGCAGATAACTGCCTTGACTCAGGTCCAATTTCCATTCAGTCATCCATTCTCCCGTCCTGGAAGCGCCACCTGAACACTGGAGAGACGCGGACGTGTGTGCCAAGGGCTGGGGTCACAGAGCCAACGTGAGTTGAGATGCAGCTCTCCCAAGACCTGGTCTCATTGAACGGGTGCCACACACACACCATGAGGTCAGTGAGGGGAATGGACCAGGGGTGGCCGCAGCCTCGGAAGACACCGACCAGCCCCGAGGAGGTACCGAGGGGAAGGCAGGGCCACACGGCGATCTGGAAGGTGAAGGATGTGAAGCATGATGGGCACTCGTGGGTGTGGCTGGATTTGCACACAGTCCACCTCCTTCTGGCAACTGAACCTGTGTTTTCCTTGGAGAGCCATCTCCTCCATCGTTCCATGTGGTCGGGGGGCTGTTTCCTCTCCTGAGCTAATAGGCTCTGTGGCCCAAGCCCAGCTCACTGCATCATCAGATTCCCCTGCCAGACTGACCTAGTGGGGAATGTGGAGCACTGGGTAGAGCAGTGAGACTCAGTCCCGGATTTGTCTCTTAAATGATTGAGAAAGAAGAATGCTGAGCCTCCTAGAAGATGCAGATATTAGTGACACTCAGACCCAGGCAGCTGTCTTGATAGCACACTTGGAGAGCCAAAGCACAAACGTGAGATGGAGAGGGAAGACAGAATCTTGGCACTGTCAGGTGAGCCCCTAGATCGGGCCATGCCTGAAGCCATCACCGTGGAGGTTTTTGTTATATGAGGCAGTAAATTCTAGTTTTTGCAACAGCTGCTTTGAGCTGTGTTTCTGCCACTTGAGATGGAGTTAAGACAAAAAAATAAATCTGCTTTATAGTTTTCAATGCCATGTCAGGGTCTATTTGGGGATCGGGAGTTGGAAGAAACTCTCATACTAATAATGAAGTTTGAAAAACTTGCTCTGGATCAGCATTTCCCAGAGCTCTTAGTCATTCTGTAAAAAGGGCCCTACATTCAAACACAGCCTCGGGAGCTCTGGCCTGACTATGGGGAACCTCTCTTTGTCTTCCAGAGGACACTGGTTCGCTTAGAGGCTTTTAGAAGCTCATGTGTTTATGAATCTCCAAGACAGATGGAGAGACACAGCATTTCCCACCCCAGCTGTCCTGGGAATTTGGAAACAGTGTCCTCCACCTACACACACACACACACACACACACACACACACACACTTGAATTTCAAGGTAAATCCCTTATGAATCTGTCTACTTCTGAAAACAACCTACTCTGCCTCCTGGGAAAGCTGTGCATCCTCGGGGCCTCTGTCTGATGGGCACCTGAGCACAGCAGCCTCTCTGTCTGCTCCCCTGCAGTGGAAGGCCCTGGAGTCCCAGCAGAGGGTCTCGAGCTGACACCCATCTGCAGCCACGATCCACTGTGCGGAGCCTGGATCCAGGTGCGGAGCTGGTGCCTGAGCAGGTGCAAAGAGAACAGCTCACAAGGTTCCTCTCCATGAGGACGCTGGCTTCCCCGATCCCTGCCCTTGGGGAGCATAACCCAGGGCTCCATCCGGGGGGTACTCCAGAATTCTGTGCACATACACAGCCCAGCTATGGGTTCTAGAAATATTGTCGATGATCCTGGGAGGGCTGAGACCCCCATCTCCAGAGCAAAGCGGAGGAGCGAGGATTAGCCAGCGTGTTTTCTAGATGAGTACTGATGCTGGGCATTCACGGACCCAACGAATGAGCTTGTTTGCCGCAGTCTCTGGGCCTGACCCTCTCTGGAGATGAACCGCGGGCGACTTGCAGGCGTCAGGGCATCGGGGCCAGTCCGGAAGGGACAGGATCGCACGCCCACCTCGTGCAGCTGCTCCGCAGGCTGGAGATGCGGCTCTCCCCCAGGTCACCTGTCTTACTGCGCCTTCCCCTGGAATCCATTCCCTCTGCTTGCTCTGTCTGGAACACCATCTACTCTATGCGGTAAGGACAATTTCTCACCAGGCCTACCTTGATCAAAACCCTGAAACTGCAACGAAGGGGAAATGAGAGGCAGAGCCTCCTGGCAAGATGCTAAGACGTCTGGAGCGGAAGCCTCATAGAGTTGTCTGAATAACAGCCAACCTTGTGCCAGGTCAGAGTGTCTGCTTCCTGGACACATTTTCCCAGCTCCACTGCATATCCGTGCCCAATTCTTCCATGCGAGGATCTGAGGACCGTGTGTTTGCCCCTCTACCCTCCTACCAGTGGGTCTCCAGATACTTGGGAGATAGTCTGTGTATGGACGAGTGGCCAGGTCACCGTGTAGTGGCCTGTGTGTCTGGGAGGCGGCGGGATGGTCCTGTTTGGTCCCTACTGTGGGGCCAGGCTCCCCGGTTCAGATGCAGGCTCTGCTGCTCCGTGGCTGGGTGGTGTTGGCCAAGTCAGTTTACCTCCCTGAGGCTCGGCTGCCTCGGTTGTCACAAATGGGAATGACAACAGCCCTTCCTGGGAGTGGTTACTGTGAGAACTGAGAAATCTGTCATTCCTGGTAAACAGGAAGGACTCAGTAAGTGCTACTGGGAGGGTAATGCAGGAGGAGCAGAATTATTGTTATGTACAGTATTCAAGATGAGTGAGATCTCCACCGAGTGTTGGTGAGTGAGTTCACTCGTTCAACACGTGAGTGGTGGGAAGATGAAGTACGTGAGTGTGTGCAACGTTTGTAGCCCAGCTCCTTGTAAACAGAAGTGTCCAGAGGATGTTAACTGTGAGAATGATGATGATGATGATGACGATGGTGGTGCTGAGGGTGGTTGTGATGATGATGGTGGTGGTGGTGATGTTGGTGGTGGTGATGATGTGATGGTTGTGATCATGAGGGTGGTTGTGCTGGTGATGGTGATGATGGTGGTGGTGATGATGGTGGTGGTGATGGTGATGGTGGTGGTGGTGATGTTCGTGGTGGTGATGATGATGGTGATGGTGATGATGATGGTGATGGTGATGTTGGTGATGGTGATGATGATGATGGTGATGGTGATGTTGGTGGTGGTGATGATAGTGATGGTTGTGATGATGAGGGTGGTTGTGCTGGTGATGGTGATGATGGTGGTGGTGATGATGGTGGTGGTGATGGTGATGATGGTGGTGGTGATGTTCGTGGTGGTGATGATGATGATGGTGATGGTGATGATGATGATGATGATGGTGATGGTGATGTTGGTGATGGTGATGATGATGATGGTGATGGTGATGTTGGTGGTGGTGATGATAGTGATGGTGATGTTGGTGATGGTGATGATGATGATGGTGATGGTGATGTTGGTGGTGGTGATGATAGTGATGGTGGTGATGATGAGGGTGGTTGTGGCAGTGATGGTGACAGTTGTGATGATGTGATGATGATGATGGTGATGACGGTGGTGGTCATGGTCATGTGATGATGTGAGGAATGAGGCGGAAGATGGAGAAGAATGAAGAGAATCCACTAGGTGTATCTACGATAAGTCACTGCATGTGGGACCCTGCTAATCACAGCTGGACCTAGATAAACTTATCCACATAATGAATCTTTATCAAGGACTCTCTAAGTACAAGGGGCTGTGCTAGGAACTTGTCCTGCAGAGAGGCTCCCACATTTGCACAATAACTGAGGCACACGGATCTTCACTGCAGCCTGTAAGGAAGAGCAGAACTGGCCCCAACACCCATCGTCAGAAATGTGGTGGAGATGGGGATTCGATGCTGGCGGCTCCCTTGCTGGTCCTTCCTGTGTCCCCCACTCCCTGTGGTCTCTGAGGCAAGGGGCAGGAGCCCAGCACGTGGCTGAGTGTGTTCCTAAGAAGAATCGGTTCAGAGGTGGGGGGATGAGGGTGCAGGAAAGAGCCAGTAGGAAAAGCTTGGGCTTTGGGGCCACCGGACGCCTGGGTCCGTTCCCGGGGCCACCCCAGACCTGCTGCATGGCCTCAAGGAAGGGTCTGACTCTCTCTGAGCCTCCGTGGTCTCCCTGTGGAAACTGGTCATGGGTGCCTTCCTCATTAGGCTGTGAGGATGAAATGGGGCACGGTCACTGTAAAAGGGGTCACGGTAAAGACTGGATGTATGGAGCTAATACACCACATATCCTTACTCTTTTGAACCGATCCCAATACCCTCGTGGACTCCCGGAGGACAGGGTACTCGCCCTCCACCTCCGCTCACTGCACACTTGCTGGCACGGAGTCTGGCGCCCAAAGCAACGTCAGTGCAAGGTGCTCACCTGGCCCCTGTCCCCCAGCTTCAGGCTGTCCGCAGGTCGGAGTGAGACCGGGGCGTGCTCTGCGGGAAGAGGCGTCGGCACGAGGGGTGCGCCCTGCAGTGTGGTCTCCCTGCGCCCTGGCCCAGCCTCCAGCTCTTCTGCATCAGAAACGGAAGGTTGAGGGGGCCCAGCTGTGTGCAGACTGTCTTTGTTTAGGCCCGGAGCCAGTTCTACCCCGAGTGGAATGAGAGATGCAGTTCCTGAGCCCTGATGAAATTAATTACGGGGAAGCTGACAGGAAGACAGATGGAGGTGTCAGGTCTGCGAGGAGCCAGCCCAGCTCCACGTGCAGAGAGCTCCCCTCATGGCCCTCCTGGGGCCGTGCTGGGGACTCTAGCGGCTCGGCTCCAGCCAAGTGCGTCAGGATGGACAGAGTCCGGGCCGCCGGCTCTGACTGCCGCCCAGGAAAAATGAAATGGGGAGCGTTGACATCTAATGTGGTGTCCTCTGCAACCCTGTGCAGCCCACATCACACAGGTGCAGGCCGGAGTGAGCTGACAGGTCACCGTCTTGTGACCCCGTCCTACAGGCTCTGAGAAATGGGGGCCCCTCACCATGGAGACCAGGGCCTCCGAAGAGCCGGCCAGTGACCCCCAGGTGAGGTAGCTCAGGGAGGAAATCGCTTCAGGGCCCGACCGCTCTGTGCCTGCCTCGTGTTCTCTTCTGGGGATTCTGCCCAAACTGAAGCTTTTCAGCTTCACCGAGTTCAGCTCCTCACCTTGGAGAATTCCAGCATGTTCTATCGATCACCTGGTTCCCTCCAGAAATGGGTGCCAACACAGCATCATCCAATTTCCATCCTCCTGAGCCACCAGAAGCTGAGCCGCAGTGATCCTGTGGAGGTGGTGATGGGGGTGGGCAGGGAGCCGCAGGAAGCCCAAGGTCAGTGAGCACTTTGCTAGAAATCCTCAGGCTTTCCACAGACCTTGTTTAGAGGGACTTGTAGGGGGGTTTCTGGGGTCTCCATGAAGAAAGTGATAGGCAACATTTATGAAATAAGCAAACCTCTGAGGTTACGCATTGCCATCTGCGAGAACACAGCCTGTCTCCTGAATGCATGTGTATTTAAGTTATGGGGTTTGGAAACCATGCTGTCTTTATATACTAGCATGGTTTGGTCAGCAAACTGGTGGGGTGCTGGGTCTGGCCCTCAAAACTGCTTTGCTTAGACTCAAGTTCTGAAATTGTTTTTTAACTTGTCATGTTTCAGGGGGTCAATTTTGCCCCCACTCCCACCGCACCTGTTTCCTTCACCCAGCCGTACCACAGGTATATGTGTCGTGTCTGGTCTCAGAGGACATGTGGGTTTGCAACCCCTATCAAGAGTCTCTGGGGAAGGCAATCATTGAGGAGAAGTAGAGAGTCCTGGTTTTCATAACTATGCCCCATCCTGGTCATCATACAACTGTTACAAACCATGTTGTAAGTCTTGCCTTGTCAGGAGCACATCCATTGCAAATAGGAAGATTCAGATTATAATAAAAGATATGAAACATTCAGGGAATAAGGTACTGCAGGGCATGGCAGAGGCTCTGTGTGCACCCACATCTCCCCTTCCTCTCAATATCAGACATCCAAGCTCTGATGTTAGCGGACACCAGCTCTCACCAGAGACTACATTTTCCAGAATACCTTGCAGAGAATTCATTTCCCAGCATTCCCTATAGAAACTACATTTCCCAGCATTCTTTGCAAAGAGGACAGTTCTCAGCATCCCTGTGGAGACCACCTTCCCAGCATCTCCTGCAGAGGTCACACTTCCTCCCATCCCTGGCAGCTTTGAGTGGTCCTGCCTATAGGCTCAGCCTGTGGAGTGAAGGCATCCTGACCCGAGCCACTCCCAGCTCACCCTATCTCAGGAAGCACCTTGCCTTCCCAGCCGGCCTGGACGTGGTGCTGGGCCCCAGCTTCAGCTGGCTCTGAGGGGTCCCCAGGCTGGGGCAGACTCCCTCCTGACTGGCCCCATCGCCGCCTTGTTTCTACTGGGTACTGCCGTGCTCCTTGTTTGCTTGTTTGCCGTCTGTCTCACCACTGCACTGCAAGGACCCTCAGAGCAGGGGTGCCAACTGAGCCCTCCCCTGGTATTCCAGAATTCAGTAAACATCTGTTGAGTGAACAAACAAATGAGTGAGTGAATGAGTCCTCATGAGGGCTGGGCCATGTTCTGCGTGCTGAGGACACAAAGATGGAGAAGGTGGGCCCTGCTCTCAGGGAGCTCTTGGTCTGTGGCCAAAACACAGTAATGAGGGGGTGTGGACAGAGATGGAGCAAGGGCTCCAGAGTGCGGACAGGACTGAAGTCAAGAAAGTGTCTGCCCTTCTAGAGCCAATGACACCAGCCGAGTCAGCGGCCACCAGACGATGCCCAGGATGTGGGACCCATGGGGCATGGGGACTGACCTGAGGGCCAGGGTCTCAGGGGGTCAGGAATTGGTCCTGGCCAGTGGGTGGAGGGACGTGGTCCTCACATCCGGACCCACCTCAGAGCTCACGTGGAAGAAGACAGGGGGTGCTGGAAGATAAGGAGGCTCAGACCTGTGTTGCCATGTGTCAGCTCCACACAACCCATCAGGCCGTGCCAGAGATGCCCCGTGGCAGACCCAAGACCTCCAGGTGTCAGCTATGCAGCCTAACCTCCGTCAGGAAACAGGGCCTCAACTGCTCAAAAGACTCCTCAGTATGGACAAGAGTAAAGTTAAACAAACCAACAGGTCTTTGCCATTGTTATCCAAGGGGACTCTCCTTCCCTTCCTACCCTCCCCGGGGTGCCACGAAGCATGACGATAAAGACATGGCCACCTACTCCCTGCTACCCCCTCCCATCCCCACCTGCCCCCTCCCACCCTCACCTGCCCCTCCCACCCTCACCTGCCCCCTCCCACCCTCACCTGCCCCCTCCCACCCCACCTGCCCCCTCCCATCCCCACCTGCCCCCTCCCACCCTCACCTGCCCCCTCCCACCCTCACCTGCCCCTCCCACCCTCACCTGCCCCCTCCCACCCTCACCTGCCCCCTCCCACCCCACCTGCCCCCTCCCACCCCCCCCTGCCCCCTCCCATCCCCACCTGCCCCCTCCCACCCTCACCTGCCCCCTCCCATCCCCACCTGCCCCCTCCCACCCTCACCTGCCCCTCCCATCCCCACCTGCCCCCTCCCACCCTCACCTGCCCCCTCCCATCCCCACCTGCCCCCTCCCACCCCCACCTGCCCCCTCCCATCCCCACCTGCCCCCTCCCATCCCCACCTGCCCCCTCCCTTCCCCACCTGCCCCCTCCCACCCTCACCTGCCCCCTCCCATCCCCACCTGCCCCCCTCCCACCCTCACCTGCCCCCTCCCATCCCCACCTGCCCCCTCCCACCCTCACCTGCCCCCTCCCACCCCCACCGGCCCCCTCCCACCCTCACCTGCCCCCTCCCATCCCCACCTGCCCCCTCCCACCCTCACCTGCCCCCTCCCATCCCCACCTGCCCCCTCCCACCCTCACCTGCCCCCTCCCACCCCCACCTGCCCCCTCCCACCCTCACCTGCCCCCTCCCACCCTCACCTGCCCCCTCCCACCCCACCTGCCCCCTCCCACCCCCACCTGCCCCCTCCCATCCCCACCTGCCCCCTCCCACCCTCACCTGCCCCCTCCCTTCCCCACCTGCCCCCTCCCACCCTCACCTGCCCCCTCCCATCCCCAGCTGCCCCCTCCCACCCTCACCTGCCCCCTCCCATCCCCACCTGCCCCCTCCCATCCCCACCTGCCCCCTCCCACCCTCACCTGCCCCCTCCCATCCCCACCTGCCCCCTCCCACCCTCACCTGCCCCCTCCCATCCCCACCTGCCCCCTCCCACCCTCACCTGCCCCCTCCCACCCTCACCTGCCCCCTCCCATCCCCACCTGCCCCCTCCCATCCCCACCTGCCCCCTCCCACCCTCACCTGCCCCCTCCCACCCTCACCTGCCCCCTCCCACCCCACCTGCCCCCTCCCATCCCCACCTGCCCCCTCCCACCCTCACCTGCCCCCTCCCACCCTCACCTGCCCCTCCCACCCTCACCTGCCCCCTCCCACCCTCACCTGCCCCCTCCCACCCCACCTGCCCCCTCCCACCCCCACCTGCCCCCTCCCATCCCCACCTGCCCCCTCCCACCCTCACCTGCCCCCTCCCTTCCCCACCTGCCCCCTCCCACCCTCACCTGCCCCCCTCCCATCCCCAGCTGCCCCCTCCCACCCTCACCTGCCCCCTCCCATCCCCCACCTGCCCCCTCAAATCCCCACCTGCCCCCTCCCACCCTCACCTGCCCCTCCCATCCCCACCTGCCCCCTCCCACCCTCATCTGCCCCCTCCCATCCCCACCTGCCCCCTCCCACCCCCACCTGCCCCCTCCCATCCCCACCTGCCCCCTCCCATCCCCACCTGCCCCCTCCCTTCCCCACCTGCCCCCTCCCACCCTCACCTGCCCCCTCCCATCCCCACCTGCCCCCTCCCACCCTCACCTGCCCCCTCCCACCCTCACCTGCCCCCTCCCACCCCCACCGGCCCCCTCCCACCCTCACCTGCCCCCTCCCATCCCCACCTGCCCCCTCCCACCCTCAGCTGCCCCCTCCCATCCCCACCTGCCCCCTCCCACCCTCACCTGCCCCCTCCCACCCTCACCTGCCCCTCCCACCCTCACCTGCCCCCTCCCACCCTCACCTGCCCCCTCCCACCCCACCTGCCCCCTCCCACCCCCACCTGCCCCCTCCCATCCCCACCTGCCCCCTCCCACCCTCACCTGCCCCCTCCCTTCCCCACCTGCCCCCTCCCACCCTCACCTGCCCCCTCCCATCCCCAGCTGCCCCCTCCCACCCTCACCTGCCCCCTCCCATCCCCACCTGCCCCCTCCCATCCCCACCTGCCCCCTCCCACCCTCACCTGCCCCCTCCCATCCCCACCTGCCCCCTCCCACCCTCACCTGCCCCCTCCCATCCCCACCTGCCCCCTCAAATCCCCACCTGCCCCCTCCCACCCTCACCTTCCCCTCCTATCCCCACCTGCCCCCTCCCATCCCCACCTGCCCCCTCCCATCCCCACCTGCCCCCTCCCTTCCCCACCTGCCCCCTCCCACCCTCACCTGCCCCCTCCCATCCCCACCTGCCCCCTCCCACCCTCACCTGCCCCCTCCCATCCCCACCTGCCCCCTCCCACCCTCACCTGCCCCCTCCCACCCCCACCGGCCCCCTCCCACCCTCACCTGCCCCCTCCCATCCCCACCTGCCCCCTCCCACCCTCACCTGCCCCCTCCCATCCCCATCTGCCCCCTCCCACCCTCACCTGCCCCCTCCCATCCCCACCTGCCCCCTCCCATCCTCACCTGCCCCCTCCCTTCCCCACCTGCCCCCTCCCATCCCCACCTGCCCCCTCCCACCCCAACAAATGGAAGGGAGGGGAAGAAACAAATTGCGGGGGGCTGGCCAGAACCCCGGGTCCCACCCTGCAGGCGGTCTATTATGGTGGTTCCAGTACTACAGCCCTTTTTAGTTTAGAATTGAGAGGGTCAGAGTTTACACAGCCACACGCTGGGATGATGAAGGGGCAGACCAGGTCCTGAGCCCCGGAGACCCACCTGCTTTCCTGGGGAAGAGGAAGGGGAGGGGACGCCGGGAGCCTGGGCGACATGTCTGCCCGGGCAACGGGTACGACGCACAACGTCTGCACGCCTGGGAGGCCGGGGTGTGGGCCTGCACGGTCACGGGGGCCTGTGCCCAGGCCCAGGGGACGACCAGAGAGAGAGGAAGGGAGTGGGACGGGAAGATGCGAGGGAGGGAGGGGATGTTAAAAAGAAGACAAGGGACGATGGGAAGAAAACTGAAGACGGACCCGCAGGATACTCCCGCTTCTCTTCCAACAACGTGCACCAACCTGCAGGTGCTCAGAGTAAGAGTAAAACCGTGCGCCCGGTGCGCCTTTCCCGAAGCGCTGCTGGGCGGGAGGCGGGGGGCGGGGGGCGGGGGGCGGAGGGCCGGTTCCTGGGGAGCCTGACGGTAACAGAGGACCCCGGGCGCAGGGTGCTGGCGCGGGGGGCAGTCGCCGGACGGACGCGGGGCTGAGGGCCGTGGGGCAGCTCCTGGCCTCTCGCCTCCCTCGGGGCCCCGGGCGTTTGCGGGGAGAATCCGTCCTCTAAGCGCGGGTTTCACCGCCGGTGCCTCCCTGGTCCCGCAGCTCCGAGCAGCTAAAGATGGACGCGGGAAACACGCCGTATCTTTGCGCCGGGCTCTGCAATTTGTCGTCTGGTCCCTCTTCTTTCCCCTCTCATGCGAGCGAAGGAGGGCGCGGGGAGAGGGCGGGGCCGGTGGTCACACCTGTCCCCCGCAGCCGCCCGTGTTCGCGCCATCCAGGGACTGTCCCCTGCCCTCCCTCCCTCCTTGTGCTCCAGGGGCCGCCAGGCGGACCGCGGCCTGGATGGAACGGAAGCCTCGTGCTTTCAGGGCCACATCCTTGCCGCGTCCCCGAGGAGCTTCCCTAACAACTGGGCTGTTTCCGAAGGGAGCCAGGCAGAGAGACAGCCACGTGTGTCTGGTGACAGAGTTTGAGCTCCTGGATTCGGGCGAGTCTGCAGAGGAAGGAAGCTGGTTCCCTGAGACGCAACAACTCAAACTCCAAACACTTGTTTCTGTGTCACCCTCTGTCAGGACGTCTGGTTTCCAAGGCAACCACATGAACACCCCACACACTTCTTTCACTTCTTGTTTCCTGAGACTTTATTAAATATTCCTCTGCCTTTTATTTCAACCCCCCCCCCCCCCCCCCCCCCCCCCCCACCGCCCAAGACGGGAGGCGTCCGATCGGCCTTTCCGGGTGCTTCCCGCTGGAGGAAGGCCTGTGTCCAGCCGCCGTCCAGGCTGGGTGCACGGGCGAGGCTGGAGTCTGTCACTGGCCACAGCGTCTCTGGGGACAGGCTCAGCCACCGCACCTGCGCTGCCCACACCCACCCCGAAACTCACTTCTGTCTTCACACCCCCCCACCCCGGTTCCCGGCCACACCTCCCTCCCCGGGGGCTCACTTCCAGCCTTGGCTGGAGTGTCCTTCCTGGGCTGTTTTACCCTATTTAACCGCCAGGGAGTCGTCGTGATGAATTGTGGATGGAACATTCCCTGACCCCGGCTGCCTGGGGAGCGGGAGCCAGGAAAGAGGGAGCGGGGGCCCTCCTCATGGAGGCAACTGTGCGGCCCACAGGTGACTCTTCCTCACCGCCCTGTGCCCTCTGTGGCCACACTGGATGTCGCCTCCCACTGACGGCCGGGCCAGGGGGCCCCTGGAAGGCGCATTGGCTGCCCCTGAGACTCCTCCGGATTCTGTGATTCTGTGATTTTATTTGGCATTACACACACTCCTGAGCAATTCTGATGAGCAGGAGGTGTCTAGGATTATAAAAGTATAAGAAAACTGAAGAGATTCGGCCATTAAGACAGCATCTTGTTCGACCGCGAGGTGGTAGGCGGCCTTTGACCCCTGCTTCTAACATCACGCCTCATGGTAGTAAGTGTTCACAGGTGGGTTGGGTCGACCTCTCGGGGTGGAGAATCTGGTCGATCGTTGTCCATGGATACAGCACCAGGGGGGTCAGGGGGAGGGGACTGACTTCTTCCCACACCCTTGACATACTTAGATGTTTTCCTCTGTGCATTTATCATCTGCTTCAATGATAAAAGACAGAGATAGTATTAAAAACAGCCAACCACTTGAGGTGTCTGGTAACCCTTTCTGAGGTAGGATGAGTATGGTAATTATAAGACAACCCCAGCCAACAATTTCTTTGTGCCTCTGGCTGGCGGGGTGCTGGCATCCACGGATCTCTCGGGAACGGGTGTGCCCGGCCCCTGGGAATGGCGTCCAGACACGTTCGGATTCTTTTGTCCGACAGTCCCACCCCTGGGATTCTTCAAGATGATCCCCTATTCACCTGAAATAGGCTGGAGTGTGCAGCATCGGTGAACAACGAGTTACTGTCACACCATGGTCCTTCCAGGGATTGTCCGAATATCAAACAAAGAACCCTCCAGCCACCCTGCCTTCATCTGGGGAGGAGGGGAGGCTGGCCGAAAGATCCGCTGTGATGGACGCAAGGGTCTCAGTCCCTCCGGGACACTAGGAGGCCACCAGGGACCGCGGACTTATAAACAGCAGACACTGATTTCTCACGGTTCCGAAAGCTGGGAGTCCCAGATGGAGGGGCCGGCAGATCCGCTGCCCGGTGAGACCCACGTCGTGGCTCGCAGATGCGGGCTTCTCGCTGTGGCCTCGCGCAGGGAGCGGGGACGGCACCTGGGGTCTCTTTTATGAGAACATCAATCCCGTTTATGGGGGCTTCACCCCCAAAGGCCCACCTCCTAAGGCCTTCGCACTGGGGGTAAGGATTTAAACATGAACTTGGAGAGGACTCAAACTTTGAGACCATGGCCACCGGCTTTTGGTTTTTTCTTCAGACAATGATTGTTCTCACCCCCGCAAACGTCTCTGTGACAGAATTTCTTATGGCCTCTTACAGGGACTGTGATACGCTCCCTTTCCTCTTCCCCAACTCAGGGTGCTGGTAGCAGTAGGAGGAGAAAAGTAATCGTGAGACCCACCTGATGAGGATGAGATGGGTCCCACGGCAGAAGGGCCGGGAGAGGTCCGTCACTGATGGCGCAAAGCTCCCCCTCCCCCGCTGACTCCCTCCTCCCCCACGTGGCTTGTCCTCATTTACGAGACTCTGGGCTCCATTCGGCCTCTAGGTCCTTCTGAGATTGGCCCCGTTTCCATCATGTTGCACGGGTGTCGCTCCGCAGAGCGTCCGCTCCGCCGACAAACCGGTTAGAAAGAAGACAGTGGAGAGGCCCATGCTGGTGCCTTCCGAACCTTTCAAGAGGTGCTGGGAACGAACAGCACAAAATGCACGCACGTCGTCCCCCGAGAACGAGGTGGGTGCTGAGTGTCAGCGGCAGATGCGGGTGGCGGGAACAGCGCAGCCGCTGCAGGCGTGGGAGGGCCGGGCGGGAGGGCAGCGAGCCTCCCCCAGCTCAGGCTCTGCAGCGCCGGCCCCCCGGGTCCCGAGCCTGAGAGGCTCCGGCCACGCTGCTGCCTGTGACCCCGAAGGACTCAGGCGATGGGTCCCCGGGGAGCTCTGGGGGGCTCAGCAGAAAAACGCAACCGTGTCATGTTGGCCTGACAGGAAGCACAACGGGAAAGAATCTTCCACACTGAGGCGTCCTGCCTGCCGTGGGATCAGGACGGGACCCGGGGCCAGGGGCCCGACATTTCTGACATTTCACCCATGCGTCGTGTGCCTCGTGGGCTGCACTGAGGAGGCGGCCGCACCAGGAGCCCCGGGGAGGCGAGCTCTCTGTCCCTGACTCCGGCAAACCACCGGCTTACCTCGCCTCTCCGACGGTGCCGTCGGTCCCCTGCCAGGGCCCCCGTCTTGGTGACAGGATGGAAGGTCCCCACGGGGAGCTGAGGAGTCCTGCCGACCACAGAGACCAGAGCTGAGACACCCCCCCCCAACCCGACGTCCCAGCTGCACCTCCGTCCCTGGGACTTCCCCTATTCAATGCAACACGCCTTCTCTCCACTTTTGCCAATCGGCTGAGTCTGTAGCTTAGGACTGGAGAGCCCTGGCGGACACAGACGTCCTCCTGCAGGCAACTTGGAAAGAGCGCCACGCCGGCGGGCGCTTGCTGGGAGCTGGCCGGCACCCCCTGAGCTGCTTCCTGCGACCGCCTCCCCGAACCCCCAGCTCCCTGAGATAGGTTTTCTTGTCGTCGCACATCACAGACGGGGAGACTGAGGCTGGAGGAAATTGAAATTCTTGCCTGACATCCTCCAGGCCCAGCCCCAAGTTGTCCTGCTGGCACCTAGTCAGGGGCCCTCCGCCCAGGGGGTCCTGCTAGTTTTATGCGGGATTAGCAACTTTGTGTATTTGGTTGCATTTGGTTTCTGTGCTTCATTTCATTGAATGTATTTCATTCATCTGTTACTTCGACAACTACACATCCAGCTCTACGCATGTGCTTGCTTGTGCATCTACACGTTGAGTTCCTACTCCCAGTGTTTCAACCTCCCCTGCTCTCCCCGAGACCTTATCAAATCCTTTTCAGTAGCTTTGCCTTTGTGCTGCATATCGTAACGTGGCCACGTGGTGATGGTCTAGACTCCGGGGTCTCAGTACTGAGGATGCTGCAAATGGGGGCCCGACCCAGACGGCCCAGCAGCAGACAGCGAGAAGCTCCACTCCTATCTCCATGAGGACTCCAGCGCGACCGCAGCCACAGAAGTCAGGGTCCCACGGCCTATTTACGGTTAACAAACAAACAAACGGAAACTCCTTTTTTTCTTGACCCAGCAACAACCAGGTTTCAGTCCTTTGCAACCAAGAGCCCTGACTTATAAAAATATGTCCACCACACTTCTTAGCACGTCATCCCTACCACCTGTTACCATGACAACGCACAGACTGTAATGAGTTAGGCCCACGAAAACGAGGGGAGAGGCAGATGGTGGTGCGAGCTCCCCCAAGTTTTACCCGTTACCCTTTCACAATTAGACTCTCAGCTCTCACAGACTTTCCGATGCTTCGGTGACACTAAATGACCAGGTATTAACCTCAGGGGGGGACCCTGTCCTGGGGTAACTTCACCTCATGTGCACGGGGAGCACACAGAAGGAAAGAAGCAGAAACATCACAAAGCCGTCCTCTTGGAAGTTCAGCTCTGTTCCAGGAAGGCTCTGCTTTGCTGGTGGACTTCAAGGGAACAGATGGATGATGAATTCCCTCCTCCTACACAGAACCGCTCCACACAATTGTAATTATTGGATATTTTTGTTTCCATTTTTAGAAAAAAAAAAAAAAAAGAAGTGGACCTGCACCAGGACCTGCGGACTGACTAATTAGCATCAAGGGTGGGAACTCAGCTGCTTTCTGACTCTTGTGTGGCAAAGAACAGAAGAAAAAAGCTTCTTTATCTGATTTAATGTGAGATGTCCAACTTGGCCACTGGATTTCTCCAACTCAAATAAATGAAAAGAAATGTGCATCAGCTTATTCTACATTATCCTCAGAAGAATCACTGGATTTCAGATCCAATAGAAGAGGGAGGAAGAGAGAGGCATGAATTCCATACTCAGCCTCGTCACCCTTCCTGGAAAGTGAGGGAAGCCCAGATACAAAGATTCTAATGAGAATGGGCCTTTCCCTGGTGGGCAAGTGAACGGAGCCAGCAACACCTCCCCCTCCCCGGAGCTGCTGATCATCTCCTCGGCCTCGGGGCCTCGAGAGGAAGCCCACTGGCAGCACCAGCACCTGCTCCCGAGCTGGCCCTCAGGAGAAACGCTGTTCTTCAACCAGTAGGTGGGTGGCCCCCAGCCCCTGGCGGGCTCTCTCCTGAGCATCAGTTGCAGGGGGCGCAGGTGCCTTCCTCGCCCCCCAAACGGGCTCTGCCCATGCTTCTCTTCCCCCGGATCATGACACGTCGGGTCCACACCTGCATGACATGGGCTCTGCCCACCAGTCCCCAGCTCCCCAGTAGCCGGGACACAGAATGTGTTCTATCCCCATGTGACTCCGTGGGTGCATGACTGGAATCCTGAGCGATTCACATCCAGAGGACACGCGGCCCCGTCCAAGGCCCTGGGGGCTGCGGAACCTGCCTCAGGACCAGGGCCAGCAAACTGTGCTCGAGGCAAACCCGAGACTCCCTCCCGCACCCGAGCGGAGGGAGTCTCCGAGCCTTCCGAGCCTTCCGAGCCTTCCCCACCAGGGAAGATGCACCCACATGCGCTCTGCTGCTCCCCGAGACTCCGCTGCTCCCTACCGCCCAGAACGCAGGCGCTCCGGGACGCGGTCCTGCCCTGTGCACTGCTGGTCCTCCACGCCTGGCACACAGTGGGTGTTCCGCGAGCATCGCCTGATGATTTCATGAATCTCCTGGGTGACAAACGCGTGGATCTCCTCTTTCGGAATCCCTCGGGGGGTGGCGCAGGGCCTGGGGTCCGGATTTGTTGGAGACACAGGGACAGGGTGAGGGTGGGCTCGTCCTGCAGGGACTTGGAGCCAAGCTTGTCCTCTGCGCCCCTCATAGCGGGTCCTTTCCCCCCGTTGCCTCCGATTTGCTGGGTGGTTTGTGCCACTGTGTCTATCTGATGGGCCCAACTGTGCAGGAGAAATTCGAGCAGCACCTCTAATGAATAACGGGGGTGTGCCGGCTGATGCAGCAGCATTTGGTGCTCAGAACGGCCTCCTGTGCAGACAGCAGCCTCTCGGGGCGGAAAGGCCTTCCAGGGGTTCGTTCTGCATCTTGCGTTCATGGACCAGTGGCCTGAAAAGCAACGTAGTTGTGCTCTCAGTGAGGCCTCGGAGCTTCTGGTGGCCGCTGGATTCCCGGACGTCATCCCTCACGGACCGCCTGAGCTTGGCCGTTTGACAGAACCACCCTGGGACCCGGGCCTGGGCGTTCATTCCCCCTCCGCGGGTGACCCCTCAGCGCCCTCCGGTCCCGCACGGCCCCCGCGGCCACACCCCGCGTGCCCCCTCCCCCAAGTGTGAATGCCACGCGTGCGGGGCCCGGGTCAGCTCGCTCACCGTGGTGTCCCCAGCACCAGCGGGTCCAGAACGAAGGGTCTGATGAGCGAGCGGGCGGGTGGGCGCTCCAACTGCACAGACACTGTCAGCTCGCGCCAGTACGCTGGTTCTCTACTGCGGGGACCACTTGGCTCCCCTGGGAGCTGGTTAAATGCAAGTGCCTGGGTCTCCCCAAGAGTGTGGGCTGGGAGCCGGGATCTGCATTCGTGAGCAGGCCTTCTAGAGGCTTCTAAGCGGACACCAGGTGGGGGTGGTTGTTCTACAGAGCAGGCTGTGCCAAGCTGCAAAGCAGGATCGCGCTCTGCCCTCCAGCAGGGCCTGGCTCCTGATCAAGTGCTCAGTAGGTTCGAACCCCAGCAGCGTTCCCCCACTCCCCTCCCTATCTGCATCCCCTCCCGCGATCAGCATCCAGTGAGGACAGTGAGGACGCTGCTCTGCGGTCCCTCCTCTGGACCCCGAGCATTCGTCTCTACACTGACGGTTGTGAAGAGCCGATGAGAACCACAGCCAACCCCCAGAACGAGGCTCTCAGGGACGGCACGCAGGGGATGAACTTGCATTCACAAGGCCGTTTCCTCCTCAGCGCGGGGGGTCGGCAGCGTCAGGACCGGGCCCCGAACCTGCAGGATCCACACGAGCAGACGGGATGTGGGACTCGTCACCCCCACTCTGCTCACGGTTCATCCAGAGCAGCCCCGCTGTGCCTCTCTCCAGCATGTGGCCCAGGGAGGAGACGGGGAGGTTCTGGGCCCAGGAGGGACTGGGGTGAGAGCCCCAAGGTCAGTGCGGGGGTGAGCTCGGCTGGGGGGCCAGGTGCCCGAAAAGAGAACAGAGTGCTCCCCTGAGCCAGCCCTCCGCCTGCTCTCTCCTGGCTCGGGGTGCACAGAGCAGACCGGACACACACGCGCGCGCGCGCGCACACACACACACACGGAGACACACGCGTGAGCACACACACGTGCCCAAAGAGGCACATGCACACATGAGCACACGCACACAGACACACACAGACATGCACACACGTGTGCCTGCACACACAGCCACATTCACACGCACGTGTGCACAGACAAGCAGACACATGACCGCGTAGGAAACAGCATCGCCCCTGTGCCATCGGCATCATCCTGTTTGCGAGGACTTTTTCCTGTCACTGAGACGTTCCCCATCTGCCACCTGCCCCAAACCTCGGAGAGGCCAGGCCCCGCTGGGTGGTGACAGTCTCTGCTTCCTCCGCATGAATCCGCCGTCCAACATCTGGACAGCTGCAGAGCTCACCGTCCTGAGAACCTCCGATCACCTGGCTCTGCAAAGGGGCTCCCCACGCACGCCCAGAACTCGGCAGGTCACATCGTTCAGACATTCAGGAGCCTGCTCCTCCCCAAACAGGACAGAATCCCCTACTGTGCAACCGGCACGGGAGGGCGTCTGAACCCTCCAAGTTCACACGGCGTCCCCGGGAGCTGTTCCCACAGGCACGCCCACCCACGGGGTCTGCGTGCCCGGTCCACACGGCTCTGATGCACTTCTGTCCTCTGGTGGGCTGGCAGAGAGGCCCCTGCTGTGCACCACGGGGAACCCCGGGTCACCACCACGGGTCTCTGTCTGGGACGCGGGCTGTGGGGGGCCTGGACTGGGCCGCTGTGGGATCCCGGCGGGTCTGGTGCATTCCTAGGCCTCCTCAGGGCACCAGGGTCTGCTCCCCTCCCGGCCTGGGCCACAGGGGGGGACCAGGGGTCCCTGGAGGGGAGGGGGCTGCAGCTGGGCCTTCCTTATGAAAGGTCCTCAGAGAGCCGCACAAGGCGGCCTTGTTGGGAACAGCCTCCCCAAGCTCGGGGTTTCCTCCCCCAGGGGCAGGAAGGGTGACCCCGGGACCGCGGTCCAATGGCCTGCCCTGCGGGGGCCACTGCCAGTCTATTTCCAGCTGCGGCCTCGGGCCCCCCCCGCCCCCCGGCACTGGGGCCCTGAATGAAGCTCTCTGCGGCTCAGCCCGTCTGCCCTGTGGCCTCCCTGCAGCTGTCCCGTCCCTGAGGGCAGAGGTGACAGATCTCAGGGTGGGGGGCAGTAGGAGGGCACAGCTGTGAGGGTGGACAGAGGCCTCAGCACCAGTGAAGAGGCCCCCTGGGGAATCTGCAGGCACAATGTCCTTCCTCCACAAACTTCCGCGGCCCCCCTTTGCCGTGCAGGGGAGTCCCGGCCCCTCCTTACCCGAGGTCGTCCCTGTCATACGCACCCTCAGTGCCCCCACCTCCCTCTGTGCCCGGGGTGAGGCCAGGAGCCTCCCAAGGGCAAGGTCGGGGCACTGCGCCCTGAATCTGGGCACTGACAGAAGCCTCAGCGGAGTCCACTCCGCAAACACAGGCCCGGGGGGGCACAGGGTGACGATGACCATGCCGCCCAGCCCCAGGCACGAGGTGAGCGCCCCACGCCCTGCCAGCGGGAAAGGGCTGGTCAGGGAGCCTGGCCCCTGGCGATGTGGGGGTGTCGGCAGCCCCGCAGGGTCCCATCGTGTGGGGCCAGGAGTGGGCGGGTCCACTGGGCTTCTCTGGGCCTCAGTTCCCTTGTCTGTGAGATGGGCCCGGAATCCCAGCAGGGAGCTTCAGGGGCTGTTCTGAGGATGGGGGAGTGAACACGGGGGCCCACTTAGACCCCACCTGGCCCGGGGCACCACAGAGTGCCCGGGGCTCCCCCCAGGGTCAGTAATGATAAGGACAGAGATTGTCTCTGCAGACCAAGAACCCCCTCTGCTCCGGACCTCGAGGTTCACAGGACCCTCCAGGGGCTGCCTGCCTCGGGGTCAGTGTGGGATCAGAAGCGCCCAGATTTTAGCTGGGACGAGGTCGATGCAGGAGTTAGGTGCTCCCACAGCTGGGGAGCAGGCTGACGGGTCCAGATGAGCCCCTGACACGCCGCGGTTCACTACAGACCTGACCCCCAGACCTGCCTCCTCTGACTGGAATTAGACGCAGACCCTCTTAGACCATGGAGTGGGTGCCAGCCTCCTCCCCCCATTGCCACCTGGCCCTGCTCAGGGTGCTTGTCTGTGTCCTGTTCACCTGCTGGGGGGAGGGCCCTGACGCAGAGCCTGGCCCACCGCACCTCTGCCTTCGCTCGGCTCGCTTGCCGGGCCCCTCCTCCCAACAGGAGAACAGCGCTTTTCTCCTCCCGGCCTCTGCACACCCCGAGCCTCGGGGCGCCCCGAGGACCAGCTGGAGCGGCCTCTTCCTGGGGGAGGTGACCAGTGGTGCGGGGCCCTGGCTGGGAGTAGCAAGGGCAGGATGTTGTGGGGCTCCGACCCCAGCATGGTGTCTGGGGCAGGACGACATCCTGCAGGGCTGTGGCCGAGCCCGCTCAGAGCAACAGGACTATTCATGAGTCCTGAGAAACACTCCAAGGACACCTAGAGGTTTCGGGGACCAGCTGTCTGATGGGGAATGGGTCCTGATGTCACCCAGGTGAGCTAGTGAGCCAGCAGAACGGAAAAACAAACAAACAAAACAACAAACAGGCCCAGTTATGAAGGGGCAAGTAATGAAAAACTGAGGATGGAGCAGCTTCAGGCACGGTTCGATCCAGTAGCTCAAGTACTGGCAGCAGGGCCTGACCTCTCTTTATCCCGTGGCTCACATTCCCTGTGTCCACGTCCCTCCCAGGCCTGCATCTCCTCAGTGTCACGTCCACCAAAACAAATTCTCTTCTCCAGGCAGACGCAGACACCAGCCAGCCCTGGATCCGTCCCCCTGGCCACGGAATGGAATGTGCTGGTCCGCACAGGCCCGAGTGACATGACCTCACCTGGGGATGGGGGTGCCGTCAGCCCCACCCAGACCACCTGGACAGCGTCGGGGAGAGCACCCCCAGGGAGCCCAGGTGCTGTTACCTGAGAAGGACCCAGCTCACTGGGCGGCCCTCCAGGATCCCCAGGGAGCTGTCACACTGGGCGCCCCAATTCCTGTCCAGAAATGGGGCTGCCACCTCCCAGCACCCAAGACGCCGCAACTTCTCTCCTCGGGAGCCTGCAGGTTCCACACGAACAAGATGCCAGGACGGGGGTGCAAGGCCGGACCTCACAGACCCCCGCCCCGGGAGGAGCGCTTCACGCACCCGCAAGGGCCCCGTCCTGCCAGGACCGGGGCCACCCTGGGCTGTGCTCTGAGTGACTGCTCCACTCACCAGGAGCGGTGGGAGAGGCACAGCGCCAAGGACACTTGCTAATGAATGAGACTCCGCTGTAATTCGCTGCTTCTGGGCCAAGGCTAGGCTGTTAGTGGGACTCCTGCCGTCGGGGGAGGAGAAGGGTTAATTCGTGCGGGGAGCAAATCAAAGTCTTGGAATCCAAGACGTTTCTGGGTCTGTGTTTCGTCCTGGTAATTAATTGGATGGAAGCTGTTAGACTTTATGAGGAGACCGGAGATAATGCAGGTTCGCTGAATCTCGGGAAGATTAAGTTAATTTATCTGGTTCAGGAACTGCCAGAAGCATCAGGAGAGACGCTGTTTCAAAGGGAGGAGCGGAGTGCGGGGGAGCAGCACGGGCTCATCTTCTTGTGCCTGCAGCTCGCTGAAGGGGCAGGGGGCGCCTGCTCAGAGCGGGGGCTCCGGGCTCAGCCAGCCTGGACCCCAGCTCCGCAGGGCCCTGTAGCCCGGGCAGGTGCAAGCCTCGGTTTCCCCATCGGGCGTGCGGGGCAGGACAGCGCCTGCCCTCTGGGGTGTGTGGGGGGCTTCCCGGAGGTCATGTCCTGGGACGCCCCCTGCCCCTCAGGCGTCAGCAGAAAGGACCCGGTGCTCGGGGATCCCGGGCCCCTCCCAGGGGTGCTGGCTGGCCCGGGCGGGGCCCGCACCTCTCGGAGCCCTTCCCGCCCCACCGCAGCCCTCCCTGCCCCTCCTGGCCCAGCCCCTCTGCTCCCTTTGTAACTACCCACCTCCTCCTAGACTGCAGCTCCTACCCCTAGCTCTGGAGTATTTTGTTTCAAATGCAAATACCCTGCTGGAGATCTAGTTCTGGGTCTTGCAAATATTGACATTTACAATCACTGGGGCTCCCTCTCCCCGGGGGCCCTCGTGAGACAGGAGCCCACAGGGCTGTGCCATTTGCGGAGGGCGGTGGCAGGACACTCTGCCGTTCCCTCCTGTCTGACCGCTGTCCCCCCCAGCCCTGCCCCCCGGCGCAGTGCCCTGATGCTGGAGAGCTGGTGACGCACTGCTCCCGGGTCCTCTGTAGCTGTGTGTGCGTGTGATGCCGAAATAAAATACACGTTGTGTCTCAGAAGCTCCGAGGGGTAGCATATTCTTCCCGATTGAGGCCTAGTCACATTTGTAGTTTGCGGGCTCATCTTCAAAACAACTTAAATAGATGAAATATTTATATAATGTGTATTTTTATATCATATATAAATTATATAAGTATACAACATAGATCTAATTTATATAATGCGTGAGATCCGACCTACGTAATATGGGGATGTTACATATTTGCATATTTAATATATCAACATTTTTATAAGCATTAATTTGTAAAAGTTTTAATGCCCCCTTATAGAAATGGGTTGGAATATCCTGTGGCCTTGAGCACCACCTGGGGTTACCTGTCCCCCCAGGACAGTGGGCCCCCCAGGGGGTTCGGGGTGGGGATGCTTGTCCGCTCCTGAAATGCACCTTACCTGGCCCTCCCGTGCGTCCCGTCCTCTCTCAGCTTGTTGGGGCCTTCCCTGCACCTTAGCCACTCCCTCTCCGGGGCCTCTGCTCGGGGAACCTGCAAACCGGCCTTCTCAGGATCTGTCCTCCAGAAGCTCAGCCACAGACTAACGTGTGATGAAAAATTCCTGTCCAAACACCAATAGAGTGGACCTTCATCATGGAGGGCCTGTCCCCAGCCCGGCCTGTCCCACAGGCACCAGCTCCGGAGCCCCTCAGGGCTGCCCCTCCCCTCCCCAGCCAGCCCCCTGGGACAGGCTCTCCAACCTGGCCTAGGAAGGCTTTTCCTCCCCCTCGTCCTCCCCCTCCCCTGGCTGCCACCCAGTCAGGGGCCCTGCAGACCAGCCCTGGGGGCGGGGGGGTAGGCAGGGGCTGCTCACACTGTTTTCCTGCCTCACCCAAAAGGTCCTTCAGACTAGGGATGACCCCGCCGCCTGGGAGCCTGTGCGCCCCTTGTGGTCAGACAGCCAGGCCCTGGGAAGAGGCCGACCCCACCTGCTCCCGCCCCAAGAAGGAGGCTCTTCCGGACGCTGTTCTGGGCTCCTTCAGTTCCCAAAGAGGCTCCTTGGGGGGCTCACCAGGTCACACTCAACCCGGGGAGCGCCCGGTGGGCTGGGCTCTGTCCTGGGACCCACTCAGGATGCCGGGGGTGCGGGTGTCACAATCCCGGTCCTCCTAGAAATGAACAGGGCCCTGAGCCCGCTGCACCAAGATCAGCCTCTGCTCGGGGCCTGAGAAGCGCCTCAGGGGCCAACCAGCTCCACCTTCACCCTCCACCTCCCTTCTTCCAGCCCCGCCAGACTCCATCCCGACAGTAACAGCGCTTCCGGTTAGATACAAGAAAGAACAGATCTGCTGAGACAGTCAATGTGTGAGACGCATCCTGATGTCCGGAATGAGCACAATCAGGGGATTGGGTATTTTTTAAATTGCCTGTTATGATGTCGTTGATGTATAGCATCATGTTATTTTCTGGTGCCCAACACGATCTGTGGTTGTAGCTTCTACAAAATGAGCACCACAATTACTTACACCTGTCACCAGACCGACAGCCTTTCATCCTTCTGAACTTAGCAACTTTCAAATATGCAGTACGGTATTGTTAACCACGGTCACCGTGCCGTGGTCCCAGACTTACGTATTTTAAAACAGGAAGTTTAGGGGCGCCTGGGTGGCTCTGTTGGTTACAAGGCCAACATGTGATTTCGGCTCAGGTTGACGAGGGAGAAGAAGGCTGGCTGGGGACAAAGCACAAGCTGACACCTTGCAAACCGCCCCCCCTGGAGGGGGATCTGTGTGACATTCTTCCAGGAAGCTCCCAACTCTCTTCATGTTAACGCCTTGCTAGAGGGGAAAACAACCTTGACAATGGCAAGGCCTCTGGTATATCCTGTAAGTCTTCTTTAACACATGAAAATCCTTTTGAAACCTCTCTTTTCCTTACCTCCCCCAGCTCCCAAGTATGTAATCAGCCACCCCTCACAACCCGGGCCAGCAGCTCTTTCTGCCCACGGGTCCTGTCCCCGGGCCTTAATAAAACCACCATTTTGCACCAAAGATGCCTCAAGAATTCTTTCTTGGTTGTCGGCTCTGGACCTCACCCCACCGAACCTCACCTATATTCCAAAACCATCCAGGGCTGGCTCCTCGGTAAAGGTTGACCTGACCCACAGTCTTATCTCTACAGGATCTAAACTCAGAAACGGAACCAACCCTGGCCAGAGAATCGAGAATCAACGGTGTGCACTCTCGCTCCTGACTTTGACCTCCACTCTGTCACCTGAGGATAACTTCTGCCCCAATTCCCTGCTGAATCCCCACTGCAAAGCCCCTTCCTGAATATGTGTGCTCCCTTACCTTACGACCTCCCCAGGCTTACCCTTCCAGAAGACATCTGTGAAGATCCTCATGTGCCCCTCACCTGGTGCAAGTGAATTTGCTTATCTTCTGGCTTGGCTGTGCCTTTTCCTTACTTATTTATTTTTATTTTTTAAATTTTTCTTAATTTTAATTAATTTATTTATTTAGGCTGTGACCTTTAGCTCCACACCCATCAGGAGGCAAACATACCTTCCTCTGAGCACTACTGCCCCCAAGCCACATTGATTAAAACAATTAAATCCATAGCTCCCAGACACACTGAGAGTAAGATCCAATCCCTCTCCGTGACCTGTGAGTCAGGACACACCTCCTCCACCCCCCTCCTGCCACACTGGCCACTTGTGTCCCTGGGATACCTGTCTCTCTGCCGCAGGGCCTTTGCATGAGCGGTCCCCTCCCCCTGGAGTGCTCTTCCTGTCTGGGCACTGAGGACATTTGAGTTCGTGGCCCATCCTGAGTCGGCTGGAGGCCCAGACGTGCGGTGCCCTGCTTAGGAGCGGTCTGAGAGGGGCAGAGATGCCTGGAAGTGACATTTGCAACTCTGTCATCCTGATAGGACCCCGCCCCCCCCCCACTCCTCCCACCGCTGTGAGCCCAGGACGTGGCTCTGGGCAAATTACAAGTAGGCCGTTCCTCAGACATGTTACTGCCATCTGCTGGAAACCATCCCTGTGAGGGCATAACTCTAGGATGACTGATGGGAACTGTACTGCCCGACTTGGGCAGTGCACAACCTGGCCAACCGCAACTGGCAGCCCTGCCTCCTCCACTTCCTCTGCACTCCCTGACTCTTCATTCTGACCCAGAACCCCAGCCGCCAGTTGGCACTGTGTGTTTTATGAAATAAATGTCTGTCTGGTCCCTTGAATAGAACCTCCAGGAGGGCTGGGGTTTGGTTGTTTTAGTGAAGGTTGAGCTTCCAGGGCATGAAACCGTGGCTGGCACAAGGTAGGGATTGGACCAACATGTGTTGAAGAACCGAATGAATGATTTCTCCTTCCCCCTTCCCCCGTGCCCCGTCGGAGGGTGGGGTCCCTGTGTGTGAGCCGCCCCCGCCAGACCCAGGGCCCTCGGGCGCGGTCCGGGAAGACGCTGGGCAGGCTCTCGGTTCGGGGGCTCTGCGCACGAGGAGCCGCGTCCGGGCGACGCTGCCAGGTGCTCAGGGACACTCAAGCGCAGCCCGAAGAAAATGAGCCGGATTCTCTCATCACGGAACTGTCTGGACAACCGCCCAAGCCCCAAGGAGCTGCCAGTGAAAGTGCAAGCTCAGAAAACAGTTGCCGGCTTCTGCAAAGTTAAACGTTTGCGGGGCCCACTGGATTTCCGAGCAGGCGTGGCCGGCAAGCAGCGGCGGCGTCCGAGGCCGGTTCTCCAGGAGCCGCAGGAGCGCGGATCGCACGTGCTGGGAGCAGGGCCTGAACTGAATCCGCACCGGGGGTCCCGGGAGACTCGGAGCCTCTCGTCCTGCTAAAGTGCCCGCAACCGCCCGGCAGGCGGGAGCCACGGAGGAGCGAACGCAGGGACCGAGGCCCCAGGACCGCGCGGTCACGTGACTGGCAGGTGCAGGGGCGGGAGGGGTGCCGCCTCGCGTCTGCGGGCCGGGGGGGCGCCTCCGCAGGTCTGTCCCCGGGTCACATTCTCTCTCTCCCTCCCGCGCTGTCTTCATGCACGTGACTTCCCCTCCTGGTGCAAACGTCCCCTCCCGGCCCAGGACGCCCCTGCCCTCCCCGCCCACCTTCCCACGTCCCACATCCTGGAACCCCATCTGCCGGGCCCACTTGGGTGGGTCCCCATCCCGAGCCCCTCCTGTGACCAGGACACGGAGCACAGCGACGGCGCGGGCCTGGGGTCCCCTCGGATCCTGGCTGCAGGCCCGGGGGTGCAGAGTCTACCCCCTCCCACAGGCCCTGAGAGTCAGGTGGATGGGGCTTCTCCCAGGGCCGGGGTGGGGGACAGGGAAGGGGGGTCTCAGCAAATCAGGGGACGCCAGCTGACCCCCAGCTCCCAGGCCGGCAAACAGGTCTCTGAATGGGGACTGAGCTGCTCGGGGACCCACGGCTGGCAGGAAGCCCAGCGGGTCCTCAGTAGGGCTGGCTGTCTGCCCGTCTGTTTGTCTGCCTGTCTGTCTGCCTGTTTGCCTGTCTACCTGTCTTTCTGTCTGCCTGCCTGTCTGGCTGGCTGTTTGTCGGCCTGTCTTTCCGTCCGCCTCTCGGCCTGCCTGTCTGTCTGTCTTTCTGTCGGCCTGCCTGTCTGTCCTTCTGTCTGCCTGCCTGTCGGCCTGTCTGCCTGTTTGTCTACCTGTCTGCCTCCCTGCCTATCTGTCTGCCTGTCTGGCTGTGCCTGCCTGTCTGTCTGTCTGTCTGCCTCTCGGCCGGTCTGCCTGTCTGGCTGCCTGTCTGGCTGTGCCTGCCTGTCTCCCTGTCTGCCTGTCTCGCTGCCCATCTGTCTGTCTGCAGGGCCCCTGTCCTCACCCCCTGGCTGCGTTGGGAGGAGCCACTTCCCGCAGGGGCATCGGGGTCCTGCTTACTGACGTGGAGGTGAAAGTCGCGTCCCATTGTGCGTGTCCCTGAGGGTGAGTACATCACAGACTCAGCAGGAGCCTGCGGTCTGCTGCTCAGAGACAGTGACTCCACATCTGGCCCTGGGGGGGAGTGGACGCTCGGTGCCTGGGCTAGTGTAGGGACTGTGGGGCCCCCACCCCGTCCTCTGGGGAGCAAGGCTGCGAGGGGACATGGTCGGGTGGTCGGGCAGGAAAGGGTCCCAGTGGTGAAGGGGTTAGGAAGCCAGACCAGCAGGGAGCCCTGGGTGCCTGGGGGATGAGGCGCAGCCTGAGGACAGGGTAGGAAGGTGCACGCACGGAGGAGTTTCAGACCCTACGGCCCACAGAGCAGCGGCTGCATCAGTACTCACAGGGACCATGCCATCCGTCCCCGAGGTAGCGCGCCCATGTGTCCCTACCACCTCCCCGGCTCCACCCAGGTCGTCAGCGCTGCCAGCCTGAGGACTGTGTCCACGGCACAGGGGGGTAAACTGAGAGCCCAGCGGTGGCCTCATGGCCCCAGGTCCCAGGGTCGCCGACCCCGGAGCCTGGCCCTTCCGCTCCTCCTGCCCCAGAGCCAGGGTCCTGCCGCCTCTCCCGGAGCCCCTGGCCCGTGGGGGTCACAGGGCCACGGGCTCCAGCGGGGATCCTGGCTTTCCCTCCCCCTGCCCCCAGTGCACAGGCGCAGACCCCGGGCCGCGGCTGGTGATGTGGGCGCAAGGCTGCCCGGGGGTTTCAGGGAGCGCCTGTCCGCTCGCTGTCTGCAGGCTCGGGGTCACGCGGGAACCAGCTGCAGCCTGATCCCCGGGCAGCAAACGACAGCGGGCTCAGGGCAGCAAAACCAGGGCCCGCTGCGTCTGCCGCACCGGGGATCTGGGCCCCGAGTGAGGGGACGGACAGAAGCTCCATCAGGAGTCCGTGTCCGCAGCCGCCACTCGGCCCGTGGTCCTCCTGCACCGAAAGCCTTCCTGTGTCCCTCGGGTCCCATGTAGACCGGGCTCTCTGCCTTCTCCCGGGGCGTGCGCTTGATGGATTCTGTTCCCGCGCTCACTAGACAGACTCTCTCCTGGGCCAGTGAGAGTTTGAGGAGCCCAGAGAGGTCGTGCGGGGAGGGGGCGCAGCCGCAGACCCCGAGCACCAGACGGTCTTCAGTGAAGGTCACTCTCCACAGTTGGCAGCTGAGGTTTTCCTTTCCAGCGTTCCTGCCGCTTCTGGTGACGGCCTTCCGTTTGGGGGCTGACCCCTCCCTGCTGTCAGTCCCTCTGGTCTGTGTAGGGCCCTTGCCTTTTCCTACATGTGACCTGGGTCACATAATAATGCACAGCATCCTTGGCCACCACATAGTTGGGGTTTGGGCATGTGACCTAATGTGGACCAATCAGAGTCCTATTAGGATGGTTGCAGGAGCTATTGGAGAAGTCAGTGGTCTTCCTTGAGCGCCTGTGAGGTAGGAGGTACTGCAGAGCTGGTGAGGTCACGGCGGGAGGGGACCTCAGGCTGTCAGGGGACCCCGTGTGGGGCCTGAGCCTGAGGCCCACACAGAGGAGGGCGGAGCTAAGAGGGAGGGAGAGAACGCTTCCTGATGGCCCACGGAGGGCCGGCCGGAACCCTAGATCCCTTCCTTCTGTGCAGCAAATGCCCTTCACACGCCCCAGGGAGCCAGCAGCTGCCGCGCTGTCCTCCAAGTGCAGACCATTACCCTCAGGATGGTGGCACTGCTCACTCTGGCTGTGCTTTCGGCCCCGCGGCGGGAATGGGCTGAGCGCGACTCCCCCAGCAGGTGTCATGTGTCAAAAACCAAAGTTCCCAAACTTTCACACTTGGCGATTCGTAAATAATTGCTTGTGGACCCCACGATGGGTCAGAGCAGCGGGCGGAGCGCGGTCCGTGGGGGCGCGGCTCTGCAGACGCGCTGCCCCTTCCCGCCCCGCCCACCTGTTGGAGGCAGCACTGCCCCTCCCCCCACGCCCCCCGGGGAAGGGCGGGCTCGGTCCTGGGCTAAGCTCGGGGCGGGGCTGTAAGGGACACGTTCTTCCCTGGGGGGCGGGGGTGTCTTCCCTGGGAGGATCCTACCACCTCCTCTGTCGTGCTGGTGATGACAAGAATGTAACCATCTGCCCTGGAGCTCCCTGGGGGGGAGGGGCGGTGACGACATCACAACCGCAGGGGGGAGGGGACTGCGGTCCGTGCCCTCCCTGTAGGTGGATGCACCCCTGCTCTAGTTGGCCCGTGCCGGGTTCCGGCGCTTCGCAGCGAGGGCCCTGGACCGGCGCACCTGGGCTTGATCACCTGCGGGGCTTCTGCGCGGAGACCGGAGACCGCCGCGTGGACAGCTGGGTGAGAACACCAACAGGGCAGTTAAGTCCTCTGGTTTCATCGAACACGGCGAGCCACAGCCCTTGACCGGGGTCCTCCGGAAGGGGGTCTCCTCCCTCCCTGGAAAGGGGAGCACAGGAGACCCCGCCCACGGGTCCTTGCCGCCTGGTGAGCAAGGTTCACCTCCAACGCAGTTTAAATAGAGCTTGAAATGTGCCCACTTGGGGAAATATTTACACATGATCAAGGAAATGTCACAGAAAAATCTGTTCAATTGCAGAAAGTGGCCCGGTCCTTGGCACTGACCCCAGACGGCAGGAGGCGGCCGGCCCAGAAGCTGTTAGAAGAGCCGGGACAGGCTCTTCCTCCCCTGCCTCTCAAGCCCTGTCCTGGGGCCGTGCTTCCTCCCATCTGCAGGGAGTCCCTGCCAAGGGATGGCAGAAGAGGCGGTTTTGGAAGCCAGCGCCGCGACGCAGCACAGAGCACAGACAAGGTGGTGTTCCCAGGAAGGACCTGCCAGGTGAGGGCCGAGGGATGATCTGGGGACAGGCAGGGTATTTGGGGACAGGGAAGAAACACACCTCTAGAAGGAAGCCTTTCCCTCTGCCTGTGCGCAGAGATGGAGCTGCTCGGGAAAAGGCCCTATGTCCTTCCCAAGACAGCTCCTCTCTGGGCATGCCGGTGACACCCAGGGCCTGCTTTGTGCCCGTGGAATTGTCCACAGCTCATGGTGAGCTAGCCAACCCCAACGCCCTGCGTCCGGAGACCGTGAGGCAGCTTTCGCTGGGAGGCCCCTGCGGGAGGAGTGGGGGCTGCGGATCTCCCGGGACCCCAGGGTGGCCCCGGGGGCTGACATGACCAGAGGGCACAAGAGGAGAGGTGGGCGGTGGAGCCCGGACCCCAGGAGGGGACGGGGAGGGAAGACAAGCCAGCCCTGCAGGGAACTCCTGGGAGGGAGCGATCCCAGCCCCCAACTCAGAGTGCGAGACCCAAGGCACATTTGATCTTCCATAAACTGACTTAACTTCCATTTTAGCCCCGTGCAGCATGTGGTATTCATGGGCCAGGGTCCTCTGCGCTTGATCCTCCGCCTGCATTTTCACGTGGCCTCACACAAACCCACTCACAGGGGACGGAGCCAGGCTTGGCCTCTGTCTCTCTGACCCTAACATCGCTGCTGTGCCACTTCCCTCGAGGGACAGGAAGGAGGGACTGGGCATGTGTGTCCATTGGTCCAGGAGGACAAGCAGCGGGGGCTCCTGGAGGAAGAGCTGATTCCAGGGCTGGGGTGGGAAACTCAGGTGAGTGGGGTGTATCTGGCGGGGCCAGAGAGGGCGCGTCCCCAAGTCATCAAGATGCGCTCACCCCATTATTGTTGCATATTAGGCTATGGTTGGTTTACTGCCTCCCCAAATTAAGTCTCATGGTTAAAAAGAGTACCAGGGGGACCCAGTGCAGGGACTTGGGCCAGAGTGTGCTGCCGGCCTCCGCAGAGCGTGTCTGAACACGAACACGCTTACACGCCTGCATGTGTACCTCCAGGTCCTTTTCTACAGATGGTAGCACACTTCTGGACATTTCATAAACATCTCGATCCTTCCACGTCGTGAGGCTGCAGCGCCCTCGCTGTGGGGAGACGGCAGAGTCCCGCTGCACAGACGCCCCGCAATTCAGGTGGTTCCCTATCAACAGACGTTTATTTCAGCCTTTTGTTACAACAAATAAGCCTACAATGAATGTCCTTGTGCAGACGTCCTTGTGCACATTAGAGCATTATTTGTAATGCATGCTTGGAATGCTCTGAGGATATTGTACAATAATTTACTTAATGGAGCCCTATTTTTAAACATTTAGATTGTCTCCAATTTTTCCACCATTATAAACAGCCCTGCTATGATCATAAATCTTGGCACACACTCCTGATTCCTTCCCTGGGATGAATTTCTAGAAGGAAGGGCTGGAGTGCTTTCAACCTTCAAGCTGCTTCAAGCCCATTTTGCAAGGGCTGAGTCAGGGCCGCCCAGGCTGGTGGTAGGGGTTGTGCACTGCTCAGGATGCCCAGGAGGGGGCAGGAAGGGGCTGAGGAGGAGCCTGTGGTGCAGGGGCCAGGTAGCTAGGTGTCCCCTGGAGCAGGTGCCTTTCTCTAGTCTGCACAAAGGTGCTGTCAGTGCCAGCAGGGCCCTGGCTGAGTTGTCGGAGGCAGAGTCTGAGGTCACAGAAGGCCCCATGCGGCTTCAGCCACTTGTCATCTGACCTAGTCCTCCCTCTGTAACACCAGCGGTCAATTAACACTGAGTCTTCTCTTCTCTGAGCCCCCGACTGGGCAGCCTTTTCCAGACAAGCAATTCTTGAAGGATCTAGACTTTTCCTTCCTCTGAACCTTAGTGCCGCCCAGGCCATAACGTACAAGGGGAGCAAGAGGGACACCTGCCCCATGGGGTCACCTTCTGAGTTTAAAGTGAAGCTGAAAAGCTGAAAGCTTGCATTTTAACTTTTAATACCACACTGTTTCAAAGTCGGCTTCACGCAGACAAGTTAAAGCACACCTATGTGCCCAGGCTGCCAGTCGGCCATGTCTGTCTTAAAAGTTTCAAATGCAGCTGAACCAGCAGAATCATTGTGAAGTAAGGAGCTGTGGCAGCGAAACTTCTTGAGTCCAGGGAACTGCTCCTTCCCACCATCTGACTGGGTGTGCACCTCCCCGGGGAATGCAGGGCTCTTAGAGGGAGACGCTTCTTTCTTCCCTCCTCCGGGCACCAGAGCTCCCTTTTCTCACCGGTGGGGCTGAGCGGCGACACTCTCAGGAGGACCTCTGGGGGGGCTCTCCAGTCCTTTATCTGCTGGAAATGACCCAACAGGTGGAGCCGTGGGTCACGGCCCCCGGACACTCGCAGCATGAAGACCTAGCCTCCTTGGGAAGGGGGACTGTGAGCCCCGGTGCTGAGCTGTCCCTTGGGGAAGCCATCGCCTGGGCCACCTGTGAAGCCAAGGCTGCACCTGCCGGGCGGACCTGGATGCGGGACCTGTGGGGGGGTGGCGCTGGGTCAGTGGACAGTGGATGTGGGGAAGTCTGGGAGGAAATGCACCTCTGTTCCCGTCAAGGTGCTGGAATTGGAAGCACGGGTTGACAGCTGCGGTCCTGGGGGCTCTTCTGGCTGCTGGTGAGGGAGGGAATGAGCACACACAGGACGGCCTGCAAGGACGTGTCCTGAGCTCAGTGGAGTGTGCACCCCTGCGGACCAGGCACGTCCACGCTGTGACGGGCTCCCCCAGCCTTGCTGGCTCTGGGCCACGCAGCCCCGCCCATGCCGCCACATTCCAGTTCCCTGACAGCCAGGGGCCTGGTGCCGTGGGAGCCTCCCTGTGGGGCCATCCGTCAGGCTGAGCACCGGGCCCTGTGACTCTGCATCCCCAGGCTCAGGGCTGACCTCTGGGCTCACATCCTCCAGGAACTCAGGGAGTGCAAACGCATGGGTTTCAAGGGGCCCAGAAGCCCTAGAAAGGTTTGCAAACTGGACAGCGTGGGATTTGGGATTAAGAATTTCCACACGGACATCTTCCCCATTCATCGTTGAAGTATCCACCTGAGGAGATATCACATTTGGATTCTTGATACAGAGATTTATTATGAGCATTCGGCCCATGTGGTTATGGAGGCTGAGGCTTCCTACAATCCGTAGTTGGTAAGTGGGAGGCCCAGGAGAGTTGATGGTGTGAGTTCCAGTGTGAGTCCTAGTCTGAAGGCAGGAGATTGATGTCCCAGTTCAGAGACAGAGAGAGTGCATTCTCCCTGCTCAGCCGTTTTGGTCTATGCAGGCCTTCAACTGGTTAGGTAAGGCTCACCCACCTTGGGCAGACAATCCACTTTACTCAGTTCACCAATTCAGATGCTGATCTCATCCCAAAACACCCTCACAGACACACCCGGAGTCATGTCTAACCAAGTCAGAGAAGCCCGCGGCCCAGGCAAACTGCCATAAAATGACCATCGCAGGTGGTCCGTGTTCACCACCTGCTGGAGGCACAGATCAGGTCTTCACACACTGTAAGCACCGTGACCGCTCAAAGCCCCCGGGGTGAGGGGCTGCAGTGGACCGTGGCCTCAGCCCCCACAGTTCTTGCTCCAGCCTCTCATTGGGTCCGATGCTGTCACAGGACGCATCCCCCGATGGTGGCTTGAGTAGCTTCGTGTCACCAGAGCTGCTTCCCCTCCCTCCCTCCCCCTCCCTGCTCTCCGGCGGTGGTTCCCTGTCTCTGTGCAGAGGAAGGAAATCCAAAAACGCAGGATCATCTGCCTGCCCAGACCCCACCTCCTGGGACCAGAGAGCAGGGGTCCTGCCAGGTCCACCCCGAGCCTCCTGAAGACAGTCCTGATGCTGTCTGCTCTGTCTTGTGGGTCTCTGCTGCCTCTCCATCTGTGTCTCTGCCTCTCCATCTGTGTCTCTGTCTCTCCATCTGCGTCTCTGTGTCTCCATCTGTCTCTCTCTCTCTGTCTCTGTCTCTCCATCTCTGTATCTCTCTGTCTCTGTCTCTCTCTTGTAGATTTAGTCACTGAGCTGTCAGGGCCAAAGGTGATCATTAAAATCCCATCATCTCAAAAAAGACGCTTCGGACCCACACGGGGCTTTGAAGTTGCAGGAGGTCAGCGGGCCCATTCCCCAAACAAGGGGTTGAGGGCTCTGGGCACCACCACTGCTGTGTCCACGGTGAGGGCGGCTCCTCCAGGCCCTTCGCGTCTGGGCCGTTTGCGGACTGGGCAGCCCCTGGGTCCGGAGCATTGTCCGCGAAGAGAACCTGCCTGAACCCCGTCTCCACCACCAGGCCCTGCTCCGCGGTGACCACCGTCACTACCATGGGCCTGGCTTCGCGGTGAAGCATCAGCGCGGGGACCCCGGACCATGGCTCGCCCACCCCCGGGGCAGAGGCGCAGGAACCGCGGGGTCAGCCGGGGTGGGGGGGCCTCTCTCACAAGCTCGGGCCCAGCCCCCGGGGGACAGGGCTGCTCTTGAGCCTGGGGACCAGAGCATTGAGGGGACAGCATCTGCTGAGGACCAGACAGGCGTTGGTCAGCTGGTGACCGGTGGGGGACTCCGTTCCTGCTGGTGGTGGACAGTCCCAGGGGACGGTGACCAGAGCGATGACACTGCCTCTCACCTTGGACGATGCATGGAGTCACCTGAACGAGACTGGACAGTCCTTGGAGCTGACCCCGCCCCCTGGCTGTCTGGTGCCCGAGGTGGGTGGTCTGGCTCAGCAAAGGCAGAGTCTCCGCTGCTGGCCGGGCTCCGGGTGCTCAAGAACCCTCGGGTCCTCCTGCAGGTGGGAATACGGATCTTTCATTTTTCCCATCTTTCTATTTTATGGCCACAGCTTCTGAACCTGAGGATGAATGCTTTTGTCCTCCGTTTCTATGGAAACAGCCCTCCCCCTGGCCCCTGGGGCTGGAGGGGGGACAGACGGGTGACAGTGCAGCCTGGGCAGACTGTCCGGGCGGAGTGGCCTCTGCACTGCACTCAGTCTCCTCATCTGTAAGTGGGGAGCAGACCCTGCACCGTGGGCGGGTGTGAGCGCGTGGACACTCAGCGCCGGAGAAGCTGCTGGACAGAGTGGATCAGTGAGTCTGGGAGCTTGCACCTGGGCTGGGGTGAGGGCCGGGAGTCGGGGCCCCGGTGGAGGTGCCATCAGATGACAGGACTATTCAGGAAACAGCGTGAATGAGCAGCAGGAAAGAGGGCGGGCGGCAGTGGGGCCAGGACCTGGAGCCTAGACGCGCCGCCCGGGAAGCAGGCGTCTGGAGCCGCGTCAGGAGCTGACCACGTGGGCAGGGCCGCGGGGGGCCCACACGGCCTTCCGCCATCAGATCTGCTCACCCACGAGGAACTCTCCGTGATTCTGGGAGACAGCCGGTTCCCGGGGCCGGGAGGTGTTGCTGGCTCTGGTGGGGACGTGCTTTCTCCGTCTGCCCGTGGGCGAGGCGGGCGCACTGGGCTCGCGGCCCGGTCAGCCCTGGAAGCGTCCTGCAGATACACCGGGCCTGGCGGACGGCGGGGAGAGGCTGCCGGGCGGGGGTCCCCACCCTGGGTCCTGGGGGCAGAGCTCCCTGGAGCTGGCGGCAAATGCACGGTCCAGGCCCACGAACACAGAGTCAGGCCCTCTGGCAGACCTGCGGGAGAACCGCGGCGACATGGCGTCCCAGGGGTGCAGGCGAGGCTGACAGCTCAGTCACCCTGTCACTGATCCCCCACCCAGGGTTCCACCAGGAAAGGTGGGCGTGCTGACCTGTGCCCAGCCGGGCACCGCGGGGTGAGCTGCCTGGACGAGCCCTTCCTTCCCCTGAGAGGCCCCTCCGAGCAGAGCATGGTCACACCAGTGAGCCCCCCGTCCCCGCCTGGGATGGTGACAAGTCGCCCCACGCGGTGGGCAGTGGGCAGTGGGGTGGAGCCCGCTCACCGCTGCATCCGGGCCAGGCTGCAGACGCCGAGAACCGAGCCGTTCCCGGCCACCTCCTGCCCTTCGTGGAGAAACGGGGAACACCAGTGGGGCGGCCAGGCGAAGAGGCTCCAGGACACTTGGGGAGCCCGGGTTGGAACACGTCAGATGCGGGAAGCAGAGCATGCGGTCAGGGCTGTTGGACGCGCGCGGTGCCCCTTCCAGCTCTCCCGGGCCCTTGCCACATGTTTTCCCAAACGCAGCAAAGGAACCTGCCCTGCTCCAGGGCCTGGGCATCTCCTGGCGCCCACTCCCCACGGGCTCCGCACCAGAGAGGCCGCCCAGCCCATCTCCTGCCCACTGATCAGTCAGGACAGAGACGCTGTGTGCGCCCCGCCCGCCGTGAACAGACCCGGCGGGAGCTTGTGGTCTGGCTCTGCTCTCGCTCGCAGCGCGTGTTTCAGGGGCACTCGCCGCAATCGCTTCCCTGCTCCAAGCGGACAGGCCGCCCTGGGCGGAATGGCCAGGCCCCGTCCCCCACGCAGCAGCTCCCAGTGTCCAGGCCGCAGAGAGCAGTGTGCCTCGGCTTCCCCAGACACATGCCAACACGGGCTTGGACACCGCGAGCGCCTGAATGTTTGTGTCCCCCCAAATTGGAGGTGAAACTCAACCCCCAGTGTGATGGTTTGAGGAGGCCGGGGCTTTGGGGGGTGCGGTTAGCTGGGTCCTAAGGGTGGAGCCCCGTGGGGGGGGCCAGTGCCCTCATGAGAAGGGTCAGAGGGGCGTGTCCCTCCCTCTGCTCCCCTCCACACAGGGCGACCAGGAGAGGCTGACCGTCTGGCTCTTAACAAAACCGATGCCGCCGGCCCCCCCCATCGCAGAGCCCCGGGAGCCCATCCCCCCGCTGTGGGCTCTGTTTTCCCAGCAGAAGGACCAAGCACAGAGGCAGGAATTAGGGGGAACAAAGCACCTGTGTTGGCAGCACAGAAACTTATGGAAATGTCCATTAATTAGGCAACAGGCAGAAGCGGTCATTGCTGATCCCACACAGACCAGCTGCAAGGGTCCGAGTCCTGCGGGCACCAGCTCAGGGCAGTGACAGCCGGCGGCGGAGCGCTGGGACCCAGACGGCCCTCAGGCCCAGAGGAGCTCGGCCCAGGTCGCCGGGTTCACCTCCGTTGAGAAAGACTTAACACGTTTTGGCACAAATGGGCTTTCTCCTCAGTCCTTCCAACGCCATTGTCATTGATGTTTCTCAGTCTGCGTTCGGGAAGCAGAGCTGCAGAGATCCGGGCAGCCCTGGGCCCGATCCTGCAGTGCAGGGGAGAAGCACCAGAGCCCAGGAAGCAGGGGAGAGTGGGGATGACACAGACCATCATCCCCACTCGGGATCGTCCCGACCCCCCTCCATGGCACCCAGGAATCCAGACAAGATCAGGATCTCCCCCAGGAGCGGTCCAGCCCCCCGGGCAGGCAGGTGAGTCCTACAGAGGGGCTCAGAGACGCGCTTCTGTCCCTCCAGGTCTGAAGAGCCACTGCGTCTGGCGCTCGGGGTCTGCGGCTGCGCCCCCTCCCCGCACGACCTCTCTGGGCTCCTCAGACTCTCACTGGCCCAGGAGAGAGTCTGTCTAGTGAGCGCGGGAACAGGATCCATCAAGCGCACGCCCCGGGAGAAGGCAGAGAGCCCGGTCTACATGGGACCCGAGGGACACAGGAAGGCTTTCGGTGCAGGAGGACCACGGGCCGAGTGGCGGCTGCGGACACGGACTCCTGATGGAGCTTCTGTCCGTCCCCTCACTCGGGGCCCAGATCCCCGGTGCGGCAGACGCAGCGGGCCCTGGTTTTGCTGCCCTGAGCCCGCTGTCGTTTGCTGCCCGGGGATCAGGCTGCAGCTGGTTCCCGCGTGACCCCGAGCCTGCAGACAGCGAGCGGACAGGCGCTCCCTGAAACCCCCGGGCAGCCTTGCGCCCACATCACCAGCCGCGGCCCGGGGTCTGCGCCTGTGCACTGGGGGCAGGGGGAGGGAAAGCCAGGATCCCCGCTGGAGCCCGTGGCCCTGTGACCCCCACGGGCCAGGGGCTCCGGGAGAGGCGGCAGGACCCTGGCTCTGGGGCAGGAGGAGCGGAAGGGCCAGGCTCCGGGGTCGGCGACCCCGGGACCTGGGGCCATGAGGCCACCGCTGGGCTCTCAGTTTACCCCCCTGTGCCGTGGACACAGTCCTCAGGCTGGCAGCGCTGACGACCTGGGTGGAGCCGGGGAGGTGGTAGGGACACATGGGCGCGCTACCTCGGGGACGGATGGCATGGTCCCTGTGAGTACTGATGCAGCCGCTGCTCTGTGGGCCGTAGGGTCTGAAACTCCTCCGTGCGTGCACCTTCCTACCCTGTCCTCAGGCTGCGCCTCATCCCCCAGGCACCCAGGGCTCCCTGCTGGTCTGGCTTCCTAACCCCTTCACCACTGGGACCCTTTCCTGCCCGACCACCCGACCATGTCCCCTCGCAGCCTTGCTCCCCAGAGGACGGGGTGGGGGCCCCACAGTCCCTACACTAGCCCAGGCACCGAGCGTCCACTCCCCCCCAGGGCCAGATGTGGAGTCACTGTCTCTGAGCAGCAGACCCCCGGCTCCTGCTGAGTCTGTGATGTACTCGCCCTCAGGGACACGCACAATGGGACGCGACTTTCACCTCCACGTCAGTAAGCAGGACCCCGATGCCCCTGCGGGAAGTGGCTCCTCCCAACGCAGCCAGGGGGTGAGGACAGGGGCCCTGCAGACAGACAGACGGGCAGCGAGACAGGCAGACAGGGAGACAGGCAGGCACAGCCAGACAGGCAGCCAGACAGGCAGACCGGCCGAGAGGCAGACAGACAGACAGACAGGCAGGCACAGCCAGACAGGCAGACAGATAGGCAGGGAGGCAGACAGGTAGACAAACAGGCAGACAGGCCGACAGGCAGGCAGACAGAAGGACAGACAGGCAGGTCGACAGAAAGACAGACAGACAGGCAGGCCGAGAGGCGGACGGAAAGACAGGCCGACAAACAGCCAGCCAGACAGGCAGGCAGACAGAAAGACAGGTAGGCAGACAAACAGACGGGCAGACAGCCAGCCCTACTGAGGACCCGCTAGGCTTCCTGCCAGCCGTGGGTCCCCGAGCAGCTCAGTCCCCATTCAGAGACCTGTTTGCCGGCCTGGGAGCTGGGGGTCAGCTGGCGTCCCCTGATTTGCTGAGACCCCCCTTCCCTGTCCCCCACCCCGGCCCTGGGAGAAGCCCCATCCACCTGACTCTCAGGGCCTGTGGGAGGGGGTAGACTCTGCACCCCCGGGCCTGCAGCCAGGATCCGAGGGGACCCCAGGCCCGCGCCGTCGCTGTGCTCCGTGTCCTGGTCACAGGAGGGGCTCGGGATGGGGACCCACCCAAGTGGGCCCGGCAGATGGGGTTCCAGGATGTGGGACGTGGGAAGGTGGGCGGGGAGGGCAGGGGTGTCCTGGGCCGGGAGGGGACATAAAAGAAAACAGAATTGACTTGTCCTAATGTCATGAGTTTGGAAAATCCTGGAGGTGATGAGGCGGTGGCCGGCAGCGATGCCCACAGCCTCCCAGGTTCGTGTGCGGGGACGAGAGCTGGCCTAGGGCCCCAGGTCCAGTGTGGAGGTTGCCTGAGTCCGATGGGCTCCGATGGGCCACCTGCGCATGCCAGAAGCCATCCTCGTGGCGAGAGGATGAGTCCCCCCTGCTCATACCTGAGCCCCATGGGCTTGCATGGCCACGGACCAAAGCCCGCCCTTAGCTGAGAGCAGGGCCCAGAGAACAGCACCGGGACAGGAGCCCCTTGCTGGGCTGCCGGAGGGGCAGATGTCCACATGGCTCCCCACCGAGAGCTCCCGCCCGTGCCTACACTGGGCCGAGGTCCCGGGGGCGTGGTTTCACCTCTGCCCCTCCCACGGACCCCCAAGAACATGGCTCTGCCAGGACCTTGCTTTGCCCACGCCCTGAGCCAGGCACTGCCCTGCCCCCTGCATCCCTCTGCACTCCCGGTCCATGCTTCACATCAGGTACAGGCTCCCCAGCAGAGAGATTGGGCATGGTGGCCCGTGCAAACCCCAGCAAGGGTCCTGGTGGGTAATTCTCGTGTCAGCCCGGCTGGGCTGTGGGTCCCAGGTACGTGGTCGATGTTTCTGGGAGGGCGTTTCTGGATGAGGCTGGCTGTGATGTCAGTGGAAATCAGTAAAGCAGGCAGCCCTCCCTAATGGGTGGGCCTCATGCAATCAGGGGACGGCCTGGAATGTGCCTGGGGTGGGAAGGACTCACAGGGAAGACTAGGGCAGCTCCCCACCTCTGTCCCTCTCTGGACGGCTCCTCTGGAGTGCGATACCTCTTGTCATCCATCAACACCCCAAGTCCTTCTTGCTGTGTCTGCCCCGGCTTCCCCCAGAAGGGACGAGCTCCTCCCAGCATTGCGGGGTTCCGGGAAACCTCTCAGATGCCATGCGTCCCAGCACCGGGACCATCAGGACCCGCAGTTCACAGGGTGCAGGCCCCTACGCCCAGGGGCCGAGTGGGCTTTCTCCGGATCTGATTAGGGCTGTGATTTTGTGTCCAGCTGTGTGGGCAGAGAACATTTCTGAAGCTCACAATATCTTCACAAAAATTCCTTCCCAAAATTTATGAGCCTGAGCAACACTTTCATTTTTGTGACACAGAATGAAATAAGGCATACATTTTTCCTGTTTCTTTTTTAATTCGCTGGGCACCATGTGCATTACTCCAGCTTGTCAAAATGTTTTAATTCATGAATGTTTTCAGAAAAGTGTATGATTAGCACAAAAGTGGAGGAAGGTGCCCCCTCCTGAGAATAACCTTGGTGATGATTCCGATTTGTCCTCGAGTGGCCATCGTGGGCAGAGGAGAGCCAGGACGGAGGGTGGGGCAGGAGGTGCCATCCTGGACGGAGAGCCCCCCAGCTGCTCTGCTCACCTGCGTCCACAGACCTGGGCTCAGCGCTGCCCTTGGCTCCATGAGCCGTCAGGGAGGGGGGTGTCATCGGCAGGGGGAGGGACAGCCTGGTCAGAGGACCCCTAGAGCTTCCCCCAACTCCTGCAGGAACCCTGTCTGCAGCCTGCAGTCCTGGGGCCCCACAAAGGCCTCGGCACTAGGAGTGGGTCCTGGAAGGGCCCCAGATGTCCTCACCCCATGTCCCAAGAGCCCCCAGTGACCCCATCCTCAGGCCCCTTCACCTCCCTGGGGGTCAAATCAGCCCCAAACTGCAGAGCTTTCCCCTAACGACCTGGAGGAGCCCCCCCCCCACCGCCAGCAGAGCTGGCCTCTGAAGAATGGGGTCTCCAGGGACAGGGCCCAGCTCCCCGCTGCTCAGTCAAGGGCTTGTTGATGGGCAAGTGGGGAGCAGATGCCCCCTCACTGGTCGGGACTGATGCTCTGCCTTCACTAGTCACCACTGGCTCTGGAGGAATGTGCCATCCTCTGACCAAGACGGTGGCCCAGGCTGGGGAGGGAAGATCCCCCCGTGTGCATGGCTGCCCCTGCAGACCCAGACGCTGACCCGACCGCAGGGGCTCAGCGGAGGGCAGCTTGGGGCAGAGGCACCCACTGGAGAGCGGCACCCTCTGTGCGCCCCCCCCCCCCCCCCGAATGCCGCATCTCTGGCTGCAGAGCAGAGCACCCCGGCTGCGCCCGGGGTATCCTTCAGACTTCCCCAAGCTCTGCCCCTCCGGCCCCTCCCGCACACTGGAAAGAGCTCCCGTGGCCCGGGCAGGGATGGGGCAGGGATGGGGCACCCCACCCCTGACCTCCGGGCAAAAATCAGCCCGCTCACAAGTGCCTCCGGCTCGACTCCATCTCCTGGGCAACGGGTTAAATTGGAACCTCTCCCGAGAAAATGACTTCATTCAGACTTCCTTTCTCCTGCTGGGTGTCTGGTTTTATAAAGCCTTGTCCTGAACTCGACTTGGCAGAGAAACGTCCACTGGTTGCTGGAGAGAGCAGAGCGGAGGTCCGGAGAGAAAGCTAATTTCAGAGCCTTGGGGTAACTGGAGACTGCACGGAATCGGCACGGAGAAGTGAAAAGGCAAAGGGCAGGCGAGGAGGCCTGTCCGGTGTTTAACAGACAAAGGTGAGGTGCGCGCACTGTCCGCCGGGCCCCCACGCCCAGCCCCCCGCAGAGCGAACACCTGACGGAAAAGTGCACAGGCGTTAGGAACAGGCATTCGTGGAAAAAGATGACCAAGTCCAGCTGAACACAAGAAAGGATGCCCCACCTTCCTGATAATCAGCAGGCTCTGACCTTTCTGCCCTCCCAATCCACACTGGTGTGGTTGGAGTGTAGACGGGAGCCTTGGACACCAGCCCCACCTCCCTTGCAGCGGCAGCCCCTGTGAGCCCCGCAGAAATGCCCTAGCAGGTGGGCCCCTCCTGTGTCACATGTTTGGGGGCTCCCCGTCTTTGGCACCCCCTCAGCGCCGCAGGCACTGTCCTGGAGCTGGGCCCAGGCAGTTCTGCAGGACCGGGGGTCACGAGTAGGCTGTGCCCGCTAGCCCCGCCCCGGGCCTGCTGACCCCGCCCCGGGCCTGCTAGCCCCGCCCCGGGCCTGCCGACCCCTCCCCGGGCCTGCTAGCCCCGCCCCGCGCCCGCTGGCCCCGCCCCACACCCGCTGACCCCGCCACACGCTCGCTGGCCCCGCCCCACACCCCGCTGGCCCCACCCCGGTTCACTCTGGCGGGCCAGGCCCTCGGAGGGGCCCCCGTGGATTTGTAATGTGTCGTTTGTTCACCAAGTGCAGGAGTGTTAAGAGCCAGCTCTGCGCCAGGCATGAGGCCCATGGCAGTGACCAACACAGACAGCAAGACGCCGCGGGAGCTGACATCTTCGCTGGGGGGACTCGGCCTTGGAACTGTCCTGCCTGCCGGGGCCCCTCCCTCAGCCACAGCGGCTCCTGGGGGCTGTCTTACCAGGAGTTCCTCCTCCACGCGGGTTTACGTGCACTTCCTCTGCGTAAATCCCCGTGCAGCTCTGTCTCCTGCGTGGGCGCTGGCCCACGCTGACACCTGAGCCAAGAGGAAAGGTCACGGAGGCCTGGGTTCAGGCCTCCCAGGGAGGGTCCACAGGGCAGAGGTGCTGGGTAGGAATGAGCTGGGGAACTGGGAGGTCCCCGGTGGCCAGGGGCTGGAGAGGCAGCAGGGAGAGGCCAGAGCTGAGAGCAAGGGGCGTCCCGGGTCACCAGGCAGCCGGGAGAAGAGCCAGGACCTGGGAGAGGGAGAGGGTCCTAGGACCCTCGGGGAAGGGGGCCGAGGGGAGGGGCTGAGGGTGGTCAAGGTGGACAGATTCGGGGTTCCTCCTGGGGGGTGGACATAATGGGGCATGATGTGGGGTTGGTTGGGGTTAAGGGGAGGGAAAGGATGACCCTGAAGAGGGGCCCTGGGAGGGGGGTGCCCACGAGGCCTGGCCCAGAGGGGGGGCTCAGACCAAGGGGTGAGCGAGCCAGCGAGCAAGCGAGTGAGTGAGTGAATGAGTGAGTTGGCGGGTGAGGAATGAGCTCCTCCCTGACCCCCTCCCCCCACCGCGCCAGGCACCAGGCAACCGGGGCAGTCGGGGCACCTGTTCCCCGGGGTCCCTGAGTGGGGGGCCTGGCTGCCCTGTGACGCAACTCCCACTCCAGTGAACAGCGGACATGTGAGGGAAGCTCAGGGTCACTGGCTGCTCCTTGAACAAAGCTGGAAAGGCGCTGCGGGTTCCGTGTCCCTGTCACCTCCCCCCCACAGCGTGTCTGGGCCCCGCCCACCGGCCCTGAGCTGCAGACCTGGAGTCCGGCCTCGTGGACCCATGTTCTCTGGAGGGAGGGCGCCCGGCCCAGAGGCTGCGCGGGACACCTCTCAGGGTCATAACACCGGGGCACTTTGCGGGGAAGGGGAGGCTCCCCAGCTGGGTCTGGATTGCTGTGGGGCAGTAGCCGGGGGCTTCACACCTCTGATGGGGGGCCCTTTCCCACCCAGGGACTCCTCACCCTCTATGCCTCAGGGTTTGCTGTCTGTCCGTCTGCCTGCCCCTCCCTGAGGCCCCTGCACCTCCCGCTGACCCACCTGATGGCCGAGGAGCTCCGGCCCTGATGCCCTGATGTCCCTGATGCCCCGATGCCCTGATGTCCCGATGTCCCTGATGCCCCGATGCCCTGATGTCCCGATGTCCCTGATGCCCTGATGCCCTGATGTCCTCATGTCCCGATGTCCTGATGTCCCGATGCCCCGATGCCCCGATGCCCCGATGTCCTGATGTCCCTGATGCCCTGATGTCCCTGATGTCCCTGATGCCCTGATGCCCTGATGTCCCGATGTCCCTGATGCCCCGATGCCCTGATGTCCCGATGTCCCGGTGTCCCGATGTCCTGATGTCCCTGATACCCTGATGTCCCTGATGCCCTGATGTCCGCGGCCTGGGGGAAGCAGCAGAGCGCCAGATGAGGGCAGAAGCCCCAGACTGCCTGGTGAGAAGTGTGCTCTGCTCCGTGCTGTGCCGCATCAGCTTAAGTCATGTATCTCTCTGTGCCCCACTCCCCCTATAAAGTGGGACTGAGGAGGACTTAGTCCTCAAGCCTCGTCGGGGGCGTGTGCAGAGCTCACTGCCACCCCAGGGCATGGGCCCCAGTGATGGTGTGTGCCCCTGCCTGTTGCTGTCCTTGTCAAACAGCAGAACATGGTGTCTGTGTGCAGGAAAGCCCTGACCGAACATCGTCCTGACTGGTCCCCCACCGCAGTGCTTGCAGAATGACATCATATACAGAAGTGCCACTTCCCAGAGCTCACGTGGGGGCTTTTGATAGGACAATAAAATTCACATGAAACACACAGTTTATGAGTCACTCCTCTGTTGCCTTCCTGCAACTGCACACTTCTGTGCATTTGCACAGATCGACCTAAACCAGTCAGTGCCAACATGGGGGCGACCGAGAGCCTCCCCTGGCCTGGAGATGGGAGGAAAGGAGGATGTTAGGTGGATAATTGGCAAACAAAAGGACTCCTCCATGCACTTGCACGACTCAGGCCCCGTGGTCACCACGAGCTCCCACCACCAACCACCCCCCCCCGCCATGCCCGTGTGCCCCTCACCTGCATCGAGCCATCGTGAGCTGGCCTTCAGCACCGCTGGAGAGTCCCTGTCCCCAGGGCAGCATAGACCTGTCTCTCCTCCACAACAAGCCAGCGTGTCTCTGGGCTTGACACAGACAAGTCACTTTCTATTGATTTCAGTTTGCATTTCAAATAAACCAAGTCCCTCAGGAAAGATAGCAAAAGTTCAATAGTGCCGTGAACTGTCATTCTCATCAGTTCCGGGCACAGGGAGCCCCGTTACAGCTTTCCAGGGAGCAGCGAGGTGACCCAGACCCACCGAGCCACCAGTTGGCGCTTGGGCGGCGTCATCACAGAAGTGAGCTGGGACCCAGCTCCTCAGCCCAGCCGGCCAGGCAGGGGGGCCGGCCAGTGGACCGCGGCCACGTCAGCAAAGTTGCAGCAGGCCATCCCCCCGCCCCCTTCAACTGCGCCCAGGCAGACAGAGGCCCCAGCAGCGCGGGCCTCCGAGATGGCGGAGCCTCATCTCATCAACGGCCCCACCCCCTCCGTCGCTCACTCAGGCCACCCGTGCGTGCTGGCTGGGGCTAACTCCAGTATTACCCCCTACATTCCTCAATGCTTTACCTGTGAGGGCAATTGAACAGAAAAAGGATAGTCTTTTCAACAGAGCGTTGAAGAAGTGGACATCCGTACGTGAAACAGTGAGCCCAGCCTATGCCTCACACCTTGTACAAAAGGGACTTCCAAGGGGCCCACGGATCTACTGATCTAAAATGTAAAAATACAGTTCTTTGGGGCGCCTGGGTGGCTCAGTCATTGGGCGTCTGCCTTTGGCTCAGGTCATGATCCCAGGGTCCTGGGATCGAGCCCCGCATCAGGCTCTCTGCTCGGCGGGAAGCCTGCTTCTCCCTCTCCCACTCCCCCTGCTTCTGTTCCATCTCTCGTGCTGTCTCTGTCAAACAAATAAATAAAATCTTTAAAAAATAAAAAAAATAAAATAAAATGTAAAAATACAGTTCTTAAAAAAGAAAAGAAGACACGGCAGGGAATTTTGTGAACTTGGTTAGGCAGGGCCTCAAGCACATTCATGATAGAGACACTGGCAAATTCACATGATCAACGTCGGCAGCGTCCTGTCTACGAGAGATGTTCTGGAGCCATCGGCACCGCCGCGGCCTGGCAGACATCCCTGCTGTTCAGATACCGGGCGGGGGGCTTGCATCTGCAATATATAAATAACTCCTAAAACCCCATGGTGGCCAAACAAAACACTCAATTTTTTTTCTAAAACCAGCAAAAGATGTACACAGACATTGTACTAAGGAAGCACCCAAGTGACAAATAGCATGCGATGGCACTCAATGTGATGGGCTGCTAGGAAAATGCAAAGTAAAGCCACAGGACACACCGGCGCACCTACTAATAATGGCTAAATTTTAAGAACGTGTTTACAGAGAAAGGAGAAATGATGACACCAAGGGCAGTTGGGGATGTGGAGCCCCAGGAACTCAGAAGCAGCACGTTGCAGCTGCTCCAGCAAATAGATGGGTGGTCCCGTATTCGGGGGAACACGCACCGAGCGAACCCCAGCAATCCTGCTCTCAAGGGTATCGCTTGAGTGCACGGAAGCCTGAGATTACACATGTGTATGCATGCAAGCACGCGCGAACACGCCCCGGACATACTTGCCTGCCCAGCTCATTGTGTCACTGCACAAGCTGGAATGACCCAAGTGCCCCTCTGCCAGTGAATGGACCGCAGACTGCCATGTCCCTGCGCAGCGGACCTCGGGCGCACACAACAGTGTGGGGAGTCTCAAGTGCCTCCTGCTCAGGGAAGGACCCGCACTGTGGGGCCCCATGTATATGAGGTTCTGGAACGCCAGAGGGCCATGAGCAGTTCCAGGTATGGGGCTAGAGGAGGCGTGGGCACAGAGAAGCCGGGAGGGTCTGGAAAGTTGAGCCCGTGTGCATGCGGTGGTGGATCCCGACGCCGGGCACCTGTTCAAACTCAGAACAGCACAGCACGATGAGCGTGCGGATCAATAGATAATTCAAAGTGCATTTCCTTGGAAAGGACTGGACATCTGTGAAACGTCTGGTTTCTGGAAACATCCAGTAGGGATGGGTTCAATAAGTTCTCGAACATCCAGGCCATAGAATATACCGTTCAGTTGCTAAAGAAGGAGGCTGATCTCTATTTACTGATAGGAAGCACTTCCCAATGTGTGTGGTTATATGAGAAAGCAGGTGCAGGAAAGCGTACATCACACACTTCCATTCGTATGGAAATAAGAGTCCTATCTATGTACTTCCTTTGCAGACACAGAACTCTCTGGACAGATAAGAAGCTGATTGATAACCCTGATTGTCTGGGGAGAAACCGGGAGACCGAGGGGCAGTGGAGGTTGGGCACTGCATCATTGTTCAAACAGAAGTGGATTTTAAAACTGCCAAGGGCATGGGAAATTTGAGGTCCTCTGAGATGTCCAAGTGCAATGTCGTCAGAGCAGGTCCATCTGGGACAGTGGGCTGGGGCGAGGCTGGGGCAGAGATGGGGATTGTCAGCAGGTGGCTTCGGAGGCTCAGGGGCGGGGCTGACCTGGGAGCTGGGTCCATGAGAGAGCAGATCAACATGGAGGACACCCCTTACCTTGAGTTTCAGATGAACAGCACATGACGCTTGGTGCAACTATGCCCCAGTGTTGTACAGGGCATACACATACAAAAATTATTTCTGTCTATTTGAAATTCAAATGCATCTGGCCATCGTATATTTTATCTGATAACTGCTGGGGAGAAGAAACTCCAGGACCAAGCTCTGGGGAAGTAGGACCTGGGCTGACAACTCAGCCACCGGGGGGGAGTCAGGGAGGCCCCCACAGTTTCTTTCCTGAACTCCGGGACGGGGTAGGGGTAGGATGCTCCACGGGGTTCTTCTCAGGGACCTCATCTTGACACACGGGACAGCAATACACAGCACAGGGGTCCCCATGCTTCCAGTGATATATTAAATATGCAGATATGTAACATCCCCATATTACGTAGGTCGGATCTCACGCATTATATAAATTAGATCTATGTTGTATACTTATATAATTTATATATGATATAAAAATACACATTATATAAATATTTCATCTATTTAAGTTGTTTTGAAGATGAGCCCGCAAACTACAAATGTGACTAGGCCTCAATCGGGAAGAATATGCTACCCCTCGGAGCTTCTGAGACACAACGTGTATTTTATTTCGGCATCACACGCACACACAGCTACAGAGGACCCGGGAGCAGTGCATCACCAGCTCTCCAGCATCAGGGCACTGCGCCGGGGGGCAGGGCTGGGGGGGACAGCGGTCAGACAGGAGGGAACGGCAGAGTGTCCTGCCACCGCCCTCCGCAAATGGCACAGCCCTGTGGGCTCCTGTCTCACGAGGGCCCCCGGGGAGAGGGAGCCCCAGTGATTGTAAATGTCAATATTTGCAAGACCCAGAACTAGATCTCCAGCAGGGTATTTGCATTTGAAACAAAATACTCCAGAGCTAGGGGTAGGAGCTGCAGTCTAGGAGGAGGTGGGTAGTTACAAAGGGAGCAGAGGGGCTGGGCCAGGAGGGGCAGGGAGGGCTGCGGTGGGGCGGGAAGGGCTCCGAGAGGTGCGGGCCCCGCCCGGGCCAGCCAGCACCCCTGGGAGGGGCCCGGGATCCCCGAGCACCGGGTCCTTTCTGCTGACGCCTGAGGGGCAGGGGGCGTCCCAGGACATGACCTCCGGGAAGCCCCCCACACACCCCAGAGGGCAGGCGCTGTCCTGCCCCGCACGCCCGATGGGGAAACCGAGGCTTGCACCTGCCCGGGCTACAGGGCCCTGCGGAGCTGGGGTCCAGGCTGGCTGAGCCCGGAGCCCCCGCTCTGAGCAGGCGCCCCCTGCCCCTTCAGCGAGCTGCAGGCACAAGAAGATGAGCCCGTGCTGCTCCCCCGCACTCCGCTCCTCCCTTTGAAACAGCGTCTCTCCTGATGCTTCTGGCAGTTCCTGAACCAGATAAATTAACTTAATCTTCCCGAGATTCAGCGAACCTGCATTATCTCCGGTCTCCTCATAAAGTCTAACAGCTTCCATCCAATTAATTACCAGGACGAAACACAGACCCAGAAACGTCTTGGATTCCAAGACTTTGATTTGCTCCCCGCACGAATTAACCCTTCTCCTCCCCCGACGGCAGGAGTCCCACTAACAGCCTAGCCTTGGCCCAGAAGCAGCGAATTACAGCGGAGTCTCATTCATTAGCAAGTGTCCTTGGCGCTGTGCCTCTCCCACCGCTCCTGGTGAGTGGAGCAGTCACTCAGAGCACAGCCCAGGGTGGCCCCGGTCCTGGCAGGACGGGGCCCTTGCGGGTGCGTGAAGCGCTCCTCCCGGGGCGGGGGTCTGTGAGGTCCGGCCTTGCACCCCCGTCCTGGCATCTTGTTCGTGTGGAACCTGCAGGCTCCCGAGGAGAGAAGTTGCGGCGTCTTGGGTGCTGGGAGGTGGCAGCCCCATTTCTGGACAGGAATTGGGGCGCCCAGTGTGACAGCTCCCTGGGGATCCTGGAGGGCCGCCCAGTGAGCTGGGTCCTTCTCAGGTAACAGCACCTGGGCTCCCTGGGGGTGCTCTCCCCGACGCTGTCCAGGTGGTCTGGGTGGGGCTGACGGCACCCCCATCCCCAGGTGAGGTCATGTCACTCGGGCCTGTGCGGACCAGCACATTCCATTCCGTGGCCAGGGGGACGGATCCAGGGCTGGCTGGTGTCTGCGTCTGCCTGGAGAAGAGAATTTGTTTTGGTGGACGTGACACTGAGGAGATGCAGGCCTGGGAGGGACGTGGACACAGGGAATGTGAGCCACGGGATAAAGAGAGGTCAGGCCCTGCTGCCAGTACTTGAGCTACTGGATCGAACCGTGCCTGAAGCTGCTCCATCCTCAGTTTTTCATTACTTGCCCCTTCATAACTGGGCCTGTTTGTTGTTTTGTTTGTTTGTTTTTCCGTTCTGCTGGCTCACTAGCTCACCTGGGTGACATCAGGACCCATTCCCCATCAGACAGCTGGTCCCCGAAACCTCTAGGTGTCCTTGGAGTGTTTCTCAGGACTCATGAATAGTCCTGTTGCTCTGAGCGGGCTCGGCCACAGCCCTGCAGGATGTCGTCCTGCCCCAGACACCATGCTGGGGTCGGAGCCCCACAACATCCTGCCCTTGCTACTCCCAGCCAGGGCCCCGCACCACTGGTCACCTCCCCCCGGAAGAGGCCGCTCCAGCTGGTCCTCGGGGCGCCCCGAGGCTCGGGGTGTGCAGAGGCCGGGAGGAGAAAAGCGCTGTTCTCCTGTTGGGAGGAGGGGCCCGGCAAGCGAGCCGAGCGAAGGCAGAGGTGCGGTGGGCCAGGCTCTGCGTCAGGGCCCTCCCCCCAGCAGGTGAACAGGACACAGACAAGCACCCTGAGCAGGGCCAGGTGGCAATGGGGGGAGGAGGCTGGCACCCACTCCATGGTCTAAGAGGGTCTGCGTCTAATTCCAGTCAGAGGAGGCAGGTCTGGGGGTCAGGTCTGTAGTGAACCGCGGCGTGTCAGGGGCTCATCTGGACCCGTCAGCCTGCTCCCCAGCTGTGGGAGCACCTAACTCCTGCATCGACCTCGTCCCAGCTAAAATCTGGGCGCTTCTGATCCCACACTGACCCCGAGGCAGGCAGCCCCTGGAGGGTCCTGTGAACCTCGAGGTCCGGAGCAGAGGGGGTTCTTGGTCTGCAGAGACAATCTCTGTCCTTATCATTACTGACCCTGGGGGGAGCCCCGGGCACTCTGTGGTGCCCCGGGCCAGGTGGGGTCTAAGTGGGCCCCCGTGTTCACTCCCCCATCCTCAGAACAGCCCCTGAAGCTCCCTGCTGGGATTCCGGGCCCATCTCACAGACAAGGGAACTGAGGCCCAGAGAAGCCCAGTGGACCCGCCCACTCCTGGCCCCACACGATGGGACCCTGCGGGGCTGCCGACACCCCCACATCGCCAGGGGCCAGGCTCCCTGACCAGCCCTTTCCCGCTGGCAGGGCGTGGGGCGCTCACCTCGTGCCTGGGGCTGGGCGGCATGGTCATCGTCACCCTGTGCCCCCCCGGGCCTGTGTTTGCGGAGTGGACTCCGCTGAGGCTTCTGTCAGTGCCCAGATTCAGGGCGCAGTGCCCCGACCTTGCCCTTGGGAGGCTCCTGGCCTCACCCCGGGCACAGAGGGAGGTGGGGGCACTGAGGGTGCGTATGACAGGGACGACCTCGGGTAAGGAGGGGCCGGGACTCCCCTGCACGGCAAAGGGGGGCCGCGGAAGTTTGTGGAGGAAGGACATTGTGCCTGCAGATTCCCCAGGGGGCCTCTTCACTGGTGCTGAGGCCTCTGTCCACCCTCACAGCTGTGCCCTCCTACTGCCCCCCACCCTGAGATCTGTCACCTCTGCCCTCAGGGACGGGACAGCTGCAGGGAGGCCACAGGGCAGACGGGCTGAGCCGCAGAGAGCTTCATTCAGGGCCCCAGTGCCGGGGGGCGGGGGGGGCCCGAGGCCGCAGCTGGAAATAGACTGGCAGTGGCCCCCGCAGGGCAGGCCATTGGACCGCGGTCCCGGGGTCACCCTTCCTGCCCCTGGGGGAGGAAACCCCGAGCTTGGGGAGGCTGTTCCCAACAAGGCCGCCTTGTGCGGCTCTCTGAGGACCTTTCATAAGGAAGGCCCAGCTGCAGCCCCCTCCCCTCCAGGGACCCCTGGTCCCCCCCTGTGGCCCAGGCCGGGAGGGGAGCAGACCCTGGTGCCCTGAGGAGGCCTAGGAATGCACCAGACCCGCCGGGATCCCACAGCGGCCCAGTCCAGGCCCCCCACAGCCCGCGTCCCAGACAGAGACCCGTGGTGGTGACCCGGGGTTCCCCGTGGTGCACAGCAGGGGCCTCTCTGCCAGCCCACCAGAGGACAGAAGTGCATCAGAGCCGTGTGGACCGGGCACGCAGACCCCGTGGGTGGGCGTGCCTGTGGGAACAGCTCCCGGGGACGCCGTGTGAACTTGGAGGGTTCAGACGCCCTCCCGTGCCGGTTGCACAGTAGGGGATTCTGTCCTGTTTGGGGAGGAGCAGGCTCCTGAATGTCTGAACGATGTGACCTGCCGAGTTCTGGGCGTGCGTGGGGAGCCCCTTTGCAGAGCCAGGTGATCGGAGGTTCTCAGGACGGTGAGCTCTGCAGCTGTCCAGATGTTGGACGGCGGATTCATGCGGAGGAAGCAGAGACTGTCACCACCCAGCGGGGCCTGGCCTCTCCGAGGTTTGGGGCAGGTGGCAGATGGGGAACGTCTCAGCGACAGGAAAAAGTCCTCGCAAACAGGATGATGCCGATGGCACAGGGGCGATGCTGTTTCCTACGCGGTCATGTGTCTGCTTGTCTGTGCACACGTGCGTGTGAATGTGGCTGTGTGTGCAGGCACACGTGTGTGCATGTCTGTGTGTGTCTGTGTGCGTGTGCTCATGTGTGCATGTGCCTCTTTGGGCACGTGTGTGTGCTCACGCGTGTGTCTCCGTGTGTGTGTGTGTGCGCGCGCGCGCGCGTGTGTGTCCGGTCTGCTCTGTGCACCCCGAGCCAGGAGAGAGCAGGCGGAGGGCTGGCTCAGGGGAGCACTCTGTTCTCTTTTCGGGCACCTGGCCCCCCAGCCGAGCTCACCCCCGCACTGACCTTGGGGCTCTCACCCCAGTCCCTCCTGGGCCCAGAACCTCCCCGTCTCCTCCCTGGGCCACATGCTGGAGAGAGGCACAGCGGGGCTGCTCTGGATGAACCGTGAGCAGAGTGGGGGTGACGAGTCCCACATCCCGTCTGCTCGTGTGGATCCTGCAGGTTCGGGGCCCGGTCCTGACGCTGCCGACCCCCCGCGCTGAGGAGGAAACGGCCTTGTGAATGCAAGTTCATCCCCTGCGTGCCGTCCCTGAGAGCCTCGTTCTGGGGGTTGGCTGTGGTTCTCATCGGCTCTTCACAACCGTCAGTGTAGAGACGAATGCTCGGGGTCCAGAGGAGGGACCGCGGAGCAGCGTCCTCACTGTCCTCACTGGATGCTGATCGCGGGAGGGGATGCAGATAGGGAGGGGAGTGGGGGAACGCTGCTGGGGTTCGAACCTACTGAGCACTTGATCAGGAGCCAGGCCCTGCTGGAGGGCAGAGCGCGATCCTGCTTTGCAGCTTGGCACAGCCTGCTCTGTAGAACAACCACCCCCACCTGGTGTCCGCTTAGAAGCCTCTAGAAGGCCTGCTCACGAATGCAGATCCCGGCTCCCAGCCCACACTCTTGGGGAGACCCAGGCACTTGCATTTAACCAGCTCCCAGGGGAGCCAAGTGGTCCCCGCAGTAGAGAACCAGCGTACTGGCGCGAGCTGACAGTGTCTGTGCAGTTGGAGCGCCCACCCGCCCGCTCGCTCATCAGACCCTTCGTTCTGGACCCGCTGGTGCTGGGGACACCACGGTGAGCGAGCTGACCCGGGCCCCGCACGCGTGGCATTCACACTTGGGGGAGGGGGCACGCGGGGTGTGGCCGCGGGGGCCGTGCGGGACCGGAGGGCGCTGAGGGGTCACCCGCGGAGGGGGAATGAACGCCCAGGCCCGGGTCCCAGGGTGGTTCTGTCAAACGGCCAAGCTCAGGCGGTCCGTGAGGGATGACGTCCGGGAATCCAGCGGCCACCAGAAGCTCCGAGGCCTCACTGAGAGCACAACTACGTTGCTTTTCAGGCCACTGGTCCATGAACGCAAGATGCAGAACGAACCCCTGGAAGGCCTTTCCGCCCCGAGAGGCTGCTGTCTGCACAGGAGGCCGTTCTGAGCACCAAATGCTGCTGCATCAGCCGGCACACCCCCGTTATTCATTAGAGGTGCTGCTCGAATTTCTCCTGCACAGTTGGGCCCATCAGATAGACACAGTGGCACAAACCACCCAGCAAATCGGAGGCAACGGGGGGAAAGGACCCGCTATGAGGGGCGCAGAGGACAAGCTTGGCTCCAAGTCCCTGCAGGACGAGCCCACCCTCACCCTGTCCCTGTGTCTCCAACAAATCCGGACCCCAGGCCCTGCGCCACCCCCCGAGGGATTCCGAAAGAGGAGATCCACGCGTTTGTCACCCAGGAGATTCATGAAATCATCAGGCGATGCTCGCGGAACACCCACTGTGTGCCAGGCGTGGAGGACCAGCAGTGCACAGGGCAGGACCGCGTCCCGGAGCGCCTGCGTTCTGGGCGGTAGGGAGCAGCGGAGTCTCGGGGAGCAGCAGAGCGCATGTGGGTGCATCTTCCCTGGTGGGGAAGGCTCGGAAGGCTCGGAAGGCTCGGAGACTCCCTCCGCTCGGGTGCGGGAGGGAGTCTCGGGTTTGCCTCGAGCACAGTTTGCTGGCCCTGGTCCTGAGGCAGGTTCCGCAGCCCCCAGGGCCTTGGACGGGGCCGCGTGTCCTCTGGATGTGAATCGCTCAGGATTCCAGTCATGCACCCACGGAGTCACATGGGGATAGAACACATTCTGTGTCCCGGCTACTGGGGAGCTGGGGACTGGTGGGCAGAGCCCATGTCATGCAGGTGTGGACCCGACGTGTCATGATCCGGGGGAAGAGAAGCATGGGCAGAGCCCGTTTGGGGGGCGAGGAAGGCGCCTGCGCCCCCTGCAACTGATGCTCAGGAGAGAGCCCGCCAGGGGCTGGGGGCCACCCACCTACTGGTTGAAGAACAGCGTTTCTCCTGAGGGCCAGCTCGGGAGCAGGTGCTGGTGCTGCCAGTGGGCTTCCTCTCGAGGCCCCGAGGCCGAGGAGATGATCAGCAGCTCCGGGGAGGGGGAGGTGTTACTGGCTCCGTTCACTTGCCCACCAGGGAAAGGCCAGCCTCCATGAAAACTCTGACTGTTAGTGGGTACGCCCACTTGGTCGTTTGGGAGATGCCTAACATGTAAAAATAAAATCAGGCCTGCCTCAGGTGTGGAAGGAGGAAACAGCTAGAAGCACCTGTCTCTCTCTCTGCTGTTGCTGGATTTGAATGCCAATGAATCCCCTCTCTTAAGACAGCGAGTTTAAAATAAGAGCTGGAGGAAATTTCATTTAATTTACTTGAATCTTGGGGAAATCCAGTAGTTAACTTGGAGCTCTCACACTAAATACAGGAAGAGGCTTTTCCTGGACTTGTATTCTCTACACAGAAATCGCTAAGCAGTTGCGTTCCCACCTTGGTGCTAATTTACTCAGCCTGCAGTCTCAGACAACAGCTCCTGCCATGGGATTTCCCGGGTCTGGGGTCTGCAGGTCTGCAGGTCTCCCGGTCTTCGGTCTGCGGGTCTTTTGGTCTATGGTCTGCGGGTCTGGGGTCTGTGGGTCTGGGATCTGTGGGTCTGTGGTCTGTGGGTCTGAGGTTTGGGGTCTGCAGGTCTGGGGTCTGTGGGTCTGCAGGTCTGGGGTCTGTGGGTCTGCAGTCTGCCTGTCTGCAAGGGAGAAGGGTCCGTTCCTCCAGCCCGCCCCTCCTGGCCCCTCCACCTTCCTGCTCTGCACTCAGGACATTTCCTCACTGGGCAGCCCAGTGCTGCAGGACTTCTGCCCTGAGGGTCACATTCTGCTGCTCTTTCCAACAGTGTCCCATCCTGTTACACGGACAGGACTTCCTCTCACCTCCTGAGGACATGAAGAGCTAGGGTTTGGAAATTTCCTTTGCTGATTTTCAGTCTCTGCCTTCCTGCTGCGTGTTTCTCTGTCTGTGGGCTCATGGTCACACTGCAGCATCGGGGAGCTGGCTGCAAGGCTCCGTGATGGGGCCGCGGTGGGCATTTCCCTGGGAAGGCCCTCCTGACGGGCCCCTGGTCAGTCTCTCAGGGAAGGAAGTCTCCTCCCCTCCCTTCCTCCCTTCCGGCTTGCCAGAATGGATCTGCTGGCTCCGGGCCCCGTTCCCTGTGAGCTCCAGCCACCTTGAATTTCTTGTCCCCTCCTCTGACCTTTGTCCACTTAGGTTAACACCTATCCCGGTACCCTAGCTTTCTGTTGGGTGTTCAGGAGGACCCAGGGCAGTGTGTTCAACCTGCATCTTAAGCTGGGAGTTCTGCTTCCTGAGATCTGGAGGTATAGACCCTCACGGAGCACACCAGTCTCGGGAGTGAGTGGGGGTGGCAGATGACTGGTCGTTGGCGCTCCTCAGCCTGGGATCTGCATGTGAGTCACCGGGATCTTTTCGCAATGCATGCTGACCCAGTTGGTCTAGGGCCCGGCCTGAGGTTCTGCCTTCCCACGAGCCCCCAGCAACGCTGATGCTGTAGGCCCGTGGACCGCACTTGGAGTACCAGGGGTGTAAGGGACGGCACTCAGGCCCACAGACAACAGGGATGACAATCAGGCCATTTGATCGGACCCGGTGTGGCTGCGTGTTCTGGGCAGGGCAGACATTTCTAACTAGCCTCGCTCAGGCGTCGCTCAGGTGTCCACAGCTCCTTCGCCTGCAGGAGCGGCCACACCAGCCACCTCCTCTACGTGCACGAGTAGTACATCACTGGGTGGAGGCCATGCTGGCCATGGGCTGGAGGACCTGCAGCCCAGTGCCCAGTGCCTGTCCTACCGTCAGCACCCTGATGACCCCGCTGTGCATCTGATCCCTGTCGGGCACGAACTGCCTGGAGCTGGAGCTCCGTGGGCGAAACCCAGCAGGAAGCAGAGGGAAGGGCCTGCGCACCACAGGCCACAGGTCAGCCTTGGGTGTCACAGTGCACGCCTGGCAGCCTCTGGCGGGAGGTCAGAGAGGGGTGCAGGAGAGGGGGTGGGGAAACACCCCTGCAGAGCCCAGTGTGTGAATCAGGAGGTCTCACGGACAAGGTGGCTTTCTGTAGTCTGTCAACATGGTGGGACATTTGGCAACACTGGAGCCGCCTTCCCGTGTGGTCGTCAGCGGCGGGAGGCCCTGGCAGCTGCCCCGGGAGAAGCCACGTGGTCTCCAGCCCCACAGCCCATGGGAGGACTCCCTGTGGATGTGACATGCCTACCTATGGCACATGGATGTGTGGCCTCAGCTTCGGTGTTATCAGCACGCCGTGGATGAGCCCCATGGCCCCGAACGTAATGAGAACATTCTCCGTCGAACAGGTGCGGCAGCTCTCAGCTCAACCAGTAAGAGGGAAAGCCTGAAGTGATTCTGCCAGTGGGAAACTAACAAGAAATGGAAACTGGAGCCCGGGACGGGAAGCGCGGAGACGGGCGGTGGACGTGAGGGCCTGTGTGTAGATAGGACCTCGAGATATAGGCATTTAATTTCTGCTAACACCTTAGTCAAAGGCTCCTGTCAGGGGAGTATCAGATCAGATCCCCAAATGAGCAGTTAGAGAAATTGCCTTTTAAGTGAAGAGCCTATGGCAAAGTAAGTCAGGGGTCAGGCAGGAGAGAGTTGGTGGCCTGCTCTCTACAGTGGGGGAGGGGGGAGGGGAGACGCAGGACCCCCCCCAGAAGCAGGCCGCCAGGGTGGAGCACAGGCCGGGCAGGGACCCCACCTGGGGTCCCAGCGGTACCTCAGGCTCCCCCACCTGGTTCAGGAACACGAGATCTGGGTTTCCTCCAGGACTGGTGGGCCGCTGGGTGGACACAGAGCAGGAATATGCAGGACCCTGTGCCCGAATGTCACACGTAGGCTATGTGGCCCAGCCGCGGGTTGGCCATGTGGAGAGGACAGAGGCCTACTGCCCAGGTGGGGCCCTCTGGGGCAGAAGCAGTAACTACCCCTTGCTGGGCTGACGATTTAGCACCAGGGGTCCTTCGTGGGCTCAGCCCGTGTCAGAGGCGGCGTCCACATAGCCAAATGCAAGCTGGACTTCAGCCCACACACACCCGGGCCTGGACTGTAGAGCCCCCTAACAGGGATATGGAAGACCCCCCACCCAGCCCAGGGACCCCAGCATAGCCCAGCCCAAATGATGTGAGGAGTGCTCAGGGTAAACTGGGCAAACAGCCCCTCGGCCTGTTGTGCTGAGCCCCACATGTCTACTTGCAGAAAACAGGCTCCTTTAGACCCCAAACGCCGAGACGGCCCAGGACACCAGACTTCCCTTGGCCACAGAGGAACTGAAACTGAGAATTACCTTCAGTGAGCACAACTGAAGAGATGGCATCACCCACCCCCCGCATTTCACACCCCCTGTCCAGTCACGGCCCACCCTGCTCCCTGTGCCGTTCCCCAGGGGTCTCCCCGGCCCACCATGACAGCGCTGCCGGGCCGGCCAGCCCTCTGCCTGTATCCCCAGGAAGCCATCAGTCTCTACACGAGTGCCGTGGGACAGTGCCAGCACTGCTCGGGAGCCTGGGCCCCCACTTCTCCGCGCAGCCCTTTTCAGAAGAGACTGAAGCCCTCTGCGCACCCTGTCCCTGGCAGCACCCTGCCAGGGCCCCACGCTGGAGCTGGGTGCTGGGACGGGGGCTGGACCCCTCTGCACGGCCGACCATGAGAGGCTGAGCGCTCTTTTGAGATGGGCGACATGGCGGCAGGTTGCCAGGGACGCGCAACCCTTGCTCTTCAGGGGCCCAGGCTCACTGGTCATGTGACTGGGCCAGCGGCCATCCCAGCGCGGGGGCCTGCAGGCCACAGCTCTCGCAGCGAGGACAGCCACCACGGGGTCAAATTAGCCGCTGGGAGGCCACTCCAAGTGTCTGCAGCAGGACAACGCCACAGTCACAAGTTCTTCCTCAGACCAGACAATTCAACTGCTACTTCAGCATCTGGGACTCAGACAAGGGTCTTCAGTGCAAACTGCCCAGGGAGAAGAAAGTAACCTGTCTGGAACTCACGGTGAGTGACTCACGCAGGGCAGATGCAGCCAGTGACACCGTGACCCTGGAGTCCCTTGTGTCAGACTCCCCACCCCCCGCCCGGGGTGACCTGCGCTGCCCCCCCTCGCCAGGCCCCCACAGCCTGTCCCCCAGGACTTCGCACTCGCTCAGCTGTAGCCTGCCGGATCCCTGACTTCAGTTTCTTTCTGAGGTAGTAGAGCCACCATGAGGCTTCGGATGTGCTGAGGAGCTAAGTTAACCCTGCTCAGACACGGTGCTGCGGTGGCACTTTCCCAAACTGTTCAATCCCAGCCTTGTCCACTGGCACTGGGCTCGTCTTCTGCCATATGAATAAGAACGGACAGCTCTGACATCCCCTTGGAGACCGGTCATCAAAACATATATTTCTATTCATGGCAAAGCCCCAAAATCCATGTACCGATTGAACCTGGGAGCCTCCCACTCAGCTCATCCAAAGATTTTAAATGCAGAAGTTCCCAAAGCAAAACCTCTGCATTCTCTACTGCGGAGCTTGCCCTGCCGGTGCTTCCGCAGCAGCTGCACCTGCTCTGTACCAAACACAAAACGGCTGTGGGGACGCATCTGCATACACGAGGGCAATATCAAAAACGAGGCTTAAAAAACAACTCACACATGATATTGCATCTTATCATAAATTATGTATGTTTCCTTAGAAACAACACAGAAATTAGAGACAGTAAACAATGAACATGAAGTATGCGTTTAATTCCATCATAAATAGATCTAGAACTATTCCCAGGACTGCTTAAAATGATCACATGGCAGAACAAATGTCTCTAATCTGTTTTTATTTCTATCTTATTTGTCCACTCAACTGATTCCCTATCAAATGCAAACAAAACAATTACAACAGAACCCGGATCATCCGCAGCTAAGGCAAATAACGAGCTCAAGTCCCTGTGGTATTTTAATTAGAACGAAGGCGTCTCAGATATGCACTCAGGAAAAATCCACACAGGACGGCGGCTATTCCCTTCGCATTTCTGTTGATCTAATTTAATAATCCATGCTGAACGCATCTAATAGATTCTTTGTCCCTTCGCAGCTTCCACCCACTGGATTTTATAATAAAACAGAATGTCAGGCCATCTGGTCATATGAAGAGGCCATGACAAATGATCCCACAGAGTCCTCGGCAAAGTGGAAAAAAACAACCAACAAACATCCACAAACCAAATGCTGTTCAGAAAAACGCTCCTATCTGGGAGTCCCCGGCGGCGTAAACGACCACCGCCCCCTCCCCCTCGACAGGATGCTCGACACCGCCCCCTCCCCCTCGACAGGATGCTCGACAGGATGGTGACAGTGGCTGCCCGTCGCTCGCCACCGCGGGAGTCTGTGGCCCACGCACAGAAAGAGGAGGAAACAACGTGGAGAACCAAGTGAGTGATGAAGAGGCTTCCACAAGCCCACGAAGACCCTCTCCAACCCCGCGTGACCAACAGATGTCAGCATCGGACCAGCCAGTGTGTGCAAAATAAGAGCCAGAGGTTCCTGTGCTGAGCATAGGTGGGAAACCGTGATCTAGTGCCCCAAGTCATGGCCCCGACGTACACACACTCCACCCAAAAAGATGAGGCACAGTGATGGTTGAATTAATGCCCCCCTGCGTTCGTTCATACTTTTATAGTTCACAAATACCTCCCTGTCCATCGCAGTGGCCCACAAGCCTGTTTAATATTAACTATTATCACAGATTCTTACAAGTGGAAGGGATCTCAGAGGACAGCTACCCCGACACATCCACCAGCGCGTGACCCACTGTCAGCGGGCTGTGCCGCCTTCACTTCCACAGAGCACCCATGTCCGCAGGATGGCTTACCCGTGGTGTAAACTGAGTCCAAGGAGACTGCACAGCCCATGAGGGGGTCGGGACGAAACTGGAGCCTAACCCCAAGTTGGTGAGTGAGATGACGACTGGGGACAGCCTGATGAAGGAAACACCGTTTTAGAAAGCTGGTGAGTTTGTGCAGTTGGTAAGCGAGGGCACAAGGGCGCGGCTTCACAGCAGTGAGCGTGGCTCGTACCACTGCGCCCGGCTGTCGCCTTGGGCATCGGGGGTCAGACCTGCCCAGAGGGCAGGAGGCAGGAGGCTAGTTCTGAGTGCTTCCCATAGCAGAGAGAAGACCTGTCGTGGCCCTTTATGCACTTCTGCCCTGAGACCTGGGGAGAAGCCCCAGCAAACAAAGGTGGGCAATGTTAGCTATGTAAAGCTCTGAGAAAATAACGAAAAACAAAATACAACAACTCGGGAGATGATGGTGGCAGGGGCAGAGAAAAGTAAGATTTGTGTGTTTGGAAGTAAGAGTTTTTACAATATTGTTAGTGGTGCTGGAAATTTGCTTTGTTTGGGACATTCTGTATTTTCCCAGAAATCACAGAGTGGGGGAAGGGGGATTGCAGGAAAGGTAACTGGGCTTGGTGAGTCAGGGGTGGGGTGTAGGCATGAAGGGGGGGGTGTGGTGGGGGGGCTTGCTTAGTCAGGGGGACTCACCCTCTCCGGACATTCAAAGGCCACTGGAAGAGCTCCCGTGACAAAACCCTGACTCTTCAGCACAAAGGCTCCTTGGTGCTCAGCCAGAACAATGTTTTCTTCTGTGGCTTCTGGAATTTTTGATTTGCAGAGAGAATAAAATCTTCTACTTTTATTTTGGAGGGACTGCAATCAAAACCTTAACATAAGTTTAAAAAATCAAAGTAAATTCTGAAGATGGTGCTTATTTCTTGCTCCATCAGATTTGTTTTCTTCTGTGTACTAAGGATCCCCGAAGTGAAGGAAGCAGAGTTCCCGAAAAATCTAATCACAGGGCTAATTCTGAATTTCTTCCCAGGCTGGAGCTGAGCTGCACCCGCACCCCCAGAAGCAATTACACAGCAGTCTGGCTTGAGTGCAACCAGCTCTGCTGCGGACTCCGGAGCTTGCCTCCCGTCATTACCTAACTCAACAGTTCATGTTTTAAAATTTAATTTTTTTCCGTGGGCAGCATTCTATTTGGCCCACACAGAATCTCACTTTGAATGGCATGAAAGGAATTCTTAAAAGCAGCTGAGATATTTGGAGAATTTTTCTTCTCCAGATCTCGCTGGGAATTCTCTTCTTCAAAAACGTGCATGGGGAGCTGTGCTGGATCCCCACGGTAGGCGGTTTCTGGGCAGAAAGGCTGGCGGATGCGCGGGGCCTTGTTGCAGACTCTGGACTCTTCTGTGGCACAGAGCTTCAGGCGGGCAGACCCCGGCCTGCTGGGCCCCCTTGGGCTTCCCCCGTGGGCACGGGTCAGGGGAAGCAGAGGTTCCCAGTGACAGGTGCTGCCCTGCAGTGCAGGGGCCCCACCACATTCTCCTCCTGAGCCCTGAAGCCAGGACTCGAGGTGGTACGGTTGCTGTCCCCGTGCATCCCCTGAAGCTGTGAAGGACCAAAGCTGCACTGGGCAGAACTGCGGGATGGCTCCCAGCTTCCCACCTCCTGGGGTACACGCCCCCCCACATCCCTGTCCCCAAGTGGGGGATAGACTTTGAATATGATAAATTTCATTCCTGGAATTAGGTGAGATTGTTTTTGGCAAAAGGGAATTTTTCAGATATAATTAAAGTTGCTAATCGGTTGACTTTGAGTTCACCACAATGGAGGTTATCCGGGGTATGCTTGGTCTAATCAGGTGAGCTCTTTAAAAGAGAATCTGACTCCCTCTTGCCACTGAGCCTCCAGGCCATGTGGGAATCAAGGCCACAGGACAGGTCACACGTGGGTGCCCCACCCAACACGCCAGCGCTGACCACCAGACACGAGCCCACGGAGGCCCCTGCATGGCCCTCACTCCAGCCACTATCTGACTACAACCACGTCACAGGCTTCAGGCGAGGAGCATCTAGCTGGGGCCAGGCGACCCGCAAAAGCTTGGCAGGTGATGCCAAAATAATAGCTGTAAAAAACAATAAAAAAGAAAAGAAGAAAAGAGGGTCCAAGCCTTCTGTAAATCAGAGCCTTGAGGCAATGGCTTCTCTCCCCTGCTGGGTTTGAAAAGATGCTGTGAAATCCATAGCTACAAGGAAATGCCTTCTGCCAACAACCAGAAGGGGCTTGTTAAGTGGCTCCTTCCCCGGTCCAGTCTCCAGATGGGAGCAAGGCCCAACAGCGCCTTGGCTGCAGCCTTGTGAGACCTGGAGCGGGGGTGCCCCGTGGCACTGTGTCCAGATGCAGAGCTGCACAAACTACATAATGTGTGTTGTTTCGTGTTGCTGAGTCTGTGACAACTTGTCTGTGGCACATAACTCTGACACCGAACCCAAGGCTTGGGCACACAGAAATTTTGGAGTACTTTTTTTTTTTTAAGATTTTATTTATTTATTTGACAGAGAGAGACAGCAAGAGAGGGAACATAAGCAGGGGGAGTGGGAAAGGAAGAAGCAGGCTTCCCGCCGAGCAGGGAGCCTGATGCGGGGCTCGATCCCAGGACCCCAGGATTGTGACCTGAGCCACCCAGGCGCCCCTGGAGCACTTTTATCACATATGAACTACACCCCCCAACACACACAAGCCCCGAGGGCCCACAGTGTATTCCTTCCCTGAAGCCCTTAGAAATACTCAGTAATCCCTGTGGTGCACATTTTCTGGAGGGCAGGAGATGCTGACATAGCCGGGGACCCGTGACTTACATGGGATGACTTGACACGGGGCTCGACACAGCAGTGACCCTCCAGGCAGGATGGATGATTCGGTACAGTGGGCATCAAGGAATAACAGGTCATCGGATGGCTCAGTCTCCCCACAACTAGTATGTGGACCCTACAAGATCAGACACCTTTGCTTTGCTCCCGGCTGTCCCCCCAGCACATGGTAGGAGTGCAAGAAATACCTGACTGAGAGACTGAGCCACAAGCAGAGGGGAAACAGAGACTTTGTGCGTATCTCACATCCCTCTTTCAGAAATGCTTCTTAACACCCCACTGTCTTAATGTAAGCTCAGTGGGATCAATTGTGACTGGTCTGAAATGAGGTAATTTATGGCACTCAGCTTTGATTGCAATCATGGACATTGCTCAAGTCGACAAGCCCGAACCTGTGGGCAGGGCCGTGGGAGAAGCTCCCGAGCCTGGTAACTAATTTTATTTCCTGCTAAAACGGCCAAGTGCTTGTCTCCCAGGGAGAGACGAATTTGGCCCCAGAGCTACACATGGGATGCCTGGCCGAGAGCAAGAACGAAGGCAAGGGCGAGCGATGTCCTGGGGGGTGTCAGTTCTGTTCTCCTCCCGACCCCTCGTAACCAGACCACAGCAGGGCGCCGTGCTCCCAGCAGGGCTCCAGCCGGGCACCTGCTCTGAAGGAGCTCAGGTCTACTGGCCGAGAACACGGTGCCATGCTGACCATAAACGAGGGCGCCCGACCACACGTGAGGTCCAGTAAAGGCTTCCCAGGGGACAGAGGGGTCAGCCCGATGGAGGGAGTGGGGGAAGTCCGAGGCAGGGGAGGCCCCGGAGAACACCAGCAGCTCTGAGCTGGGAGGGCCAAGACACCAGCCAGCAGAAGTGCTGCCTTCAGAGGCCTGTGGGCAGCGTGGAGGGTTTTTACGCAGAGGTGGAGCATGAGCCTATGTGCATGTGAGAGGGACCTCTCTGGGGGCAGTGGTGCTGGGAGCCGCTGTGGGCAAGGAGACTGCTCAGAACCCGGCTCCTTGGCACAAGGTCCCCGGACCCGCAGCTGTGGTCTCACTGGGGACTAGCCGCAAGCACAGCCCCTGGACCGCCCCCAACAGAAGTCCTGAGCCCGAGCCTGCACCGCACGGGCTCTCTGGTGACTCGTAAGTACTTGCGCATTGGGAAGGGGCAAGCTGAGGCTGTTGCGATGCTCTGGGTCAGAGACGGGGCCGGCTCTCTCAGGGGGCGGCGGAAGGGATGGAGGACAGAGAGAAACACCAGTGGGTGGGCCCGTGGACCTGGCGTTAGATGGGATGACAGTCAGGCTTCTGGCCAGGGGCCCACCTGGTGGAGCCTGACCATCCCTGTTGGATTCAGGAACAAGACAGTCCTTGGTGACTGTGCTCAGAGCCATCCAAGGGGCAAGGGGGTGGGTGAGGTGGGGGGAGAGACCACATTTCCGTAGCTGAGGGAGGAAGAGGTCACAGGGCAGGAACACCAGGGGGACACCTACCTTAAAGCAGCTGGACGGTAACCAAGTGCAGGGGGAGGAAATGGGCGGGGGGGGGGGCTGCCAGGTAAGTGTGAGCACGACGACTCACGAGAGAGCCCAGGCATTTACACCCACCAGGGAAGGCCGGTGTGGATGGAGTTGCTCACAGGAGGGCAGATCTGCTGGTCTGCTCTCTCAGGGCCAGGCCACCGGCAGGGCCTGAGGTCAGCGCAGGCAGGAGGCAGGGAGGCTGGGGAAGCGGGAGGAGCCGCAGCTGAAAGGTTTCCTCCAGCAGGAGGCGCCCTCTTTGATGTGTAAGGGGGAGTTGCGTTCCAGCTCACTTTGGGGAGGCTGTGGTACTTAGCAGGCGAAAAACACCCTCTGGAGCCAAACCACCAAGGTTCGCCTCCCCCCCCCGCCCCCACCAAGCATGTCAGCTGGGACCCTGGTCTTGCCTTACCTGGCATTGCCGTGCTGATGAGCTGCATATACTGTATGTCGTGTACAGCAGGGTTCCACATCCCTGGTCTGGGGCTGACACCGCCTGGAGATGGGTCTCGTGTCCCAAGTAGGCCCATGCAGTGCTATTCTTTTAATAGTGTTAAAGACAGTAAATTAGGGAATTCCACAAAAGAATCATGAATTTTTAGCTTTTCCTGGGATTAAAACAAAACGTGGTCTGCAAGGTTCAGTCTTGCGTGGTGACGGGCTGAGTCCTTGCTGCCCCTCCTGTCAACCAAGTACCCTTCCACAGCCCAGTGGCCACGGAAACCACATCCTGGGATGTACCTTCCCCTGGTCCCTGCGCCCCAGGCTCTGAACCCTGAAGACGGACACGCTGACTCCAGTCTGGTTTGTCGGCGCTGTGCCCGGCCAGCTGTCAAACATTTTGAGCATCACCTTTGCTCGTGGGCATTTGAGTTTGTGCCTCTGTGTGAAAATAGCCAGGATTTCCTTTGAACTGCTATTTGAGACTGTGGGATGTAGGTAAAGTACAATTTCTGCACCTAAAGAAGGGAGGCAAGTCAGACCTGTATCAGGACCAATATTAAGACCCACCAAGATTAGCAGTGGCCAAGATTCTTAAGAAAGAAAGGTCTGCTTAAAAGCAGAAACAAGACTGCATGGGGAGCAGGTCCCACATCCTCAGGAGATTTTGCTCCTTCCCAGCCCTCACTGGAGTCATGTGCTGGTCACAAAGAAATCCCCTAACTCCTCCAGTTTGTCTGAGAGTCCATGTCAGTGGGTCCCTGAGCACCTCCGACCGAAGTGGCCAAGTGTCACACGTCTACGGGGAGCCCAGCAACAACCTCGTTATAGGGTCTGAGCAGGACAAGACAAAGTGCTATGAGGATGGAGCTTTTGGCAGGTTCATGTGGAAACGGGCCCCGACCCTGGAAGAGATCGCAATGAACTTCACAGCTGCCGTTGGTCAATGGGCATGGGAGGCTGGGCTCAGACCAGCTCTGCCTGTCTCTGGGAGGACAAGGCTCCTTCTGTCCACCGCCCTTCCCAGCATTTCTCACTCTGCACTCTCCTGAGGTGGCTGTCTGTGCTGCAGGCTGTGAGGCATCCTAATGAACCTCATAAATACAGCCATTTCTCTAGAACACCTGTTCCCTAAGTTGGAGGAATTGGCAACTTAGCAGAGACACACCGAGATGAGTATTCTCTTGCTGATCATTATGGGGTTTTGAGGTGTGCATGGTGGATAATTACAGAAAATTTGGGGGTAGCAATTACCCTGGGTTCATTAGTGCATTCGAACAAATTTGATCAAGAATTTTACCACCTGCCTCCTGCGTGCTAGACTCTGATGGGCCGTCAGAGAAGTTCAAGGACGCCCCCTTCCTGCTCAGCACAGAGCGGCTGCTCAGAGCTGGGGCTGCCAGCAGGTGGCCCTAGTTTCAGATGCCCCTCCTGCCAGGATAAGCCCTGGGGTGGTGGGATGGGGGGACACGACATGAGAAGTCACTCTTCACATCTCCCGCTGCGAGTCCCCCATCAGCAAGGTAGGCTTACACGGAGCCTGAGGGAACAGTGCACGTCAGGCCCCGACAGACGTTCCGGAGCTCAAGGAGGGCTTGTTGCTCGTCAGTTCATTACTTCTGTTCCCACGTTTCCGTTAATTTTGTTGGCAAACAGTACATATTCTCGTCTTGAAGAACTGCTACTGCTTATGAATTCCCATATGCAATCATCTGCCAAGAAGTCTGCTAAACTGACATCCAGAGCAACAGGTGAAGTTCAGGGCTAGGAGGTGAAAGGTTTGGGTCCTGACCTTGAGTCTCCGGTTCTGACCTTGAGTCCCTCACTGGACATGGGTCACAGCTGATTTCAAATGACAGAAGTCCATTTCCAGAAGGACTTAGATAAGAGGAGAGGCGGGGAGAAGTCACTTAGGGCTGGCTCAATCCATGGGCTCCAATGACATTACCAAGGAGGCCTCTGTTGAGACTCTCCTCCGTCCTGTCAGCTGTTATCCGGTGGGCAGTCTCCTTGTGGAGGCCAGATGCCTGCTAGATGCGCCACAGTTACATCTCCACCTCTCCACAACTTCAGCGCAAGAAAGTTCCTCGACTTCAACAGCTGCCACCAAGGGCTGAGGCCTAACTTTCTTGGCAAAGGTGGTCGGTGTGTCTCCCAGGCGCCAACCCGTGACTGGGAAGACAGAGGCGGGACAAGGCGTACAGTAAGCTGACAGACCTGAGCCAGAGTCACAGGACACTTGGCTGAACTGGCACAGGGTCAGGCTCACCCAGAGCCTGTGGGAGGGAGGGGACTCCCCAAGGAACGCCAGGCAGGCGGGTCTCAAGGAGGGAAGACATCTCACGCAGGTAAAGCAGCCTGTGTTCACTACACCCTTTGATAGTCCGTCATCCAGCTTCCACCCCGAAAAGTGGACTTCGTTCCCTTTCACGGAAGCGGCAGGACTAGAGAGAGTCCTTCGGGAAGAAGAGGCTCGGTCTCCTGCGTCTCATTGCCTAGGATTCCGAGGGGTTGCTCTGAGACCAGGACGCCATTTGTGCTTGTGGGATCCACAGCCCCAGATAAACGCCACCTTTCTGGGGCGCCGGGGGCTCGGCCGGTTAAGCGTCAGACTCTTGATTTTGGCTCAGGTCATGACCTCGGGGTTGTGGGGCGTGCAGCCGGCTCCACGCTCAGCAGGGAGTGGCTCTTCCCCTCCACAGCTCCTCCCCTGTGCTCACGCTCGTGTGCGCTCTCTCTCTCAGTAAATCTTTTTTCCTTTTTTAATCACATTTCCGGCAGCCCACGGTTTTAGTGACTTTGGAAAGAGGTGCCACTGTTTCCAGAAGCTGTCGCAGCACACCCCCGTCCGCAGGCCCTCTCTGGGCCGCCCCGGGCAGCCCCGCAGCGAGGCTCCGGCCTGCCTCCACGCTCAGGAAGGTGACGGCGATTCCCTGGCGGGTCCCGGAGGGCGCCCGGGCGGCCCAGAGCCCCGGAGCTCACGCGGTTCTGCGACGACCACGCGGGCCGTGGCCAGACACCATCCGGCACTTTCCGAGCCTCTTCTCATCGCGGCTTTCCTGGCGGAACACAGACCCGAGGACACACGACGACCCGGGTGGTCGCGGGTCCGACAGGGCCGGTGGCCACGGGCTCTCCTGCGTGGGGGAGCCCGACGTCGTTCGTTCGTTCGTAGAACACGCCAGGCCCTGCGACGCGGGACCACCGCTTTCCAGGGGCGCGGCCGAGCGGGGGGCGCGGGCCACGCGGTGAGTGCGCTGCAGGCCCTGGACTGGAATCGGAAAGGCCCGGGCCTGCGCACGTCGTTCCACCGCCGCCTGCCTCGGTTTCCCCAGCGGTGACACGGGGGTCCCTCGCCAGCCGAGACGCAGACGCGGCCGCCTGCAAGTCGCGGGATTCCACCGCGGCGCGGGTGCTCCCCGGCCGGGCTCTCGGCCGCCGTGCTCCGGCTCTGGCCGGCGGGCTCCACCTCCTCCCGCTTGCCTCGGTCCCAGCCCGCCTCCGGCTTCCTCCGTCGGGCTCGGCTTCCTAATGGCGGCGCCCCCTCCCTCTATCCAGGCGACTCCCTCTCCCTCACCCGGAGGCTCTTTCCAGGGTTGCCCCCGCAGACAGCCCCTCACAGCTCATTGGGCAGAACTGGGCCACATGACCACCTGGACCAATCACTGGCCAAGTGGAGCAGGATTGGCACGACGGATCAGCCAATCATAAGAAGCTATGGACAGGGCCAAGGCTGCGCCTGCGTGAGCACTTCCGGGCTTCCCACAGCAAGCATTTCCGGAGCCAGGCTACAGTGTAAAGAATGTTCCAGAAGTCCACAGTTGCCTCAGGGGCAGCTCTGGGCCGCTCTGTGAGGCCTGCCCCAGAGCCACACCCTCCTGGTCCTGGGGTTCACTACTGTGTGGATAGCGTCTCCTCAGGCCTGCGGAGACTGGCTGGATGCAGTGGTAGCGGATGGAAGAACAGAGCCTGAGCCGCACATGCGGGGGCCGTGGAGAGTCGGCGTGGGGGCGAGAAATGGGGAGAGGCAGAGCCAGTGGGAGAATCACAGTGTGTGGGGGGAGTGGGGGGAGGACGTGAGGGCAGGGCAGGCAGGCGGGGGGGGAGGGCGTGGGGGCAGGGCAAGTGGGGGAAGGGGGAGGGCGTGGGGGCAGGGCAGGCAGGCGTGGGGGCAGGGCAGGCGGGGGAGGGGAGAGGGCGTGGGGGCAGGGCAGGCGGGGGGGGAGGGCAGGCGGGGGAGGGGAGAGGGCGTGGGGGCAGGGCAGGCGGGGGGGAGGGCGTGGGGGCAGGGCGGGGGAGGGGAGAGGGCGTGGGGGCAGGGCAGGCGGGGGAGGGGAGAGGGCGTGGGGGCAGGGCAGGCGGGGGGAGGGCAGGCGGGGGAGGGGAGAGGGCGTGGGGGCAGGGCAGGCGGGGGAGGGGAGAGGGCGTGGGGGCAGGGCAGGCGGGGGGGGAGGGCAGGCGGGGGAGGGGAGAGGGCGTGGGGGCAGGGCAGGCGGGGGGGGAGGGCAGGCGGGGGAGGGGAGAGGGCGTGGGGGCAGGGCAGGCGGGGGAGGGGAGAGGGCGTGGGGGCAGGGCAGGCGTGGGGGGAGGGCGTGGGGGCAGGGCAGGCGTGGGGGCAGGGCAGGCGGGGGAGGGGAGAGGGCATGGGGGCAGGGCAGGCGGGGGAGGGGAGAGGGCGTGGGGGCAGGGCAGGCGGGGGGAGGACGTGGGGGCAGGGGAGGGGGGAGGGCGTGGGGGCAGGGCGGGCGGGGGGGAGGGTGTGGGGGCAGGGCAGGCGGGGGAGGGGCGAGGGCGTGGGGGCAGGGCGGGCGGGGGGAGGACGTGGGGGCAGGGGAGGGGGGGAGGGTGTGGGGGCAGGGCGGGCGGGGGGGGAGGGCGTGGGGGCAGGGCGGGCGGGGGAGGGGAGAGGGCGTGGGGGCAGGGCAGGCGGGGGAGGGGGGAGGGCGTGGGGGCAGGGCAGGCGGGGGAGGGGAGAGGGCGTGGGGGCAGGGCGGGCGGGGGGAGGGCGTGGGGGCAGGGCGGGCGGGGGGGAGAGTGTGGGGGCAGGGCGGGTGGGGGGAGGGCGTGGGGGCAGGGCGGGCGGGGGGGAGAGTGTGGGGGCAGGGCGGGTGGGGGGAGGGCGTGGGGGCAGGGCGGGTGGGGGGAGGGCGTGGGGGCAGGGCGGGCGGGGGAGGGGGGAGGGCGTGGGGGCAGGGCAGGCGGGGGAGGGGAGAGGGCGTGGGGGCAGGGCAGGCGGGGGAGGGGAGAGGGCGTGGGGGCAGGGCGGGCGGGGGGAGGGCGTGGGGGCAGGGCGGGCGGGGGGGAGAGTGTGGGGGCAGGGCGGGTGGGGGGAGGGCGTGGGGGCAGGGCGGGCGGGGGGGAGGGCGTGGGGGCAGGGCAGGCGGGAGGGGGGCGGGCGGGGGGGCGGGCGTGGGGGCAGGGCGGGCGGGGGCCAGGCCAGGGCCAGATGTACGGAGGGACTCCACAGGAAGCCAGCTGAGCACAGAGGCAGCGGCTCGCAGGAGGCGGCGGGAGGCTGGGACACCCCCTGCCGCCTCCTGAGGCGCGTCCCCACGGGTGTCTGTTGGCGCGCGGGGCGCGATCCGGGACGCTCTTCCTTGCTAGCTCTCTCCCCCCGAGGCTGCAGTGACCGAGAGCCGCCACCTTCCAGGGGCTCCGCACGGTCCAGCGCGGCCCGTGGGGGTGCCCCCCTCGTAGCGCCCCAGGCGGCCCGGCTCCGTCCGTCGCCCGGGGCTCCCACCTCCGCGCGGGGCCGCCAGGTCGGGCGGGGCTGGGGCTGGCTCCCGGCGTCCGTGCGGAAGGTTCTGGAGCGCCTTGGCTGGGTGCCGGTGCGCCCCTGCAGCTCCTCTGTGGTCCCCCCCGTCTGGGGGACAGGTGGTGGCGCGGCCCCGTCCTGGGGCGGGGGCGAGGGCAGCCCGTGGTAGGCCCCCGGGAGGAGCAGCGTGTCGTCGAGAACGGGAGCGTGGAAGCCCGCGGCGGGCGCGTTCGTGCGTCGGAAGCGCGCAGCCGGCCTGAGCGGCGGGCGCAGTGTGTCTGGGCCCCGGTGAGGACGGTCGCCGCGCTGGGCCTGAGTGAAAGGCGGACACAGCTGCGGCTCCGCCCCAGCCCGCGGGGGCGCAGGCGGCCACCGGGGTCTCCTTTTCCGGCGGGAGCGGGGGAGCAGCGGTTCCCTGTCTGGCGCGAGCGCAGAGGGGAGGGCGAGGGGCCGGCAGCTGAGGAGGAGCGGCTCTCGGTCGGGTTTAGTCCTCAGGCCCGTGTGCGGTGCGTCCTCGGTGGCTTTGGCTGTGTCCACCACCTCCCAGGGCGCGCGGAGGCCGGGGAGGGGCTCCGCCCGCCCGGGGCCGGCTCCCCGTGACCGAGAAGCCCGCAGGCTCCCGCTGCCCCTCCTGGGGGCATCACGCCTCCCGGAGTCCTGCTCTTGGCCCCGGACGCGGGCGAGCAGCCCCGAGGTCGTGGTGGGGCAGGGGCGCGTGCCTCGTGGGCCCCGCGCTGGGTGCCGGCGGTCTCCCGGGGCTGGCGCAGGGGTCTGGCTGTCCCAGACTATTCTTTAGAGAAAACCGGTCGGCGGAGGACGGAAATCCAGGGCCTTGCTCAGGGCTGGGGGCGAGGCTCACCCACGAGGTGACGGTGATGGTGACGGGGCGCAGGGCTCAGTCCGTGCTGTGCAGGCGGAGCTGGAGGCGCCTGGGGCGCACGGGAAGGAAGAAGTGGGCCGCGGCCGAGTGACGCGTTTCGGCGTTAAATGAGTCCCTGCGGCAGGGACGTTGTACAGTCGTCATTTATTGAACACCTGCTGTATACTGAGCCAGCAACAGTCCTTTCTGTGTCAGATCTCCAGGAGACAACTACTTCCCCCTGTCCTGCCTGCCCTGCCCCCACGTCCTCCCCCCCCCGCCCTGCCCTGCCCCCACGTCCTTCCCCCCCCCCGCCCTGCCCTGCCCCCACGTCCTCCCCCCCCGCCCTGCCCCCACGTCCTCCCCCCACTCCCCCCACACACTGTGATTCTCCCACTGGCTCTGTGCAGGGTGTTGTCGTTGAATTGTAAATGACAGAAAACCCAACCTGAAGTGCCTGAAGTAAAGGCAGTTATTTATTTATTTTAAAGATTTTTTATTTATTTATTCGTGAGAGACAGAGAGAGAGGCAGAGGAAGAAGCAGGCTCCCAAGGAGCAGGGAGCCCGATGCGGGACTCGATCCCAGGACCCCGGGATCATGACCCGAGCCGAAGGCAGACGTTTAACCATCTGAGCCACCCAGGTAGGCAGACTTATTTTTTGGCACATGCCCTGGGGAAGGTCCGTGGAGCCACGAGCTTCAGCAGCAGCTCCTCCAGAGTCCAGCTGACCGGCTCTGCAAAGTCTCTCTGCTCCCCCACCAGTGGGCTACCTTCTCTGTCTCCTCAAGTACGAGAGCCACTCCCGGGGCCTCCTGTCTCAGGGCTGGTGTCCAGCAGAGAGACGTGAGCCTCTGAACCAGCATTCCACCCGGATGTTCTTGAACCTTCCTGGACTTGCCTGGGTCATGGGCTCACCCCCGAACAGTCACGGTGGCCCAAGGAAGGCCGTGCACTCTTACTCAGGCCTGGACCACGGGGCTTACTGCCGAGCCATGGATGGAGTCCACTTCAGATCACATGGGCTGCAAATGTTGAAGGGGGTGGTCACCTGGAGGAAACTGAGGGCCTTTCTCAGGAGAGGGGCAAAGGGCAGCTGGGCGGCGGGTCCCCTGCAGGGAGTGAAATGTGCCCCCTGCACGTGAGGATTATTGCGGGCTGAAGGCTTGATGGGGAGTTGTGAAGAAGCAGATACACACAGAAGCCCTCTGCCCTGCACCTGTTTGCCTAAACTCGGGATGTGACCTGGCAGAGGCGCCATCCCTCTCTTTGAGCTAGGAGAAACAGGAGTGAACCACCAGAGACAGACGTGCACCCTGGCCAGCCGGGGCGCACAACCAGAGGCGTCCCCACGGCCCGTGTCACAAACTGGACTTGTCTTTCATGTTCCCCCACGTGTTTACCTTCCCATGATTTGCTGCCCCAGAAACACAAACCTCTTCCTTTGTCTTGTCATTTCTCTAAAAGCTTGTTGTTCATTTAGTTTAGATGCTAGATACGCCCCACTACTAAGTGCCATTTGGAGGTACTCAGCGCTGAGCGCTCTGATGGAGCTTAAAAAGCTCCTGTTTGTCTTCCTCCTGCTGATCTCTCCGGCCAGTCTAGTTCCCAAGGCCTAGCTGGTGAAGCTGGGAGGTGTGGTGGGGAAAAGATTTTTTAGCCCTCCCCTGCAGCACCGTACTACCATTTATCCCACCATTTTATAATTAGGAAAGTTGAAGTTCAGATAGCATAAGTGGCCCCCTCAGTCACACAGCTGATGGTGAGGGGTGGATGAGATGCTGCCCCAGTTGTGTGGACTCTGTATTGTCTGACAGCACCCTGGGCCATTCTGCTGGGCCTTCACGAAATTCTCTTGTTATTTGTGGCTAAGGGATTATATTTCATCTTTCTGATATCCCCTGTAGGTGCCAGAACAGAGTCTTAGAGTAGTCTTCGATAATAGAATTGAAAATTTCACCCAAAAGGATCACTGGCTCAATAACTTCAAGTTTAATATTAAGTTTTAAACCCATTTTCTAGCTGAATGCCCTCCTTTGCCGTTTTGTAATAATGTCCCTTTTATTTTCAAGGATTGCTGAGGCAGTGAATTTCAAAGACTTATGTGATGCCTACAACCAGTTACCCCATTTCCCTGGAGGAGCCATTACCACCCACTCCCCCAGAGTTTATTAGGCGGCTCCCTCACCACCATCCATCTCGGGCGCTGATAGGTGACTTTCTCTTTTTTGATTTGGTTTTGCATTTAGGACAGTTGTTTGTGTGATCATGAAAAGAGCCTTCGATGGTGGTGCTGGTGGGCTGAACGAGCATTCTTCTCCTCCAGGAGGTCCTTCCTTTTCTCCTTCTGTAGCAGAAATGCCCCTCCAGTGGCAACGAGGGTGGTTCTCCAGGTATTATGGAGTAAAGGAGGCCACGTTGAAGATTGCACATGGCAGCACAGTAACCAGGAACGTGCCTGTGAAAGACAAGAGGTGTTTTAGGGGGTGGGAGACTGTGCTTTCCGGGAGGACTGGGGGTAAATTGGCCAGTTCTTGGTTGTCTTGTTTGGTGATCCATGCCTTCTGCTGGAGAGACACTCCTGAGAGTGTAGAATAGACCAGTAAGATTTGCCCTGTTGCATTAAAGCTTTAAATCTCTTTTTCAACAGATGAAAATGCCCAAGTAATTGATAAGGCAGACGCAGTCTGCTCAGTTTTTAAAAAGTTTCCTCCTGCCTGATGTAGTGAGAAACGTCCTCACAAAAGTTGTGTAATATCTGGGGTCACTGTGGCCGTAATTCATGGGTGTTCATGAAATGCGTGTTGACCCCAGGGTTGTGGTCTTCCCAAGGTAATTCCGGAGGAGCAGCCAGGCACGTCTGGTAGGTGTAAGAGAAGTTAAAGGAGAATCCTCGCAAGGACTTTCAGTTCCATTCCATTCATCCGTTCATTTTGCTCCATCCCCCCCGTTCTGCCCCCTCTGCCCGCTCCGTCAACTCCCTCCGCCGCAGCCACTCCCGTCCCGCCCCACCCGTTGCACCACTCCATCCCTGCTGTCCCACCAGCGGTTCTTGAGGCCCTGCCGCATGCTAGACGCTTTATGCGTGGTGCCCCTCTTGGCCTCCAGCACAGTCACGCTTCTGTCCCCATCTCAGAGAAGACCAGAGCTGCTGACTCAGTCATGAATTGCTGACTGAACTTGGGAAAGTGAGGACTTTCATTCTCCCTGCAGTCTCCTGTTCCAGTCTCCGTGGGCCTACCTGCACGTGAGGACCTTTCCTCCCCACGCTACTCATTTGAGCATCATTTCCTGGAGATTCATGCAGATTTCTACACATGTCAACAACTTATTCCTTTTCATTGTGCAGTGTTCCACGCATGGGCGTACCACAGTTTGTTCAGCCATTCACCTGTTGAAGGACAGCTGGGCTGTCTCGGGTTTGGGGCTATTGTGAATAAAGCTGCTGGAAACATCCGTGTGCAGGTTTTTGTAGGAACATTTCTTTTCTCTGGGATAAGTACTCGAGCACAGTTCCTGAATAGTATGGTTGTTGTATGTTTAGTTTTATATGAAACTGCCAAACTATTTTCCACAGCGGCTGTACCATTATGTGTTCCCACCAGCAATGTATGAGTGATCAGTTTCCCCACCTTCTCCTAAGTATTTACTGTTGTTGCTCGCTAGTTTTTATTTTAGCCATTCTGATAGTGTGTGATTTTTTTTTTTTTTAGGATTTTATTTATTTATTTGAGAGAGTGAGATAGAGAGCACATGAGAGGGGGGAGGGTTAGAGGGAGAAGCAGACTCCCTGCTGAGCAGGGAGCCCGATGCAGGACTCGATCCTGGGACTCCAGGGTCATGACCTGAGCCGAAGGCAGTCGCTTAACCAACTGAGCCACCCAGGCGCCCATATAGTGTGTGATTTTTACTTCCATTTTCCTGATGGCTGGTGATACTGAACTCTTTTCATGGGTTTATTTGCCATCTGTATGTCCTCTTTGGTGAAATATCTGTTCATATGGTTTGCCCATTCTCTTAACTGGATTGTTCATATTTTACTGGTTAACTCTGAGAGTTTTTAATGTTTTTGGTGGTTATTTCTTTCTCAGATAATATGGTTTCCCAAAATGTTTCTCCAGTTTGTAGCTTGTCTTTTCATGCTCTTCACATGGGCTCACACAGAGCTGAAGTTTTCAGTTTGGGTGAGGTTCCCTCCTATATAACCCATCACTAACCTGTTGATACGACCTCCAAAATTTCCCTGGATTCCAGCCACTGTTCTCCATCTCCATGGGACCTTTCTGAAGCTGTGTGTCCTAGGCTACTCCTGCCACGCTGGTGGGTGGGCCCCTCCCCTCCCTTCCCCGCCCTGGAGGTATTAGTGGAACTTCCCAGAGAGGGCGTCCTCCCAGACCCTCCGTCAGGGGCCCACAGCCCATCTCACACTCTCCGCCAGGGGTCAGACGAGGCATCTGGTGGGTTCTGAAACAGACACGTCAGGATGTGCCATTGGTGGTCAGTCACCAATGGACTTTGGAATCTAGGTGTCATGTTGGTGCCTCATTTGAAATTCCCTTTTTATTATCCTGAGTTTTATTTTGAGGGATGGCAGGAAATTGTCATGTAAATGTTAAAGGAGCTTATTCTGTTGTTTTGGAGGGATGTACACCTTCTTCTCTATTAGTCTTACATTTCTTTCCCTTAGTGGCAGTGACAGGCACAGTGAATTTAGGAATTTACAAGCCATTGCTTATTGGAGTTCCTTTGTTAGCTTCTTAATTCTCATTGTGCTGGAGCAAGAAACTTCATAATAGAAATAGTGAGACTTCGCCATAGGTTAAAAATGTAGATCAGCCACCGGGACCATAGGCATCCTTTGTTTGCGAACAGCACACACGGCCCGCACTGATGTCAGCCAGCTATTTTGCAAGGCTGCCACAAGTTCATATGAGAAGTTAGCAGAGTGGAATGCTAAGGTAGAATCTCCCGTTTCCAGTGCAGGAGACCCGGAGGGGAGACAGCAATTATTTTTTTTAAAGATGTAGTTATTTTGGAGAGAGCACGCCCGTACGAGCAGGAGGGGCAGAGGGAGAGGGAGAGAGAATCTCAAGCAGACTCCTCATTCAGTGCAGACCCCGACATGGGGCCGGACCCCACAACCCCAAGATCACAACTGGAGCCGAAACCAAGAGTTGGACACCTAACTGGCTGCACCATGCGGCGCCCCAAGACAGCAATTTTTATTAAAGAGACTTTTTTTAAAATGACAGAAAGTTTCTTCAGTCTTTCCTCATCAGAGCAGGAGCTCCCAGACTTTAGCGTCAGAAATGTATTCAAACCCTCCAGCCTCAATAGTGTATTTGACACAAATGGGGCTAAACCAACCAGCACCGCCAAGTTCCATTTGGGTAATGAGCCATGAGCCTGCTTTTCCCACCAAGAGTGGGATTTCACACTTGGCAGTTCATCAGAAAGAGAAGAAAAGGGCTTGTGTTTTCATGTCTCCTCAGACCATCTAACTGAGTACCTGTCAGCACCCCAAGTTCTCAAATCAGAATCTACTTGAGTCAGTCTGAGAGGAGGGCGGTGTATTCACAGATTCGGGTGTGTTACCTCTGGACTGTGCTTCCATCGCCATCTGTGGAGCAGCTCGGAGGTGGGGACTGTGACTTGCCCTGCAGAGATTGGAAATGCCGTGTTTGGGAACTTGTGTCCCCAGGGAGTACACCAGCTGCCAGCACAAGTTCTGGTAGGTCTTGGTTCCTATAGGAGTCACAGTGATTTTGCCCTCCCGTATTTCAGGAGGACCGTGACACCACGAAGAACACCTTTCCTGTGGTGAGAAGATGATTTTCCTGGTGGACGAGTGTGACTTGGGAAAATGCTGTCTCCTCCTGGCAGATCCCTTGGAGCCCCAAGGCAGACGTGTTGTGGAGTGGACGAATCTCCCCCCGGGCCAGCTGGGGCACATGGCTGATGAGCCTGCTCAGTGTCTCCGTGTCCGTGACTTTGACATTGAGCACGTGTTTCCAGGGATCCAGAAGAGCATTCAGGGCCCTTGGGGGAAGACTTGTAAGTGGCATGCGAGTGAGGCGGAAGGTACAGACCCTCCAGCGTGGTTCCCGGGTCTTGTGACAGTGACATCGGGGTGTGGTTCGCTGAGAAGTGACTGTGGCACGGGCAGCTCGGGGAGCCCCTGAGCACCTCCTGACAACCACACAGAAGCCTGGGTCCTTGCCTCCCCTTTATCAGGGTGCTTGCAGCAGCTGCTACACAGTGGGGCCTGCTTGCAGGTAGGCATTTCTACTGAAAATCCGCGAAGAATGCAGGATTCTCAGCTTTAAAAACAACCACAAACAGTTCATGGATTTGTCAGCATAGGGCCTGCATCCCCATGGCCAGAGCTGCCTGCAGGGCCACTCCGTTCGCACACGGCTTGTTTTCCTAGACCCATGGCCCTGCCCGCTTCGTCGTCATGTCACCTTCCAGCCTGCTAGCCACTTGTATTGGACCCTACTTCCTGGCGCTAAATACCCCCTCACCTCCCGTCCAGTATGCCCACCGACCGTGTGCTAACCCTGCCTGTGGCCGCACATGTCCGTGGAGCCAGGCCCTCCTCTTCTCGCCGGCCCCATCGGAAGTGTCCCTGGCTGCACACCTCCCCGCCAGCAGTCTCCATTTCGGTTCTTTCCCACACTCAACGCAGACACTTCCTGCTCAGGCCACTGATGCCCCAGCATCACTAAGTCCACCTTCAGGTGCAACCCTGGGCCGCGCCGCAGACTTGACACTGTTGCCGGCCACTTCTGCTGTGCGCACTCTTGACATGTGGCTTTGCAACACTGCACCAGTGGGGCTCTTCCTGCCCCCAGTGCTCCTTCCCAGTCCTGCCAGGCTCCCCCTCGTCTGCCTGGGTGTTAGGTGTCCCACACAGATGCCCACAGGCTCCCGTCTCTGAGTTCATTCCCCGGCCTTCAAGACAGTCCATACAGTGATAGATCCCAAATTTATGTGTCTAGAGTGTTCCTGTCTTCTAGCTCCAGACTCATAAATTGGGTGTTTCTTGATGTCTGCATTTGGGTGGCTCATGGGCGGTGCAGTCCGCAAGCCAGGAGTAAGCGCCATTCCAGAACTCACTGTTTCCGATGTAATACATGGAACCACAAGCTGTCGACTTACTCATTCTTTATGTTGTGTCTCCCTCCTCATACCTGACCCAGCACTAACCTGTTCATTTCATGGCCCAAATTCCCTCAGATTCCCTGGAATCCATCTGTTTCCCCCATCTTCATGGCCTCCACCCCAAGGGAACAGAGGCCTGCTGCCTGCACAGCCTCCTGACTGGTCCCGTGACTTCCACAGACGCCCCCCGCCCCCTCTGCACTCCCTGTGGCCGATTGAATGACCTTTTAAAGAAGCACATCGGGTCATCTGCCTCTGCTGCTGGGGACCCTCCCCTGCTCCCCTCACACCAGCATAAGAGAAAGCCCCCCCGAGGCCCAAAGCCCAGTGTGCCTGTCTCAGCGCCCCTGTGCCCCCTCCTTGCCCACCCCTGCTCCGGCCACAGGGCCTGTGCATATGCTGTTACCTCTGCCTGGAGTGCCCCCCGCCCCCGCTCCCGTTCTGGCCACTCCTGGTGGCCCACCGTCTCAGCTCTGCTGTCACTCCCCAAGGGACCCTTCCCTGACCTTTCTGGACCAGGTAGGTGTCACTGTTGTCTCTGTTTCCCTGGTGACACTTACATATCTCATTCCATTCCTGTTTCTGTTTTCACTAGACTGTCCACTCACCTGCTTTTATTCATCATGAAGTGCATAGCACATGGTATAGAGTAGGAGCTCAGTAAATATCTACAGGATGAATGAGCTACAGATAATAACCCTGGTAACTGGAAATCAAAAGGCTAGAAACCGGGGGTGCCACAGTGAGGCTCTGGTGGCTGCAGGGCTTGAACCCAGGTCTCTGCCACACCAGGGTCCGCTGCCCCTGGACTCACAGACTTCTGTCCCTTCTCTGTTCTGTCTGTAGGAGGGTTAAGTTACTGAGTCATAACATGACACACACAGACCTCCGTTAGTCACATGGGCGCTCGGTTAGCTAAGAGATTGGAAGGGAGATCCCCTGCAAAGGTCGCTTCAACTGTGGGACTGTTCTTTTCTACTGAGAAAAGAGCACACGTTAGAATTAATATAATTCATGATAAAAGCATGAAAACACACACTGCTTTGTCAAGACACGGAACCACACAGTTGTTAAAAGTGTCCGTAAATTCTACGAGACGCTAACTACAGTGTAGATCAAAGTCTTCTCTCACAGTTAATTATTGTGAATGTGGGTGTAAAAGGCAGGATCACTGCATGGAGATGCCCCTGCCAAGCTCTATGGATGGAACCATGTCACTAAATGTGCCCTCCACCTCCTTTGTCTTATTTTTGAAACCACGAAAGCCCACGTAATGCGGTGCAGCCCAGGCTGCCCGTCTTGGCGTGGGTCAGGCACACGGGGCAGTGCAAGCACTCGGCAACTGTGGGCTCCCAGCGGCTCCATCAGGTGGTCTGAGTCCGTTCTTCTGCGATTTTTTTCCAGTTGAAGCATGTGTGCCTAAGTCACTAGGCCCTTGTTGGTGCATCAGCAGACTGGAAACCCTGCCTTATGTTTCTGTGTGGACGAGTGTCTTCACAGCAGAGCCCGGGCTAGGAGCCCACTCGCCCGTGTCTGACGGTACCGAGTCCACGCCACAGCCGCTGGCTCGGGTCCCAGGTGGGGTCCGATGGAGGAGGCCGCGGAGCAGAGCCACAGCAGCCTGAGGGTCCGGTCCTGGGCAGGGCCCGGTGGCCCGAGGTGCTCCAGCTCCGCCACCTGCTCCGAGAGGTCAGGGGTCACTGACCAGCCACGGGTCACTGTGCATTCCTGTCTCTGTGTCTTCCTGTCTGCCCCTGACCTCGGCCCCAGCGTGGGCTCCGCGGCCGGCACACCTGCCGTCAGGAGCGAGACGGCGGTGTCCCGTGGGCAGAGTTACGGCCCTCGTTCACGGTCACCGTCACCGGGGAGTCAAGGGATGGCTTCCGGGGCTCCTGGGGGTGATGGTGAGGCGGCGCCACATTGCCGAGCCTGTTTCCCTCCTGCAGCGGGGACGGGCTTCTTCTGAGGATGCTGGTGGTGGGGGTGGCCTCTCTTCCATTCCCCTTCTTCGTCTTCATCAGTAAGGATTTGCTGAACACAAGTGGGGGAGACTGACCCTAGCTGCTTTGTACAAAAGAGGAAACGGCTCCTTTGGAAGGGCAGCTAGGCAGGACGGGTGAACCTCCATCAGGATCCCTGCTCAGTGGTACGCCACTGCCGTCAGGCACGGAGGTGTCCGGCCGCTGCCAGGCCGCGTCTGTCCCTGCATCTCCTCTGTCCCAGCAGCGTCACTGCGGTTGCAGAGAAGATGCACCACTGGCTTAGTCCTGGGTGACAGGTTTCAACTCCAGGGGAGATGGGGCCCTGGAGGAAAATCAGGGCTCAGGGAGCCAGGAAGTGGGTCCATGGGTGCTGAACAGCTGCAGCATTTTCCTGAGCCCAGGGCCAGGCGGGCGTGGGCTCAGATGATGTACCTGTGATCCCCTTCCACAGAGTCGCTCGTAGCGGACAATGTGAAGCAGAGGAAGAAGGGACAGAAACGGGAATCAGTGCATCTGCGGGTGAAGGGCATGGTGGCCCACGGGCTGGGACTTCCTGGGCAGCTCTGGTGTGCAGAAGGCAGCCTCCTCGAAGCCTGCTTCCCACTGTGAGTGGAAATAGTCACTTTTCTTGGAAAATAAAAGAGAAAGGTTTGGTGTGTTGTTTATAACAGCTCTAGAGCCAGACTGTGCACTAGATCAGCCTTTCACAGTGTTTTAAACCTATACTGGCTCTTACAGAAAAGAAAATATTCAGAAATAAGAATATTATCTCCTTGGGAGGTACTGCTATGGTCCCCTTGGGGGCCATGTCTCTAGTTGAGGAGCTGATTATCTGCAAATCTTCCATCCAAGGAGATGTGTTAGGGAAGTCTGCTTTGTAGTTTGTATTAGTAAAACAGTATTTTTCCCAGCAGAAGACCATTTGAGAGAGACACACACAGAGAGAGAGACAGAGATTACTTATATTGATCATAAACTCCTTTGGTCAGACCGAGGCTATTTAATAAATTAGAAAGGAGGTTTTCTTCTGACTGTGGAAAATCTTGTGTCCCTGAGAAATGCTGTTGGAAATGAGAAGCAGTTAGCACACTTAACCCTTTACTGTGACAGAGGACACAGTCCTGAAGCCCACTGCCCAGCGCCGGCCTCACTGGAGCCCCGGCTTTCCCCAACAACTCAGGAGTGTGCAAATAGACGACGCAGCGTGGAAGGGTCAAGGGGTCACTTCGGAAGCTGCGTGTGAAACCCAGCTCCTTTCTTCTTATGCCAAGAACGAATGACGGACGTGTTAGAATGCAGTCTGCAGAATGTCTGCATTGGAGAAATTCAACCCAGAGTCCCTGGGATAAATGATTTATAATCTATTCCATGGGCAAGAGGCAGAGAACATTCCAGAAGGAGGTCCAGAGGCGACAGCAGGGACACTTTTGATGCAGATGGAGGGTGGAGTCTAACCCAGGACCTTGGAGGCCCCAAGACAGGCCCTAGGTGGAAGGTCTGCTGTCCCAGGTCCCCTCCCAGATGGCACCTCGGTGTTCGTTATACAATAAAATAAAAGCTCGTATCTCAGGAAGCAAGCAGGGCAGGCAGTGCTGCTGCCAGAGCCCACGGAGGCAGGAGGCGAGGGTGCTCGGGGAGACCCGCTCCGGAGGGCCAGGGGGCGTGGGCTGTCAGCTGGGGGTTGGATCTGGACACGGGAGAAAGGACGTCCGGAGTGAGGTTGCACTGCCCAGAGCTGTTGGTGAGGCCAGATGACATCAGGAGGGACACCCACATGTGAGGGATTTTGAAGCTGAGCAAGCCACCCTGGAGATGGCCACGCACCCCCTGCATGGTGAGCATCTGCGGAACTGCTGCCCACACCTTGGTTTGCAGGGAGAGCTCTGTTCTTGGCCCGGGAAAGGACCAGATTCGTCTGAGCTGCCTCGCAGGCAGAGAAATGCTTGGGACCTAGGGGTGACGGCAGGTGTCTCAGTGGTGGAGGGTATAGGCAACAAACATTCGTTCCTCCCGGTCTGAGGCTCAAGACCAAGCTCAGGGTGCCAGTGTGGTCGCGTTCTGGTGAGACCGCTGCTTCCTTGTGCGTCCTCACGCGGTGGAAGGGGCCCGGGAGCCCTGGGGGCCCCCTTCCATAAGGGTGCAGTCCCACTCATCAGGGCCCCGCCCTCCTGACCAGCTCACCTGCCAGGGGTGCGGACAGATGTGTGGCGGAGAGTGCGACGGGCTGACATCCCATCAGCCCCAGCCCACTGGACTGGTCTAGCCTCGGCATCCGAGTGAAGGATGGGCTTCAGTTTGGGGTGATGATTTGACTTCTGAACCCAGTGGAACTCCCCCTTTCCAACGCCCCCTCGCCGCCCCTGCTCAGTGCACAGACACCCCCAGAACACAGGGCCTTCATCTCGCAGCTGGGACTCCAGGGCTGAGGGGTTGGCTCCCATAAGCACATCCCGTGGGGGGACTCTCTGCTGGTCCGCGTGCACCCCGGCCCCGCTGCTCGGCCTCGGGGGAGAAGAGTGCCATGAGGCCCCGCCCTGAGGGCCAGGGCCCACGTGAGCCAGTGCGTGTGCCACGCTCAGGCCCAAGTGCTCAGGGCAGAGTGGGGTGTCACCATCGCTGCCCGTGCTGCTAGCCCCGCCCTCACGCTCTCCTCGGGCAGCACCCTTTCTCCAGGGGCAGGTGTCTGGAGGGGCATCTCATGAGATGAGTGAAGGGATGACCGGTTCTCCTTCACCTGGTACGTAGTGTTAAGTTCTGTCAGAGCCTGACATTTAGTTTCTGATTGCCTTCCCTCTCAGTCATTCCTGGAAGCAGAGGCATTTGGGGGCAGGAGGGGGGGAAGGATGTGTTTTCTGTACTTGTTAAGGATTGTGTTCAGCTGCAAGAAACACCAGAGACAACGGAGAGCCTGGCCCAATGAGAATTTACTTTCCTCCCCGGCAGACCCGAGGAAGGCCAGGCTGGGGTGGCAGCCTGAGGAGCCCTCAGGACTTGCCGTGGCATGTGGTTTGGGCACCCCTGCAGCTCTGTGGTTACCAGGGGGCTGTACCAGCTCCCTTCGCCGCTCCATTCCCGGCAGAAGATCAGGGAGGGCCCAGTTCACCCCTTAAAGGAACCCGCTGCCTGGGAATCCGCTCGTCTGCCTGCATCGGGTTGGTCGGAATGGTGCACGGTTCCTGGGAAATATAGCTCCCAGCTGGGCACGATGCACCTCCCAAGCACCGCTGTGCCCTGTCACCTGGAAGGACTGGGCAGGTGCACAGTGCTGAGGCATCGTCAGAGCCCCCGGAGGGGAGTCTGGCTCTGGGGGCCTCCCTGGCTTGGCTGAGAGCTGGCTTCTGAGCAGAGGCTGGTAGACTGCGGACAAAGTCAGCCTCCACATTGTTCCCTGGTTCTACTCCCCATGTGAATAGCCCACCTCGAGACGGACTTTGGGGAAGCCTCACCATAGCCTCTGTCCCACGGCCATAACCTTGACATTGACAGATGAGGGCTGCAGGGGACCAGTTCCAGAACCCCACGGAAGCTCTGACACAGAAGGCAGTGCCGGTGCTGAGGGGCTGCGTGGGTCTGCACATGCTAGCGGCTGTCCTAGACCAGTGTCTGCTTGGACTGATCACGGCCTGCAAGCAGGACAGTCTGCAGAACCGCTGTCTTACACACCGGCGGTGTGAGTGGTGGCGCCGAGCGCTGAGCTCTTTCCCTGCCTCTGGGTCTGGTGAGCAGAATCTAGGTGTTTCTGTAGGAACGAGCAGCTTTAATCTCGCGCAGCAAACAGTGCGTGGGAAGGCCACTGCTGATCCTCCTCATGGTTTGGGGGCTTGGGGGCCTTCATCACTTGGGACACTCACATTACGATTACTTTTCTGATACGGCAGAATGACGTCTGCCTGGGACAATGAGGCACGGTCAGTTTAGGCAACAGTCAGATACCTGATTTCTGTTGACATGCTTATGGGCACAAGTGTCTCTGGCGTCTGCATCTTGTTGGCTTGATGTTTGGGGGGGAGAGTCTTCACCTGGCTGACACCTGAACTCCTCACATGAGCCTCTTGCCAAAAGCTGTGGGGGTGTCTCTCTCTCATCCAAATGCGGACGTGCTCCACCATTAGCAGGGGCTGCTTACCCACTGCATTAATTTCCCTGTGTTTCCTGCAGGGACGCATTGGGTGCAGCACAGAGCAGATAAACACACACGGATCGGCCCCCGTGGAATTTGGACAGGCCGGTTAGTTTCGTAAGAGGAACAAAAAGAAGGATGTGGACGAAGGCACAGCCCTCTGAGCCCCACCAGCCCACCCACCCCTCCCGTAAATGCTGCCTATCACTTTCTTGGTGGAGACCCCAGAAACCCCCCTACAGGTCCCTCTAAACAAGGTCTGTGGAAAGCCTGAGGATTTCTAGCAAAGTGCTCACTGACCTTGGGCTTCCTGCGGCTCCCTGCCCACCCCCATCACCACCTCCACAGGATCACTGCGGCTCAGCTTCTGGTGGCTCAGGAGGATGGAAATTGGATGATGCTGTGTTGGCACCCATTTCTGGAGGGAACCAGGTGATCGATAGAACATGCTGGAATTCTCCAAGGTGAGGAGCTGAACTCGGTGAAGCTGAAAAGCTTCAGTTTGGGCAGAATCCCCAGAAGAGAACACGAGGCAGGCACAGAGCGGTCGGGCCCTGAAGCGATTTCCTCCCTGAGCTACCTCACCTGGGGGTCACTGGCCGGCTCTTCGGAGGCCCTGGTCTCCATGGTGAGGGGCCCCCATTTCTCAGAGCCTGTAGGACGGGGTCACAAGACGGTGACCTGTCAGCTCACTCCGGCCTGCACCTGTGTGATGTGGGCTGCACAGGGTTGCAGAGGACACCACATTAGATGTCAACGCTCCCCATTTCATTTTTCCTGGGCGGCAGTCAGAGCCGGCGGCCCGGACTCTGTCCATCCTGACGCACTTGGCTGGAGCCGAGCCGCTAGAGTCCCCAGCACGGCCCCAGGAGGGCCATGAGGGGAGCTCTCTGCACGTGGAGCTGGGCTGGCTCCTCGCAGACCTGACACCTCCATCTGTCTTCCTGTCAGCTTCCCCGTAATTAATTTCATCAGGGCTCAGGAACTGCATCTCTCATTCCACTCGGGGTAGAACTGGCTCCGGGCCTAAACAAAGACAGTCTGCACACAGCTGGGCCCCCTCAACCTTCCGTTTCTGATGCAGAAGAGCTGGAGGCTGGGCCAGGGCGCAGGGAGACCACACTGCAGGGCGCACCCCTCGTGCCGACGCCTCTTCCCGCAGAGCACGCCCCGGTCTCACTCCGACCTGCGGACAGCCTGAAGCTGGGGGACGGGGGCCAGGTGAGCACCTTGCACTGACGTTGCTTCGGGCGCCAGGCTCTGTGCCAGCAAGTGTGCAGTGAGCGGAGGTGGAGGGCGAGTACCCTGTCCTCCGGGAGTCCACGAGGGTATTGGGATCGGTTCAAAAGAGTAAGGATATGTGGTGTATTAGCTCCATACATCCAGTCTTTACCGTGACCCCTTTTACAGTGACCGTGCCCCATTTCATCCTCACAGCCTAATGAGGAAGGCACCCATGACCAGTTTCCACAGGGAGACCACGGAGGCTCAGAGAGAGTCAGACCCTTCCTTGAGGCCATGCAGCAGGTCTGGGGTGGCCCCGGGAACGGACCCAGGCGTCCGGTGGCCCCAAAGCCCAAGCTTTTCCTACTGGCTCTTTCCTGCACCCTCATCCCCCCACCTCTGAACCGATTCTTCTTAGGAACACACTCAGCCACGTGCTGGGCTCCTGCCCCTTGCCTCAGAGACCACAGGGAGTGGGGGACACGGGAAGGACCAGCAAGGGAGCCGCCAGCATCGAATCCCCATCTCCACCACATTTCTGACGATGGGTGTTGGGGCCAGTTCTGCTCTTCCTTACAGGCTGCAGTGAAGATCCGTGTGCCTCAGTTATTGTGCAAATGTGGGAGCCTCTCTGCAGGACAAGTTCCTAGCACAGCCCCTTGTACTTAGAGAGTCCTTGATAAAGATTCATTATGTGGATAAGTTTATCTAGGTCCAGCTGTGATTAGCAGGGTCCCACATGCAGTGACTTATCGTAGATACACCTAGTGGATTCTCTTCATTCTTCTCCATCTTCCGCCTCATTCATCACATCATCACATGACCATGACCACCACCGTCATCACCATCATCATCATCACATCATCACAACTGTCACCATCACCGCCACAACAACCATCATCACCACCACCATCATCACCACCACCATCATCACCACCACCAACATCACCATCACCACCCTCATCATCACCAGCACAACCACCCTCATCATCACCACCACCATCATCACCACCACCATCATCACCATCATCATCATCACTATCATCATCATCACCACCACCACCACCATCATCACCACCACCATCATCACCACCACCATCATCACCATCACCAGCACAACCACCCTCATGATCACAACCATCACATCATCACCACCACCAACATCACCACCACCACCATCATCATCACAACCACCCTCAGCACCACCATCGTCATCATCATCATCATCATTCTCACAGTTAACATCCTCTGGACACTTCTGTTTACAAGGAGCTGGGCTACAAACGTTGCACACACTCACGTACTTCATCTTCCCACCACTCACGTGTTGAACGAGTGAACTCACTCACCAACACTCGGTGGAGATCTCACTCGTCTTGAATACTGTACATAACAATAATTCTGCTCCTCCTGCATTACCCTCCCAGTAGCACTTACTGAGTCCTTCCTGTTTACCAGGAACGACAGATTTCTCAGTTCTCACAGTAACCACTCCCAGGAAGGGCTGTTGTCATTCCCATTTGTGACAACCGAGGCAGCCGAGCCTCAGGGAGGTAAACTGACTTGGCCAACACCACCCAGCCACGGAGCAGCAGAGCCTGCATCTGAACCGGGGAGCCTGGCCCCACAGTAGGGACCAAACAGGACCATCCCGCCGCCTCCCAGACACACAGGCCACTACACGGTGACCTGGCCACTCGTCCATACACAGACTATCTCCCAAGTATCTGGAGACCCACTGGTAGGAGGGTAGAGGGGCAAACACACGGTCCTCAGACCCTCGCATGGAAGAATTGGGCACGGATATGCAGTGGAGCTGGGAAAATGTGTCCAGGAAGCAGACACTCTGACCTGGCACAAGGCCGGCTGTTATTCAGACAACTCTATGAGGCTTCCGCTCCAGACGTCTTAGCATCTTGCCAGGAGGCTCTGCCCCTCATTTCCCCTTCTTTGCAGTTTCAGGGTTTTGATCAAGGTAGGCCTGGTGAGAAATTGTCCTTACCGCATAGAGTAGATGGTAGATGGTGTTCCAGACAGAGCAAGCAGAGGGAATGGATTCCAGGGGAAGGCGCAGTAAGACAGGTGACCTGGGGGAGAGCCGCATCTCCAGCCTGCGGAGCAGCTGCACGAGGTGGGCGTGCGGTCCTGTCCCTTCCCGACTGGCCCCGATGCCCTGACGCCTGCAAGTCGCCCGCGGTTCATCTCCAGAGAGGGTCAGGCCCAGAGACTGCGGCAAACAAGCTCATTCGATGGGTCCGTGAATGCCCAGCATCAGTACTCATCTAGAAAACACGCTGGCTAATCCTCGCTCCTCCGCTTTGCTCTGGAGATGGGGGTCTCAGCCCTCCCAGGATCATCGACAATATTTCTAGAACCCATAGCTGGGCTGTGTATGTGCACAGAATTCTGGAGTACCCCCCGGATGGAGCCCTGGGTTATGCTCCCCAAGGGCAGGGATCGGGGAAGCCAGCGTCCTCATGGAGAGGAACCTTGTGGGCTGTTCTCTTTGCACCTGCTCAGGCACCAGCTCCGCACCTGGATCCAGGCTCCGCACAGTGGATCGTGGCTGCAGATGGGTGTCAGCTCGAGACCCTCTGCTGGGACTCCAGGGCCTTCCACTGCAGGGGAGCAGACAGAGAGGCTGCTGTGCTCAGGTGCCCATCAGACAGAGGCCCCGAGGATGCACAGCTTTCCCAGGAGGCAGAGTAGGTTGTTTTCAGAAGTAGACAGATTCATAAGGGATTTACCTTGAAATTCAAGTGTGTGTGTGTGTGTGTGTGTGTGTGTGTAGGTGGAGGACACTGTTTCCAAATTCCCAGGACAGCTGGGGTGGGAAATGCTGTGTCTCTCCATCTGTCTTGGAGATTCATAAACACATGAGCTTCTAAAAGCCTCTAAGCGAACCAGTGTCCTCTGGAAGACAAAGAGAGGTTCCCCATAGTCAGGCCAGGCCTCCCGAGGCTGTGTTTGAATGTAGGGCCCTTTTTACAGAATGACTAAGAGCTCTGGGAAATGCTGATCCAGAGCAAGTTTTTCAAACTTCATTATTAGTATGAGAGTTTCTTCCAACTCCCGATCCCCAAATAGACCCTGACATGGCATTGAAAACTATAAAGCAGATTTATTTTTTTGTCTTAACTCCATCTCAAGTGGCAGAAACACAGCTCAAAGCAGCTGTTGCAAAAACTAGAATTTACTGCCTCATATAACAAAAACCTCCACGGCGATGGCTTCAGGCATGGCCCGATCTAGGGGCTCACCTGACAGTGCCAAGATTCTGTCTTCCCTCTCCACCTCACGTTTGTGCTTTGGCTCTCCAAGTGTGCTATCAAGACAGCTGCCTGGGTCTGAGTGTCACTAATATCTGCATCTTCTAGAAGGCTCAGCATTCTTCTTTCTCAATCATTTAAGAGACAAATCCGGGACTGAGTCTCACTGCTCTACCCAGTGCTCCACATTCCCCACTAGGTCAGTCTGGCAGGGGAATCTGATGATGCAGTGAGCTGGGCTTGGGCCACAGAGCCTATTAGCTCAGGAGAGGAAACAGCCCCCCGACCACATGGAACGATGGAGGAGATGGCTCTCCAAGGAAAACACAGGTTCAGTTGCCAGAAGGAGGTGGACTGTGTGCAGATCCAGCCACACCCACGAGTGCCCATCATGCTTCACATCCTTCACCTTCCAGATCGCCGTGTGGCCCTGCCTTCCCCTCGGTACCTCCTCGGGGCTGGTCGGTGTCTTCCGAGGCTGCGGCCACCCCTGGTCCATTCCCCTCACTGACCTCATGGTGTGTGTGTGGCACCCGTTCAATGAGACCAGGTCTTGGGAGAGCTGCATCTCAACTCACGTTGGCTCTGTGACCCCAGCCCTTGGCACACACGTCCGCGTCTCTCCAGTGTTCAGGTGGCGCTTCCAGGACGGGAGAATGGATGACTGAACGGAAATTGGACCTGAGTCAAGGCAGTTATCTGCCCTGATCCGTGCAGGTTCTCCTCTCTGTCTGATGACAGTATCGTCTGCCAGGAAACCACCGGAGGCACTTAAGTAAGGAAGAGATCTGTGTGCAGACAAAGCCTCAGCCTGCGGTGATGGCCACGGGTAAGGTCGTGTCGGGGTCTGAAGGTGCAGGTCGCAGGGCATCGTTCCCGAGGGTGCAGGTCTGTGAGGCTGCTATTGGCAGGGCCAGGGCGGTGAGGACCGGAAGGCTTGCGAAGCCCCTCCAGCTCAGCTCCGGCCAGACACACAGATCTGGTCACGCGTGGAGTCCGGGTGTGTGACCCCGGAGCCCGCTTCCGGGTGGTCAGCCCAGGGTCTAGTGTGCACTCACTCCTCCGTGAGTGCCAGCCGAGGGTTGAGCCACAGGCGTAGGGTTCACTGGGTTCCAGGCGAGTGCGTGGCAGAATTCCCGTACCGTGGGCAGGACGGGGCGGGGGTTCCCGTGGTCCAAGCCCTCGTGGGGCCATGTTGAGCTGCCCCTGATGGGGCCATCCTGAATCCAGGAGGGGAGGGGATGGTGCTGTCAGGCCCAGGTGTGTTTGCAAATCCAGGGAGATTGTTCGTCATCACAAGAAACTGACAAGGGCTTTACTCGGTGTCGGTGGGAAGTCGCTGCCTCCCTCAGCCAGGCTGAGGAACCACTGCCCGAAAACACAAAGGGAAGACATCCTCCGGAGCGTTCCAGAAGACAGGAGAGTGAAGCATCCTTACACCTTCGGGATGAGATGACTGTTCCGGTGAATCGCTAGACCGGAAGGCACCTGGGCTCTTCTCTTTGGGGCCCACGATGTTCCGGAAACTTTGAGAGGAAGCTTGTCCTAGGGCTCATTGAAACAAGACGATGAGGAGACGGTGGTCTGCCCAGTCCTTCCCATCCCGGACGTGCCCAGAAGGGAAAGCGCTAATTAAAACAGAATGTTCTGGCACATTTCCCGGCATTTGTGCCCTCCACCCATCAGAGCCTGGGGTGCTGGGCGTCCAGGGACCGTCTCGGCCCCAGGGGCCGGCTCACGAGTCTGCGGGCCCGGCCGCACCAGCAGAGGTTCGGGGGCCTCCCCGTTTCCCGAGAGGACAGAACGGTTGGATCCTCCTGGATGTCGAATTCTGCAGGAAAATGTGGGGAAGCAGAGCTTTCTGCGTGCCGTCGCCCCCTCTGGGAGCCCGGGTTGGCCGTGCCCCTTGCAGAGGGGCCACTCAGACTCGCGTGGGTTTCCCGGAAATGCCGCCGCCTCCGAGCAGGTGCCGTGGCCTGTCCTGGTCCTGGAGCTGTCGGGAGGAAGCAGGGCAGAGAGGCACCTGGGGCATGGACGTGGGTCACCTGACCGCTCTGGGCTTCAGCGTCCTCATCGGGGCGTGGGAATCATCCTGGCCTCTCCTGGCGGTGGGGGGGCGCGCTAGGAGGGGGAGGGGATGCAGACCTCGGGTTATTGTGCCGGGGGCCCCGTGCTGCTCACAGAGTGGTCAGGGAGGGAGCGGGCAAGGCCTCCTTGGGGGACGTCCACGCCGCGTGGAGTGAGGACTGTGTCCTGCACCCGCGTGACCCGGCCGTGGGCCCGGCCCCTGGAGCTGCCCCCAGATCCCGGGGACGCGCTCCTCTGGGGAAGCCCAGGCTCCGGGCCGTCCTGATGCTCTGGAAAGAAATGACATCGTGAAGGAGCTGGTTTTCTCTCCCCAGTTCCTGCAGTGACATCGCAACAACCCTTGGTGGTTAAGGGCCCTCCCTTCAGGCGGACACCAGCGGCCCCGAGCCAGAAAACCCCTGAGGACTGCCCAGGGCCGACTCCACATAGAAGCACCGAAATTCCTCCTCCCGCAGGACGGGGCCGAATGACCGCCACCAGCGCTACGGGGTGCATCAGGGAGCTGGGCATCTGAGAGCCACCCAGCCAGTTTGTCCTTGGAAACCTGGGGTTCTTGTCAGCACCTGGGAGTGACCTCCAGAAGCCTGAGGCAGTGGGGTTCCCCGTTGCCCTGAGTCTCCTACCAGCCTGTGTGGGGCCGGCCTCCGAGCAGCCCCAGCTCACACGCGGTCATAGCACACCGTTTACGGGGAGGCAGACCCAGAGCATCCGAATCAAGGTCGTGTGTAAGCCGGAGAAACCATGCACGGCCTTGCTTAGCCCTGAGCCTGTTCGCCCTGTGGAGGGGTTCACCCGACGGTCCCGAGGCAGGACGTCACAGCAGGGCCCAGCTCCTTGCCGTCCATGAGCTGGACCCAGGGCTGCGTCGGCCCGAGCGTGCAGCCCACCGGCCTTCTGGGTCCTGCACCTGTACGTGCAGGTTGGGACCGGGAGGATCTCCGAAATACGCTCTGTGCCCCCGTCACCAGCGAGGGCGCCTTGCTAAGGCCTGTGGGGCAAGGTAACAAGCCTGGCGCTTCCCCCAGAGATACGCCTCTGGCAGCAGCATCCGGCTGAGCCGCCGTGATGTTAGCAGACGCCGTCAGAGTAGCTGCTCTGGACAGAGGGATGGGGGTATAAACCCCCATGCCCGGTGCACATCGCGGGGCAGCTGGCAGGGGACCCTGAGCAGCTCCCAGGTCACCAATGGGAGGGCCTGGCCCAAGCCTTCCCGGGCCTCCTTCCTGTTACAGCTCAGGGCCCTGTCGCGGTGACGTTAGGCCCCCACGGCCTGGCTGCAGGCCTGGGAGGCTGAGCCGCCGTCTGGGGATGGACCGTGGACAGAAGAGCTTCCTGGAGGGAGAGGAGCTCCAGAGGAGCCCGACAGGGCTGAGCCCCAAGCAAGGCGGGGGGTGCGCGTCCAGGGCAGATCACACACCTGTTCCAGGAAGGGCCGAGAGGTCGGGCAGGGCACGGGGAGGTGGATCAGAGCGCCCCTCCACTGCACGAACAAAGGGCTCTGAGTAGGGCCCGTGTTCTGCGGTGAATTGTTTTCAGTGCAGGAGAGAACGCGGTGGTGTGTGACCGAGCCTGCAAATCCAGGGCCGTCCCCTGTCCCCGGGGCTGCCTGAGGCTCTGCCGCGACCCCTTGCCCACCCAGCCTTCTAGGGGGTGACGGGCCTGCAGTCAGAGATCCCGAGCTCCACCCGCTGTCCGGGGTCCGGGAAGACCATTCATCTGCTCCACCCAGAGGTAGAAACAGGCTCAGAACAGACTCCGGGCCCCTGGACAAATGAATTCCCGGGGTCAGAGCGTGGACGTCGGGAGGGGGTCTGAAGGGGACATTGCTGATGAGAGTGAAGAAGGGAAGTAACGGAATGAGCATCGCGGGCCTCGTTCTCTGTGCTGACCTTTGCCCTCCAGATCTGGAGCCTGAGGCAAGAGCGGCCTGCGTCCCAGATGTTTCCCGGTGATCTGAGATGTAACGTGACTTTGGGGACCGGAGGCCGCCCTGCCTGGATCCTTCTCCAGCAGCCACCACGGCGTGGGGTCCAGTGCGGGCTCCTGGCGACCCCGTGTCCTCCAGGCTCACGGGAGCCCCTGTTCCCATGGCTCAGGGGTTGTTAGCTCCTGGCCCGCCTCACCCTGTCACCCGGGGTTACTGCCAATCCACCTGGGACAGCAGCCCTGGCCTTGTTGACCCTGAGCACAGGTGACCCATCAAGTTTATGGGACAAACAAGGACCTCCTCGCCCCTCCGTGCATTCACTGCCCACCCTCGAGGCGCTGCAGAGACCCCGGGGCCGCGTGAGCGCAGAGTCTCCAACCTCGGTGTTCGGGGCAGCGTCTCTCCCGTGTGCTCGTGATAGATACATGCTAACTACATGCATCAGTTTACCGCTTATAGAACATTTTCCTGAGACTTGCTCTTCCACTCCTGGGTATTTATGTCTGTGTTGTTCAATTTCCAAGTATTGGGGCATTTTCCAGGACTGACTTCTGCTTTAATCCATAACGGTGCAAGATGCACTCTTACGAGTTACAAGCGCTAGTGTTTTACGGCCCGCATGCGGCCTGAGTCGGTGGCCGTGCTGAGCGCAGCCGAGAATGACAGGCGCTCTGCTGTTACCGCGTGGAGTGTTCTGGAACGTCTGCTGAGCCGACAGGCTTGGCCGTGGGCTTCGGGTCATCACACCCTCACGGATGTCCTGCCTGCTGGTTTATCGGCGGCCGAGGGGCAGCGTGGAAGGCTCTGCGTTTTTCCTCGCGGTGAGGCGCACGGGGGTGTCGGATGGTCCGTGTCCTGTAGAAGGCGCCGTCTGTCCTTCCGTCCCGCCGGCTCGTCCCTGCTCGCCGCCCCGTTCTGGAGCCCACTGTGCCCCAGATCAGCAGGTTCGCTGCTGCGCCATTGTGTGGTGCCGGCGGCGCGCCTTCCGCCTTCCTCTCGGGGCCGGCAGACCCAGGCTTTCCGGGGCCGTGGTTCCTCGTGGTCGTGGACGGCCGATCCCACTCAGCTGTGTCCCGTCTGCCGCGGGCTGCGCCGTCCCCGGTGAGCCCCATGCTCGGGGAGCTGCTCCCGGCAGCGGGGGACGCACGGGGGCCGGCCTGCTGCTCCTTTGCTCTGCCCTGTGGTGTTTCTCTTTCCCTCTTCGTCTGCCCTCTCGGGGTTTAACTGCAGATTTGTTATTACCCTGTTTTATCTCCTCAATTAACCCACGATTTCAACCTCATTCTGAAACATTTCTCATGGTTGGAGCAGGGTTTATAATACTCCGTTTTGCAGCTGCGGCGTCCACCTTCGGATGGCGACGGGCCTGTCACCTGACGTACGAGGACCACGTGGCAAGCCCCCCGTCCGCTCTCCCACTCTCCGTGGGGGGCAGGGGGGCACAGGCGTGTCCACTTCCCCACAAACACCTCCTCAAGGTTGGTTAAATTTCCTGTTTCGCGTTCTTGCCCTCCTCGTTCGGCCCGTCCCGTCAGCCAGATGCCAGGTCACCTGCGTCCCTGCAGGGTCCCCCCTACCCCGGCCCGCTCTGGGCCCTCAGCTCCCAACACGCTCGGGAGAGTGGCCGACCGGCTGCGTGCGTGGCTTCCCTTCACATGGTCTTGGGGGGAGCTACAAGCTTCTGCTCCCCACCTCTCTGCACTGAAACTGCAATTCAGAACATGGTTTAAAAGTAGCTTTCGGCCCCGAGAACGCGATCTAGCTTAAATAAGTGGGTCAGATAGAAATGTCACATTTAATTAACATCCTGGCCTCCCGAGGGTGTGGGGTCTCCTTTTCCATCTGGAGCTGCAGTGGGACCCTGGAACCATCCTTCTCACACACACACGCACACACAAACACACACACTGACGCACGCGCATGCACACACATGCACACATGCACACTGACGAACAAACACGCACACACTGATGGACACACGCACTGATGGACATACGCGCGCACACACAGACACTGACGCATGCACACGCACACATGCACACACGCACACTGATGGACACACACTGATGGACACACACACACTGACGCACGTGCACACAGTGATGGACAGACACACACACACACTGACGGACACACACAGATGCACACACACACGCGCACACAAACACACTGATGGACACACAGACAGTGATGGACAGACACACACACACACTGACGGACACACACAGATGCACACACACACGCGCACACAAACACACTGATGGACACACATAGTGATGGACAGACACACACACACTGTTGGACAAACGCACGCACACACTGACACACGCACACGCACACACTGACGGACACGCGCACACACGCACTGTTGGACAAACACGCACGCACACACTGACAGACACACATAACACGAAGGACACACACACACGCACACACATTAACCCTCAGCCCTCTCGACAATCAGGTAGAACTTCCCGAGGTGCTCCAGGGCCGGTCCCCTGGGGAGGGACTCCCCCTGCCCCCTGCCCTCGAGGGATCCTGACCCCGTATCGGTGAGGGCTGCACGGACTGCAAGTGACAGAAGACCCAACACACACTGGCTGCAGGAAAGGGGGACTGATCCACACAGGGATCCACAGAGCCCAGGAGGGAGTCTCGAATTGCTTAATCCGGGGCACCCAGCCCCTCCTGCACCCTGCACCCCTGTGTTCCCTGTCGGCTTCCTGCTCAGACGGACCTGCCTCCTGGTGACACGGGAAGACCCTCCATCCCGTCTGTTCAGACAGAGGTCCTGAGCCTGGAGCCCGGGGCTCCGGTCGGGTCACACGCCCACCCCGGAACCAGTCACAGCAGAATGGAAGGGACCAGTTCACCCGGGCCCGAGTCCCACGGTCCAGCTTGGCTCTGGGGTGCACTCAGCACCCCCAAACCACAGGCCAGGAAGTGGGGGAGGTGGCTCCTCACAGGGGACTTGGGGGCTGCTATGAACATTTAGGACCCGGACACTAGGCAGCTAAGTTACGTTAGCTACACTGTATCTTTTCCGATCTGAGAGCAAAAGCAGTAAGTACGTCGGCAGCAAATCGATGAGACAATTATTCTGTAATGGATCCCTAACGCTGTGAATGGGACTGACAGGCAGCCCTGGCCCTCGGGGGGTTTCTCAGTCTCCGGCACCTCCGAGGGCAGCACCGTGGGGCAGGAAGGGCCTCCGATGAAGCCCCCGCCACGTCTCTGGGAGCTCGAAGTCTAGTGAGGGAGGCAGATATGGAGTCAGTGGGCCGTCAGACGAGGGGTAAACTGAGTCAAGCATCAGGCACTCTGGAGGTAAAATTGTGGGTCGGAACTCACGTGTGGGAAGGAGGAGAGAACCCTGGAGTGAGGATGAAGGGGTGGTGCTCACCAGGTGCTGAGTGGTGGCCAGGAACCCCCCAGGACCAGCATGGTGTGACTGCTAATGCAGACGTAAGACGAGCTGCCCCTGGCGCCCCACATCTACAGCCTGGGGTCTGTCATCCTGACTGTGGAGAGGGGCCCGTGTCTGGTCATGCCATCTGGGCAGTGTTGCCTCAGTGCCCCGTTCCCCTCCCTGGAGGGCCTGCTCTTTGGACCCCGGAGCTCTAGGGGGAGTGTGCAGAGGACTGGGTCCTGTGCCGTCTTGGAAGACTGGTCCTCTAGGGTTCAATCCAGTGGTTCTCAAAGTGGGGTGTCTGGATCAGCAGCATCAGCACCACCGGGGAGCTTACCAGAAACGCGCATCGCCAGTCTGACCTTCTTCACCCTAACAGTCCCTATTCGGATCAGTTGACCCTGACAACATCTCACAGAAGGGGAACCGGGGCTCGCGGGTCCTGCTCTGACATCTCATGGATGATGGGTGCTTGCGCTCTAGCTCCGAAAGGACTTAGACTTTGGCTCTGAGTGAGAGATTGGCCATTGAAACGGGGAACTAAACATTATTCTCCGAGGAAGCCAGTGAAGCTCCTTGGTTGTGTTACACGGGACCCACTGCCGAACATGGCTTTGCCCTCTGTGTGCCATCCGGGGCAGTTTATTTCTTCATGGTGGGGGGGGGGTCCCTGCCATTGAAACTGACGATTGGGGAGATTTATCCCCCACCCCCAGCACCAGCAGCCTGCACAGATGTGCACTCTGCTGGCCGAGGCAGGGGCCGTGTCTGAATGTCCGGTCTGACGGTTGGCTGGGTCTGTAGAGCTCTACATGTGGTTACTTCTTAGCTGCAGGAGACACTCCATCAACACTCGTGTACCCCAGGGCACTTGCATTCACTCAGCCGTCTGCCAGGTGAGAGGGAAGGGATTTCCTGCCAGGACGCTCCAGCACGTTCTTTGTGGCGGTCACCTCGAGAGCACGCATGACACATTTCTCTCTCAGATACCTGTTTGCCACATGTGCCTGGGTGCTGGAGCTGATCGTTTGCACTTATTCAGGGGCCATCTGACTGGAAGGAGCAACCTTTGATGTATGGCCCCCGTCGACCACACCTCCTCATGGGATTTCTTTTAGGTATTTGTGAATCCCAAGGAAGGCCTTTGGAGAGGATTGCCCAAATGTCTCTTGTGAGAGAACAGTGCTCAGTGGCTGGAGATAGCTCTGCTTCTCAGCGAGTCGAGACTCAGCCAACATAGGATTCTAGCTCTCCTGGTGCCATCAAACGCCATCCGTGACGCCTATTTTGTCGATCCGGTGGTTTGATCCAAGAGACTTCCATACCTTGGTCTTGGATTGGATGTGGGTCATGAGCTGATTTCAAGGATCAAAGAAGACATCGATATTTGGGACCTGGGTGCTGGAAGCCGCCTTGACCAAGATGGCAGGAGCTGGTATTGGGAGGTCAGACGACTGGATGTACCCTGAGCATATCAGGGATGTCACATGGCAGAACTTCAGTGTAGATGGAGTCTGGAGGAATCGGGGCTGGATAGAGTTGGGAGTTACTCACATGACGCTTGGACCAGGGGGTTAAGTGGAATCCCAAGGCAGAATTTACAAAGAGAAGGAGGCCAATAATTGAGCCTTGGGGGAACATCGGCATTTAGGGGTCCTCAGCGGAGAGACAATGATGGAGGCAGGTAAGGAATCGGGGCAGGAGAAAAATGAGAATGTGCTGCCAGAGAAAACCATCCGGGATACGTTTGGAGGAACTGGCCAGTCACCTAAAACATTTCAGAGAGAATGAAGATAAAACCAAAGATGAGGCACCAGAGACCACTCCTTGCTAAGGTCAGAGGGCGGGGGTTCAGGGTGAAGTCAGCTCATGGCCTTGGGGCTGGGGGCAGGGGGCTGTGAGGGCCAGCCCTGGGGGGACGCCACCTGCTGCCCTCCTGTCTCCCCGGCCCACGTGGGACTCTTCCTCCCCACCGGCGTCCTTCCAGGAGAGTTAATCAAGAAGATTAATGGGCCCGATGGAGTCTGTCCAGATCAATGAGAGCATGGCCTGACCCTGCATGCTGGGTAGCCTGTTCACAGAATTGGGTATTCGGAGGCCTCCTCTGCTTCTACCAGGTTGACAAGCTGTGTTTGTCACATCGCTCTCGGCTCGGTCCCTCTGTTCTCCCGGTTTCACAGAGCTCCTGGGTTCTGAGAGATTGCTCCTCAGCGAGTCGACTGTCTCCTCTCCTGGTGGGTCCTCCGATGGACCCTGGGCGGGCTCTCTCCCTGTGGGGGCGGGGAGCACGGAGCACCCCGAACGCTCCTGCCTGGCTCTGCCGGGAGAATTCCTGTGCCTTCCCAGGGCTCAGGCCAGGACGCGGGCTGCGGCTGCCGTGGTTTGAGGGAAGCCTCTCCGCAAGCTTGGGGTGGCCGGAGAAGGTGGGGAGCGTAGGGTCAGCTACGGACGGCGGCCTGCCTGTCCCCGGCAGCTGGAATGTAGGGGTGAGTGCTGGAGCTCACGCAGCCCTCCTGGACATAAGGAGGAATCCGATATGGAGAAATTCCGAGAAACGAGAGAGAGCAGTGTCCTTCCTTTACGCCGGCGAACTGCCAAGCCAACCCGGACCACACGTCTCCACGCTCGGCTTTTGGGAGAGAGAAGTCCCTTGTGTCTGGTCTGCGCTCCCGTGGACTGTGGTCTCCAGGGGCTCACAGCTGCCTCTCACCCTGGCCCGGGCAGCCCGGGCAGGTGCACGTCCAGCCCCTGCATGCTGTGCGGAGTGCAGATGGCCCCGGTGGTGGCTCAGCCCCGAGCCCCTGAGAGGGCAGCGTGCGCTGGGGCTGGGGCTGGGGCCACGGCAGGTGCTGATTCCTAGGGGTGGGCTGGGGCCTGGGATTCTCATCTGCAACAGGCCCCCGGGGCATGTCGGGCTGCAGGTCCCCGAGCACACCGGGAGCAGCAGGGGTCCCGGCCTGGGTGGTCTCACCTCCTGCCCACCTCCTGCCTGCAAGAGCAACCCCCGGAGAAAAGCAACCCGCAGAGAGGATTTTCAGGCGGGTGGGCCTGGCTCACGGGGAGGGCGGGCTCAGCAATGATGGTGGGTCCTGGAGGCCGCGCCGTCACTCTTCTGCTCAGGGGACAGAGAGGTATTAGCTCTCCGCTCCCCACCCCTGCTGCCAGCTTCACGCCCCGGCACAGCCTTGCACCTGTGACACAGGACGTGGGGCGTCGGCGGGTGATGCCTGTAAGCAGCCCTGGAAGGGTCCAGCGGATGTGTGAAGAGTCGCGCAGGGGGGTTTCCGAGGTGCTGGGTTAAGATTGGCTTCCATTAATAAGTCAATCAGAGAAAGACATGTATCCTATGACCTCACTGATATGAGGAATTCTTAATCTCAGGAAAGAAACTGAGGGTTGCTGGAGTGGTGGGGGTGGGAGGGATGGGGTGGCTGGGTGATAGACATTGGGGAGGGTATGTGCTGTGGTGAGTGCTGTGAATTGTGCAAGACTGTTGAATCACAGATCTGTACTTCTGAAACAAATAACGCAACATATTTTAAGAAAAAAGAAAAAGAAGAAGATAGCAGGAGAGGAAGAAAAGGGGAGTATGTCAGAGGGGGAGACGAACCGTGAGAGATGATGGACTCTGAAAAACAAACTGAGGGTTCTAGAGGGGAGGAGGGTAGGGGGATGGGTTAGCCTGGTGATGGGTATTAAAGAGGGCACGTTCTGCATGGAGCACTGGGTGTTATGCACAAACAATGAATCATGGAACACTGCACCAAAAACTAATGATGTAATATATGGTGATTAACATAACAATAAAAAATTAAAAAAAAAAAGATTGGCTTCCATTGTCTTTCGGATGCGTGGCTGTGGGCGGGGGCTGAGGCACCACACCCACCCCTGTGGAGGCTACACCCCTCAGGACAGTGGGTCCGACTAAAACCAAAGCGATCACTCTCCTCACCTCCTGCCGGCCTCTCTGGGCGCCCCCCCGGTCCTCAGGGGCCTCTCCTCAGCACCCCACTTCCTTGGGTCACCTGGTCTCTGGCACCCATCCTCGGATGCCTCTGCCTGTGCCCTCTTCCCGCCCCGTGAGAGATTTCTGTCACTTGCTGAGCAGAACATCATCACGCTTGTTGGTGTTTGGGAAAAAGGAATCAAGTTTTACCTTTACGCCAAAAGCACGATTATTTTTGGTTTAAAACAATTTTTTAAAGGAGATGCTCGAGCAATTTCCCAACCACCTGTGAACATCAAACTCTTGCTCGATATATTTCTTTATATCGGCTTCCGATCTCCTCAATGGCCACAGCTCCAATTAGGGTATGGAGTCTTTCCCACTTGGTCTGAACATTCCCAGGTGCCCCGTTGCCAGCCACTGTGTTCAGAACGTCATCTCTTATTCTTAAAAATAATGATTTTTATCACAAAATACTGTAGAAAATTTTAAAGTTTAAACATTAAATACCTTCACCAAACTGTTTTAAGAAACGAAGTATATGTGTAAACAAAAGGAAAAACAATCACTCGTTGCATTCCCCAGAGGGAACCGCTGGATGCACTTGGTGTGGGGAACGCCTGTGCATGTGATTGCGAGAAATTGGAATGTGTGTCTGCACGTGAGGGCTATCTTTTTTTTTTTAAGATTTTATTTATTTGAGAGAGAAAGAGCACACGCATGAGTGGGGGATAGGGACAGAGGGAGAAGCAGACTCTCCCCTGAGCAGGGAGCCCGACACAGAGCTCGATCCGGGGACCATGAGGTCGCGCTCAAAGCCAAAGTAAAGGCAGACTCTTAACCGACTGAGCCACCCAGGCGCCCCGAGGTCCGTCTTTTAAAGGAGACTCAGCTCGCTCTGTGCACTTTGCTATAACCCAGTTTTGTTCAGTAATACATGACTTTGTCCTCAAGTCATTAAACACCCCCTTGGACGATGATGGTTTCTTCTGCAGAAGGCCAGAGTCATCTGAGGGGCCGTTAACAGTCAGCGGTCGCTAGGCTCCTCCCCGCAGACTCGCACTGGGGGCGTCTATGTGGGCATCCACAGCAGCTCGAGGACTTCCGAGTTGTATTCATTCGGTGCCATGCTGCTGAAAGTGCAGCCTACTTCAAATGGTTTTCTTGTATGAATAAATGTGTTCCCCCGTGATGGAGAGACGGGCCCCTGACCTTGTGCTGCTCAGTTGAGTGGAAGAGTACTCAGAGGAGGGCCTGCACAGAGTAGGCGCTCAGTGCGTGCAGCGGTGTGTCAGCAGGTCATCTGGGATGCAGCCTGTGACTCGTAAGAGCCTCCGGGGGCCTGGCTGGTGCGGCTCAGACACCTCCTCAGGTGACTTCCCCACTGCAGGTGCGACAGCTTGAAAAGCCCTTCCTTACCTGGAGGGCATGTCCCCTTCCCATATCTTGGCACCCCTCCAAGCATCTGCGGGGCCGTTGGCTATGGAGACAAACCCAGCAGACCATCACTGAGCACCTACCGTGTACATTCATGATGCCAGGTAGTCACTGAGCATGTACTGCATATACCCACAGTGCTGGACCATCCCTAAGCGCTTCCTGTAGGCATCTGTGGTGCCAGGCCTTTGCCGAGCACCTACTGTATACCTCCATGCTGCCAGGTCACTGCAGAATACCTACTGTGCACATCTGCGTCCCAGATCACGGGGCACGGTGCTAAGGGGCCTGGACCCTCACTGACTGCCATCCTGGCTTGTCCTCTCCATCCACACTTGAACCTGCTCAGCCTGGTGCTCTGACTCATTATGTAGCTGGGAGACATTTTCAGGAACCACCCCCGTCAACCCAATATGAAGCAGATTCAAATTTTGAGACCATGCAAACATGACACTTTTTTTTTTTTTTAAAGAATTCAGGCTCATCTGAATTTCTGCATCTAAATTAACTGACTGCACAACACCCCGTCCCGGTCAGTTCTGAGTAAACATGTTACGTCATGCTCATACTTGGTCAGTCAGACCGTACCTCCATCTCCTTCCTGGGAGGTGCGGGTCTGGATGAATCTGGTTCCGGCACCATCAGCTCCCTCCACACAGACTTCTGCAGAAATGTCCATCAGAAACGGGTCCTTGTGGGCGGCTGGATGGAGGGATGCAGGATGGACTGATGGACGGACGGGTTGATGTAGGTGGAGGAAGTATCTTTGGCCAGCTGCATGTGATGTGCTTGGGGTGGCCCTGGGGGCTAACTCCGTGGCCATCTCTTGGTCACTCTCTGGCCAGCCTTAGAAAGGTGAGGACCCATGTAACTGCAACCACAGTCTCAGCACCACCCAGAAAATCTTTAGCAAATCAGCAAAAGAAAAAGGTGGCTGTCCAGCTCAGACACTGATTTGTCCCCCAGAGGAAGCCCCAGGGAGGATGTGAAAAAATCAACAGAGAGTCAAGTGGGTGGTGGAATGAACAGTCTTACACAGAGCAGGACCCCCAGGTGGTTTTGGGGTGCAGAGGTGCCGTCTGTGCATGAAGACAATGTCTGTCTGTGGATCAGTCTCCGCTCCACACGAGTCACCTGGGGAGATTCAAGAACCTGATTTCCAAGCTGTGCCCCAGGCCAACGGCACCAAGACATCTAAGGGCAAGAGCCGGGAGCCAGTCATTTTAAAGCCTCCCGGGCAGCCACTTCGCCAGCCACTGGCGTAGAGCCCCCCTCCCTTGGACTCCGGGGATTTCTGGCCCACCTGAGCCTGAGCACTCCGTGGGTAGGGCCCGGGGGAACTCTGGGCCATCTCAGGCTCTCCTGCCACAAGGGCTACTGTGTCCTGGCGGCCACCCTCCCCTCCCCCGGGCCACGGTCTCTACCTGCCCGGGTACACACCCTCTTCTTTGGGCAGAGACCGCCTCCTCGCTGTAGGAGCAGGGTGTCGGAGGACGTGACCCCGGCTAACCTTAGAGCTGGCCCCAGGCAACGAGAGGCTCCCCACCCTCTCCCGTCCTTGGACTGCGCCGTCTGCCCACTGCTCTTACCATGAGAGCCTTTTCCAAGAGAGCAGCCTTGAAAGAGTGATGTGGGGCTGAGACCCTCTGGGCGCTAAAGGCGCTCCATAAACTTTAGGATTTGGGGGGCATGGCAGAGATCTCCTCGTCTTGTGGCCAAGACAAACCTCAGATGGAAGTTCCCTTGCCACCTGCCCATCTGGAGTGGCCGCCTCTGTCGTCCATCATTCCTTGCCCTCTGTGTACGGGGTCAGGGTACAAACCAGCCCCTACCCTGAGGGTCTGAGAGTGGGGTTTGCTGTACCTCGAGCTTCCGGTTCCTCTTCCATCTCCAAACCTCCACTCACCTCTGGAGCCTCTCCTCTGGCTCAGGACTCCAAATGTGACACTGCTCTGGGCCCCTTAGAGCTTCCATCTGAGCGACAGTGATTGGTTCAGGAAAGGGCATGTGCCTCACGCTGGCACTCCCTGGCCCCCGCAGAGGAAACCCTGGCCTCTGTTTGAATGGCTGTGAAGAGGCAGTCAGCATTTCCTGAGACTTTGGAACCTTGAATCAGAGGAGGTTAAAGAGGATGGACAGAGCCAGCACAGAACAGGAAAGGAATGGACCTTGCTGATGTCACTTGAGCCCCTGGATCAAGGCAGGCCTGAAATCAAGATAGACTTTCCAGCTATGTGCACCAATAATGTATCTTTTTACTTATGCTGATTTAGTTTAGGTGTGTTGTTGCTCATAACAGAAAGGGTCCGGACAGACAAACAGCTGCAAAGCCTCACAAACTGGCTCTGGGCCCACACCCAGTGTCTTGGCAACCGCGTTCTATCTCCTCTTGGAGCACACATTTACACCAAGCCATCTTAAAGCAGCTCAACACAGGGAGCCACGTGGATTGGTTCTGATCGTGGCTCTGCCGTTCTTGCGCTGGGACCTTTGGCCAGCTCTGTATCCACATGAACGTCAATATCCTCACGTATGATATGGGGATATCGGTAGGACTAAAATCATCACTGTCCTCACTGTTAATGCTGAACTGAGGACCAAATGGGGAGCCGTACATTCAGCAGCGAGAACTGCATGTGATCACGATGAGCCTCATGCAGCACCAGGTACTTGAGCAATGGATCTATGGAATCAGCATCCTCTCCCCTCAGGGACTTAGCACCTACTGTTCCCTCTGCACGGAATGCGCCGTCCTCGACTGCATGTTTCAGATGTCAGCTCTCTAAAGCTCCTTCTGTATATTCCCCAAGTTCTCAGTAATCTTCGGTCCTGGCATACATTGCAGTTTGCAATTTTGTGTTTTTAGATTAGTTATTCCTTTTCTGTATCCCTCTCCAGCAGTGAAGCTGAAGGCGGAGGATGAGTCTGTATTGCTGATTCATTTTAATACCAATGACAGAGCCTGGCTCCTCAGAAAATGTGATAGATGAATGGATGAGTGGAATGGTCTGGCCACTCAGGGGCAGTTTCTTCCCTGGGAAAATGTGCCCGACTGTGGTGACATCCCAGAGATTCCAGGGCCGAGGGTCCCGCTGCTGCACAGGCTGCGAGGAGCCGTCCCAGCACTCAGGGCTGCAGTGGGGAGCTGGGAGCTACACCTTGGACCACAGCCGTCTGGGGACTGTACACAGTCCATATTCTTGATCACTTGACAAGGAGAGCACTCGTCTTTGGACCCACTTGGCACCTGCAGCCAGTGACAAAGCCCCACAAGGTCCACAGGGGACATGGGAGCTGTCGTACACTCCCTGGGCTGCAGTAAATGGGCTCTAACAAGTGCATATTATCCTCAGAGGAGAGAACGGTGTCCTGTTTCCCTCTAAATACACTCAGACTTTATGAGCTTTCCATTAAAACTAAGGCAGGTGCCAGTCTGCACTAAGATCTCGCGTGAGACCTGAGGATGCAGGCGTCGTTAGGAGAGCTCAGTGCTGATAACACAAGGTCCCTGCAGTGACGTTCCCAGAACACGCATTTTGTTCTTGAAAACCGGAACGGGCTTTGATGTTTTCTCAAAGCCTCCATATATTTTGAATTCACACAGAGCCTGCTTTCTCAGCTTTCTCTCCTCTGCCAGGTGCACTGGGACCAGCGACACTGTGGGAGCAGAGCTGAGGGTGAGCTCGGGCAGAACTATCCGAATCACATGGTCCAGCTCCCAAGCCTGTCCCAGGGTGGGGCAGCCCTGGGGGATCTGGGGTCTGGGCTTAAAGGGTTGGGGCATCCCCGTCCTATCACCGCCGAGCTGGGGACATCATGGAGGTATACAAAAGGGGCTTTCACTTCCCAAGGAACCCAGTCCGGGGCCATGCACCCCCAGGTGACCATCTCTGCCAGGGTCAGGTCATGGTTTTCTGGGTCCAAGCTACAGACCTGGGCTCCAGCCAGTGCTTAGCATCAGAAAACCTGGAAAAATGCTTGGAAGTTTAATGGTTTTCCAGGGTCCTTCCCCCTTCCCGCTACTCTGTGCGCAGCGTGAAGGAAAGGGGAGGGCAGGAGCTTGGTTCAAAGGGGCCTCAGAGGAAAACATCCTCCGGCCCCGTCCTGGGTGAGGGTTCCCCTTGGGGACCTAGCCGGTGACACCACTTCCCAGGGACTGATTCCCCCATTGGTCCAGCCAGGTGAGTCATGCCCACCCTTGTGTGCCTGACCCATGGCAGGGGGAGCATTCGAGGGCACCTCAAAGGTGCAGAACAGAACCGGTCCCAGGACGGAGAGTCCGAGGGCAGCCTCGCTCCCCACCTTTCCACCAGCACCCGTTGTGAGGGCCAGGGCCTGGCTTTTCTCTGAGCTGTCGGGACTGAATGCCAGGGACCTGAGTGTGTCCTCATCTAACGCCCCTCCCTCATCCCAACCCCTGCGGATACCCGGGGCCTCCCAGGATCCCGGAGTTCTCCACCCAGCAGCTGGGAGGTTCGAAGTACCGGGGAAGCCCCACTTCGGATCAGGGGAGGGGCAGCGGTGGATGTCGGCGGCAGGATGCAGCCAGGGAGGATTTATGCAGGAAGGCGACCGGGAACTTCCACGTAAGCTTTTTTATCTAACAGATAAAGGCTTCAGTGCAAATCTTTATCGCACCACTGACGCTGGGAAGAGAGACGCACACACGAGGACCACCTTACTTAAACGTACTGATGTTCTCTGTGGAAGCCCGAACGGTAATGATTCAGACCGGGGACGTGGCGGACAAAGGAGGACTCAGACCCGCACCCCCATCTCCCTCGCAGGACCCAGCACTGCAGACCAGCTGAGGGCCCTTCTCTGCTCCGCAGCCTGGTTTCCAAACACGGCTGGCCCACAGCGTCCCACCGTCAGGTCGAAAGGGACGCTCGCGCCGGTGTCTGGTCCTTCCCATTGCACGTGAGTCCAGGCACCGGTGTCAGCCTGTGTCCGGCTCACGGCCGTGCTGTCGCTGTGGCTTAGCTCTCCCGGCCCGAGTCACCTGCGGGACCTGCCTGCAGCTTAGCCGCGTGCGCGCCGTGTGAACTTCCCGCGGGGTGAAGGGCGGCTGCTGTGTGTCACCCGCGTGCGCCCCACCGCGTAGGGGTGCTGTCCGCGTGTTTCCGAGGCCGTGCTCCCTCCGGGCTGAGCGTGCATCTCGTGCACGGCGAGCTAGCTCCAGGTGGGCACTCTCCGGGTGTGATGCTTGTCACGCTCGCCCCGCCCCCGCCCCCCCCCCCCCCCCCGTCAGCCGTCCCCGAGCGGCCCGCAGGTGCACGCACTGGGGTGGTGGGCTGTCTGTGACCCCTGTGTCCGCGCTTTCTCGGTGTCCCCTGAACGTGTCACCCTGCGGTACTCGCACGCGGCCTGCTGTGTGGTGTCGCCGCACGCCCATGTTCTCTGCGCTGAGTCCCTGTGCGCCGTCTACACCCGGGCCAGCGGCTCCCAGCCCCCGCACGATTTTTTCTGAAGGCGGCCGCGCACGTGGTGCTGTCCCCGCGGTGCCCGCGGTCCCCGTGCTCGCGCCGCCCGGACGCCACGCTGCCGCGGACAAGCTCGTCCCTGCGCGTGGGGACTCGTCGGGGGTTCCCGGAGGCCCACGGAGGCTGTGGAGGCCGCGGAGAGCACGGAGGATGCAGAGGCCAGAGAGGGCAGAGAGACCAAGGAGCCTGTGGAGGCAGCGATGGATGCAGAGGCTGCAGAGGGCGGGGAGGAGGGGAGGAGGGGAGGCCGGGGAGGGCGGGAGGGCGGGAGGCCGGGGAGGCCGGAGAGGAGGGGAGGGGAGGTCAGGGAGGCGGGGAGGCCGGAGAGGAGGAGAGATCAGGTAGGAGGCAAGGTCAGGGAGGCCGGGGAGGAGGGGAGGTCAGGGAGGTGGGGGAGACCACGGAGGCCGGGGAGGCCGGGGAGACCGGGGAGGCCGGGGAGGAGGGGAGGTCAGGGAGGCCGGGAGACCGCGGAGGCCGGGGAGACCGCAGAGGCCGGGGAAGGGGGAGGTCGGGGAGGCCGGGGAGACCGCGGGGGCCGCGGGCAGCGCCCGTCCATCCCCACAGCCTGGGCGCGGCTTGCGTCGCCGACCCACGAGGACGCCGACCCCCGGCGGTGGAGGCTCAGGGCCGCGCGCTGGGGAGAGCAGGACCGGGACCGCGGCTCCACAGCGTCCGGCCCGCAGTGCGGAGGGTCCTCGCGCTGGAAGGGACAGAACCGCCCCACCCCCGCTCTCAGGCTCGGCTGGAACCAGGGCTCCAGTGATGTCGTCAGAACGTCCATCTCAAATCTTCGTCTGCCACGGTAACGGCTCCTGGAACAGGCGCCGCTCTCTGCGTCCTCATCCTGCGGGTGTGGCACTGAGACAAGGTGGCGGCGGAGCGCCGTCCTCACCGCCTCCCCAGCCCGGGACCGCCGTCCAGTGGCCGCCGGAGCCCGACGCTCACGCTGATTGGCCTGGGCCACGTCATGTGACAGAGCCTGAGCCAATCACTGCAGCCAGTGGGAAGTGCCCGGTCTGTCCTGTGGGCGCCGGCACAAACCCCTGCTCTCACTCCGATTGGGTGCGGTGGGGTCATGTGACTGGGTCGGCCGAACTCGCAGCCCGCCACGTGGGCCTCCCGGATCACAGGTGTGCCACGCGGGCTGGGATGCCGATGACATTTCCGGAGAACCTGGGAGGAACGGTGGCGGCTGGGAGGCCGCCTGCAGGTGTGCTCTGCAGAATCCGGGTCAAGTCCCCAGCCGAGGGCACGGAGTGCGGGAGGGGAGGGGACCCGGCCTGGGCCCTCCCTCCTCACCTCCGGTCCCGACTGCGGGCTTCGCGAGCTGCTAACCTGAGCCCCGCCTGGACCGGCAGCGCTGCGGACGCGGGACAGTCCCGGCCAGACCCTGCGAGCCGGCCCCCGTCCTGAGCCTGGTCGGTCCTGCGTCTTTCCTGCCGGGCTCCCCAAGCCCAGCTTCTGCCGGTCCTCGCTCCGAGCCGGCCCGGGGATGTGTTCCTCCGCCCGCCCGCCACAGCTCCGAGGCTCCGCCTCGGTGGATCAGCGCGGAGGTTCGGGCTGGGGCACTGACGGAGCGTAAAATACACCGCGCTCTGGAAGGTCTTGACGGGCTAATGCATTTGGATTTGGACCCAGGTTCCTGAACTTGGAAGCTGCCATGTTGAACCGGGACGCACAGACGTTGCTTGGGATCAGAGAGTTGCAGACGAGGATGTGGTGCTGGGGTGAACCCCTAGCGCGGGTGTTCTCCACTCAGGGCAGGCCCAGAAATGCTGCCTAATGAAACGCGCAGTTCTGGCATCAGAGTGATGACGGGTTCTGGCCGAACGTCTAGAGGAAGGCCTGAGATGGGTTAGGGCAGCGCCACAGTCCTGTGTCCAGATGCGGCGAGAATACCCCATGCGGACCCGTCTCCCTGGCGGACACAGTGCCCAGACTGGCTGCCCTGCGGTACCCCCTCACTGCTGCTGGGAGAATCCAGTTCAGCGGGAACCCGAAACGCCACGGCGGAGCCGACGGGGCACTCAGACCCTCACCCACCTCCAGGGACGTCGGAGGCTTGGCCTGCCTTCAAGGCCCCCCTCACCTGAGTCCACCAGGAAGCCCTTCCGGACCCCCAGAGTGCCCACGAGCCCTGCTCTGGGCCCGGGGCTGCGGGTTAGCCCCGCTGGCGAACCTACTTATTCCCACGGCGGGCCTTGGTTTCCCCTGCCTGAAATAATGAGACTGCTGAGTGCGGGCGTCACGGGTCACTTCTGTCCCAGAGCATTTGATTTTTAGGGTGAACCCTTTCCTCCCTCTGGCGTGGTGACTGGAAGCAACAGCCTGGGTCCGGGAGAGATGGTGCCGGCCTCCGATCGGCCCAGCTGCCATCGCCACCGGCCCCTCCCCTTCCTGGAGGCTGCAGCTGAGCGGCCATGCTCTGGAGGCCGGAGCGGGGGACACGCAGCGCAGCTTTTCCCTCACCGCCCGCAGGCTCTCCCGGGATTCATCCAGAACACAGCCCGCATTCTCACGGTCCAACCTGAGACAGACAGACGGGGTCTGCTCCGGGGACATCCTCCAGCGTCCACGTTGGCCGCCGGTGAGGCCCTTTAAAGATGCCGTGTTCGTGCCCTTGGGCATTGCACCCTTCCGCGCCGGGTCAAGGAGCGGTGCGGGCAGCCGCCGCGCTGAAGGAGCCGCCCGCTCAGGGCCTCCCACGCCGCCGCAGAGCCCGTAACAGGCTGGAGCGGGGCCTTCGGGGAGGAGCCCTCGCCTGTTCGCAAGGTGCCCGGAGCCTCCGTGGCGGGCTCTGCGGGGGTCCTGAGGTCTGGGTGAGTGACGACTCGCCCTGCGTCTGCTCTTGTGCGGGGAGAGGGAGGCCCGTGGGGACCCAGGTCTGCGGGGCGGTCGGCGCGCAGGGCCTGGCGTGGTGCCCTGAGCTGGCGGGTGGAGGGGCCCGCTCAGGACGAGCCAGAGCGCCCGTGAGGGGGTGCGGTGGGAACGAGCCCTGATGGAGCAGTGGGAGAGAACGTTCCAGAAACGCAGGTGGGGCGGGGCCTGGTGTGCCGCGGTGGGGGCAGAGGGTGGCCCGCAGGTCCTGTCCCAGAGCTCGGGCTGGGGGAGAGGCCCGCGGGGATGACGCCCAGCCCGCCCGGCTCCCGGCGCTCCCTTCCCGCGGGGACACGGCCCCGAGTCCGGGTCACGGTCAAGGGCGGAAACCGTGCGCTGCTTTCCCAGCCTCCCTTGCAGCCAGCCCCCCTCCCGTGACGCGGGCGCCCCCATCAGAAGACTCCCGTGAGCCTCTGCGCAGGCAGGGCCCCGGGCGGAAGATGGCGCCGGGCCCCGCAGGTGCCCGGGCCCCGGAGGCCACGCTGTCCCTGGCGAGCGGGGCCGGAGCGGCAGCTCGGGGTCTGGCGGAGTGGACTTCCGAGGCGCTGAGCCCGAGTCTGTGCCCACGACGGGCCGCAGAGCTTCGGAACGTCTACACCCGGAACGTCTACACCCGCCGCCCCGGGTCGGCCTCCCCCAGCGCGCTTTGGAAATGCGCGGCTTCACGCCCGCCCAGACCTCCTGCGTCCGAGGCCGCGTGTCCACCGGGTGCCGGGGCTGCGGGTGCGCGCTCGCCTCGGGGCACCTGCCCTGTGCCGCGTCCACCCCGCCCGGACCCCCGGGTCCCCTTCGGTGCAGTTAGGACCCGGAGGCCGGAGAGGCCGCGGGCGGGACTTCGCGGAGGGGGCGGGGGTCCGGTGTGTCCTCTGAGGGTCCCTCCTGCCGCTGCACTCGGAGGGGCGGCCGGGAGGCCGGGCGGCCAGAAGGGTCCGGGGAAAACCCGTCCTGGTCGCGTCAGGAGGTACGCCGGCTCGCACGCGGCTCGTGCAAGGGCCCGGGCACACGCCTGCACGCTGGGCCCCGCGGGCACACACACGGGCAGAGGCAGAAACACTCCCGTGGACGCACAACCACAGAGACTCAGAGGTGGGGGGCTCCGCCCGGAGGGTCTCTCGTGTCCCCAGAATGGCAGGCCCCTCACCCTTCTCTGCCCTCTCAGCTGGTGGTGAACATCCTCAAGCCCACGGGGTCGGGTTTGGGAGAAGGACGCCGTGACGAGCGGTCACAGCCCAGGCCGGACGGAATGCCCGAGCTCCTGCCCGTGTCTGCGGGCCGGGGGGCCCTGGGCTCGGGCCATGCTGCACAGCAGGAAGGATCAAATGCTAACGGGTTTTTAGCCGGACCGGCAGGGTGTCTGTGTGCCAGTGGGCACCGCTGCCCTCCGCAGGGCAGAGCGGGCTGCCTCCCACTGGGACCCCGGGTGGGTGACGCGGCACGTGTCCCTCGCGCGTCAGCAGGGCCCTCGGCATAGAGGGGTGTGGAGCTCCCCTGTACCCAGTCGGTGGTAAACATGATTTGTGCCCCGGCTAGGTTTGTCCCAGTAATCCATTTCTGGGGAAGAAAATCACATTTGAGAGAGACTCATTATGCTTATATTGCACTCGAAATTATAATTGTATGAAATCTCAACGTCTAGACTAAAAGGAATTGAATTTGATTATTTAACTACATTTCCTGTTGCTCTCAGGAGGATGGCTGTGTTTCTAACAGCTGTCTGCCTCCTTCAGTAAGGGTGATGTTTTCAGAGCGGCACCCTGGGGGCTTCTAGAAAGCTCTGGGAGTCTCAGGGTTTGCCCTGGTGGGTCCTTCTGAAGGACATGCCCCTTCTGGGCCTGTTTGCCCTCAGACCTCCCCCGCTCCCCCCACGTATCCCAGATCCTGGAATGGGCTGGTCTCTGGATTAGTCCACAGGAGGCAGTGGTGGAGGTAAGGAAGGGAGAACCCAGAGTATGCCTCTGCCCGGACCTGTGCCTGTAGTGGCTGCATCTCCGCCACGCCTCTCCCTCCCCCCATGCATGGAGTGTGCAACCCTACCCCTGTCTTGGTCTGTCTAACCCAGGCTTGGTGGCAGGTTGCTGGGCGGTTGACCTTTGCCTCAGCGCCCGTCTGCCTTCTCGCCCTTTCCACACCAATGCCTACATTAACGCTTCCCGGGGTGGAGCACCCGCAGTGATTCCTCTTTACCTGGGTGGACCCTTTGTGCGTGCTCCTGACGAGGACTCAAGCCTCTACAACATCCTCCTTCATTCCCCCCCACCCCCACGCACCCTCCACCCCAGCACCTACAGACTCCCGTCACCTTCCAGGCAGGCCCCAGGACCTTTGCACATGCTGCCTGTTGGCAGGAGTCCTCACTGCAAACCCAGCCCCTCTTTTTTTTTTTTTTTTCAGATAATCTTCCATGGATGTAAATTTTTTTAATTAATGTATAATGTATTATTTGTTTCAGGGGTACTGGTCTGTGATTCATCAGTCTTAGCACAATTCACAATGCTCACCATAATATGTACCCTCCCCAGTGTCCATCACCCAGCCACCCCATCCCTTCCACCCCCCTCCACTCCAGCAGTCCTCAGTTTGTTTCCTGAGATTAAGAGTCTCTTGTGGTTTGTCTCCCTCTCTGGTTTTGCCTTGTTTCATTTTTCCCTCCCTTGCCCTATGATCCTCTGCCTTATTTCCCAAATTCCTCATACAGTGAGATCATATAATTGCCTTTCTCTGATTGACTTGTTTTGCTTAGCATAATACCCTCTCGTTCCACCCAGCTCTTTGCAAATGGCAAGATTTCATTTTTGGATGGCTGCATAATATTCGTCGTATATATATACCACATTTTATTTATCCATTCATCTCTTGATGGACGTTTAGGCTCTTTCCATAGTTTGGCCATTGTGGACATTGCGGCTACAAACATTGGGGTGCACTCGCCCCTTCTGATCGCTACATTTGTATCTTTACCCAGCCCGTCTTTGATGCCCCCGGTCGAGGTTACCAGTCTTGATCCTCACATCTGTAGTGATGAGATCTGCTGGGTCCTCCCAGAGCCCCTGTTGGTCCCGTCGGGGTGCTCAGCAGGAGCGCATTGTGGGCTGGTCACACATGTTCACTTTCACTCTTTCGTGCATCAATTATCCATCAAGATTTTATTGATGCTCACTAGGAGACCAGCTTACATCCCCAGGATGCTGTCTCTTTACCCCTCTTGGCTCTGCTTTCCTCCATGTGGATGCTGGAGGTACAACAGTGGAATGAGAATTTATTTTCAGTGATTAGTGACACAAACTCTACCTAGAATTGGCTTAAATGCAGAAATGTCTGTTGATGCAGATAACTGAGCCATCCGTGGGTCCTTAGCTTCAGGCATGGATGAATCTCCTTGATTCTGCAGGGATTCTCTCTCCTCACATAGTACTCTGCTTTCCTTTGGGTTCACTGCGTTCTCAGACAGACGTCCCTCATTGTGGTGTCAAGATACTCCTAACATTGTGAGGCTTGCATCTTAGCTCAGGAACCCCAGTGGAAGTGCTTGACTTTGTCCAGTAGTTTCAGAATTCAGTGTCCTGGTCTCTCCATGGTCTGGCTTGAGTCACATGTCCAGCCTCGGACCAAGGCTTGTTACCAGCCATGTGCAACATTGTGAATTGTGTGCCCGAGACACAGGCCCAAGGAGACGGGGCACCGAGTTGAGGCAGCGAGAGTCCATATGTGTCTGTTCAGCGAAGGTTTCGATCTTGAGGAAGTTGGAGGTGTGTGCTGTTGTAATGCAGGGAGACACTGCACAGGGCCCCAGACTGCCCCAGCGGGACCTCTGCCCCCAGTGTCGCACCACTTCACAGCCAGGGAGTGGACACTGAGGCCTTGGCAGGTGGAAAGGTGGGGGTCGTCCTGGCCCAGGCGTTCAGGAGATGGATCTCAGCTGTGTTCCCTGTGTGCTGCATGTGTCTGTGGGTGTCTGTGGTTTGCGAGCACACACTGCCCATCAGCCCAGCCCTCCCTGCAGGTGCAGGCTTGACCGGGGAGTCATCAAAGCCGCAGAAGTTGTCCTTTAGCTTTATAAGAAGAGGTTGTGCGCATGTCTGTGCACCTGAAGATTAACATAGACGTTCCCACCAAAGCTCCCCCAGGATGGCGGCCCAGGAAGGTGTCGGTGCAGCACTTTGGCGATGAAAGTTAACTTTTAACATGGAAACACGTGAGGCAGCCTGCCTTTGCCGAAGGAGAACGTCTCTTATCTGCTGCGACATTCGTTCCATGCCTGGCAGAGAGAGTGTCATCTTCTGTCACCCCCTCACTGGATCCCTGGAAATAATATTCCAACACAACACAGCATCCAGCCCCACCAACATAACGCGTGTCTGCCGAGGGTGTGGATCTGGGCATCTCCCTGTTTGGTTTTTCCCACAGAGCCAGGCCCACATGGGGCCCCAATAAGGACGTGTTGACTGATGGCTTCCCGTCACCTCTTCACGCCGCTCCCGTTTGCCTGGTCTCGGGGCTGGCTGTTTTCTCTGTCAAGTCCCTCCAGCTGCTTGTCTCCTGGCTCCAGCCTGACGTGCCCGGGAGGCCCCAGCACGTACCAGGGGCTCAGTAAGCTCCAGCTCATCCCGCTGAAGGGTGCGGATGAGTCTGACTCCGATCACCTCCCCTCGGGGCCTCTGAGCTAGGGGTGAGGTGAGATCCGCCCTGGAGCACGTCACGGGGGAGCTGGCCTCATGTGGACGCAGCAAGGAAACATGCCCCTCACCAGTGTTCAGATTTTGTCTGTCTCTGCAATTCTGGAAGAAATCGGGCACTGGCTCTGGAATGTTCCCTGCCGTCAGAACGGGCCAGGGCTGCAGTTTAGCCTCTGCTCAGCCGTAGACCCAGCTGGAGTTCCATCGGGCAGGAAGCACATCCCTCAAGAACCGTGTCTCCTGCTCCCGTGAGACGCCATCCTGAAGGAGGCCCCTGTCATCAGTGGGGGCTCCGTGCGACGCAGCGTGCCCCCATTTCCATCCACCCTCCCTGCGGGGCCTTCGATTCTGGAGAGCAGGTCAGTAAATATATTTACACCTGCACAGTATCTAAATTTGGGTCATGCTCAGGGGGACCTGTGTGTCCCCAGGTCAGGCAGGGGTGGGGGAGGTGGCGTCTTGGGGAAGCGCTTACTGAGAAGGATGCTTCTGCCAGAGAAGGCTTCATGGGGGAGGTGGAGGTGGCTGAGCTGCTCTGTGGGTCGGGGTCTGTCTACTTAGACTTAACAACCATAAACCACACCTGCCACATCCCATACTCGCCGGTTTCGGTGGATTTGCGGCTGATTTCTGTGCTGCAAATTGCCGGGCCTCGGGAGAAGCAAAATTTCCCAAGCGGGACAACTTGACACAACTGACTGGGGTCCGCTCTGGGGCCAGCGTAGGTGTCTGTGACTTTACGAAGGCGGTGTTTCCCTCTCAGGGCCCTCAGGTGGAGTGGCATTAGCTCGCCGCGATGGGAGGAGGCAGCTCAGGTGGAAGGAGGGTGCGGTCTGGCCCAGACATGGCCCTGGGATGACCTTGTTCCCGGTGAGGCCGCCTGCCCCGTGCCAGGTGTGACCCAGGTCCAGCTCTCCCACGGTCCTGCAGCCCCGGGATGGACGTGCTCCTGCCCGCTCACACTAGGCGGTGACGGAGCTCTGCCCGCCCCGTTTCCCGCCGGCACCTGGGCAGGAGGTCTTCCCGAACTTCATCTCCGGTGTGCACGCCCCTCGTGGATCTTCCTCTGTCTAAAGCCCAGGACCTCCGGATCCCTTTCTTTTCTCCCTCCAAGGAGCTACTCCAAATATTTAAAACCTGGGTGTAGAAGGAGCAGTGGCTGAGCACAGGACAGGCTGGTATTTCAGGTGCTGGCCCCGTGTCCTGTGTCTCCTGTCGCTCAGAGGCGCCACCCCTCCCGGGGTCAGTCAGCTTTCCCCTGGCTTCTTCCCAGCACCTTGAATACGCACAAGCGTCCCTGCCCCAAGGCCAGCTCCCCTGTGAGCCTGTTTTCTCTTCCGTGGGTCTGTTTCTACTTCAGTTAACTCTAAGCTTGTGACTGGCAGAGGTGTGGGACCTTTCGTCTCGTGGGGAGACTGTGGTGGCTTTGTGTGGATGCCGCTCTCCCCGCACAGCGCACCGACTGATGGTTGCCCAGTTCTCCCCAGAGACAAGGCTGCTTCTGGCTTTAAACATACAGGAACATGTAAGTGTGTGTGTGGTGTTCGCAAAATTATAGCCCCTTACGTCCTCGAGAATTTTCTCAGTTCTTCCTCTGCTAGTTTGTAGGATAAACATCCTGTGTCCCTTTTGTTACGGATCACGTACACTTTCACCATGTACATCTTATTTATTAAAAGGAATTCATTAATACCTCTACCTCCTTTCTAGAAATTACGAATGCCAATCACTTTTCTTTGGCTTATAGGCTGTGAATATACAGCTTCTAGCTCTGATTTGTTTGGTACTTCCTCCTTGGGTATCAGGATCATGGAAAAATTACTTAGTACCTCCTCAGGTGTGTCGTTTTCTTTACTCCCTGTTAACTCATTGTATTTCAAACTTTTCTTCTCAGCCTGCTCATCTTTATGTAGATCCTTTAGAAATTCCAACAGCGAAGAGTTCTGAGGGTTCATCTCTCATTTATTTTTCATCTCTTTAAAAAATTTCTGGAAGTTTGCATTTAGCATCCCTGGGTACATCAGCTACTCCTCATCTTCTTTATTTCTAATTTGACCCTTTGCAGGAAAGTGCAGCTGGCCCCAGGGGTAGATCATGGTTCTCCTAGAGGAGATCATGGCCACCAGTGCCTGCTTCCTGATCTGTGGGGCCCTCTCTCCGGCGTGTAGGACGGTCGTCGGGGACCGGGCTGGACTGAGCTGTGGGTCCCAGTTCTTCACCCCTTCCTGTGGGAGCCCCCATCCTTTGTCCTTCATTTTGGGTTTGAGCCTGGGACAGACTCTGGCCAGGGGAGAGGGGAAGGAGTGATGGTGAGCCACAAGGCTTCCTGGCTTACAAGCTCCTGGGCTCCGTACCACACTGGAAACTGGAATCCTGAAGGCAGTTGGAGGAGAGTGTTCTCAGTTGATTCTCTGAAGACACCAGGCTTCTGAGGCTGAAATGATTTTTTACACACTTAACAAGCCAGTTAACAACTGCTCTAACACAAAATTACTATGTATAGATTTTTTATGACTGCAATATGAGGAATACATCTTTGATCAGAGGATTCTAAGAAAGAAAAATCGTCCCTCCACAAACTCTCCTGAACAGTAACGTGCGATGTGTTTACTCACAGCGAGGGATCAGATTGTAATGAGCTTTCACGTTCAGACACGGCACACTCGGAAAACCGTCCTCAGTGGGGTGGTCTGATCAAGCTGGTAACACATCAGACGTGGGAGAGGTCCTCCCGCTCCTGGTGAAGAGACTTCGAATCCTCGCCACCAGCTCCGAACTAATTTGGGGCCCCCGAGGCAGCAGAGCCTGTGGCAGGTGGTAAGGAGCTGGTGAAAACGCTGGATGTTCATTGGAGCGTCCTAGGAGGGAAGCAACACAACTTACCAAGTGGATCAGGAGTCATCACCATCCCCCCGATGGGGCCGTGGGAGCGGACCTCCCGGCCAGCAGAGGACACAGGGCTGGGCGGTGAGCACTGCCTGGTGGCCCCAGGCCCACACGCGCTGTGTTCTGGAGGAGGTTAGAGGACTTTTTGGAAATACTGCTTGTCCTGCCCCCACCTCCATGGATGAAATATACTGGTTTATTTTGAACTTCGGGCTCGGTCATCTAAGGTGCTTTGGTCAATGAAATATTGGTGGACAGGGGCGCCTGGGTGGCTCAGTTGGTTAAGCGTCTGCCTTCAGCTCAGGTCATGATTCCAGGGTCCTGGGATTGAGCCCTGCATCGGGCTCCCTGCTCAGTGGGGCATCTGCTTCTTCCTCTGACCCTCCCCCCTCTCATGCTCTCTCTCTCTCACTGTTTCTCTCTCAAATCATAAAAATATTAGTGGGCAGATACCACCACAAATTTGAAAGAGCTGTCCAGTCACCCTCGCCCTTGCTGTGACCCTGAGAAGAGCCTGCTGGTCCAGGAGGACAAAAGATATGTGGAGCAGAGCCGAGCATAGACCCGCAGGCTGGTGTGCGGCTGCCCAGAGCCTCACTGAGACTAGCTGACATGCCGCCACCCTCAGATGCCTGAGTGGGCTCCACTGAGCTGAGCCACCCCAGCGGAGACCCAGCAGAGGTACAGCCTTAGTGTTAGGTGATTGGTTGTTGCCCAGAGCTGACGGATAGATTCCTACAGCTCATTCTGCTCCCTGGGCTCGGGCAGTCTCTCTCCTGGGGCCACAGAGCACCATGAACAACCAAACGCCATCCTTTTTGTGCTTGCTTTGTATTGAATAAGCCTACAGAACAAAGAAGTTTGCTGTGCATTCAACAAAGCCTTTCTTGCAACACTGGCCAGGTCTCTGTTCATTTTGGCTGATCTTTGGAAGGCAGCTCTGAGCATCCCTTGAGGGCTTTGAGGGCTCCATTTTCAGGGGGATCCTGCCAGGACTTTGGTACCTGCTTTTGCCCATTGTTTGGGTGCTCTGCAAATTAAATCGAAGTCATGGAAAAAAATAGTAACAAGACTTCTTAAACACATTCTTTCTCTGGGGTTTGGTATCCAAGAAGTCTTTGTGCAGTGTTCTTGTTTTGTTGTTTCGGTCGGAGAAACAAGAGCATAAACGGGAGCCCTCCAAATCCCCTCCCTCCAGGTGTGAGCAGGATGAGGGCCGAGGTCACGGTGCCCCCCGGAAACCCTGACCCCACGTCCTTCCTCTGTTCTGGTGGACAGTGCTACTGGGCCAGTGTGTCCCCCCTGCATCTGCCCTGCTGCCACTGCCAAGAGGGACTTGACCTCCAAGCTCCAGCTACGAGAAGGTGAGGCCTCTGTCAGCCTGGGACCCTGGGTTACTTGGTGGAGCTGAGCCTTCCCCAGCCTGCTGTGTGCCTGTGAGTAAGAATCCTGCTCTGGTTACTGGATGCAGAGAGACTTCGGACATACTTGTTACTCCTGCAGAAGCTGACTGTACAAGGGATTGCAGAGTGGGGCTTCTTCCAGCTCTGTGTCTGACACGCTCCCTGAGTCCTGCTGTCCTCGTCTGTAAGGGAGAGCGACAGTGGAGATGATGATGGTAATGGTGATGATGCTGCCCCGTCCTCACTGGCTTATTATGAAGACCACCTCGGTTAGCATGTAAGGTACCAGGAGTAGCATATGGCGAAGGCCATTACTAGGTCAGTGTTGCTGTGATAATGGGAGTCAAATTTTTGAAGACCTTGAATGCCAGGTTGAGGAGTTTGTGCTTCACCTTACAGACCTGCCTTTTTCACAGTATTTTCTGCAAACACAAATTCTGTTAGGATATTAATACCTGTTGCATGAAAGCAGACTCTGATTTTCGGGGGGGAACAGTAGATTAAACAAAGTGCATGCATTTGTTTACTACAGGACTTCTCAGTGCCTTTAATATGAGGGCTGAGACTCTCCAGGAGGGACTGGCCAATAGGAATTGACACTCATTTTTGTCAAAGTGCTCATCTGCGCTGGGAGAAGGGGAATGCAGTTGGCAGAGCCTGCCCCAATTTCAGTGACACCTTCTCCTCCCCCCCCCGCCCCCCCCCACCATTAACAGAACGTCTGCTGACTCCACACAGCCCTAGAGGTTTTCCCATGGATTGGCTTCTGAGCTGCTCAGGGCCCCTGTGAGGGATCCACACACCACACCCAGGACGAGCTCCTACCTGGGTGCCCACGATGATGAGTGCAAGATGAATAATCCAGAGAAGGTGGAAACATGAACCATCTGAAGGATCCGTGCCATCTTTCCACAGCAGGAAGGAGGAAACAAAGCAAGTGTCCCCTGGACTGGTCCACCTCTCCTCTGACTGCTGGTTCTGCCACATGCCCACTCTGGGCCCCAGGGCACCCACACAGGGTGTGCGAGATGAGTGTGGAGCGGATCATCAGAGAGGTGCAGGCGATTCCACTGGGGAAGCTGGAGCCGGTCCCACTGTTGTGTGGGCCTCGCAGAGAGAACTCTGTCCATCGCCCTCTGTGTCTGAGACTCGGGAAATCGGCCGCTATCCAGGCGGGAGGGGGTCCTGGCAGAGAGACTTCCACAGACCTTGGAGGTGGGCGGGGGCGGGGGGAGGGGGTCCTTGGCGTCCTGGAGAGGCTTTCTGAGCAGAGAAGTGCTCCCAAGGACCCAGGGCCCAGCAGGGGGAGCTGGACTCGCAGGAATCCCGTGGGGGGCGATTCTTTGTGGGGTCATTCATTCATTCCTCCAGCCGAGCTGGCGCCCATCTGTATTTAGAGCTGAACTACTGATAGAAACCATGCAGGGCGGTCTGGTCGGGAGCTGCGCAGAGGTGGGGACATTTCAGAGCAGGAACCCGAATCCATCTCCGAGTCTGAGCCCCGCCCCACCCCTCACTCGCTGGGTTACCTGGAACAGGTGCCTCAGCCTCTCCCGGTCCTTCTCTGCAAACCCACGGAGGAGACAAACCCGCCTCGGGGGTTCCTGGGACCTGGGTGCCCCGGGGCTTTCTCCACCAAACCCCCAGGTCGGGGACCGCTTCGTTGTGTCCTGAGGCTGATGGGGGACGAGCACCTGCCAAGCTCAGGCTACCCCGCAGAATTAGTGGAGCCTGTTCTCCGCGGGCCCTTCTGAGACCGAGCAAGTGCCCACATTTAATTCTTAAAAATTCCCACGCACGTTGCCGGCAAGCAGCAGCAGAAGGGACTCACGTTCGATAGGAAACCGACGTCAGTGCTCGTGCTGTTTACGCGGTTCGACTCCGCATGTGGTTCGCGTTCTCCGTCTGTTGGCGTCCGTCCCGCATGCGCTCTGCAGAGCCACGGGTGTCGTGCGCTGTGGGGCACCTGGCACGTCGTGAAGGCGGCTCTGCGCACGCGGCCCTTGCGCCCAGCTCGGGACGCAGCCCGCCGTGAGGCACACGCGCCCGCGGGAAGGAGGACTCCGCTGGTAGGGCGGGGGCCCAGAGACGCGCTGGAATCCCAGCCGCTCTCCCCCGGGCACGGGGCCAGGACGTCCACCAGCACCTGCGTCCCCTGAGCTGTGTCCTCCTGGTATCTCCCCCGTGCGCGTGTCTGAGTCCGTAACTGCGGTGTGGAGGTGTGACGGTCTCAGCAGGAGCCAGGCCACTGCGGTCGCCCGGGTGGGAGAGGTCGTGGCCTGGACCAGCCCAGCAGCAGGGGCCCCGGGAGACTGCAGCAGACCTCCCCGACTGGAGGGGATGAGGCTGGAGAGGGGGAGCGGGACGACCCTCTGGGCACATCACTGTCCCCTCCCGGCCGGGAGTGAAGGCGCGTACCCTGTGGGTAACCCCGCTCCATCCTCTGTCCTCTGGGACCAGAGACTTCCTGCCACCAACTCCTGACCCCCCTTCCCTGGCAGCCCCCAGGCTCATCAGCGGGGGAAGCGTCAGGCCCACGCTCGCCAGGGCCGGGTCCCCCTGAGCTGCTGGACACCAGTGCTGTTCGGGGCTTCTCAGAGTGTGGACACCTCTCTGCAGTGCGCTCCGCAGGCCCTGGTTACTTTTGGGATCCTGAGGCCGGGCCGTTCTCACCACCTCGTTCCTCGCGTGGCCAGCGCTGGCTCACCGCAGGAAGCCGCCCGGGGTGAGTGGGGTCTGCTGCGGGGGTGCCCGCCGGACCCAGACCCCTCTCCCAGGAGCCACTTGCAGCTCTGAGATCCCGTTAAGCACCACCATTCACCGACAGTTCGTTAATGAGCACCTACTGTGTGCCTGCCAGGCAGCAGGGATGGACTGTGGGTCCCTGAGCACAAGGACCTGAGTCTAGAGGGGAGAGTATTAACCAGACCTGCCCTTGTCAGCTGTGCTGAGGGGGACAAAGGAGTGGACTGCGCAAGGGAAGGGACCTGGGGACGGGCTGGAGCTGAGCCCCGAGGGCTGACCAGGCACCAACCAGGGCAGGGAAGGGCTTGCAGAGGGGGCAGGAGGTCAGGGCTCTTGGGGGCAAGGGGCGAGGTGACCTGGGGACTCACAAGGTCCCGTGAGTCTGGGACGCAGCCTGCTCTGGGGAGGGGGAGATGCATCCTAGGGTGGGGATCCGGGGCCCAAGGCCGGGTCAGCGTGTGTGTGTGTGTGCGCGTGCGCGTGTGTGTTGGGGGGGCTCCTGCTAATGCAGAGCCCCCGCCCTGTTCTGCAAAACTTGCCCCTGCGCTCCTGGAGCAGGACCCTGCCAGGTCCTGACACTGGGGACGCGGGTGGGTACCCAGGCGGGAGGGGCCTCTGAAAGAGTGGGTGTCCCCGCAGCTCCCAGCTTCCCTGTGGAGTGCCCTCCAGGGGTCCCAGCCCTGGCCAGGCTCCCTGCCCCCACGGTCCTGTCCCACACGGGGTCCTTCTGCTGCGGGCAGCTGGTGGTGGTCCTGCCCTGCCCGGCGTCCGGGGTGCCCGGCTCTGCTCACACCGCTCAGTCCCCCTCCTGGGGTGGAGGCTGCTGCCCAGCTTCCCCCTGCATCTGCTCGTCTCTGCGTGGGCCTCGGTTGGCTGCTCCAGCCCGGGTCCCCCCCTCTGCCCTTCCGGCCCTGCCACCATCAGCATGACCAAGTCCCCACTTCTCTGTCTAGATGCCGGTGTCACCACGCTTGAGGCTTGGGTGCAAAGGGAAAACACAGAAGGGAGGCCTTGACTGTATTGATGATTTTAGAGGTGACCGCAGCCCCCGAGCAGAGTGTGGGGGGTGGGGGGGGCAGGGGCGGGAGCCAGCAGGAGATCGCATGCCGTTAACCCACAGAGCTGAGGGTGGAGGGGAAGGGCAGCAGTGCAGATGGATGAAGGCGGACACCTTCAATACTGTTAGGACGGGAAACCCAGAGCCCTAAAGGGCTCCATCCAGCCCGTTACACAGAAGGAGAAACTGAGGCTCAGAGAGGCTCCATCGCTCCCTTCTCATCCGCCTGCCCTGGTAACCGGGAGAGGGAACCCCGCCCCCAGTCCAGGGCCGCACCTGCTGGCCCCAAGCCCTCTCTCAAGGCCACCTCCGCAGGTGGTGCCTGGTTGTCTTGACTCTTCCCTGTTTGAGGCCAAATGAAACAAAAGTGAGAAATGCAGAAAAAAATTGTGGAGGGCAAAATAGCTTCAGCCACCATCTGTCACTTTGTTTCCCTAGACGTGTCTGTGCACGGAATGTCAATGTCCTGACGTTTGGAAAGCTTCCGTGCTCCAGGCCCCGGGCAGGGGTGGGGTGCATGGGGGAGGGACTCCAGGGACCCCTTTCGTTCAGCCTCCTCCCCAGGGGGACAGGAGGACGCTGCCCTTCCTGGGGTTCCATACAGGTGTATAGGAGCCAGGCCAGCAGGGGGAGGCAGAAATGGAGACCAAATGCCTGGGGTCCCAGAGCTGGGCACCTACCAGCTCAGGGGGGTTGGGGTTTGCCTCCGTGGGGAGTTCAGACCCCCTCCGTCAGTTGTGCAGATGCGGGGACTGCGGAAGCTCTGGGCTCCGCCCAACAGAAAAAAGGCCATCAACCCATTTCCAGTCCATCTGTGCTCTGGGCAGGTGTGCTGTGTCCCAAAGTGGGGAGCCCAGGTGGGAGCATGGGGTGGGGCCAGGCCGGTGGGCGGGGCTGGAGCAGAGGGGTGGGGCCGGGCAAGGGTGGGGCTAGAGGAGGTGGGCAAGTCAGGGAGGTGGGCGGGGCCAGTAAGCCAGGCCAGTGGGTGAAGCTGATGCGGGGGAGAGGGCGGGGCCAGGCCTGTGGGCGGGGCGGGGCAGAGGGGCGGGGCCAGACGGGTGGGGCTAGCACTGCTGCCCCTGCACCTGCATAGTCACTGCCTGCAGGTGCATTCTACCAGCCTTCCTGTTTCCTTACTCCAATCCCGTTCCACTCCCGCTCCTAGGAAATCATAAAACTAGGTTTAATAGTATTTTTTCATTTTAATTGAATTTTTATCTTATTTATTTGAGTGTGTTTGAGACTCTAAGATTTCCATCTTAGGAAATCCTTGAAATGTGTTTAATGACTATCTTTTTATTTGGAAGTGTTCTTGCAGAACGTCCATTGCTGTTTAGTGGGCATATATTGTAAATACACATAGACGGCCCTGTGTTACATCTTTCATCCTGTTTATGAGACTTTCAGTTTTACGAATGGTTACGTTTGACACCCGTGCTCCCGTTGCTACGTGTACAGGTCCTCCGTCGTTCCGGCTCGCATCGTCCTCCGAGGCTCATCCTCCCCACGCTCTCTGTCCACTGTCCCAGGAGGCCGCCAACTCCTGGCCCCCACAACACACTCAGGGAAGCCCCTGCTGCATGTCCCTGTGGGCCCGGGTCCGCATTTCCCCAGGCGTGTGCTGGCGGCGGCCCGTGGGTCGGGGAGTGTGCCGGGTTCCTGTCCGGGCTACCCGCTCCAGCTCCCTCCCCCCACAGGGCACCGCTGTCCCTGGTCCCCGCATTGCTGGCAGCGAAACACCGGCCGGAGCCCGCTGCTAAATCATGGCCAGTCTGTTAGGTGTAACCAGATGTCTCCTTGTTTTCCAGTGATCAGAGCATCTTGGCACATGCTTGTTCGAATTTGACATTTCCTTCCCTAAAGATGATCTGTTTGTATTCTGTTACCCATTTATGGAGATTCTTTTTCTTTTCAATTTACAAACTTACATTTTATCTTTTAGGTGTTGGTGACTTGCCAGTTTCAAACGTGAATGTAGTCTCCAATTTGTCAGTTGCCTGTTAATTTTGTCCATGATCTCCTTCATTAAACAGACATCCTCATTTTTGATGTAGTAAAATTAAATTCTTATGATCTGGGTTTATACTTTTTAAATTTGTTTAAAAACTAGTTCCCAGCCACAAGTTTGCAAATACCCTATACATTCGCCTATTTTATTTCCTGCCCTCTGAGGGCATGAGTCCCCATGGAGCTCGGCTGTGTGGGACCGGGGAGGGATCCAGGCTTGCTTTCCTCAGGGCAGATGGCAAGCTCGCCCACACACTTTTTTTAAAAAAATTTTTATTGTTATGTTAATCACCATATATTACATCATTTGTTTTGGTGTAGTGTTCCATGATTCATTGTTTGTTCATAACACCCAGTGCTCCACACAGAACGTGCCCTCTTTAATACCCATCACCAGGCTAACCCATCCCCCCACCCCCCTCCGCTCTAGAACCCTCAGTTTGTTTCTCAGAGTCCATCGTCTCTCATGGTTCGTCTCCCCCTCCGACTTACTCCCCTTCATTCTTCCCCTCCTGCTATCTTCTTCTTTTTCTTTTTTCTTAACATATCTTGCATTATTTGTTTCAGAGGTACAGATCTGTGATTCAACAGTCTTGCACAATTCACAGCGCTCACCATAGCACATACCCTCCCCAATGTCTATCACCCAGCCACCCCCTCCCTCCCACCCCCACCACTCCAGCAACCCTCAGTTTGTTTCCTGAGATTAAGAATTCCTCATATCAGTGAGGTCATATGATACATGTCTTTCTCTGATTGACTTATTTCACTCAGCATAACACCCTCCAGTTCCATCCACGTCATTGCAAATGGCAAGATCTCATTCCTTTTGATGGCTGCATAATATTCCATTGTGTATATATACCACCTCTTCTTTATCCATTCATCTGTCGATGGACATCTTGGCTCTTTCCACAGTTTGGCTATTGTGGACATTGCTGCTATAAACATTGGGGTGCACGTACCCCTTTGGGTCCCTACATTTGTATCTTTGTGGTAAATACCCAGTAGTGCAATTGCTGGATCGTATGGTAGCTCTATTTTCAACTGTTTGAGGAGCCTCCATACTGTTTTCCAGAGTGGTTGCACCAGCTTGCATTCCCACCAACAGTGTAGGAGGGTTCCCCTTTCTCTGCATCCCCGCCAACATCTGTCGTTCCCTGACTTGTTAATTTTAGCCATTCTGACTGGTGTGAGGTGGTATCTCATTGAGGTTTTGATTTGGATTTCCCTGATGCCGAGCGATGTTGAGCACTTTTTCATGTGCCTGTTGGCCATTTGGATGTCTTCTTTGGAAAAATGTCTATTCATGTTTTCTGCCCATTTCTTGATTGGATTATTTGTTCTTTGGGTGTTGAGTTTGATAAGTTCTTTATAGATTTTGGATACGAGCCCTTTATCTGATATGTCATTTGCAAATATTTTCTCCCATTCTGTCGGTTGTCTTTTGGTTTTGTGGCTGTTTCTTTTGCTGTGCAAAAGCTTTTTATCTTGATGAAATCCCAATAGTTCATTTTTGCCCTGGCTTCCCGTGCCTTTGGTGATGTTTCTAGGAAGAAGTTGCTGCGGCTGAGGTCGAAGAGGTTGCTACCTGTGTTCTCCTTTAGGATTTTGATGGACTCCTGTCTCACGTTTAGGTCTTTCAACCATTTGGAGTCTATTTTTGTGTGTGGTGTAAGGAAATGGTCCAGTTTCATTCTTCTGCATGTGGCTGTCCAATTTTCCCAACACCATTTGTTGAAGAGACTGTCTTTTTGCCATTGGACATTCTTTCCTGCTTTGTCAAAGATAAGTTGACCATAGAGTTGAGGGTCCATTTCTGTCGCCCACACACTTTTATGCAACCCCTCCCCTGTCAGCTGTCTGTGAGGCCAACGCCGTCATTTCTCTACAACCATCATGTAAACGTGCTACTTTGTCTGTTGGTCTTGCTGAAATGTTCTAGTTTTTGTTGACTGTGCTCCTTCGAGGGAAACAAACCAAAGCTACAGTCATCATCAACAGGGACGGTGTGCCCGCGCTCTGACTCCAGCAGCACCGGGTGTAGGGCCCACAGGCCTGCTGCCTTGGGCCTGGTGCCCAGAAGCAGGTGCTGCGGTGAGGCCCCAGGAGCCGGTGATGTGGTCAGGAGGCACTCTCGGGGAGCCTGGGGAGGGACGGGGAGCCATCGAGCCAAGTCCTCCATCAGTGGCCTCATGGCCCAGGGCTGTCCTGAACGGAAGCTCAGGACCAGGGTCAGACCCCACAGCTGTCATACCCAGCACTGGTTGAGGTCTGGCTCTAAGGCTCTGGGCAGGGAATGAGGGGGTGGCATTCCGTGGCATGTGCCAATTTTCTGTGGTGTACACAGTTTTACCATGACTGATTTTAAGCTACCAGCTGGCTCACATCCTTCCTAAACATTCCCAGCGTAAAAGTCGGCTCTGACACATTGGTAGGGGCCCGCTGCAGTGCCCCACTGGCCCCAGGCCTTTCCAGCGCCCCGGGATGTGGGCACATCGGGCTCCGTGGCCCCAAAGCCGTCGTGCCACGGTGTGCTGAAGCTGGCATGAGATGGGGGGACACAGCCAGGGGCGTGCGTGGGAGCTGGGGGGCTGCAGCTCCTCATCCCGCGGCTGTGCCCCTAGGGCTGCTCACACCAACTTCTGAGAGCAGACTGTGAGCTTGGGGGCGGCTGTGCTGGAATCGTTACACCGGGGAAATTGGCAGCTCTTCAAGTCAGGTGCAACCCTGGAGAGCTGCTTGTCACACGGCCCCCAGTACATGAGCCTCCGTGTCCTCTTCCGTAGACGAAGAATTGGGGCTGGGCCCTGCGCCGGGGACCCAGAGGGATTAGATGAGGTTACAGGACCAGGCTCCTAGCTCAGTGCCAGAAAGCTGCATTCACGTGTGTCTGCTGCCGGCCCCCATCCCGTCATGGTTACGAAATGTACCAGCCAGAGCCCTGCGTTCTGGAGACAGGCAGGGGGACAATCCGTGTTCACAAGGAGCATCGGGGCCTGAGCTGGACTCGGACCCAGACCTCTCTGGTCTGAAGCAGCCTTGCCAACTCCCAGAACTCAGGGTCCCAGCTGCTGAGACACAGGTGTGAGATGGGCAGGGGTCCCTGAGGCACCTCCTCCCCAGTGCAGGGGAGCATGTGGGGAAGGCGGCTCACCTGAGGTAATGGGCTCTTCTTCCTAGAGCTGGGACCAGGTCACAGGGCAAGAGCAGGGAAGAAATGAGGGATCCAGGGATCCGGCCGTGCTCCAGCCCTGGGCTTACCGGGCATCTCTGCACCACCTGCTCGCCCACAGACCCCAGGGTCCCGCACACCTGCCAACCAGACGCCCAGGGCTGTGAGGAGATCCCAGCCGGAGAGCTATAGTTCTCGTTATAGAGACCTCTTTGTTATAGGGGAAGCCCCACACACGCAGGTCAGGGTGCAAAGTGCACATCCGAACATGCAGCCGATGCTTCAGAGGGACATGACAGGGACATAGCCATGTCATTCCAGGTGGTTACACAGACAATAAAGATACACGATGCCAGTTACCTTTTGATTTCAGATGAATGACAGATCATTTTTACTCGATGTAGGTCCATGCGGCGTGTTCCTAAACACAGGGGGTCTGTTACGAGGGGATGGGCGTGTGGGCGGGGTCCGCCCCTTGTTATGCTCCCTGAGCCCCTGGACGCAGACCACCTGGGCGGGGTGGGGGCGACCACAGAGTGACAGGAGCCAGTGGGAGGGAAGAGCCCTTAGATGATCCATGAGAACATTCTCCTGCAGCTGCTGTGTCCCTGGAAGATTCCCCGTGAGTGGGAACAGCGTGGCCTGCATTTCAGGGGTGAGCAGGGCGGAGAGATCCGGTGTTCAGCTCCCGAAGGAGTGAGGAGGCAGCGGGAGGAGAGCAGGCAGGGGTCTGTGCAGGGCAGCAGGGGAGGGGGGGCCCTGGGCAGTAGTCGGACACTCCCATGGAAAGACCTGTCACTCCTTCGGGTGCATACGGAACTTCGGGCTTCCCAGATTCCCTAAAAAGGAGTGTTTCTGGCTCTTCTTGGGAATTAGTGAATCCAACACTGTATGTTTCAGAATGTCTGCAGTCTCCTTTCTTGCAGCTGAAATCAAGACCAGTGAAGGAGGCGGGGGAGCCGGGGCTGGAGATTTGACAAGGTTCATTAGTGTCAAGTTCAAGGTCAGAGTGATCCATCACCTGAGGTCCTGGCTGTCCAAACTTCAAGGAGAAACCGCCCCAAGCCCCGTGCATCAGAACCACCCTCAGATGGAAAGAATCCAGCCTGGACAGCCTTCACTGGATAGATTCTGCTCAGGAATTCCCCTCTGGGTCATGAATGCATCTCCATGGAAACCGTTGACGCCCTGATGGTGGTGATGGGCTGTTTGAAATAGTGCTGAGAAGACTGTGGCAGGTGCAGAAGAGCCTCCCTGAACCTTCCAGCTCGGCCCAGCCGGCAGCTGGACGCAGCTGAGGGAGTGACCCAGCCAGGCCACGTGCAGCCGAGAGCCACCACTGGGCCGCACCTGAAACTGGACCCCAGAGCTGTGGGAAATCAGCAACCACTGACATTTTAAGCCACAAGTCTTTGGGCCGGTCTGCCCTGCACCAAGAGATCCCTGAGTCAGGGAGGGGTGCAGACTGGGAGTGGCCTGGAGTTTAATGGGCGGGGAGGGGCTCCCAGGTAAGGCTGTCTGCTCCTCCTGGACGCGGACCCCCTCCCCAGCCTCAGCTGGGCTGCAGCTCTGCAGAGGCAGCGTGGCCCCGGGCGAGCCCCTCTCTGCAGGAGGTTCTTGCTTGCCCTCCTGGCAGCACCTTCTGATGCCTTTTCAGCTTCAGCGAGTCCTCCTAACGGTGCGGTGACACGTCGAAAGTATTTCTCCACCTGCCTCGGATGGTTTTGTCTTTGATTCCTCCGTATGCCCAGGACGCCTGCAGGCACGTTGGGGTCTTGATTCATCTGTGACTTAACAAAGGGATCTCCCAGCGCGGGGCACCTCCGTGTCACACACGGAACAGCGCAGGCCACACCCTAGCCAGGTGGGGCCAGAGTCGGAGCTGCTTTCTGAGAAGCTGTCATTAGGGACACCGAGGGGCAGGTGGTCTGGCAGGTGCATTCCTGCTCAGGGACCTGTGGCCAAGGCCCCTCCACGGTCACATAGAGCGGTGTCTTCACTGCAACGGCACGTCTGCTGTTGGACTGTCATTCATTTCCTCTGCTTCCCCAAACCAGAGCCTGGCTTTGCTTTGGGAAACCACCTCTTCCCTTAGTTCTCACAACAGCTTTGGAATTGGTTTCTCCACAACCCAAGCATTTAACCATCAGATCTTCCCATTCTTCTGGAGAATGGGAGGAAGGGGCAATTTGGGGAGAAAAGGTTTCCCAAGTGAGAGCATCCTGGGCAAGAACATACAACCGGCGTGTCCGTGCTGGGCTCTTGGGACAGATAAAGCCAAGTACATGTAATTCCCCGAATGCAAACACAGTCCGCGTGATTGGGGTGGGGGAAGGCCACCGTCCCACCTTGGCTGTTTCTCTGTCAGGTGTCAGTCGAGAGGCAGGTGTGCTCCGGAATCTCCTCCTCCCAGTTCAGGGCTGCTGGTTACCTGCCCGAAGGGCCCCTTGCTCACCGGGGCCAGGTGCTCTCTGCGGTTCTCCTGAGCAACCTCCGTGCCTCAGGAGCCTGTGAGGCCTCACAAAATGCCCATGGAAAGATGATGAATGTGGGAACATTCACGGAGTTGAGCCCCCTCCCCCCAGATGCAGACTTTCTCACGGTCACAGGGGCTCCTGGCTCCTCTCTGGAGAGACCAGTGTAAACAGCCCGAGTGGACCAGGGCACTGGCAGCCCAGTGGTGGCGCCCGTGTCGGTGGCCTGACCTGGGAGCACACCCCACCCCCTGCTCGGCCTCGCTCTGCTCTTCCCCACCCCCCACACCTGCCTCTCCCGGGCTCCTCGCTGGGAACCCTCAGAAGGACCCCCCCACAGTGCTGGCTGAGATGGCCCCCTGTCTGTACCCACACAGTCTGTACTTGGACAGGTGAGGCTGAATGTGAGACACTGTGGAGCACCCTGCGGTGGGGGTGGAGGGCTCCAGGGACGGCATTGTCTGCCGCAGGGTCTGATGATTCTCTGCCCGTACGGTCGGTGAGTCCACACACGTCTCCGTCTCCAGCTGACATTCCATGTTGTGCCCTGGGCACTCGTGATGAGAGGCTCTGTCCGTTATGTATTCAAGTGCTGTAGATGTTTGACCCCACACTGGACGAGCAGCAAGACGCCAGCTGCAGAGACAGTCCCGTGACAGGTCTGATCGCCATGCCTGGCGTGCGGTGGCTGCCCATCCCCAGCCCAGCTCAGCTCCGGGCACTGAGTGCACTGTGAGGACTGGGCCCCTGGATGCGTCCTCAGGGACCACACGCTGGGTGGGAGGGCGCTTTCCTCAGTGAGGGATTCCTGCCGAGCTTGTCAAGTGCAGCAAAACATATGTCAGAGACCATAAAGGGAGCTGATAAGCGAAAGCGTTTCCGCTCTCTCCCCCTAGTGCGGAGCAGGCTTCCTCGGGGCTCCAAATCCCAGGCCCCTTGTACACGGAATCAGCCTCAGTGTCGTCACTGAATATAAATTGCGACATTTTGAAGATCAGACTGGAACAGATATTCATACACTGTGCGTGTGTGGAATCCTAGAGCCTTGTTGCAATGTGAACTTCACAAAGTATGTTTCTTGAGAAATGCCAAAAATGCAACCTCTCCTAATATTTACCTTTTAAATCCTTTCTTACTCTGCTTGTTTTGTACAGGGATTTTTTTCTCCCAGAGGAGGCTGACATGCACAGACACGTCACCGTTCAGGTGTTCTTTATCACTGTCAACATCAGAGGACATTTTTTCTGGGTTCTCCTGTTTCAGCCCATCGAGGGTCCTCAAAGTCTTCACACGTTTCTGCTCTGCCATGTGCTTGGTGTGCATCTGTGTCCACCTTCCTGGGCTCTCCTCTGAAATACCCTCGTGCCCCCTGAGAGGGACCGTCACATTGTGCACAGCTGTGCAGAGCTGGGACTCAGGCAGCCGGGGGGAGCCCCACACTGCCCCGCCCCGGCGGTGTGGCCCTGATGGCGTCCAGTCTCCTTGTCTGTGAACTTGGGAGTTAAGACAGGGCATGTCACACACAGGAGATGGGATGAGGTGGATATATATGGAGTTAGCACCGGGCCTGCATGTTAGGTTGTCATTTTTACAATTATCTATCTATCTATCTATCATCTATTTATTTAGGGAGGGTTGAGGGAGAGGGAGAGAGAAAATCCCAAGCATGTTGTCATTTTTACAATTATCTAACTTTACTTATTTATTTATTTAGTTAGTTATTGGGGGTTGAGGGAGAGAGAAAATCCCAAGCAGGCTCCACACTCAGTGCAGAGGTCTATTCAGGGCTCGATGTCACAACCCAGACATCATGACCTGAGCCTAAATCAAGAGTCGGATGCTTAACTGAGTGAGTCTCCCAGGTGCTCCCACAATTGTCTAACTTTTTTCCTTTGTGTGTTTCTTTGTTCCCTCAGGAGACATTGCTCCTCTATGAGATTTCTATAGTGGCTTCTGGTTATTTGTAAGGATGTAAAATGACTGACATTTAGAACAGGAATAAGGGAGTGCAGTCACCATATCTTCGGCACCTACTATGTGCCAGACACTGTGATCTGTCACTTAATCCTCACAATATCCCACGGACATAGGTACTATGATTATCTCTATTTTGCAGATGAAGGAAATGAGGCTCAGAAGGTTGAAATCACTTGTCCAAGACCCATGGCTGGGAAGTGCCAGAGCTGGTATTTGTATGAAAGATGGGACGAGTCTGTAGTCTGTGTTCTTTTTCTCTGTGTCATGTTTTCTGTCTGTTCCATTTGCAATTAAAAAATTTTTTAACCCTTAATTTTTTATAGCATAGTACAAAGAAAATAGCAGTACACTTTTAACTTTAGTTCAGAATTTGCTGAATGCTAGCCTGGGTCAAAGATATGTTTTAGTTCCCCTTTTCCCTTTTTCAGTTTAATGTTCATTGGCCTATTCATAATTACTTGTTCTGTTATTGGCTGTGTGTCAAGTTTATAGAGGAGTCTAAAAAGCATTCTGCATGTCTGTTAGTATGATTTATTTTCTCTTACAGGAGCATTATAATTTCCATCTCTCTTTTAACAGTTTATATGTGTTCTCCATATTTTCTGTTAGAGGCTTTAATGTATTAATCAGAGTTGTTTTAAATTCACTGACTTACATTTCCAATATCTGTGTCATATCTGAGTCTGGTTGTATTGATTGTTTTGTCTCTTGACAGTGGGCTTTTCCCCCTTGTCTTTTCTTGTGTCTTGTACTTCTCAGCTGAAAGTTGGACACAGGAAGGGACAGCAGAAACTGAGATAATAGTATTTATACCTGGAAACATGCATGCCTCTTGTTTTATGAGAGCTTGTTTTGGGGTGGTGTGGGTGAATCTAGCAGGAGTTGAACTGGATTTGGATGTTGCTCTTTTATAGTTACTGTTAGTGCACCACAGCCTTCAGATTCTTCTAGTGCTAACTTGTGCCTATGGTGGGGATTAAGGTACTGGAGGATTTTTCTCAATGTCCTTGAGAAATGTCCTCAGTGTCCTCTAAATGTGAGCCTATGCCTCAGAGAGGGTCTCTCTGTACACATTTGCCCCTCTCCCAGGGGTCCTCTGCTGTGACTTGAACTCAGTGCCTGTTAACCTCACGATGGGGGAGTGGGGCTTCTCTGGTGTCCTGGTTAATTGTCAGGATTAGGTAGACTCCATGTTACTAGGTCTTGGGTGAGGCTTTTGCAGTGATCCTGATCCCTCAGTGCCATCCACACCCTGTCTTATCATTTTGATGTGTCTTGTGTGGGAGTTTCCTGCTCTCCACCAGCAGAAGGATCTCTTATGAACTGGGCCTGGGATGTTTTTACACCCCAGGAGGGTGTTTCTCTGAGCCCTTCCTCTGGCCATAATGGGTCTCCACCTATGACATGGAATGGCAGGGTTTTCTGATCTCCTTGAGTTGTTTGAGGTTTGTGCTACATGATTCAACAGGGGCGAAGGATCTGGGAAGGGCTTCATTCCTTTCCCGCGGTGACAACTATGCCCTTCTCCCAGGCCAGCACAACAGAGGGCAGCTTTCTCCAGTGTCCTGCCCTGCCTCCAACCTTTTTCTTGAGTATGTAGCAAGATCCATGGAGCGTCCACACATGGTTACACACTCACCACGTGTCTGGGGCTTCTAGGATTCTATACTCGAGGCCAGCCCATATTGAGACTTTAGAAACCTCTGAAACAGTTTAGAAGAAATGTTCTTACTTGCTTTTATGGAAGCTCTGTGTTGCTGTCACTCTGATGCAGATAAGCCAGTGCTCCATCCCCATCTGTCCTTGGAGGCGCCTTTCTTCCTTAGATTTCAGGTTGGTTGGTTTTCCTGCACCCTCGAATCTCTAATGGGTTCCAGCAAAGCTATGCTTTTGTAGATCACTAGGCCTTTTCTTGTTGCTAGTGTGGGAATAACTTCCTTTACAGCAGTCTAACAAACTAAATGGATTCCAAACATGACCTTTCTCTTTAAGGGTATGTTACTTTTCCTCATAGCCTACTGGAGAGAAATTAATCATATGGGCCATGCACAGCTGAAGAGGATGCTGGAAAATGTAGTTTGCATTCTACACAGCAATGCATCCAGATAAATATGACCACTCAGGATGTGAAGAACGGTTACTAATGGCGACTAGTAGGCTCGGTTACACCCTGAGTCTTCTCAGTTTTCACATTATTTCCCCCACTTGGCAAACAGGAATACTCAAGTTCAGAGAAGTGGCATCCTTTGTCCCAGTCACAAAGCCCCAGAGCATCAGTGCTCAGGCATAGATGCTCCATTCTGGGCACAAACCCAGTCAGAGGAAACACTGACAAAGCAGACCCAGGTGGAGCCCTGCAGCTCCTCATAGGTTTCCCTCAGGGCCCATCATGCCTGTGTCTCCCTTCTGAGCTGCCATCTGGTTGGCTTTTCTCCATCAGGCTTTACTGGTATCCAGAGATGTTGTCAACTTTCTGCAAATCTCCAGGTGTCTCAGGGAGCTTGAAAAACTTCTGTAAAGTGTGTGGGCACCTTGAGTGGAGCAGCTGGTCTCAGAGAGAAAGGCCATTTTCCAGAGAAAGACAACTGAACCAGGAAGATGGGATGCACCAGGAGATGGTAGAGAACAGCTTCTAGGGGATGACTGTGGGGTGTGGGTCTGATGAAGGCAGCGCCTCTGCCCTGCTGTGAGGGAAGTGTCCAAGTTCTTCACCAGCACCTCCAGTGTTGCACCCAACCTGGCCCCACTGCCCTCTCCAATCTGAGCTCATGTAGACGTGCCTCACCCCAGCTGCACTCCAGTCCTTTTAGTTTGTTTTCTGTTGCATCTGGTGGAACTTTGCAGTTGCCTTCCTTCTGCCTAGATGCTTTTTCTGACGTTCCTTCTTTCCTTCCCATTCTCAGGACAAAGGTCATTTCACAGAGAACTTCTCTGACACTATGAAAGTGGTCTCCCCAGTCATTCTCCATTTCTTCACTGTCTTTGTTTCTGTTGTAGCAACTATCACTATCTAAAATCCTCTTTTTTGGTTACATATTTTGTGTTTGTTGTCTGTTTGTTGCCTGTTTCCTAAGTTCCCTTGTCTGCTCTGATCACCATTTATCAGCAGTGCCTGGACAGTGCCAGGAACACAGTACATGACCAGGCAAACTCTCATGAATGACTGAAGGAACCAGGGAATTATGAAACCTTTTATGAATCTGATGAAGTTCTTCTGGTTTTTCCTCCTTCAATCCCATGCCTTCCTCCCTCCTCCCAGACTGTGGGGAGGCAGCTGCTCCCAGATCATGAGACTGAGGGAAGGGGCAGCTCCTTACCTGTGGTTCCCCCAACGCAATGCTGCTTCTCCCAGCCCAACTGTCTCTTTCCTTTTTGTCTCTCTTCTTCCTTTTTCCTCCATCTGTCCACTGCTTCCCCTACACCCTCCACAGCTCAGCCACTCCCTGAACTTGGGTGAGTAGCCCTCAGTCCCACACTGAAGTTACTGAATGTCCCCCTGAGCCCACCCTCCAGACTCCAGATGGTAGCAGACCCAGACCACCATCCTCAGTCCTGGGCAATCCCTACTTCCTGGTTAAGAAAAAAATTGATTTTGTCCCTCCTGAGCCTTAAAGCAAATGTGACGTTTGTTAGCTGAAAGTAACTGTTTTCCCCAAAGCATGCTCAGAAGTATAAAGGCACAGATTTCCAAGCTATCAACTCAGGTGTGTAAAATAACTTGATTCCATTATAACTATAGTTTCTCTCTAGAGCCTTCACCCTGCCTAATGGTAGAAAAAAACAGATTCAATTCCAGGTGAATGGCATTGATTCAGGGTGGTAAGCTGATTTTCTAGACAATTCAGGACTTCCTCCCTCCCGTCTTAGGTGGCTGGTTCACATGGGGTCAGGGTGGGATGCTCGGCCCTCGCCTCCCTGCTGACATCTGCTGACCACACACATTCCGGGTCTGGTCCTAATGGTCCATGTGCCTTTCCTGCTGTCGTGTCCCCTGACCCGGCATGTTTTCCTGGGGCCCCATCTCTTCCTGCTCCATAGGAGTCCTCTGTGGGACCCAGGGTGCACCACACCGCCCCCGCCCCCGTTGGGATGCAAAAACCCCAGGGCTGTCTCCCGGGTCCCCTCTACCCTGAAGCCCCACCTGCCAGCTCTTCTCTCCCTGCCCTCACGCTGGCTGTGCGGGGGTCCCTGGGAGGTTGCTGCTTCCAGAATCTCAGGTGGGAAGCAAACCCAAGTCCTCTCTGCGTTCAGCCCTCTGATTTATCAGAGGCCGCTCTCCATTTCAGAGGTAACTTTGGGGGAGGGCCTCTCACAGACCCTCCTCTGTATCTCCTCTTTCTTTCAGATTTCACTCCCCCCACCCAGGGATGACCTTCACCTGTTTGGGGGTGGGAAACCTGGGAGTCCCGAAACAGGAGTGTGGGGGTCACAGTGAGGCCAGGTGCTCCTCGCCCACAGCATCACAGCCTCAGGTGGCCCCGCAGCAGTCAGCCACTCACGTGGCGAGGGTGGATTTCTGTCCTGGGTCCTGGGTGTGCACAGAACGGTTGGGAGGACTGGACATCAGCACTGGCCACGGACCCCGCCTGGCCAGACGAGGTACCGGGGATCTTTGCTGCTGCTCCAGCACCGAGCACACCTTGGATGCAGGGGGGCTGGGAGGGGGCTTCTGTTTTCTGAGTCAGCTCATAATTCTATGTCTAGAAGTGTGACAAACATGTCCCAGCCCCACATCTCTACTCCACCAGCCCTGGCCGACTCTCCATAGGCCTCATGAGCCAAGATGGCGCCCACTCATCCACTTCGGTGGGGCATAAGAGGAAGCCGCTTAGGTCATTTCCTCTCTCAACCTGCCGGTTGAAACTGTGTCACGTGACACAAACTTGCAGCAAGGGCGGCTGGGTCCAAGATGGCGCCCACTCATCCACTTCGGTCGGGGCATAAGAGGAAGCCGCTTAGATCATTTCCTCTCTCAACCTGCCGGTTGAAACTGTGTCATGTGACACAACCTTGCTGCAAGGGCGGCTGGGTCCAAGATGGCGGCCACTCATCCACTTCCGTCAGGGACGTAACCGAAAGCTAATGCGTCACTTCCTCTTTCAGTCGTTGGTCAAAACTGTCATGTGTTAAAACCTTGCTGTGGGGAAGGCTGGGAATTGTAGTCTTTATTCTGGACGAAAAAGAGTTCCGCTAAACCCATGGTGCTCTATGGCCACAGCGCACAGGATGGACCAAGGGGTGCATCCAAGCCTGGAGGGTCTTTTCCATTTATAGCTAAATAATTCAAATGAAGGAGGTGGGTACTGAGACAGCGGTTTCAGCTGGGTACAGGTGATCACCAGCAATGTTAGGAAGACAGATCAGACCGCTGGTTTCAAACAAGCTGTAATTTTGAGTCCATGAGATCCATGAATCACTGGGTGATACAAATCTAAACAAATAAGACAACAGACCCACTAGAAGGGAGCTGGAAATTGTTTCTTAAAACATTTGTGCCACTGCAGGCAGAAGAGCCCACGGAATGCTGATGACATCTTGAAGTAGCTCTTGTGCTACTTCACTCTCTTGAACAGTCATTCACTTTATTATTTGTCACTATGACAGTCAGTTAACGCATTTCCTAGGATCCACGCGTCAGCTGTGCTCCCTCTGCAACGTAAATCCAAACACACCGTTCCCTCAGACAGCCCTTCCCTTCCACGGTCTCTGGCACTGCCTGGTGCATCTCACCGTGGGCAGGTGGGATGCTTTGTCCACCCAGCCATGGTGGGTGGGGATCCAGCCAGCCAGACACCCCCTGAGAACAGTGTGCACACCAGACCAAGACTGTGTGCAGGAAAAGTGTCATCTGAAAGGAGAGTTGGATGCATAGCCATTCTTGCTGAGCAGTCTTGTCTTGCTGAGCCATCGGTAAATGGGCATTCCTCATATCTGCACACACAGAAGTCAACGCTGACTATGGGGGAGGACCGAGCTTCTCTCTCTATGAGCAATTTTCCTGCACAACAGCCTCTCATTTGCCTTTCAGTTCTAGAAACAATTGTCCATCTGAATGTCAGATAAAGATAGAATTGTCTCAAAGATGAAGTCCAGACACGCAATAATGTGTTTCTAGCACTCAGGCATCCACTTCATCTTCCTGAACGAGCATCAGTATTTGTGCAGCCAGACACCTGAGTCTATTCCTGGAGTGGCAGTTCCTGAAAGGGCCCAGACACACACAGATACATGGGCCCAAATCTGGGGTGATGACCTAGAAACTAAACACCCAGGTCTGTTTCCAGTTATACATTTCAGGAATGCCGTCTGCCTAGTACTAACATCACTCTTTGATTTCATGAAGAGAGAAATTGGAGCCAGAGAGTCAGCAATTTTTGGTCTATTCTGGAAGGGGGTGGGGGAGACATCAGAGAAGCACCGGTGTCAAGCTGACTCAGAAACTGACACTGACAAGTGCTCAGTGATCTCCAAGAAGCATCAGGCCGATACCTGTTGGGGTCCAGGATGGACCAAGCCCATCAGAGTGCTTCCCTGAGATTTTCCAAGGTGGAACACATACAGTGTGTATTTCTCCAGTGGCCGTGACTCCATGACATGAGGCTCAGGGGCTGGGGACTCCCAGGTTTCCTGCCTCCTGGGGAAGCTGGTCCAGCTCGGCAGAGGGTACAGTCAGAGCGGGGAGGGGAGGGGACACGGTGGTGTCCCCTTGTCTGGCACCTGCTCCTCCCGAAGCTCATGCCTGTCTGCCCTCTGTAGTTGCCGGCCCACCCGACTCAGGTAGGATCCAGGTGGGACCAGATGGCGCACCCAACATGCGTGACTGAGGAGTCTGGAGGCATCCTCAGAGGAGCAGGCAAGCGAAGGGGACCCGCAGGAACACGGAAGCACCCCTGGGCCTCGCAAGAGTGGGGAGTCTTTATCCTGGGCTTGTCTGAGTGACGAGGGAGGAAGCAGGTTTTCTGGGAGCCGGGGAGAGCTGTAGGCTGGGGAGAGCGGCTGCAGGCAGGATCTGGGACCTTAGAGAAATGCAGCCTCTGTCAGAGCCACAGGCCAGCCGACAGAAGCAGCAATTCCCCAGCCCCCCTCTCCTGCTGCCCTCCAGTCTCCTGCCCCCCAACTGGCTGAAGCCAAGCAGGAGCTGAAGAGCTGCTTTCAGGCCGACTTGGGACCAGCCTCCCTGCACAGAGCAGGGCAGGGAAGAAGGAAGAGCGGAACAGGAGGGGCACAGAGAACAACCAGTTCAGAACCCTTCTTCGTGGTCCTTGACCGACAAAGGCCCCTTGACCTCTGGCATTTGGAATTGTTTCTGTTGCCCGAAACCGGGAGTTCTGACTACTCAGTGTATTTCGATGACTCGCTACTGGACCACAGTCTGATCCAGGACTGTACTGGCCCAGAACCTGGTATACAGTACGTGCGCAAGAACATCTATGGAATGGCTGGTTGGGTGGACAATAAAATCTCACGTTGATGCTACAGGAGACAAGACTCTGATGGATAATCCCCGCCCGGGTGTATGACCTTCTACCCCGTCCTTAGGTGAGAAAAGCATCTTTGCCACGGTCTGCTGTCCCAGAGCGAGGGAGAGGTGAGGCCGGCAGTCAGCCTCTCCTTTGCAGAGACTACGACCCAGCAGGGCACCGAGCTCTTAGTGGTTCATCAGTGACTATTTTACATGAAAGAAGAAAAGGGCATGAGTGACTGCTTCCGTGTCCATTGCAAACCATGTGCGCCTCCTACAGAATTGCCCCCGATGCTAGGACTTCAGAGGGGCGGTTCCTTGGGAGTGTCATGACACAGTGGCCCCTCATTCCATGATCCCACTCCTCACTAACCGGACTAGACGTCTAGACACGAGCCAGCCTCAGGCCCTGGACACCAGTCACCCGTCTGCCTAGCAGACAAACCCACCGCTTTGAGCACAGGCTCAGCCTGGCTGGGTTCCTGCTCACACTGCGGGGCTTGGTGCCTGTGTCCTGCTGGAGAAGCGCTGCTGGGAGCTGGAAAGGGGCAGACCAATCAGTTCGGTTTCAGGGTAAAAGCTGGGAGAAACGCTGAGTTCCTGGCAGGTGACCCTGATTCTCGGGGAGAAGTGTACAACAGTGTCCTGAAGGGAGTATTGATTGCTCTGATTGAGCCTGGAGTCTGGAGTGTGTGTGATCAAGGTCTGCAGAGCCTCGCCCAATCTTCGAGGCAGTTCCTGTAGCAGAGCGAGTGTGCTTGCTGTGGAAAATCCTCCATGCCTGGACAGCCTGTGACCCAGTCTCCCACCCCCACCTCTGCGCAGGGGCAGCCGTGTTGTCGGCCCCATTCCCTCTCCCCTGTGCTCTTTGCATAGGAAGGATCCTTCCACTACAGAGGAGGACACAGGATTTACCCCAGCACATTTCAGCGGGAACCTGCCTGGCATGCTCTCTCCTTTGTGCATTAAGCAAGATGGTTTGAGCTCCACGCAGAACTCAAAGCTGGGCTCGGCTCAGGACGGATTCCAAGAGCTGCTGAGTGCTGGGCATCTCCCTGGGAGGACATGTGGTCAGCCTGGCCATGCTCCTGAAACCACAGATCCTGGGACTGCTCCCCCCACCATGCTTTCCTCTGGAGTGTGAGCTGGCCCAGGCCGGGGGCTGTAGGGAAAACAGGGAGGCTCAGAGGTGGTACCTGGATAACTAGGGAATCTCTCATTCCAGGCCCCTCCAGGTGCAAGAGACAGAAAACCCGATGCCAACTAGCCTCAGTAGGAGATTGACCGACTCCGCTAACTGAGCAGAGTGAACAAAATCAGGGAACGTTGGATCGGAACTTCAAAACCTAATGTCAAGTTCCTGTTTTCTCTGTCCATCCTGAGGTTCCATATTCTTTGTATTGGTTAATATAACCCCAGCTCCTCCCTGAAAATGCTGCTGTACTGGTTTAAGGACAACCCCTGTACTAGTTTATGTAACCACAGCCCCTGTCGTGGTTTATGCGACCGCAGCCCCTGTACTGGTTTATGCGACCACAGCCCCTGTATTAATTTATATAATTACAGTTTCTATATTAGTTTATATAATGACAGAACCTCTATTAGTTTTTATAACGACAGTCCCTATATTAGTTTATATTAAAGGCAGCCTATGTGTTTATATAATGACGGTTCCTGCATTAGTTTATATAATCACAGTCCCTCTATTAATTTATATGACAACAGTCCCTGTATTAGTTTATATATGGCAGTCTCTAAACTAGTTTATATAATGACAATTCCTGCATTATTTTACCCAAGGACAGTCCCTGTATTAATTTATAGAACGACAGTCCTGTATTTATATAACGACAGCGCTTGGAGTAGTTTATGTAACGACAGTCCTTGTACTAGTTTATATAATTAAAGCACCGGTATTACTTTACATAACCATGGAGATGGCTGCCCCATCTCCAGGCCACATGCCCAGGTTCACATCCCGCAGGAAAGGGGCTCGTTCTGGGGCCGCCCACACAGCTCCCACGACTGTGATTGGACGGACATGAGTCGTAAGCACACTCTCAGCCAATCACATGAGTCCTGGCACTCGGGGCTCTGATTGGCAGGCCAGGCAGAGGGTGGGAACTGGTTCACAGGCTGGGCGCTGGGCAGTCGCAGGGCCGGACACTGGGCACTGGCTCTTCTCACGTGCTCTCTAGGCTGAGCTCCCGTCCTGGGAAACCAGGAGCTCTCCGAGAAGCTGAGACCCAGCCTGCTACCCTCACAAGGAAACAGTGTAGCTTCTGGTTCCCCAGGCCTCTGGACCCCCGGCTGAGACCCCACCTCGGGAGAAGCCCGTACAGAGGGACTGAGTGGGGATCAGGGCTCGGCCCCGGGGGGAAATGGGCCTGGGACACCCCTGGAGTGGGCTTACAAGGATTCCCTGGGAAGGAGGCCATCAGGCAGGTGCTCACACTGCGGACTGGGCGTGAGCCACACAGACCCGACCCTCTGCTGGCCGCTGCACCGTCGGTGGTTGTCAGCGGCGTGCACTGTCCTGGCCCACCTGCCACCCTGGGGACCCGCGGGTGGACGGCCTCAGGGGCGGTCAGGTGGCTGTGGCCCGAGGCCAGGGCCCCCAGGAGTCTTGTCTTGCAAGCCCGCGGGCCCCGCAGCACGTCCCGGCAGGACTTCTTCAGGTCTGCGCAGCACCAGTCCGAGCTGAGGGTTCGCAGGGAAATGCTGCGCTGGCCAACACCGGCTGCTCAGCGGCCGGACGCTCCCTGGAGGCCCTGGACCCTACGTCTGTGGGCGCGGGTCCGGCCAGGATGCACGTGTGGCCTCTTGTCAGCGCTGCCTGCGCTCCGATGGACGGCCAGGACTCAGGAGAGCGAGGGTCTGAGGACACGGAGCCTCCTGGGGCTGTGGACGAAGGCCGGGCTGCAGGAGGACCTGCGCCGTGCGGGTCCGGGACGCGATGTGCGCCGTGCGGGTTTGGGATTTGATGTGTGCCCTGTGGGTCCAGGACAGGACAGCTAGTCCTGTGGCCTAGCTCTGACATATGGCGTCGGAGGCCCGGACTCCAGAGCGGCATTCTGGCAGGATGCCCATCCAGCCGGATCTGCCCCGGAGGTTCCTCCGCGGAACCCCATTCTCTTCCCAGGGCCCAGCTCGTGCTTAGCAGCTGGTCAGGTGTCCTCTGCTCCCCAGGACCGTCCCGGGACGGTGTCCTCCTCGGACTCAGAGCGGGTCTGCTGGTCTCAGGTCCAGGACCCGGTTCTGCCTGTGGTCCCGTTTCAGACAAACCTCTTCCCTCACAGAAGGATGGTGGCACTGGCCACTCTGGACGCAGGTCCCTGGAGCTGCGGGCTCGTGGAAGCAGCGGACCCAGGGAGAGGCTGTCTCTGCACTCCCCTCATCTGCCTGGACACACATGCTCCGCAAGGAGCCTGATGGCCCTTGGTCCTGGCGGTGTCCTTGCAAGGAGATCCGTCTTGGCCACAGAAGAGCCTGGACATCCACGCCCACCCGGGACTGGACAGGGCTCCGCCCACTGCCACACCTCCACCTAATCTTGCTTCCCGGGGCCACTCACTCTCCCCCGGCCCCACAGCCCTGCCCTCTCCCTGGGCAGAGGCCTCCGTGTCACCTCACAGCCACCGCGGGAGAGGCTCACCTGTGCCTGCGTGTCTCCAGCTGTGCTTCAGGTATGCCTGTTAGTGAGCTTCCCTGGTTTCTCTCTGCTTCATCTGCCTTCCCTGATGGGTCTCAGGGAGCAACTCAAGAGGGGAGAGGAGGATTTTCCTGCCCCACGTGACAAGGAACAAGCCCTCGACTCACACCTGAGCCCTCGGTCAGGTGCCGACCGTCCCGCTCTCAGCTCGCTTGTCCCTGAGCGCAAGGCCGCCTGGGCCGGAGCCCCCCGAGCAGAGGCAGCCTTGCTGGGGGAGAAGAGCTCTCCTCCTGGGCCCTGAGGACGAGTCTCCTGCCCCGGGGGGAGCTGCAGCGCCCACGGCCCCTGAACTCCCATGCCGAGCCTGATGGAAGGGAAGTGAGCTGGGGTCAGTGGTCACAGTGAGAGGCCTGCCCGAGTCCCAGACGCCTCTCCCTGCACCTCAGGCCACAGCCAGGAGGCTTCAGGCCCCTTCCCACAGTCGAGGCCTCTGAGAACCCTTGCAAGGCTCCCCAGGTGAGGCTCCTTAAGTGTGGACCCCTCCTTAGATGTGGACCCCAGGTGAGCCCCCTAAGTATGGACCCCTCCTTAGATGTGGACCCCAGGTGAGGTACCCAGTGGAGGTCCCCCCAGGTAAGGTTTCCCCTGGTGAGGCCCCGAAGCAAGGACCCCCACACCCCTGTGAGGTCTCCCAGTGAGATTCCAACCAGGAGAGGCTCCCTCTTAGGTGCGGCCCCCTAAAGTGAGGCTCCCTGTAGGTCAGGTCCCCCAGGTAAGGTTTCCCCAGGTGAGGCCCCAAAGCAAGGACCCCCCAACCCCTGTGAGGTCCCCCAGTGAAATTCCAACCAGGAGAGGTTCCCCCCCAGGTGAGGACCCAGAGAGCTGCCCTCGGGGGTCTGAACCCATGGACTTGATGGGGAGCAGGCCTGGGCCACGGGGTCTTCGGGGAGGGAGGCTGACTGCGTCCCCTGCTCCTACCCTCAGACCGTCTCTCTGCGTGCGGGAACGGGTCTGCGCATGTCTGCAGAGAGCGGGGTCTTGTACCGGCTGCTGCACCAACAGACAGAGGACACCTGGGTCCCCACAGCTCCCTGTCCTCTGTGCACCTGCTGAACTCAGGACCGGCTGTGGGGCAGGAAGCATGGCCTGTGCATCGTTCACACCGGCCGAGTCCCCAGGTGAGTGGCTTTGCAAAAAATGCCCCCCGAGTGTAGGTCGGGGCCTCCAGGGGCCGCTCAGCGCCCTGCTGTGTGTCACCTGCAGCTCAGTCCAAGGAGGAAGAGCAGGTGTATTTGCTCTGTTCTGTGGCCTTAACCGCAGGTGTGAGCAGCAGAGGGAGGGGTTTGAACGTCAGCAAGGAGTAATTGAGCTCCTTTGTAAAGAGAGAGGCCCGGAGGCTTCTGGAAGGCAGAGCCAGCCTCCCGCCTCAGAGCCCAGCCTGAGATTGGAACCACAAGCTGACCTGCTTCCTAGCCCTCACCCCGTGGGGCTGCACGTTTGGGAGCAGCGGAGCCCGGACCCCAGGCTGAGGATTCAGTCCTTCCCTTGCATTATGAACGTCGGTGCAGGTTAGAGGCAGTGAACCGGCAGAAAGCAAGCCCAGGGTCTGGCAGGATCCCTCTGGGCCCCAAGGGTTCCCCTCTGAGCTGCCCAGTGGAGCCCTGCCTGGTGCCCGGTGTGGGCGGAGGGCAGTTTGCTCTGCCCCTGAGGCTGCAGGAGGGAGGGGGCTCTGTGGGGAGAGGCAGTAACTGAGCAGGAGTCCTGGGACACCTGCGGGCTCTGGGGCCTGAGAGGCTGTGGGGGCCAATAAAACTTTATTCACAAAAACGAGCCAGCTGGGGGTGGGGGCTCAGGTGGAGAAGACCAGACTCAGGAAAGCAGGAAGAGGAGGTGCAGGTTGGAGCAGTGTGTCTGCAGAGCTGGGCCAGCAGGGAGGTGTTTCCCACCATCCCATGTGAGGCTGCTTCCCGGGTGGTGAGCCCCCTGTCACTGGGAGGATTCAAGCAGACAGGGGTGATGGATCTGCCGTCAGGGGCTCGGTCCTCAGGGAGAGACTGGACTCACCCAGGTCCCCATGAGGGTTCCCTGATGATGAATGAATGCAATGGCCCCTGGGAAGCTTTCGGCCCTCCCTGCAGGGTTGGCCTCAGGGTCTGGGGTGGGGCCCGAGGACCCCCTGCCTCTGCAGCTGCTCCCGGGTCTGAGAGCCCCAGGCCCCGGGCCCCAGTCTGTGCGGCGAGGGCTCCAGGAGGGCAGGGGTCTGTGTCCTGGATGCTCCACCCCACCCCTGGGGCAGGGACAGCGCCCAGCTCGGGGCGGACCCTCACTTAGCGCGTGTGGACAGACTGAACACACAGGGCGGGAGGCGCCCCTTCCCTCTGCCGGCCCCTGGGCTCTGACCCAGGAGCCCTGATCGTGGGGCTGCAGCGTGCAGCTGGGCAGACGAGCCCTGGATGGGGACGCCCCGGCACGGGAGCCCCTGGGAGGAGGCAGCCCTCGGAGAAGCCTGGCCCCCAGCCCGCGGTGGGGTCCCTCAGGAGGGGTCTTCGTCTGTGATGATGCAGGATGTGCTGACGGGTCACCCCTCCCTGAGCAGTTGGCAGAGGGTCCGTGGTTTGAAGTCAGACTCAAATGGGAGCCTCCGTGGGCCTCAGGTGTGTTTGATGGACTGATTGTCAGGCACGGAGGCTTGTTTCTGATTCAGGACCCCAGGTCCACCCCCGCCCCCCAGTCCCTCTGTCACACGTGGGGGAAGGGCAGGGAGGAAGCCCAGGGAGCCCTGTCCACAGGGCCGCCCCCCCTGGCCTCACCCCGCATCAGGACCGGGACCTGGGGGCTGGGATCTGGGCGGGGCAGGTGCTTGGGGGGTGGAGTCTGCTCCCTGTGCTGGCTGGTGGGCAGATGCAGAGATGGCAGGACGCAGTCCAGTTCCCAGGAGGGGCCCGAGCCTCCAGACCCTGCTGGGAGTCACACCTGTTCCTTCGGGACAATCCATCCACCTGGAGGCTGTGGCGGGAGGGGATCCCAGCACCCGCTCCCAGTTGCTCACGGTGCTGCCAGGGCAGCATAGAGGCTGGGACCATGTGGGCTCTCTTAACCAGGCCAGGATTTCTCCTGCTTGTCCTCGCAGGGGTGGGGAGAGGGGGCCTGGGGAGGGTTCTCAGGTGAGGTTCCCAGAACACCCTTGGGTGCGTGACCTGGAGCCCTCGCGGTGCACCTGAGCTTCATGCCTCAGGAACTGACTCTCCCAGCAGGCGGGGGGGGGGGTTGTCTCCCACCTACCTCCTGCCCAGTGCTGCCCACGACAGTCTCCACCCCATGGGGGGTCAGGGGGAGCTCTACTTGCGGTTGCAGAAGAGACCCCAACTGGCTGAGGATCTTTATTTAAATAATTCAATAGGAAGCATAAAAATCAAGCTGGACATATTTCTGCTTAAGGACAACGCATGTAAAGACTTTGGGTTATTTATTCCCTTAGTTTCTCCTCAAATGCAACCATAAATCCATATTATTGAATTTTTAATGAATATTAATTTCTAAAATGAAACGTTTCTGATTTTCCTGGAAGGGCAAGGGAGGGAAGCAGAGTGCCTTTCTCAGGCTCTGGAGGCCCTGACTCCGGGGCAGGTCCTGGATACTCTGAGCCCCCAGGCAGCACCACCAGCTGCGTGGTCTGGGGGTCTTTAGAGGAAGGAGCCAGGCAAGGGGACGGTGGCAGAGATGCCCCCACTGGTCACCTTGGATCCACGGGCCAGGCTTACTGAAGCAGGGGCTTGAGCTCCAAGCCTCAGGGGCCCCTCTGGGCATCAGGGGTGCAGCAGGCTGGGGGCGGGTCACAAGATGTAGGAGTGAGTCTGGCCTGGGGGAGGCCCGCGCGCCTGAGCAAGAGAGTCCAGCAGGGCTGGGGGCTCAGGAGGAATGAGGTGAGCAGCCAGCTCCGGCCTCCATCAGCCGGCCTGGAAACTGCGCGGTCCTCCCAGCCCAGCCTTGCTCCCTGGCCCTGGACCACGTGGCTCCTGGAGGCGCCTTCTCCCGTGGTCTGGCTGGGCTGTGGAACCCGGAGAGCGTCAGCCTGTCCTGCAGCCTGGCCCGTAATTATCAGGCACTTAGGGACGAGGTGGGGCAGGAACCGCGTGCCTGCCTCCGCGCGGTGCTCTCCCGCCCAGCAGCATCCTCAGCAGGGCCTGATCTGTTCCCCCAGAACAGGTTGCCCTGGGGGTGTTGACTGAGCCCCCCCCGGCCTTGGCCTCCAGGACACTGGTCTGAGGCTCCAGGTGGCTCCAGTGGGGGTTTGGGGCTGCCCAGGGGGATGAGCAGGGGGTCCCCGTGCAGGGACCCAGGTCCCCTCACTGGGCAGGCAGCACCAGGTCACCAGGGGAGGCAGCTGAGGGCGGAGGTTGGGGCTGCCACCCCCAGGAGGTGTGATTGGCTCTGTCCTTGCGCCTGTCTGCCCCTCAGTGTTCCCGCCTGCGAAGTGGGGGTCATAACTATTTCCCCGAAATGAGACAAGGCAGGTGCGATGAGCACCTGGCACAAGGTGTGCTCATTCAAACACACAGTCGAACCCAAAATGAGGCTCAGGCCGTGCCCCCGATCATGTCTGCTCAGCAGGTAGCTGAGCTCCTGACTGTAAGGACGCATTCACCCTGCAAATGGAGAGTCGGGCGCCGTCCACCATGCTGACCTGTGTGCGGCTGGAAGCCTCCCGCTGTGTGGGGATCCGCAGTCGATCCCGGGAAAGACAGGGTGACAAGGCGGCTGGCGTGCACGAGGAACTTCACGGGTTTACCTGCACAGGCTGCCTGCGGGGCCACCCCTTCCAGCCGGTAGAGCGGGGAGGACAAGGGAGCTTTGGCGGCGGTGCAGAGGGGGCCTGGGTCGGGACACCCCAAGGGCCCCAGCGCTCTGGGCTCTTTCCTGCTAGCAGACGCTGGGTGCAGTGTCCGGGCATGCGCAAAGCCGGCCGGCCACACGGCCACACTGCCGCTTCGGCTGTGTTTAGAGCAGTTAGACGTGTAAACGCCGGCATCTGGCAACAGTGGGCCAGAGCTAGAGGCCAGCGCGCGGTGGGGGGTGTGGGGGGGGGTGACGCCGGCACGCAGGCGCCGTCAGCTCAGTGCGTGAGCGCCGTGGCACGTGGGTGTCCATGCGCTCCCCGGGGCTTGGGGAAGCGCACCTGCCGCTGCTCCTTTGTGTCCGTCACTGCCAGTGCCAAGTGCTTCGTCCTCGGGGATGGGGGACGGCCGCGTGGGGTGGCGTCTGCAGGACGTCTGCTGGGGCGGTGGTGATTCCCTGGAGCCAGGCGTGCCCCGGAATGAGAGGGCCCTGTGCTGCTGCCGTGTTCGGAGGCAGGAAGGGGACCTCAGGGTGGCACCGCGTGCTGACCCTGTAAGGGGGACTGCAGTGACCTTACCCGCCCCAGGAGTATAAGCCAGGGCCCCCGTCCACCCAGGGCAGTTACTGATGGCGCCGTCTGCACCCCAGCCTGCTAACCCGGAGTCTCTGCATGTGCAGCGAGACCCCAGCCCTTCCCTTGCGGGGCGGGGAGGTGGGCAGTGCGGGGTCCAGCTTGGTTAGGAAGGGAAGTAAGCTGTCTCACCTCCCTCCCAGAAGCCCCCTTGCGTTTGTTCATGTTGGTTGACACATCCAGTCACCGTTTTGTGATCAGAGACTGGAAAGAAAAATGCAGACCATAAATTCCCTTTTTGAGCAGAGTGCCCCTGAAACCTAATTGGCACTCTGTCGCCTCAAAAGGCAGAAATTGGTGTCAGGAATGAGGCAGAACCCCGCGACTGTGTGGGGGTGGGGGACTCGGGAGTCCTGGCTCATCTGGACTGTGCGGGTGGCCACAGTGGTACCTGTGATCAGGAGAGTTCGACAGGGAAGCTTGCGGGACTCTGGCAAAGCGTGAGCACGTCCCGCTGGCCTGACCAAGCACTGCGGAAGACCTCGCCCAGAGCTGTAGTGCCGGACCAGAGCGGGGACTCCCACCCCGTGCATGGCCTGGGCCTCCCATTTCTGGGGCCAGGTGCATGTGTGAAGGGCTTGCCACGTGGAACGGCAGTGTGCAGGGACCTCCCCACCGCGGCGGTGGGGATTGAGGGTGCCCACCGGCGCACTTTGGGGGAGTGGCCGCTGAGAAGGATGTATCCGAGGACCTGGGGGACAGACGCTCAGGGGTGGACCCAGTGTCACGTGCCCACCGTCTGACCCCACCCTCCTGGGTGCCCATGAACAAGCCAGCCTGGCCAGGGCACTTCCCTGAGCACTTGGCCTTTAGCCGAGAACTCCTCGTCTCAGGCTGAGCCCATCATTAAGTGGAGAGGACATCAGGGTGGGGTGGAGCTGCAGAGAGGTCTGGTCGTCTTCAGAACCAGGCAAGCATGTGGTGGGGAGTCGAGGGGAGTCAGGCCGACTGTTGCTGACACCCTCCCTTCTCACGACTCCTCCATCATTAAGCGTCCCTGGTTTTCCTCTCGTCCCCTGCCCCCTCGCCAGCCAGCCGCCTCCTTCCAGCATCATGTAAATGCTGAAGCCCCTCAGCTGTGACACCTGCCCCCTTCTGTCTCTGTACATTCTTGCTCAGTGCTCTACTCCAGTGTAGTCAGCTTTTCTGGAAAGGATGGGAATGTTTTAGGCTTTGTGGGCAGTAGTCTCGGTGGCAATCCCTCAGCTGCCTGCCATTGTAGAAGCAAGCAGCCATTGACAGCATGTAAATGAGCAGATGCTACTGTGTGCCAATAAAACTTTATTCACAAAAACAGGCAACCAGTCAGATTCACCCTGTGGGCATAGTGTGCTGACCCCTGATCCACACCTGTGGCCATAAGTATCACGTCTATCACTGGCTTCTGTGTCTCCCCCTCGGAGCCCGTGATCATGTGTCCCGTGGACTACTTGATGTCCTCCCCAGGACCTCACGTAGTAGTGATAACACTGTTGGACACTTGCTTATACTAAACACGTTGCTTAAGCTATTTTTTTTTTCCAAAGATTCCATCCATTTATTTGACAGAGAGAGACACAGCGAGAGAGGGAACACAAGCAGGGGAGAGGCAGAGGGAGAAGCAGGCTTCCTGTGGAGCAGGGAGCCCGATGTGGGGCTCGATCCCAGGACCCCGGGACCATGACCTGAGCCAAAGGCAGACGCCCAACGACTGAGCCACCCAGGCGCCCCATGCTTAAGCTATTTAATTCCCTGGCTCACCGAGTCTAGCCATTGTCCACTTTTCTGTACCTACTCTCTGAAATCATCTCCCCACCCTGCGCCGCTGCTGCTTCCCCCAAAGACTCGCTGGGCCCCCTTGCTGGTGCCAAGTTTCTTGTGCCTGAAGTCTGGGAGTTGCCTTGATTCTTCTCTTCCACTTTCTCCACATCTACCCAACATCACATGCTGTCACATCCACTTCTGGAATATTTGCCACATCTTTCCATACTCCCCAGTCCAAGCCACCGTCACCTGGCATGTAGACAACTCTCATGCCCCCTGATGGTTTTCTGCTGTGTGTGGCACGTACGGCAGCTGGCTTGCAGGCATCTCCGCACACGGCGGGGTGACTAGTAAAGACTCGGGGGTGGTTCAGGGCCCAGTCATCACGGTGAAATGGACAGATTGACCCTCCCTTTTTTTTTTTCTTTTTGGTTTAGCAATGAATAGTATATTTCAAAACATTTTAAAGGAACAGTTCTACTTCTAGTTATTTACTAGAAAACTCACACAGAATGAAAGCCACAGTTGATACCAAGCGTTTGCAATGAGGCAGACACTGTTGTAAGATACTTGAGGTGTACCCGTAACTTAATCTCACAGTGGCCCCGAAATGCAGGTGCCATCACCTGTTTAATGTGAACACAGCACAGCTGAGAAACTGTGCATTGACCTGTTCTTTTTTTCTAATTTTTCATTGTAAAATGTATATAACATAAAAGTTACTATCTTAACCATTTAAGTGCACAGTTCGGTGGCCTGAAGACCATTCACACTGTTGCACACCCACAACCATCCATCTCCAGGACTCTCTTTTTCTTGCAAATGGAAACACTGTCCCCACTGAACACCAACTCCCTATGACCCTCTCCCCTGGCCTGGGCCCTGCCATTCTTCTTCCTTATCCCCCTCCCCCCCCTTCCCTAGGTGTCTGCTCTGACCTTTAGCCCCTCCCTGTTCCAGCAGGTGTGTCTCACTGACCTGAGATGCATCCTTAACATCCCAGGTGTGTTAACTGAGAACTGTTACCTCTAATGCCCCAGGTGTGCTTACATGGACTTGGGAGGTCTCCAGTGTACGTCTACATTGCTCTGGGATGTCTCACTAATTCCCCAGGTGTGTCTGCATTATCTGGGATATCTCCCTAATTTCCAGCTGTGTCAACATGGTCCTTGGTTATCTCAAAATTTCTCTAAATTGTAATGATTTGGAACTCATTCCTAATTCCCAAGGCATGTCTATGTGGATTTGAGATTTGTCCCTAACAACCAGGTGTGTCTACACTGACTGTTGTCTGCCTAATTCCCCCAGGTGTGTTTGTTATTACCTGTGACGTCTACTTACACCGCAGGTGAGTTTATACTGACCCAGGAAGTCTAATTCCCCGGATGTGTCAACTCTGACTTGGTCTGTCTCTCTAATTCCCTGGCTATGTATAAGCTAACCAGGAAGGTCTCCCCAATTCCCCACCTGTGTCTGCACTGATCTGGGTTGAATCCTAAATTAGCACTGGTATTCACTCACCTCTGTTGTCTCTTTGCTTCAGCAGATGTGTCTAGACCGGCATGGGATGTCTGTCCACTTACCCAGGTTTGTCTATTTCGTCCTGAAAGGTCTCTCTAGTACCCATGCTGTGTCTATAAATACCTAGAATATTCTCCCCATTTCCCATCTGTGTCTACCCTGACTTGGGATGGCTACCTGATTCTGCAGGTGTATCTATACCACCTGAACGTCTAACACACCTGGTGGAACTCTTGTGACCTTGTGTGTCTCCTAAACGCTCAGGATGAGTCCAGAATAACCAGGGTATCTCCCAGAGTTCCAGTTGTATCTGCCGCAGCCTGGGGGGTCTCCTGAATGACCCGAGTGTGTCTACCCTGATGTGGTTTGTCTCTCTAAATCCCCAGGTGTTTCTACGCTGACCAGCCTTTGCCCTAATTCTCCAGGTGTGTAGCTCTGACCTGAAGTTTCCCAAGGGCTCTTCCCTGTCCTTGGATGTCCCCATGATTTACCCTATGTTTTGCTGACTTGGAAGGTCTCATTAATTCCCTAGATGTGTCTACAATGACATGGAGGCCTTCCTAATTCCCCAGGTATGCATGGAGTGAACATGGGTGTCTCTTTAACTCCCCAGGTAGGTCATACCTGATGTGGTTTGCATCCATAATACCCTAGGTTTGTGTCTAAACTGACTTTGGTTGTTTTTCTGATTCCACAGTTATGTTTACCCTCACCTGGGATAGCACCTTAATCCTCCAGGTGTATCTACTCTGAGCTGGTATTCCCTGTAGAATTAGATATCAAGGTGTCTTTCTGTCCTTAGATTTCTCCATAATTTTCCCTGTGTTTCTTTTAAACATTTTTTAACGATTTATTTATGTATTAGAGTGTGTGTGTGAGGGGAGGGGCAGAGGAAGAGGGGGAGAGAGAATCCCAAGCAGATTCCCTGCTGAGCATGGAGCTTGACACGGGGCTTGATCTCAAGACCCTGAGACTATGACCTGAGCCAAAACCAAGAGTTGGACACGTAACCAACTGAGTCACCCAGGTGCCCCAACTCTGTGTTTCTACACTGATTTGGGATGTCCCCCTATTTCCCCAGATGTGTCTACACTGATATAGGATGTCTCACATATTCCCTGGTATGCCTGCTCTTACTTGGATGTCTAACTCCTCAGGTGTAACTACAATGACCGGAGATGTCTCCATAATAACCCAGGCATGTCTACTCTGGCCTTCGATGTCCCAGTAGTACCCAAGGTGTGTCTAACCTGACTTTGGAGGTCTCCCTATTCCCAGGTGTGTCTAAACTGTCCTGGGAGTCTCCCTAATTCATCAGATGTATGTACACTGACCTGGGATATTCCTTATTCCCCAGGTGTGTCTACTCTGACCTGTGATGCCTAGTATCTTAGTGTTTACTCTTATATTGGATAGCTCCCTAATTCCATGAGTCTATGTACAATGACCTTTGGTGTCACCTTATTTTGCAGGTTTTTCTGCTCTAACCTGGGATGTCATAATTCCCTAGGGGTGTCTACCCTGATCTTGGATGATTCTCTAACTCGCCATATGTGTCTAACCTTACCTAGGATGTCTCCCTAATACCATAGGGGTCTCTACCCTGACCTGGTAGGTCTCCCATATTCCCTAGGTTAGTCTACACTGATGTGAATGTCTACTTTCCCAGGTGCACCATCACTAGCCTGCAATTTCTCCATAATATCTAAGTTGTGGGGCGCCTGGGTGGCTCAGTTGGTTAAGCGACTGCCTTCGGCTCAGGTCATGATCCCGGAGTCCCGAGATCGAGTCCCACATCGGGCTCCCGGCTCAGCGGGGAGCCTGCTTCTCCCTCTGACCCTTTCCCCTCTCGTGCTGTTTCTATCTCTCTCTCTCTCAAATAAATAAATAAAATCTTTAAAAAAAAATATCTAAGTTGTGTCCAGCATGAACTTGGATATCTCCCTAATTATACTCACCTTTGATATTTCCCATATAATTCTCTGGGTATGTGTACGCTGACTTGGGATGTCTCTCTAAATCGAGTGATGTGTGTACACTGTGTTGGGGTGTCTCCCTTATTCCCTATGTCTGTAGTCTACTATGTGAGGTGTCCCTGAATTCCAAGTCTACAGTGGCCGGAGTTGTCTCCCTAGTCGCGCAGGTGCTTCTCCAGTGACTTCGGAAATCCCAGTAATTCCCCAAGTGTGTCTTTACTCACTGGATGTACCTTGAATTCCCTAGGTTTTTTTTTTTTTTTTAAGATTTTATTTATTTATTTGAGAGAGAGAATGAGAGAGAGAGCATGAGAGGGGGGAGGGTCCGAGGGAGAAGCAGACGTCCCGCCGAGCGGGGAGCCCGACGCGGGACTCGATCCCGGGACTCCAGGGTCATGACCTGAGCCGAAGGCAGTCGCCCAACCAACTGAGCCACCCAGGCGCCCACCCTACGTTTGTCTTACCCTGACCAGAGAGACCTCCCTGGTTTCCCCAGCATGGAGAAGGTGGTCTAGGATGTCTCATTATTGCCAAGGTGTGTCTACACTGACCTGGACACTTCCCCTGAGTTCCCAGGAGTCAACCTAAGACGTGGGAATTTTCCCTGAGGAGCTAGGTGTGTATACAGTGACCTGGGTTGTCTACTGCCCCAGCGTGTGTACTCTGACCTCGGTGTCCCCCTGCTTCACCAGGTATGTGTAGACTTACTGGATATACCATTCCTATTCCCCAGGTATGTCTAAATTGTACCGGGATGTCTCCCTCCTTCCCAAGTTATGTCTTTTTAACCTGTGATGTCTTTATAAATCTCAGTTTTGTCTACCCCAATCTTGGATGTATCTCGAATTCCACTGGTGTGTATACACCGATCTGTGAAGTCTCCTTCCTTCTGGGAATATACCCGTATTTCCCCAGATGTGTCTAATCTTACCTGGGATTTCCCTATAATTGCTTAGATGTGTCTACCATGGGCATGACTCTCTCCCTATTCCTGAGGTGTGTCCACACTGACCTGAGATGTATCTACTTCCTCAGGAGTGTCTATTACAAACTGTTTCATATCCCTCATTCCCTGTGTGTATCTACATTGATCTGGAAAGCCACCTAATAACCTCGATGTGTTCACTCTAAACTAGAATATTCTCTCTAGTTCCTCAGGTATGTTTACTCTAACCTCTAGCATGATGGTCTCCCAAACCCCAGGTATGTCTACACGGTCCTGGGATGTCTACAAAATTCCTGAGATGTCTCTAATCTGACCTAGTGTTTCTCCCAAATAACCCAAGTGTGGGTACTTTGATTTGGGATGTTTCCCCAAATCCCCAGGTTTGTCTATACAGGCCTGGGATGTTTCCCTAATTGTTCAGACACTGGTCATCTTTTTACCCTTGTGTGTTACACACCCAGGTGTGTCTTTACTGACCTGGAAATTCTAATTCCCCAGCTGTTTCTACACTTACTATAGGTCTCCCAAATAACCAGGGGTGTCTTTGGCCTAGGATGTCTCCCTCATCATCAGTTGTGCCTACTCTGATCTGGATTGTGTCACTAATTCCCCATTCTACATTGACCTGGGATGTGTTGCTCATTTCCCAGATGGGTCTTCAATAACCTTGGATATCCTCTTAATTCCACAGCTATGTCTACACTGACCTGGGATCTTTCCCCAGGTGTTTCTGCCCTGACTTGGAATTTTTTATTCATTCACCAAGTGTGTCTGCCCTAAACTTAAATATCTCTGGAAGTTCCTAGGTGTAGCTTCTCTGATGTGGTATATCCCCTTGTAGGCCACCTGTGTCCACACTAACTTGCATGAATTCCTAATTCCCAGATGTTTCTATTATGACTTAGGATGTCACCCTAATTCCTCAAGTGTGTCTGCTCTGACCTGGTTTGTCTCCCTAATTCCCTAGGTATATACAAACTGACCTGGGACATGTCACTAATTCCTAAGGTGTGTGTCCATGGACCTGGGATATGTCATTAAAACAGGAATTTATCTTTGCTGCTATGGAGTTTCCCTATTTTCTCTGTCATCCCTAAATGTCTCCTTAATTTCACAGGTGTGACTATTCGGTGTCTTCCCAATTCCTGAGATGCATCTAACCTGACTTGGATTGTTTCACGAATTCCTCAGATGTGTCTACCAAAAATGGCATGTTTTCCTAATATACCAGGTATGTCTACACTGAACAAGGATGTCTTCTTAATTCCCTAGGTGTTTCAACCCTGATCTAATAGAACTCCATAGATTCCCAGGTATGTCTACCTCAACACTGGAGGTTTGGGGTTTAAAAAAATTACTGGGATATAACTGACATACAGCAGTAAGTTTTAACACGTTGAGTTGATACATTTATGTATTGTGATGTGATCACCACTGTAGCATTAATACATCTATCTCATCCCATAATTATGTCTTTTTGGGGGGTGAGAACAATTAAAATCTAGTCTCTCAGCAACTTTGATGCTTATAGTACAGTACCGTTGCCTATAAACACTACCTGTGTGCTCAATCTCCAGAGCTTGTTTATCTATTAGTTGCAAGTTTGTACCGTGAAACATCATCTCCCAATTCCCCCACCCCCAGCCACTGGCAACCATTTTACTGTTTTTACAAGTCTGACTTCTTAAGATTCCACATATGAGATTATACAGTATTTATCTTTCTCTGGTTTATTTCACTTAGTATAATGTCCTCAAGGTCCATCCCTGATGTACAAACATCAGGATTTCCTTCTTTCTCATGGCTGAATAATACTCTATTGTGTATACACACCACATCTTCTTATCCACTCATTTGTTAGTGAACACTTAAGTGGTTTACATATCTTGGCTATTGTGAATACTACACTAAGCATGGGGGTACAGATCTCTTTTCAATATCCTGTTTTCATTTCCTTTGGATCTATACCTGGAAATGGGACTTCTGGATCATGTAATTGGTCTATTTTTAATTTTTAAAGGAGCCTCCATATTTCCACAGGGGCTGAACATCCCACCAGCAGTGCACATGGTTCCTATTTCTGCACATCCTCACCAGCACTTGTTTGTTCCTTGTCATCTTGGTAACAGCTGTTCTAGCAGGTGTGAAGTGCTAGCTCATTGTGATTTTGATTTGTATTTCCTTGATTATTAGTAACGTTGAGTATCTTTTCATGTACCTGTTGACCATTTGGAAAAATGTCTGTTGGTTCCTCTGTCCGTTTTTTTTAATCAAATGTTTGGGTTTATTACTGAGTTGTACGTTCTTTATATATTTTTTTATTTTAATCCTTTACCCAACACATGGTTTGCAAATGTTTTCTCCCATTCCATAGGTTGCCTTTACATTTTTTTAAAATTGTTTTTCCTTTGCTGTGCAGAAGCTGGTTAGTTTGATGTCCCACTGGTGTTTTGCTTTCGTTGTGCTTTTGCTGTCCTATCCAAAAAAGTCATTGCCAAGATCAACATCAAGGATCATCTTCCCTATGTTTTCTTTTAGGAGTCCTGTGGCATCGGGCTTTATGTTTAAGTCCTTAATCTATTTCCAGTTAATTTTTGTGAGTTGAGTGCTGTAAGATAAGGGTTCAGTTTTCCCAACACCATTTGTTGAAGAGACTGTCCTTTCCCCATTAGGTGTTTCTGGCTCCCTTGTCAAATATTAGTTGATCATACGTTTGTGGGTTTATTTCAGGGTTCTCTATTTTGTTCCATTGGTTTTTGTGTCTGTTTTTATGCCAGTACCACACTGTTTTCATTACTATAGTTTTGTGGTATAGTTTGAAATCAGGCAGTGTGGTGCCTCTGGATTTGTTCTTTTTATCAGGATTGTTCTATTTGGGTTGTTCTTTGGGGGAGGCTCCATATACATTTTAGGATTGTTTTTTCTGTTCCTGTGAAAAATGCCATTGGAAATTTGATAGGGGTTACACTGAGTCTGTAGATGGCTTTGTGTAGTGGGGCCATTTTAACAATATCAGTTCTTCCCATCCATGAACATAGGACATCTTTGCATTTGTGTCTTACTCAGTTTCTCTCATCAAGCTCCTGTAGTTTTCATTATGCAGCTCTCTCCCCTCGTTGGTTAAATTTATTCCTATTTTATTTTTGATGCTGTTGTGAATGAGATCATTTTCTTTTTCAGATGTTTCATTGGTAGTATATAGAGACACACTGATTTCTGTGTGCTGATTTTGTATCCTGAAACTACTTAATTCATTGACTAGTTCTAACATTTTTTGTTGGCATCTTTAGATTTTCTATGTATAAGATCATATCGGGTACCAATAATGACAGTTTTACTTCTTCCTTTCCAATTTGGATACCTTTTATTTCTTTGTCTTGCCTGATTGCTCTGGCTGGGACTTCCAGTGCTGTGGGTTGAAAAGGAGTGGTGAGAGTGTGCCCCCTTGTCTTGTTCCTGATCTTAATGGTGAAAGGATGAAAGTATTTCCTCTGGGCATGATGTTAGCTGTGGGCTTGTTTCTATCACCTTTATTATGTTTAGGTGTGTTCCTGCTGTATACAACTTAACAGTTTTTATCAGGAAAGGATGTTGTATTTTGTTTTGTTTTTTTTTTAAAGATTTTATTTATTTATTTGAGAGAAAGAGAGAATGAGAGATAGCGAGCACGAGAGGGAAGAGGGTCAGAGGGAGAAGCAGACTCCCTGCCGAGCAGGGAGCCGGATGCGGGACTCGATCCCGGGACTCCAGGATCATGACCTGAGCCAAAGGCAGTCGCTTAACAAACTGAGCCACCCAGGCACCCAGGATGTTGTATTTTGTTGAATGCTTGTTCTGAATCAATTGAGATGATATTAACTTTTTATCTGGTAATGTGGTGTATCACATTTATTGATTCATGTATATTAAACCATCCCTGCATCCCAGGGATAAATCTCAGTTGCTCATGGTGTTATAACCCTTTTTATGTATTGAATTTGATTTACTAATATTTTGTCAACAATTTTGTGTCTAAATCAGAGATACTGGTCTATAGTTTCCTTGTAGTGTCCCTATCTTGCTTTGGTATCAGGGTCATGCTTGCCTTGTAAAATAACTTTGGAAGTGTTCCCTCCTCTTCAGGTTTTTGGAATATCTTGAGAAGAATCAGCACTAATTCTTTAAATGTCTGGTAGAATTCATCAGTGATGCCACCTGTTCCTGGGGTTTTCTGTGTGGAGAGGTTTTTGGTTGTTGATTCACTCTCCTTACTATTAGCCTGTTCAAATTTTCTATTTCTTCCTGATCCAGACTGGATAGTAGTTTCTGATGATCTTTGGATCTCTGTTGTATCAGTTGTAATGTCTCCTCTTTCATTTCTGACTTACTTTGAGTCTTCTTTTTTCTTAGTCTAGCTAAAGGTTGTCAAGTTTATCTTTTCAGAAACCCAGCTCTTAGTGTCGTTGATCTTGTCTATTGTTTTTCTGGTCTCTATTTCATTTACTTCAGCTCTGATCTTGGAGAATTTATTTCCTTATGCTAACTTTGGGTTTAGTTCTTATTTTTCTAGTTCCTTGAAGTGTAAAGTTAGTCTATTTGAGGCCTTTTATTTTCTTAACATATGCCCTTATTCCTCTAAACTTCCCTCTTAAAACTGCTTTACAGCATCCCATATCCATTTTCATTTGTTTCCAGATATTTTTTAAATTTTCTTTTGATTTCTTCTTTGCCCCGTTGGTTGTTCAGGGATGTGATGTTCGGTTTACACATCTGTAGATTTTCCAGCTTTACTCTTCTTGTTGATTTCCAGCCTCATACCATTTCAGTGAAAAAAGATACTTGGTATGATTTCAGTCTTCTTAAATTTGCTAAGACTTGTTTTGTGGACTGTCTTGTGATCTATCCTGGAGAATGTTCTGTGTGCATTTGAGAGAACATGCTTTCTGTTGCTGTAGATAGAATATTCTGTGAGTGTCTGTTAGGTCCTTTTGTCTAATGTATGTTTCAAGTTCAAGGTCTCCTTGTTGATTTTCTGTCTGGATGATCTATCCATTGCTGATTGTGGGTCATTAAAGTCCCCTAATAGCATTATATTGTTACTTTTCCCTTAAGGGTCTGTTAGATTTTGCTTAACATATTTAGGTGTCTCATCTTTATATGTTTATCATTGTTAATCATTATATAATGACCTCTTTTACCTCATTACTGTTTTTGGCTTAAAATCTATTTTGTCTGATGTAACTCTCCCTGCTTGCTTTCAGTTTCTATTTGCATGAAATATCTTTTTCCATCCATCCCTTCAATTTGAACATAAACTAGTACAGGGGTTGTCATTAAACCAGTACAGCAGCATCTTCAGTGAGGAGCTGGGGTTATATTACCCAATACAAATTGAGTGTACATGTGTCATTAAAGCTAAAGTAAGTCTCTTATAGGCAGCATGTAGTTGGGTTTTTTAAAAAAAATCCATTCAGCCACTGAGTTTTGGAGAATTTAGCCCATTTATATTTAATATGATTATTGATAACGAGGTGGCAATAGTAAGCCCTTACCTAATTGTTTTCTGGTTGTTTTGTATTTCCATTCTTTCACCCTCTGTTTCTGCCTGTTTTTGTAATTTGATTTTCTGTGGTGGTATGCTCTGTTTTTCCTTTGATCTTTTGTGCCTCTACTTCAGAAGTTGGCTTTGTGGTTACCATGAGGCTTACATGAGGCATCTCATAGATAAAATCCATTTTAAGCTGATAGCAACTTCACTTACAAAATTCTCACTCTTTACCCCCATTTTATATTTTTGATGTCACTATTTTTCTTTTGTGTAGTATATTCTTTAATAAATTGTAATAGCTATAATTATTTTTAATACTCTTTCACCTTGATCTTTATATTACAGCTAAGAGGTTAATACACCATTGTAACCTGACTCCTATGTTCTCGTGTCATGATCAGCATCCTTTCACTTCAGCTGTAAGAACTCTTTTCAGAATTTCTTGTAGGGAGGGTCTAGTGTGATAAACTCCCTCAGCTTTTGTCTGGAGAAGTCTCTATTTCTCCATTTCTGAAGGATAACTTTACCAGATAAAGTGCTCTTGGCTGGCAGTTTTTTTCTTACAACACTTTGAACATGTCATCCCACTCTCCCCTGGCCTGTAGGGTTTCTGCTGAGAAATCCACTGATCACCCAGTGAAGGTTCCTTTGGAGGTTAAAATCTTTTCTTCTCTGGGTACTTTTAGGATTCTCTATGAGTTTTGACAGTTTTGTTATAATTAATGTGTTTTTGGGAAAGCCTTTTGGCATTGAGATAATAGGGTGGTCTATCCACTTCCCGAACTTGGGTGTCCAAGTGTTTCCCCAGGTTTGGGAAGTTTCAGCCATTATTTCTTGGGTAAACTCCCTGCTCCTTCTCTTCTCTTTCTGGAACTGCAAATTTTCTGATATTTTTACTTTTGATGGAGTCCCTAGACCGTCTAGGCTTTCGTAATGCTTTGTCGTTGTTATCCTCCGACTGGGTTATTTCAAAATTCGTATCCTGTAGCTCACTGATTCTGTCTTCCATTTTATCCACTCTGCTGTGGGTGCCCTCTATTGCATTTTTCATCTCATTTGTTGAATTCTATAGGCCAATAGTTTGTTCTCTTGTGTGTGTGTGATTTCTATCTCTTTGTTAAATTTTTCATTTTGTTCATGTAGTTTTTCTGATTTTTATTTCTGGAAAAAAAACGTGTAATTTTATTTTATATATTTTATTTTATTACGTTAGTCACCATACAGTACCTCATTAGTTTTTGATGTAGTGTTCCATGACCCGTTGTCTGCAAATAACACCCAGTGCTCCATGCGATACGTTCCCTCCTTACTAACCATCACTGGGCTAACCCCTCCCCGCTAAAACCCTCAGTTTCTCAGAGTCCATCATCTCTCACGGTCATCTCCCCCACCCCAATTCCCCCCTTCGTTTTTCCCTTCCTTCTCCTAATGTCCTCCCTGCTATTCCTGATGTTCCACAAATAAGTGAAACCATATGATAATTGACTTTCTCTGCTTGACTTATTTCACTGAGCATCATCTCCTCCAGTCCCATCCATGTTGAGGTACAAGTTGGGTATTCATCCTTTCTGACGGCTGAGTCGTATTCCATTGTATATATGGACCACATCTTTATCCATTTGTCTGTTGAAAGGCATCTCAGCTCTTTCCACAGTTTGGCTATTGTGGACATGGCTGCTATGAACATTGGGGTGCATAGGGCCCTTCTTTTCACTACATCTGTGTCTTTGGAGTAAATAACCAGTAGTGCAATTGCTGGATCATAGGGTAGCTCTATTTTTAACTTTTTGAGGAACCACCACACTGTTTTCCAAAGTGGCTGTACCAACTTGCATTCCCACCAACAGTGTAAGTGGGTTACCCTCTTTCCACAACCTCTCCAACATTTGTTTCTTGCCTTGTCTATTTTTTGCCATTCTAACTGGTGTAAGGTGGTATCGCAATGAGGTTTTGATTTGAATTTCCCTAATGGTTAATGATGATGAACATTTTTTCATGTGTCTGTTAGCCATTTGTATGTCTTTTGAGAAGTGTCATGTCTTCTGCCCATTTTTTGACTTGTTTTTTTGGGTGTTGAGTTTGAGAAGTTCTTTATAGATGTTGGATATCAGCCCTTTGTCTGTAGTGTCATTTGCAAATATCTTCTCCCATTCTGTGGGTTGCCTCTTTGTTTTGTTGCCAGTTTCCTTTGCTGTGCAGAAGCTTTTTATCTTGAGGAAGTCCCAAAAGTTCATTTCCCTTTTGTTTCACTTGCCTTTGGAGATGTATTGTGAAAGAAGTTGCTGTGGCTGATGTCGAAGTGGTTACTGCCTGTGTTCTCTAGGATTTTGATGGATTCCTGTTTCACAGTGAGGTCTTTCATCCATTTTGAGTTTATCTTTGTGTATGGTGTTAGAGAATGGTCGAGTTTCATTCTTCGGTATATAGCTGCCCAATTTTCCCAGCACCATTTATTGAAGAGACTTTTTTCCATTGCATATTTTTTCCTCCTTTGTCGAAGGTCCATATCTGGGCTCTCTATTCTGTTCCATGGTTCTATATGTCTGTTTTTGTGCCACTGCCAGCAGCTAGATCACAAACTTCATTCAGCCTTTATGTTTGGTTATTGGAGGATTATTGTTACCTTTTGGTGGTGACATATTCCTTGATTCTTCACATTCCTTGTAGTTTTGTGTTCCTGCTCTGGGATGTGGAGTGGTGGACGCCACCTCAGTCTTTGCAAGTTGCCTTCAGGTGGGAGGTGCTGTTAGTTGGTACTGTTAGATCTGGACTTTCTCTGTCTCTGTGTGGATGCACCTGCTCCATGCTTCTGCCCCCTCTTGAGGGATAATTCTTGAGCTTGAATGTCTTCTCTGGTCTGTAGAACTTACCTGTCTCATTTCCCAGAAGGGGGCACTACAGATACCTGGATGGTGTCTCCTCTGTGCCCAGGGAGCCAGCCACAGCACTGGGGAGGTGTGGGTTCAGTACTGTGGGTGCTGGGGATCCTCAGGTGAGGTTCTTTCAGAAGCTCATGGGTGAACTTCTAGTTGACATCCTGTCGTCAGGATGGTGTCCCTCCAGTGCTCTCTGATCTTCTCTTCCCTAGAGTCATGGACATCCTGCCTCAGTACTCTGGGTGCTGCCAGAGAGAAATGGGTTTCTCCTGCAGTATCCCACATAGCTGGGGAAGCCATGTACTCCAGGTTCTCCCTCCCACCATGGGAGAGGTTGCTGCCTGTTTGTTGAGCCCCCTGTAAGTGTCACCTTTGTGGAGGGGTGGTACTGGCAAAGTTCTTCTTACCATTTCCAGTACATCCAGACTCCAAGGACATGCTGAAACCTCCCCTTGGGGCAGGCTGGACTCCCACAAGGCCTCCCTTGCCTGTGGGTGTCTGTCCAAGTTAGCACTCTCAAGGTTTCCTTGACGGCAGTGAGAGGGCTTGGGCAGGCTCCCTGGCTCCAGCCGGGTTTGCAGTCCCTATGGAGATCTGTGTGCTTACTACTGGATGCACAGTTGGGTGACACTCTTCCCAGATCCTTTGGCATATGGAGCTGTATCCCAGAGGCACTTTTGCTCATGGATGGATACCTGATGAGTTGTTCAAAAAGGGAGACAAAAAAAACAGGGATGTCTTACACTGCCACGATATTCTGAATGCTTCTCTAATACTCTAGCTACGTCTATACGGGCCTGGGATGGTCCCCTAGTTTCCCCTGGTGTCTGCCCAGGTATTATACTGACATGTTTATCTCCCTGTTGATATCTAGCTCCGTGTGTGTCTAACCAGACTTGGATGTTTCTTTAGTTTGCCACGTAGGTCTATGCTGATCTGGGATGTCCCTCTCAAACCCCAGTGTGTCTACACTGACCTGGCATAGCTTTGTCTTTCATCAGTAATGTCCACCCTGATGTCTCCCTTGTCACTCTGGATTGTCTAACAGGACTAAGATGTCTAATCCCATGCAGAGTCTAATGTGACCTGGAACGACACTCTGACTTGGGATGTCCCCGTCTGTTGTGCATTTGGGTGTCTCCCTGATGCTGCAGGTGTGTCTTCTCTAACATGTAATGCTCTGTTTCCCCAGGGGAAGCTACCATGATCTAGGATGTCACCTTGATTCCTCAAGTATTTCTATATGGACCCAGGAAATCTCCCTGTCGACCCTGATCAGGGATGCCTCCCTACTTACCCAGGTGTGTGCCTACCTGCGTGGAATGTCTTATTACCCTGGAGTGTCTATCCTAACCCGAATTGTCATTCCAATTAAGGTGTACGCTTAATGGGGATGTCTCCATATTTCCTGAGGTGACTACTGTATAACCCAGGATGATGTCTGCCCTCACCCAGAATTCCCTCTAAACTCCAGTGTTACTCCTCTTACCGGGGAGGTGAACCTTGCTCCCCTGGTGTGTCTACCTTTGCAAGTTAGATAAGCTGGGGAATTTGAGATCTAACTGAAACTCCTTAGAAGTGACCTCCTTTATTATAGAATGTCTACAATTATAAGTATTTGTGCACTATTTAGCCAGAGTTATGTCAGGCGATTGCCTCGCAATCGCGTTCTTATTCAGAGAATAAATAGTCTAATACATGTTTTGCTTACATTATAAATAACAAAAAATTGAAACCCAATTACACATTATGAAAAATGCAGATTAGCTTGTAAAAGTAAAAACCAAATTGATTTAACCAGCTAAAAAGATCAAATGGGTATCTTCGCTTTGGGGTATTTTCCAAACACTTGGTATTATTCTCCTAATCATATTAATGATATCCCTGTGGGTTGTATTTTTTTTAAGAGTCTTCAGTGCTTTTCAGCAGCTACTGACTAAACCACCTCTATTCCATATGAACTGAACAACAAAATTACATGAGCAAAATTATCAGATTCACATTCATGACTTTCAGATGTCCACAGAAGGATCATGTGACAACTAAGCAATGCTCAATAGTCGGCCACTCTCAGCTCAACTGAGACTATGATCAAAAGGTGAGGGAGGGGGGTTAAAAATGAAATGGAGACCACAATTTGGATATGTGGTGACTCCTACTTACCCAACCAGATCCTAAAACCGTCCTGATTCCAAAAATGTGAACTCCAAGTTGAAACAAAACTAGCTTGGATTCTGTAAAATCATGCTTACATGAGGAAAGCTGATGTAATGAAAAGAATGTGAGCTGCTAATTACCAATCCCAATGGAAAACGATGTACTTACCATATTTATGCTTTATAAACTGAGCTGTAATAGCCGAGAGCAGAGTTTCTTAGCCACTTTCAGTTTGAATGTTTCTCGGTTCCCAAAATGTTTATTTCCCTGCTCAATATTCACCTCAATAAAACTCATTGCATTTTCTTTTGATAGACACACGTACAGAATTAGACACTGCAAACCTGTGGAATTAGGGAGACAACTCAGGTCAGAGTAGATACATGTGCGGATTAGGGAGACATTGCACATCAGTGTAGAAATGCCCTGGGATCTAGAGAGAGATACCAGTCCAGTGTAGACAAACCCAAGGAATGAAGGGGATATCCTGAGTCAGTGTAGACCCACCTAGGGAATAGGGAGACATCTCTGGTCAGTGTAGACACACCTGGGGACTTAGACCTATGAGGTCAGAATAGAAACATGGGAAAATGAGACATGCCAGGAAAGGGTAGACATAGTTTGTGCATTAAGGAGACCATCTCAAGGGTGACATCCCTCATCATAGAAGACATACTTGGGGAATTAGAATTCAAAGATCATGATAGAAACAATAGGGCTTAGGGAGACAGTCCGGATCAAGTGAGACATTCCTAGACAGAGGAGAATAACCCGGGGAAGTACAGTTCCTAGATCAGAATAGACACAATCTGGAAATTAGGGAGACCTATAAGGTCCAAGATGATGCACCTGGAGAGTAGTGAGACTTCTGAGCCAGTGGAGACACACCTGGGGAATTAGGTACACATCCAAGTTTGGATCAACATACCTGTGGAACTGGGGAGCCATCCTAGGTCAGTTAGGACACACTTGGAGAGTCAGGGAGATATTCCAAGTCAGGGTAGAGACACCTTGGGGGAATCAGAGAGACATCCAAGTTCAGAATAGATGCACCTGGGATGTTATGGAAACATTCATGCTTGTCTGATCGCACAGCTGGGGATCTAGGGTGACTTACCTGGTCAGAATAGTTACCACTGGGTGACTAGAGAGACATCACAGGTCAGGACAAATATGTATAAGTAGTGACACATTGCAGGTGGGAGTACACATCTGCCTGGAATTAGACATTCCAGATTAGTGAAGGAAACCACAAAGACCTAGGATATCCAACAACGTGGATAAAGTAGACATACTTGGACACTTGCAGAGACACCCCACACTGATGGGGACACACCCTGAAGAAAGGAGATAACACAGGCCACATAACACACCAGAGGAATCAGGGAGACATTCCAAATCAGGCTACACACAACTGTGTTGTGGGGTTGGTCAGACAACCCAGGCCAGCAGAGACAAACCTGGGTTATTAGGAAGTTATGTCAGGTCAGATCTGACACACTAAGGAAATCGATGAGATCTCTCAGGTCATTGTAGACCCAGCTACAGGATTAAAGATACCTCCCAGGTCATAGTAGATACAACTGGGGATTAGTGAACTATTCCATGACAGTGTAGATACACAAGGGTAATTAGGGAGATTACAAAGGGTCACTATAACCCCAAATGAGAACTAGGGACAAATAATGGCTGAGAATTAGGGAGACAGTCAAGTTTACTGACACACAGGTGAGAAATAGTCCATGTCTGTGTGGATGTACCTTGGAAATTAGGAAGACTTCCCAGGTCAGTGTAGACACTCTAAGCAATTATGGGGAGAACCTAGGTCACAGAAGTCATACCTGAGGACATACCAGATTGGTATAGGCACATGTGTAGACATCTGGGGGAATTAGAGGGAATTCCCATGTCAGAGAAGTCACACCTGGGTACTGGAGTGACATGCCAGGTCAATATGGACACATGTATAGATGCAGGGAATCACCCCCAGTCAACCCAGTAGACACTCCTGGGTAATTAGGGAAACATCAGAGTATGCACCAGGTAATTAGGGAGATACTAGCATGGACATAACTGGAAATTATGGAGACATGAGTAGTGAATGTTGAGGCACTGGGGAAGCCAGCAGGACATCCCAGTTCAGAGTAGACACCGCTGGGAATTAGACTATTATCCCAATCAGTGCAAACACACTTGGGAATCAGAGATATATTCCAGAGTAAATACACCTAGGAGACATCACTGGTTAATGGGGACACACTTGGGAATGACGAACACAGCACTGGTCAAAGTAGACCCACCCATGAACTAGGGAGACATCCCAGTCAGAGTAGAAACATGTGGGGAGGTAGTAGAAATCTCAGCTCAGTATAGACATACTGGGGGAAATAGACATCGTTGGTCAGTGTAGAAACAACTGGGCATACAGAGGATCTCTCATTTCAGAGAAGACACACCTAGAAATTAGGGTGAAATCCCAGGTCAATGTATACAACCTGGAGATCTAGGGCAACATTGAAATTCAGAGGAGTTTGCACTCCCAGCAAACTAGGAAGATACCTATGTTTAGTGTATGCACACATAAGGAATTAGTAGATGTCCAAAATTAAGGTGATCAAATCTGGGGAATTAAGGAAATATTCCAGGTCCGCAGAGACACTCCTATGAAGTTAGGGAGATATCCTCAAACAAGGGAGACAAATGTGGAGAAGAAGGAAGAAAACCCAAGTCAGATTAAACATACCTGGGGAACTAGTGAGAAATCCAGGTTAATGAAGACAATTCTGAGTTACTGAGATATCCCAGGTCAGGGTAGACACAGCTGGGGAAATATGGAGACATACCAGGTCACCACAGACATACGAGGGGGATTATAAAGTTACCCAGTTTCAGAGTACACAAGCCTATGAAATTAAGGAGATATCCATAGTCAAGCCAGACACTCCTGGAAACTAGAGAGAGATGCCAATTTAGGGCAGGCACACCTGGAGACCTAGGGAGACACCCATAATTAGGTAGAAACAAGTGGGAAATTAGTGAGATGTCCTAGACATGGTAGACCCACCAGGCAAAACTGAGAATTCCCAGAGCAGGGTAGAAATACCTAGGAATTAGGGAGACACTCCAAGTCAGGACAGCACACATGGGGAAGTATAGAGATATCCCAGGTCAGGGTAGGCACATCAGGAAATAGAGAAATAATCAGATCAATGTAGACACACCTGGGGAATAAGCAATATAGCCCATGTCTGTGTAGACACAATTGGTAAATTAGAGAGAGCTCCCAGGCCAGTGTTGACACATTTGGATAATTAGGGAGATATCCCAGGTAAGAGTAGACAAACCTGTGGAATTACGAAGACAGCCCAGGTCATGGAACACACACCTGGGAAATTAGCATCACAAGGGCAGAAACACAGGGTAAATTATGAAGATATCCAATGTCAGGGTGGATACTTTAGGAATTCCAGGGACATAGCAGGTCCGAACTGGTAACAGGACTATAGGGGCACCAGCCCAGCCCAGGGCAAGCACAACTGGGGAATCGGGGACACATCCCAGCTCATGGGGACTAGGGAGAGGTCTCGCGTCAGCACAAGCACACCTAAGGTACTGGGGAAACATTCAGGTCTATATTGGGAAGGCAACCCAAGTCAGAGCACCAGAGACACGTTGCTGGTGACTGTAGACGCACCTGCTCAGCTAGGGTGGATTTTCATGTCACAATGCACCTGTTGGGAATGAGGAAGACATTCTAAGTTAATGAACACAAACATTAGGAATTAGACATCTCAGGTCAGGGTAGACACACTTGGGAATGAGTCGTCCCGGGGCAGTTTAGCCATACCTAAGTTACAAGAGCGCCGTTACAGAATGGGGTGAACAAACCTGGGAATTTAAGGACACCCCCCAAATCTGTGAAGACCTGGAAATGAGGGTGATGACCCAGGTCAGAGCATACACCTGGGGAATCAGGGAGCTATCCCTGGTCATAGGAGACACACTTGAAATATCAGGGAAGTAGACACAGCTGCGGAATAGAAGGAATGTCCAGGGTCAGGGTAGAAATACCTGCTTAGGATGGTGTCCTCCCAGTTCAGACCGTACCCATGAGACAGCAGGTGCACGTCTCTGTGCTGAGCAGACACAGCAGTTAGAGAAAACCTCCGTCAAGGTAGACACATAGCAAATAGTTGGACACAGCAAATGAACTGGAAGTAAATATTTGGAGAAAATGCAGCAAGTTCATATGCTTAGTATATTAACAGTGCATTCAAATCAGTGGCAAGTTCCTCTGTAAACAGGGCACACACAAGGTTATAAAAGACACACAGAAATAGCTGGAAAAGAACCAAACATCGGTGGGTCTCAGATACGCAAATGAGAAGACAATACACCTTTGTCAGCTGGTTAAGAGTAAAACTGTAATAACTGAGTTGACAGGGTCCAGGGAATGGGTCTCGTCGGGGACTCTCAGGGCTGGGGAGGTGTCGGCTGCACACTCTGGGCTGGCTTGGTGACATGTGTCAAAGCCTTCGACCCCTAACAGGCTCCTGCAAGGACAGGCTCCCAGGACGGGCGTGCAGGGGTCGGCGGCGACAGCACTCGCGGGCAAGCACGCCCACGACACAGCGAGGCTCCAATAAGACAACAGTGACTTTACTCCTGGCCGCGTCCGCACAGTGCGAACTGTAATAAAACATCGTGCGGACCCACAGTCGCTGGGACAATGCGGAATTAAAAGGAGAACTTTGTGTGTATCGTGGCCCAATTTTGTTTCAAAGCCTACGCGGGGCCCCGACCTGCGGAAAACCGCACGGCCGAGAAAGAACCGCAGCGGCCACGGGTGGGGTCCGGAGGCCCGGGCGTCCTGCGCACGCGGGCTTCCTGCTTCCTTCGATGCTCCCTCACCGGTCCGCTTCCTCTCACGAGGGGAGTCTGTCCCTCGGACCCGCCGCAAAGCCGCGTGTGGGGTCCAGGTCGGGGAGGGAGAGCTCCCCCCGCCTCGGACCGCAGGCCTGACCCCTGGCCGGGCGTGAGGGTCCGGAGCCGCCCGGGACGAGAAGCCGCCCGGGAGGGGCCCGCAGCCTGCCGTGCACCTGCCAGGGGCTCCCGGGGCCCCGGCCGCTGGGGCCACGTCCCGCACTCGGCGGCCACTGCCCAAGGCCAGGTTCGCATGCCAGCTGGAAGCTGTGCGTCCGCGGAACGGGCGGCCGAGCGCGAGCCCCTTCTGTCCTCCGCAGCAGCCTCCTTTCTCGGGGACCAGCTGGTGGCCTGGGCTCCTCGTGCACCGTCCCCAGGACTCCCCTCTCCCAGGCATTCCTGGGCCAGACGCCCCCCACCACCCATCTGCACCCTGCCTGCCTCAGTGGACCGCGGCCTGCCTGCAGGAAAGGCCGGGCACAAGGGCCACACCGTGGCCACGATGGCGTGAGAGGGGGGCGCCGTTTGACCTTGTGCTCTGGTCCGGACGCTAGGTCAGGGGCAAAGTCAGACGCGGAAGCACACATGGTTCCTTTAATCAAGGCGGAGGTGGATCCTTTGTCAGACGAGGGAGGGCTTGGGACGCTTTCCTTTTCTTTGTTTAATCCAGGGCTCTGTCATCCCGGTCCTGCAGGAGACACACCCAGAGGTTCAAAGGAGACGCCCTGTGAAAGAAAGGGCTCCTTAGGGTGGGTCCACACAGGAGGCAGGAGACCCAGAGAGGAGCCCCGGGGGAGCTGTTTCCACCCCTGGCCTGCGGGGCAGGGAGGGGACAGTGCTGCTGGGTCCTGGGGGGGGGGGGGACAGGAGGAGGCTCCCAGGCACTGTGGCCTCACGCTGGCGATCACAGCCCCTACCCCGGGCGCAGCCCCCAGCAGGGAGGACCCCAGCCTCTCTCCCCCGCCCCCCTCTCCTGGGAGCTCCCCCTGGTGCAGCCTGAACACAAGGCCGGAGGCCAGGAGCCCAGATGACAGGGCCCCCAGGTCATGGCACGGGGATGGAATAGGGTGAGCGCGGTGCAGCGTGGATCTGGAGGGCGGCGGAGGGCGTCCTGTAGACGGCCCGAGCTCTCACCCGAGAATGCGGATACCTGGATGCTCCTCACAGTCGGGGTCTGGGCGATGCTGGACCCCGTCCACCTGGCGATGATCAGCGACCCCTCCAAAGGGGCGCACGCGCTCGGGTCCCCACAGCGCCACCTGAACGCCTCCTCCGTGTCTCCTAACGGCCCTCTGCCATCTGACTCTGGTCCGGGCCCCGTGTGGTGGTAGCACGTGGAAGAACCACATGGCACGGACAATCAGACTCTCTCTCCTCACACTGCCCTGGTTCCACTGAGACCAGCAATAAAGAGGGAAAGCAAAAATAAATCTGCCCACGGAAAACTAATAAGAAAAGGGGTTTAGTGCCTTTGGCAAAAGGAGCCCAGAAATGCAATAATTTTTTCCCCTTAACATCACATCCACAGGCTTTTGTGAAGGAAGTATTCGTTCAGATCCCAAAATGAGCAATTATGAGAGACTGCTGTTAGAGTGAAAAGCCTCTGGTCTGCAGAGGAATTTAATTTTGGAAAGCCCAGATCTGCAGACCCGGGCCGTGGCTGCTTTCCGGGGGCGGGAGGCTGGCCCCCAGGCAGAGCTGGAGTCAGGGGAGGGACCCCGCTGCATGGCTGACCCTGCCAGCAGGCTCACCCCCCACCGTGGCGTCCCCCGCGGGCGGCCAATGCTGGGGAGGCCCCACGGGGTCCCTTCCACCTCGCAGCTGCCCTGCACACAGAGTACAAGCCCCTCGTGAACCCCCTGCTCACGGGGCCTTCGGGCAAACCCCCGGAACGGGCCCGCCGGGTCACACGTATTTCCCAGTTTGTCTTCCCGCGACTTCCCTGCTGTTCCCGTGGTGGACGCGCCATCTCACACGCCCACCGGCAATGCGCCCACGGCTTCCAGCTCCCTCGGCCTCGCCATGCGGCCCCTGGGTCCTGACCCCAGCACTGCTCACGGCTGTGGAGCCTGATGATCGTCCCGTGCGTTCCCCTGGGCAGGAGGGACGTCGAATAGCTTGTCGTGTGCTCACTGGCCACTTGTGGGTCTTCTCTGAAGACATGGCTCTTCCGGTTCTTTGCCCATTTTTTTTTTTTTAAAGGTTTTATTTATTTGACACAGAGAGACAGCGAGAGAGGGAACACAAGCAGGGGGAGTGGGAGAGGGAGAAGGAGGCCTCCCGCCGAGCAGGGAGCCCGATGCGGGGCTCGATCCCAGGACCCTGGGACCATGACCTGAGCCGAAGGCAGACGCTCAACGACTGAGCCACCCAGGCGCCCCTAATGTTCATTTCTTCACTGGATCGTTCTGTTGCTGCGCTGTGCGAGTTTGTATATGTTCTGGGCATTAATCCCTTCTCGGGTACATGAAGATCTTTCCTCCCAGTGTGTGGGCTGTCTTTTAAGTCCCTTGATGGAGTCCTTTGATGCCCCCAAAGTTTTCATTTTCTGGAAGTCCAAATTATCTGTGTTTCTAGTTGCCTGTGTTTTGGGTGTTAAATCCAGTAAATCACTGACAAATGCAGCGTCACGCATCTTTGCTCCTGTGTGTCCTAAGAGTTTCACAGTCTTAGCTCTTACGTTTGGGTATTTGACCCAGTTGCTGTTGATTTGGGTATGCAGCGCCACGTAAGGGCCCGACTCCTTTCTTTTGTGGATATACCCACTTTTCCCAACACCGTTCGTTAAAAGAAAAACCTGCCTTTTCCCCACTGAAGGGTCTTAGCACCCTTGTTGGAAATCATGTGGCCAAGTCTATCAGGGCTTATTTCTGGGTTTTTTCTTCCCTTCCATTGGTCTATACTTCTGTTTTACGCCAGAACAACATTTTTTCTGTTGCTGTGTTTTTGCAGTAAATTTTGAAACCAAAAGTCGAGTCCTCCAACTTCATTTTTGTCAAAATTATTTTGACTATTCTGGGTCCCTTGAAATTCCATTTGGAATTTAGAATGTATTTGTCTATCTCTACAATAAAGGTTTTTAGGACTTGGGTAGTGATGGCATCGAACGTGAGACCTCTTTGGGGAGTGGTGCCGTCTGGCAAGGTCAAGTCACCCAGCCCGTGAGCACGGGACGTCTGTCCACATATTGAAGCCTCTTCATTGTCTTTCTGCAACACCGTGTAGTTACCATGCACACGTCTTCTGCCTCTTTGGTCAAATGTATTTATTTCTAAAGATCTTGTTCTTTTAGATGCCATTTGACAAGGAAGTGTTTTCTTCATTTCCTTTTGGAATGCTTGTCGTCAGGGTGTTGAAACGCGGGTGACTTTGGCATGTCGATGTGTGTCCTGCCGCCTTCCTGAATCAGCGCTGACGGTCGTTTCCTTTGTTGGCGCCTTGAGGGTTTCCTACACACAAGGCTGTGTTGTTGTGAACACAGGGGACCTTGGTTCTTCCTGCCCAGGTTCTCTATTATTTCTTCTTCTTGTCTAATTGCTCTGGCCAGCAGTCGCAATGTGACGTGCAAGAGAAGTCGCTGCAGCAGGTGCTGTGCTCCTGGTCCCGGAGGACAGCTCTCTCCCTCCCCTGCCTGAGAGGGCGGCAGCTCTGGGTTCACTCATGGCCTTCACTACATTGAGGAGGTCTCCTTGCATTCCAAGGTCAAGTGTTTCCTACCCCCGCTGAGATGACCGTGGGGTGTGGGACCGTGACGTCTGTACGCGGAGCCATTCTGGCGAGTCCCTCTCCCGTCAGGGACCCTCCCCCAGTGGCCTCTGATGAAGGTGAGAGGCTCACCCGTGCCTCCCAGTTCAGCCCCTTGGATATGCCGTCGGCTCGCTCGGGATGGCGTGACGGGTCCTGGTGAGCATCCTGTCACACGGCCCCCTGAGGGTAAAGTGCAGGCAGCATGTTCAAGTTTTATCGTTTCCAAAGAAACGACAGTCATTTTGAATGCAGTGGGGCTGAGACTGGAACCCACCTCCACCTAACTCCGAGTCTGCCATCTCTGTCCCTTTCCAGGGGCTGTCACACCTGTGTGGCTATTTCTCTGGGTCTCCATAGCTCCTGAATTACAGCATGAGGACGGGGCATCTCTCGGTGCAGCCAGCAAGGGCGGTTTTTCCTGCAGCCCTGGCCCAGGTCCCTGTTCCTCCAGCTGAGCATCAGATGAGGGGGGCGGCTTGCATACAAGGGCCCCATTGCAGCAAAGACACGGATCTCTCTGCGCTACAGACGGGCTCAGCACAGCACCCGCCCCGGGGGACGTGCAGAGCCTGAGACGGACCAGCGATGAGCAGGTTCCTTTCTGCATCTCCCACGTTGCCACCGAGTCGCCCCAGCTTCCCTCTGATGGACCCGACTCTGTCGCGATCACAGGTACCTGCAGAGCCACCTCCTTCCCCCTGGGGTGACCTCTGCCACCCACAGGAGCTGGGGAAGGCCAGGCCGCCCCCTGCAGCCCCACAGTGGGCCCCCCAGCCTCCTATAGTCACTGCAAACTGCCCCATCCCTGAACCCCATTTCTGCTTTGTGATGCTACAGAGCGCAAATGACGCTCAGAGGTGTTAATTAGGCTCACTCGGCTCAACAGCCTATGGTTGGGAGTTTTCTTTCCGGTCTCTGATCACACCCTGTGAGCGCACCACCGTCTGCTGGAATTCGGGGCTTTTCTCAACGGCTGAAAGAGACCTGGGACGACCGTGAACCCCCCGGACGCGGGCCACTGGAAGGTCTGTTCTACTCACTGCCAGGATGCCAGGGCCCGCGGCGGAAGGAGCCTTGGGACGCATCGCTCTGCTCCCCCAGAGACTGAGCGCAGAGGCCCTGGAGCAAATCTCCTGCTTCCCGGCCTGAAACGTGCCTTCAAAGGACGCCGCATCCACAGCACGACCGTCCCCAAAGGAGTGTTGGGGCGAATGTGGACGACCCCGCAGCTGGCGCAGAAGCACAGAAACCGTGGAGTGCAGGTGGCGTAAGCGCTGCGTATTCCCACAGAAACAGCCCAAAATCTACCGAGGAAAGGACGCCGAGCATCTAGTATGGGCTCAGGTTTAATGTGAGTGGACTCTCGGCCGCTTGTTCCCGGTGCTGTTTGGAAGCCCACGGGGTAACAGCGAAGGCCTTTAATCTCCTTCGGCTTCGAACCGGATTTCCTGGTGGACTGACTCGGGACCAACGGGACGGGAAGCAACGTGGCCAAAGCCAGGGTCGCCAGCGAGGGGGGCGGAGGGAAGCGGAGGGGGCTGTACTTGTCCTTGGGGCCTACCCACCGCAGGCACGGACCCGGGCCCCCCTTCTCCTCCGGGGCCGCCCCTTCCTGCAGCCCTGGCACGCTTCTGGCCCTTGGCTCGCAGCCACTGCTCCAGACACGTGAGCAGCTGTTTCTGGGGAGACTGCCGAGGAAAGCTGTGCTCAGCCGGGGGGCAGCCCGGGCCCCTGCTCTGCTCACAGCCTCCTTGCCCTCCCTGAGCGCAGGTGCCCAGGGGCTCCCTGCCAACACCTACGGGGCGGCGCCCTGTGGTCTGTCGTCAGATTCAGGACCAGGAAACCAGAGCTCTCCCGGGCACAATCAAGGACACTCGCTTAGCAGGGGGACGGGGACAGCCCCACTGTTTGCATCAGCGTCGCCCCTGGGGCAGGATTCTGGATCCCAGCCCCGCCGCCCTCAGGGAGCCCGGGACCGTGCTGTGGCCAAATTCACCAAATGTGACCGAGCGGGAGCCGGTTACCTGCGCCACGTCGACCAAAAGCTTAAGAGGCCCTCCCCCCCTCCCTTTCTCTCCCCCTCCCCTCCCTTTCTCTCCCCTCCCTCCCCCCCTTTCTCTCCCCCTCCCCCCTCCCCTCCTCTCCCCCTCCCCTCCTCTCCCCCTCCCCTCCCCTCTCCTTCTCTCCCCCTCCCCTCCTCTCCCCCTCCCCTCCCCTTCTCTCCCCTCCCCTCCCCCCCACTTCTCTCCCCCTTCCCTACCCCCCCTTTCCAGTCCTCTGGTTGGTGGCATCTCACATGGGCCACTGGAGGGCATCTCATGGTCAAGAGACAGAGGGGAAGGGCCTTCGAGTGGAGAGACAGCAGCACTGGGGTGTGTTAAAGGGGGCCTGGATTGGTAGTGGGGGGAGGGAGGAGGGCGGAAGGGGGGGGAGGGGGGAGTGAGAAGGAACACAGGGCGTAGGGAGGGGACGGGGGCGGGGGGAGGACCGGGAGCCGGAACCAGGACCGCGTGCACCTGGAGCTCCCGCCCCGAGGAAGAGCCGGGGGCGGGGTCAGGTTGGTGGGTGAGGAGCGGAGTAGGGCCGTGCTGACATGTGGCAAGCGGCTGGGCGCTGGCTTGAGCAGACCCCCGTGTCCGCACCGCCTCCCGTCAAGCAGCCCTCACACTCGCACAGCACACCTGGATGACAGCTTCGCTCTCTTTTTTCACTTTTCATTTAATGACTCACTTTGGGGAATTTAAAACACAGTACCATTTACATTACAACTCCAAAAGTGGAATATTTAGGTATAACTCTAACAATATGACAAGATCTATATGAGAAAAACTATAAAACTGATAAATGAAATGGAACAACTAGATAGATATTCCATGTCATGAACAGTGAGACTCAGCATCAAGTTGTCAGTTCTTCCCGAATTGATCTATGGATTCAATGCAATCCCAATGAAATCCTAGCAAGTTATTTTGTGAATATTAACAAACTGATCCTAAAGGTTACATAGAGAAGCAAAAAACCCAGGATAGTCAACGTGATATTAAAGGAACAGAGTAGGGTCGCCTGGGTGGCTCGGTCAGTTAAGCGTCTGCCTTTGGCTTGGGTCATGTTCTCAGGGTCGTGAGATTGAGTCCCGCATCCGGCTCCACGCTCACTGGGGAAGCTGCCTGGGATTCTCTCTCCCTCTGCCCCGCCCGCTGCTCGTTTTCTCTCTCTCAAATAAATAAAATCTTTTAAAAAAAGGGACAGAATAAAATTATAGGACTGATGGTACCTGACTTTAAGCTGTGAACACAGTGTGGCATTGGTGAGAACAGATACACAGATCGATGAACAGAGTGCAGAGCCCAGAAACAGACCCACCTAAACACAGTCAACTCCTCTCTGACAAAACCGCAAACAATGGAGCAAAGACAGTCTTTTCAACAAACGGTGCTAGAACAGCTGGACATCCTCACAGATAAACAAACCGAATCCAGACACAGAATTAACTCAAGATGGATCAATGGTCTGAAGTGCAAACTCTGAAGTTTCTAGAAGATAACTCAGGAGAAAACCCAGGTGACCTTAGGCAAGGTGACCACTTTTCAGCTCTGACACCAGAGACACGACCCATGAAGGAAATAATTCATAATCTGGGCTTGATTAAAATTAGCAACCTCTGTTCTGTGAAAGGCACTGCCAAGAGATTGAGAACACAAACCATGTCTGATACAGCACTGTCATCCAAAACAGAAAAACTTAAAACACAATAGTAAGGAAACAACCCAATTTAAAAATGGGCCAAAGATCTTAATAGACACCTCCCCACAAGAGAGAGAGGGATGGCAAATAAGCACATGAAAGATGCTCCACATCACACATCATCAGGGAGATGCAAATCCAAGTGAGATACTGCCGCACATTTATTAGACGGGCCAACATCCAGAGCAACAGGACCGATTTCTGAAACTGGACCCCTCTCATACACCGCTCACGAAAATTAACTTGAAATGGATTAAAGGCTTTAAGACCTGAAGCCATAAAACTCCTAGAACAAAACATAAGGGAAAAGCTCCTTGATGTTCATCTCAGCGATGATTTCATGGATAGGACACCAAAAGCACAACCACAAAACCAAAACTAAACCCGTAGATCTATGTCAAAAGAAACCATCAACAAAATGAAAAGGTAATTTACAGAACAGGAGAAAATATTTGCAAACCATGTACTGCATAAGGGGTTAATATCCAAAATATACAAAGAGCATACAACTCAATAACAACCACATAAACAATCTGATTTAAAAACGGGCAGAAGACATGAACAGACACTTCTCCAGAGAAGACATCCAAATGGCCAACAGACACATGAGAAGATGCTCAACATCACTCAGCATCAGGGAAATGCAAAAAAAAAAAAACCTCAATGAGATACCACCTCACCCCAGTCAGAATGGCTGAAATTAATAAGTCAGGAAACGACGGATGTTGGGGAGGGTGCGGAGAAAGGGGAGCTGTCTCATACCGTCGGCGGGAATGCAAGCTGGTGCAGCCGCTCCGGAAACACCATGGAGGTTCCAAAAATGGGAATACCCTATGATCCAGCAGCCCCATTTTGGGGCGTATTTCCAAAGGAAATGAAACAGGATATCTTAGAACTGCACCCCCATGTCCACGGCAGCATTACTCACAAGAGCCAAGATATGGAAACAGGCTGAGTGTCCATCAACAGATGAATAAAGAAAATGTGGTTTATAGACACAGTGGGGTATTATTCAGCCACAAGAAAGAAGGAAACCCTGACATTTGTAGCAACATGGATGAAAGGCATTATGCTCAGTGAAACAGCCAAACAGATAAAGAGAAATGTGTACACAGAATCTAAGAAGTCCAAACTCAGAGAAAGTGGGATGGTGGTTACCAACGCCTCAGTGGTTGGGGAATCAGGGAGACGGTGCTCAAAGGACACAAACATCCAGTTTTATGACAGATAAGTTCCGGGGATCTAGGGTACAGTGCAGTGATTATAGTTAATGATGCTTTACCATATACTCAAAAGTTGCTAAAACATGTTAGATATTCTCCCCACACAAAAGAAAATGATCATTATGTGCTACGATAGAGGTGTTCGCTTCTCCGTTCTATTAAGTGTTGCAGATTCACACGTTACACTCGCACGATGTCGATTCCAACTCGATACGGCTGGGAAAGGAAAGGAGCCGGGAGGAGCCCGGAGGGCCGGTCACTCGGTGAGAGCAGCCACCCTGGAAAGGCCACGGCTGCCTGGTTCCCACCACAGGACACTCGGAAAAGGCAGAGCCGAGAAGACAGGGGAAGGACCCGTGTTCCCGGGGGTTTCCAGGGGAGCGAGAGGCCTCCGTGTGGCCCCATCGTGATGGGGCCCTTCTGTCACACGTTTGCCTCCAGCACCAGCAGCGAACGAGCACCACAACATGGACTCTGCGGGGTGATGACCTGTCCGTGTGGGTTCACTGGTAACAAATGTCCCATCTCCTGGGGACGCTGCTAACGGGGAGGCTGTGTGGGGGGCGTCAGGAGGTCTATGGGAAATCCGTCCCTTCCTGTCCGTTTTGCTGTGAACCTAACACTACTTGAAAAAAATATATAAACCATTTTTTATGATACTTGTTCTAAGCTGCCGAGTTCAGAGGTGATTACTCTATGCACCTGTGCTTATTTGCACACGTGGCCTGCAGTTATGTGGACTGCCAGACTGGCCCCACGAGCAACATGGGGCTCAAATTCACAACCCCGAGGTAAAGAGTGGCACGTTCTGGGGGCTGAGCCAGCCTGGCACCCCAAAAATAAACTATTTTAAAATAATGACGCATTTTTGGGGGCGCCTGGTTGGCTCAGCCGTTAGGCGTCTGCCTTGGGCTCAGGTCATGGTCCCAGGGTGCTGGGATCGAGCCCCGCATCAGGCTCCCCGCTCGGCGGGAAGCCTGCTTCTCCCTCTGCCACTCCCCCTGCTTGTGTTCCCTCTCTCGCTGTGTCTCCCTCTGTCAAATAAATAAATAAAATCTTTAAAAAAAAATAATGACTCATTTTTAACTTAAATTCATGGAAATGCCCCCAAATAGCCCTCTTCCTATTTGCTAGCCCAATACAGCAGCATGCAAGGGCTCTCAGACTCAGCCTGTCTCCTGGTTTAAAATTGATTTAAATTGCAGCAGATGTAGCCACCTCCCCCCACCAGTTCCTGCTCCACCCGAGCACCTGCCCCGCCCAGACCCCAGCCCCCAGGTCCCGGTCCTGACGCGGGGTGAGGCCAAGGGGGGCGGCCCTGTGGACAGGGCTCCCTGGGCTTCCTCCCTGCCCTTCCCCCACGTGTGACAGAGGGACTGGGGGGCGGGGGTGGACCTGGGGTCCTGAATCAGAAACAAGCCTCCGTGCCTGACAATCAGTCCATCAAACACACCTGAGGCCCACGGAGGCTCCCATTTGAGTCTGACTTCAAACCACGGACCCTCTGCCAACTGCTCAGGGAGGGGTGACCCGTCAGCACGTCCTGCGTCATCACAGACGAAGACCCCTCCTGAGGGACCCCACCGCGGGCTGGGGGCCAGGCTTCTCCGAGGGCTGCCTCCTCCCAGGGGCTCCCGTGCCGGGGCGTCCCCGTCCAGGGCTCGTCTGCCCGGCTGCACGCTGCAGCCCCACGATCAGGGCTCCTGGGTCAGAGCCCAGGGGCCGGCAGAGGGAAGGGGCGCCTCCCGCCCTGTGTGTTCAGTCTGTCCACACGCGCTAAGTGAGGGTCCGCCCCGAGCTGGGCGCTGTCCCTGCCCCAGGGGTGGGGTGGAGCATCCAGGACACAGACCCCTGCCCTCCTGGAGCCCTCGCCGCACAGACTGGGGCCCGGGGCCTGGGGCTCTCAGACCCGGGAGCAGCTGCAGAGGCAGGGGGTCCTCGGGCCCCACCCCAGACCCTGAGGCCAACCCTGCAGGGAAGACCTAAAGCTTCCCAGGGGCCATTGCACTCATTCATCATCAGGGAACCCTCATGGGGACCTGGGCGAGTCCAGTCTCTCCCTGAGGACCGAGCCCCTGACGGCAGATCCATCACCCCTGTCTCCTTGAATCCTCCCAGTGACAGGGGGCTCACCACCCGGGAAGCAGCCTCACATGGGATGGTGGGAAACACCTCCCTACTGGCCCAGCTCTGCAGACACACTGCTCCAACCTGCACGCCCTCTTCCTGCTTTCCTGAGTCTGGTCTTCTCCACCTGAGCCCCCACCCCCAGCTGGCCCTGCTCCCAGAGGCCCCCACAGCCCCTCAGGCCCCAGAGCCCTCAGGTGTCCCAGGACTCCTGCTCAGTTACTGCCTCTCCCCACAGAGCCCCCTCCCTCCTGCAGCCTCAGGGGCAGAGCAAACTGCCCACCGCCCACACCGGGCACCAGGCAGGGCTCCACTGGGCAGCTCAGAGGGGAACCCTTGGGGCCCAGAGGGATCCTGCCAGACCCTGGGCTTGCTTTCTGCCGGTTCATTGCCTCTAACCTGCACCGACGTTCATAATGCAAGGGAAGGACTGAATCCTCAGCCTGGGGTCCGGTCTCCGCTGCTCCCAAACGTGCAGCCCCACGGGGTGAGGGCTAGGAAGCAGGTCAGCTTGTGGTTCCAATCTCAGGCTGGGCTCTGAGGCGGGAGGCTGGCTCTGCCTTCCAGAAGCCTCCGGGCCTCTCTCTTTACAAAGGAGCTCAATTACTCCTTGCTGACGTTCAAACCCCTCCCTCTGCTGCTCACACCTGCGGTTAAGGCCACAGAACAGAGCAAATACACCTGCCCTTCCTCCTTGGACTGAGCTGCAGGTGACACACAGCAGAGCGCTGAGCGGCCCCTGGAGGCCCCGACCTACACTTGGGGGGCATTTTTTGCAAAGCCACTCACCTGGAGACTCGGCCGGTGTGAACGATGCACAAGCCATGCTTCCTGCCCCACAGCCGGCCCTGAGTTCAGCAGGTGCACAGAGGACAGGGAGCTGTGGGGACCCAGGTGTCCTCTGTCTGTTGGTGCAGCAGCCGGTACAAGACCCCGCTCTCTGCAGACACGCGCAGACCCGTTCCCGCACGCAGAGACAGTCTGAGGGTGAGAGCAGGGGACGCAGTCAGCCTCCCTCCCAGAAGACCCCGTGGCCCAGGCCTGCTCCCCATCAAGTCCATGGGTTCAGACCCCCGAGGGCAGCTCTCTGGGTCCTCACCTGGGGGGGAGTCTCTCCTGATTGGAACCTCACTGGGGGACCTCACAGGGGTTGGGGGGTCCTTGCTTTGGGGCCTTACCTGGGGAAACCTTACCTGGGGGACCTAACCTGCAGGAAGCCTCACTTAGAGGGCCTCACCTAAGGGGGAGCCTCTCCTGGTTGGAATCTCACTGGGGGACCTCACAGGGGTTGGGGGGGTCCTTGCTTTGGGGCTTCACCTGGGGAAACCTTACCTGGGGGGACCTCCACTGGGGTACCTCACCTGGGGTCCACATCTAAGGAGGGGTCCACACTTAAGGAGCCTCACCTGGGGAGCCTTGCAGGGGTTCTCAGAGGCCTCGACTGTGGGAAGGGGCCTGAAGCCCCCTGGCTGTGGCCTGAGGTGCAGGGAGAGGCATCTGGAACTCGGGCAGGCCTCTCACTGTGACCACTGACCCCAGCTCACTTCCCTTCCATCAGGCTCGGCATGGGAGTTCAGGGGCCGTGGGCGCTGCAGCTCCCCCCGGGGCAGGAGACTCGTCCTCAGGGCCCAGGAGGAGAGCTCTTTCTCCCCCAGCAAGGCTGCCTCTGCTCAGGGGGCTCCGGCCCAGGCGGCCTTGCGCTCAGTGGACAAGCGAGCTGAGAGCGGGAGGGTCGGCACCTGACCGAGGGCTCAGGTGTGAGTCGAGGGCTTGTTCCTTGTCACGTGGGGCAGGAAAATCCTCCTCTCCCCTCTTGAGTTGCTCCCTGAGACCCATCAGGGAAGGCAGATGAAGCAGAGGGAAACAGGGAAGCTCACTAACAGGCATACCTGAAGCACAGCTGGAGACACGCAGGCACAGGCGAGCCTCTCCCGCGGTGGCTGTGAGGTGACACGGAGGCCTCTGCCCAGGGAGAGGGCAGGGCTGTGGGGCCGGGGGAGAGTGAGTGGCCCCGGGAAGCAAGATTAGGTGGAGGTGTGGCAGTGGGCGGAGCCCTGTCCAGTCCCGGGTGGGCGTGGATGTCCAGGCTCCTCTGTGGCCAAGACGGATCTCCTTGCAAGGACACCGCCAGGACCAAGGGCCATCAGGCTCCTTGCGGAGCATGTGTGTCCAGGCAGATGAGGGGAGTGCAGAGACAGCCTCTCCCTGGGTCCGCTGCTTCCACGAGCCCGCAGCTCCAGGGACCTGCGTCCAGAGTGGCCAGTGCCACCGTCCTTCTGTGAGGGAAGAGGTTTGTCTGAAACGGGACCACAGGCAGAACCGGGTCCTGGACCTGAGACCAGCGGACCCGCTCTGAGTCCGAGGAGGACACCGTCCCGGGACGGTCCTGGGGAGCAGAGGACACCTGACCAGCTGCTAAGCACGAGCTGGGCCCTGGGAAGAGAATGGGGTTCCGCGGAGGAACCTCCGGGGCAGATCCGGCTGGATGGGCATCCTGCCAGAATGCCGCTCTGGAGTCCGGGCCTCCGACGCCATATGTCAGAGCTAGGCCACAGGACTAGCTGTCCTGTCCTGGACCCACAGGGCACACATCAAATCCCAAACCCGCACGGCGCACATCGCGTCCCGGACCCGCACGGCGCAGGTCCTCCTGCAGCCCGGCCTTCGTCCACAGCCCCAGGAGGCTCCGTGTCCTCAGACCCTCGCTCTCCTGAGTCCTGGCCGTCCATCGGAGCGCAGGCAGCGCTGACAAGAGGCCACACGTGCATCCTGGCCGGACCCGCGCCCACAGACGTAGGGTCCAGGGCCTCCAGGGAGCGTCCGGCCGCTGAGCAGCCGGTGTTGGCCAGCGCAGCATTTCCCTGCGAACCCTCAGCTCGGACTGGTGCTGCGCAGACCTGAAGAAGTCCTGCCGGGACGTGCTGCGGGGCCCGCGGGCTTGCAAGACAAGACTCCTGCGGGCCCTGGCCTCGGGCCACAGCCAGCTGACCGCCCCTGAGGCCGTCCACCCGCGGGTCCCCAGGGTGGCAGGTGGGCCAGGACAGTGCACACCGCTGACAACCACCGACGGTGCAGCGGCCAGCAGGGGGTCGGGTCTGTGTGGGTCACGCCCAATCCGCAGTGTGAGCACCTGCCTGATGGCCTCCTTCCCAGGGAATCCTTGTAAGCCCACTCCAGGGGTGTCCCAGGCCCATTTCCCCCCGGGGCTGAGCCCTGATCCCCACTCAGTCCCTCTGTGCGGGCTTCTCCCTAGGGGGGGGTCTCAGCCGGGGGTCCAGAGGCCTGGGGAACCAGAAGCTACACTGTTTCCTTGTGAGGGTAGCAGGCTGGGTCTCAGCTTCTCGGAGAGCTCCTGGTTTCCCAGGACGGGAGCTCAGCCTAGAGAGCACGTGAGAAGAGCCAGTGCCCAGTGTCCGGCCCTGCGACTGCCCAGCGCCCAGCCTGTGAACCAGTTCCCACCCTCTGCCTGGCCTGCCAATCAGAGCCCCGAGTGCCAGGACTCATGTGATTGGCTGAGAGTGTGCTTACGACTCATGTCCGTCCAATCACAGTCCTGGGAGCTGTGTGGGCGGCCCCAGAAAGAGCCCCTTTCCTGCGGGATCTGAACCTGGCCATGTGGCCTGGAGATGGGGCAGCCACCTGCGGGGGTGCTGTGGTTATGTAAAGTAATACCGGTGCTTTAATTATATAAACTAGTACAAGGACTGTCGTTACATAAACTACTCCAAGCGCTGTCGTTATATAAATACAGGACTGTCGTTCTGTAAATTAATACAGGGACTGTCGTTATGTAAAATAATGCAGGAATTGTCATTATATAAACTAGTTTAGGGACTGCCATATATAAACTAATACAGGGACTGTTGTCATATAAATTAATAGAGGGACTGTGATTATATAAACTAATGGAGGAACTGTCATTATATAAACACATGGGCTGCCTTTAATATAAACTAATATAGGGACTGTCATTATATAAACTAATACAGGATCTGTCATTATATAAACTAATATAGAAATTGTCATTATATAATTTAATACAGGGGCTGTGGTTGCATAAACCAGCGTGGGGCTGCGGTCGCATAAACCACGACAGGGGCTGTGGTTACATAAACTAGTACAGGGGTTGTCGTTAAACCAGTACAGCAGCATTTTCAGGGAGGAGTTGGGGTTATATTAACCAACAAAGAATATGGAACCTCAGGATGGACAGAGAAAACAGGAACTTGACATTAGGTTTTGAAGTTCCGATCCAACGTTCCCTGATTTTGTTCACTCTGCTCAGTTAGCAGAGTCGGTCAATCTCCTACTGAGGCTAGTTGGCATCGGGTTTTCTGTCTCTTGCACCTGGAGGGGCCTGGAATGAGAGATTCCCTAGTTATCCAGGTACCACCTCTGAGCCTCCCTGTTTTCCCTACAGCCCCCGGCCTGGGCCAGCTCACACTCCAGAGGAAAGCATGGTGGGGGGAGCAGTCCCAGGATCTGTGGTTTCAGGAGCATGGCCAGGCTGACCACATGTCCTCCCAGGGAGATGCCCAGCACTCAGCAGCTCTTGGAATCCGTCCTGAGCCGAGCTCAGCTTTGAGTTCTGCGTGGAGCTCAAACCATCTTGCTTAATGCACAAAGGAGAGAGCATGCCAGGCAGGTTCCCGCTGAAATGTGCTGGGGTAAATCCTGTGTCCTCCTCTGTAGTGGAAGGATCCTTCCTATGCAAAGAGCACAGGGGAGAGGGAATGGGGCCGACAACACGGCTGCCCCTGCGCAGAGGTGGGGGTGGGAGACTGGGTCACAGGCTGTCCAGGCATGGAGGATTTTCCACAGCAAGCACACTCGCTCTGCTACAGGAACTGCCTCGAAGATTGGGCGAGGCTCTGCAGACCTTGATCACACACACTCCAGACTCCAGGCTCAATCAGAGCAATCAATACTCCCTTCAGGACACTGTTGTACACTTCTCCCCGAGAATCAGGGCCACCTGCCAGGAACTCAGCGTTTCTCCCAGCTTTTACCCTGAAACCGAACTGATTGGTCTGCCCCTTTCCAGCTCCCAGCAGCGCTTCTCCAGCAGGACACAGGCACCAAGCCCCGCAGTGTGAGGAGGAACCCAGCCAGGCTGAGCCTGTGCTCAAAGCGGTGGGTTTGTCTGCTAGGCAGACAGGTGACTGGTGTCCAGGGCCTGAGGCTGGCTCGTGTCTAGACGTCTAGTCCGGTTAGTGAGGAGTGGGATCATGGAATGAGGGGCCACTGTGTCATGACACTCCCAAGGAGCCGCCCCTCTGAAGTCCTAGCATCGGGGGCAATTCTGTAGGAGGCGCACATGGTTTGCAATGGACACGGAAGCAGTCACTCGTGCCCTTTTCTTCTTTCATGTAAAATAGTCACTGAGGAACCAGAGCTCGGTGCCCTGCTAGGTCGTAGTCTCTGCAAAGGAGAGGCTGACTGCCGGCCCCACCTCTCCCTCGCTCTGGGACAGCAGAACGTGGCAAAGATGCTTTTCTCACCTAAGGACGGGGTAGAAGGTCATACACCCGGGCGGGGATTATCCATCAGAGTCTTGTCTCCTGTAGCATCAACGTGAGATTTTATTGTCCACCCAACCAGCCATTCCATAGATGTTCTTGCGCACGTACTGTATACCAGGTTCTGGGCCAGTACAGTCCTGGATCAGACTGTGGTCCAGTAGCGAGTCATGGAAATACACTGAGTAGTCGGAACTCCCGGTTTCAGGCAACAGAAACAATTCCAAATGCCAGAGGTCAAGGGGCCTTTGTCGGTCAAGGACCACGAAGAAGGGTTCTGAACTGGTTGTTCTCTGTGCCCCTCCTGTTCCGCTCTTCCTTCTTCCCTGCCCTGCTCTGTGCAGGGAGGCTGGTCCCAAGTCGGCCTGAAAGCAGCTCTTCAGCTCCTGCTTGGCTTCAACCAGTTGGGGGGCAGGAGACTGGAGGGCAGCAGGAGAGGGGGGCTGGGGAATTGCTGCTTCTGTCGGCTGGCCTGTGGCTCTGACGGAGGCTGCATTTCTCTAAGGTCCCAGATCCTGCCTGCAGCCGCTCTCTCCAGCCTACAGCTCTCCCCGGCTCCCAGAAAACCTGCTTCCTCCCTCGTCACTCAGACAAGCCCAGGATAAAGACTCCCCACTCTTGCGAGGCCCAGGGGTGCTTCCGTGTTCCTGCGGGTCCCCTTCGCTTGCCTGCACCTCTGAGGATGCCTCCAGACTCCTCAGTCACGCATGTTGGGTGCGCCATCTGGTCCCACCTGGATCCTACCTGAGTCGGGTGGGCCGGCAACTACAGAGGGCAGACAGGCATGAGCTTCGGGAGGAGCAGGTGCCAGACAAGGGGACACCAGCGTGTCCCCTCCACTCCCTGCTCTGACTGTATCCTCTGCCGAGCTGGACCAGCTTCCCCAGGAGGCAGCAGCTGGAGCACCGGGCACACCCTTGGCCTCAGTCTGTGCCCTCTGAAGGTGGGCTTCTTCTCCTTCCAGAACCTGCCTCATCTCTTTTGTTCCCAGTGCTGACCTAATGAATCCCCACAAAGTCAATGGCTTAGACACGAACGTTTTCTCTTGCAGCTCTGCAAGTGAGAAGTCTGACCTGGGGCTCCCCAGGCTAAAATCACTGTATCACCTGGCTGCCTTTTTGTCTGAGGCTCTAGGGCAGGGTCCACTTCCTCGTTCATTCGGGTTGTTGGCTGAATTCCTGTGATTGTAGGACTGCCTGTTTCCTTCGGGCTGCCGGCCAGGGCCCTTCCCCCTTGAGGGGCCGTGTGAGTGCCTTGGCTCAGCGTCCCCTGCTCCAACTTCGAGCTCCTCTCACACTGCACATCGGCCCTCGTCCTCCTGTCTGGTCTCTGGCCAGCTGGGAAAGGTCCTCCCAGTTTAAGGACCCACACAGATAATCCCGACCACCCTCCCCATCTCAAGATCTGTCCGGTCGTCCGATCACCAGAGTGCCATTTCCCCGTGAGCTGATACAGTCCTGCGCCCTGGGGCCGGGTGTGGACCTCCTCGGGGACGTCATTCTGCAGCCATCGCACCACGGACGTGGATCGAGGTCTCTCACTCCGGTTCCCTTCGGGATGTTGTGCGGTGATTTGCCGAACTGCTTGTCCCTCCCCGTCCTCTGACCTGGGTTCAAACCTTCTCAAGGTCAGGAGCAGCCTCAAATTTCCAAAGGTCCATTTGGTGGCTGGATGCAAAGCTGACTTCTTGGGACACCCTCAGGCAGGTGGTTATGGGGCACACTGGACAGGGCAGGGACGGGGTGCTGGTGGCAGCGTGCCCCATGAAGCGGTGTCCACGGCCCAGCACCGGCCATGGCTGCCACACGGGATGGCCCGGGGCTGCCTGAGCCACAAGAACATCCAGAAATCAGAACTTCCCTTGAGTCTTCCCCATTGCTTAGCACCAGTCCCTCGTCAGAACCGCGGAAGCGCTGCCCGGGCCACGTCCTGCCCATCTGCTGGTCCTCCGGTTTGGTCTCTGCCCCAGGAAACACGATCTTTGACAAAGCAGCCCAGCGCCCCCTGCCTCCTGCGTGGCCGCACCTGCTGGCCAGCCCTCCCCGCTCCTGCTGCTGCCCCCGCCGGTCCTCGGCCCCTGTGCCCACCCCGGAGCCCTGCAGTTCCCAGCAGGGGCGGGTCCCGCGTCTGCGGGGGAGCGGATGGTGCCCGGGGCGCACAGACCTATCCTGGGTTCGAAGCGTGCGCCCACGACCCCATGATGCGCTGACACAAAGGAACTGCTATGCAGTGGATTCATCAGGTGGAGACCAGCCACAGACATCTTGTCCCAGGAGGCACCTTCTACCAAGTCCTGTGAGGCTGACGTGAGGCGTCTCATGAGATTATCTCTGGGAGAGCGCTTGGACGCTTTACCAGATTGCGGGGTGCTCATCAGAAGGGACTCGAACGCCCCCCCGCTGACCGACAGTAAGCAGGGCAGTTCTCTGACCTCCAAGGCCGTCCTCACGAGGCCCTGGGGGCATCTGGAGTCCGGGCTATGGACGTTCCGGACACTCACAGCCCCCTGCGCGGGGGCTCTCGAGGATGCATGCGGACAGTGAGGACAAGCAAGGCCTCGCGGGCGTTGCCCCAATTCCGGGAGGTTTGGGAGGTTTCCGTCGTGGAAACGTGTCCGCTACCCGTGTGTTCAGGCCACGGCTGGAGGCTTCGTCCCTGACGGGCCCCGTCGCCTGCTGCATGTCCCACATCTCTCGGCGCACCCCCCCAGCCCCCGCCGCGACCTGGCCCTGCCCGCCCTGCCTCCGTCTCCTCCCTCGACACTTTTCTTTCCACCAACCCAGGACCCTCCCGATTACTTTTGCCCAGGATCTCGGTCGGCTCCAGGACCCCGGCTGCTGCTGGGCCCCGTGCAGAGGGAGGGCTGTGAGGGCTCCCCGGGGAAGTCACAGGCCCTGCGAAGGAGTGACGACATCTCTGCCCGGCAGTCCCAGGATGGCACATGGGGGGTGGGTGTGGTGCCTCAGCCCCCGCCCACAGCCACGCATCCGAAAGACAATGGAAGCCAATCTTAACCCAGCACCTCGGAAACCCCCCTGCGCGACTCTTCACACATCCGCTGGACCCTTCCAGGGCTGCTTACAGGCATCACCCGCCGACGCCCCACGTCCTGTGTCACAGGTGCAAGGCTGTGCCGGGGCGTGAAGCTGGCAGCAGGGGTGGGGAGCGGAGAGCTAATACCTCTCTGTCCCTTGAGCAGAAGAGTGACGGCGAGGCCTCCGGGACCCACCATCATTGCTGAGCCCGCCCTCCGCGTGAGCCAGGCCCACCCGCCTGTTGCAGATGAGAATCCCAGGCCCCAGCCCACCCCTAGGAATCAGCACCTGCCGTGGCCCCAGCCCCAGCCCCAGCGCACGCTGCCCTCTCAGGGGCTCGGGGCTGAGCCACCACCGGGGCCATCTGCACTCCGCACAGCATGCAGGGGCTGGACGTGCACCTGCCCGGGCTGCCCGGGCCAGGGTGAGAGGCAGCTGTGAGCCCCTGGAGACCACAGTCCACGGGAGCGCAGACCAGACACAAGGGACTTCTCTCTCCCAAAAGCCGAGCGTGGAGACGTGTGGTCCGGGTTGGCTTGGCAGTTCGCCGGCGTAAAGGAAGGACACTGCTCTCTCTCGTTTCTCGGAATTTCTCCATATCGGATTCCTCCTTATGTCCAGGAGGGCTGCGTGAGCTCCAGCACTCACCCCTACATTCCAGCTGCCGGGGACAGGCAGGCCGCCGTCCGTAGCTGACCCTACGCTCCCCACCCTCTCCGGCCACCCCAAGCTTGCGGAGAGGCTTCCCTCAAACCACGGCAGCCGCAGCCCGCGTCCTGGCCTGAGCCCTGGGAAGGCACAGGAATTCTCCCAGCAGAGCCAGGCAGGAGCGTTCGGGGTGCTCCGTGCTCCCCGCCCCCACAGGGAGAGAGCCCGCCCAGGGTCCATCGGAGGACCCACCAGGAGAGGAGACAGTCGACTCGCTGAGGAGCAATCTCTCAGAACCCGGGAGCTCTGTGAAACCGGGAGAACAGAGGGACCGAGCCGAGAGCGATGTGACAAACACAGCTTGTCAACCTGGTAGAAGCAGAGGAGGCCTCCGAATACCCAATTCTGTGAACAGGCTACCCAGCATGCAGGGTCAGGCCATGCTCTCATTGATCTGGACAGACTCCATCGGGCCCATTAATCTTCTTGATTAACTCTCCTGGAAGGACGCCGGTGGGGAGGAAGAGTCCCACGTGGGCCGGGGAGACAGGAGGGCAGCAGGTGGCGTCCCCCCAGGGCTGGCCCTCACAGCCCCCCACCCCTAGCCCCAAACAAGAGGCAGCAGGCACATGGGGCCCCTCAGGCCATCAGGGACACCAGGGCCTCCTGGTCTCTCTGGTCCAAAGGAAGGAGGAAACTTCCCTCCCAGCCGTGGCTCCAGGACTGGTCCAGAAGCAGCTCCATCTGCCATCAGGGACCCCGCCAACGTCCATCCTCCCACAGCTGCGATCACTGGGGGTTCGCTGTGGCCTGGCCAGCTCCCCTGGGCCACGCCAGGTTCCAGGGCTCCTGGGCAAGGGCCAGCGTCCCCTCAAATGGCACTGGCCGAGGGGCCTCCCCTGTCTTTGCATAAACCAAGCCCTGGAATGGAGAACAGGACCAAAAAGCCCCCTTTAGAGCAATCAGAATTGACCCCTGAGCTGGGGCTGGGGTCACCCTCCCCTGAGCACATGGGGTAGGGACATCCAGAAAACTCGAGGTTCTCTCAGGAAGGAAGATGGGGGGCAGGGTTGGTGGAGACCCAGGCTCCACGCTGCTGTGTGTGGAGAACTAAGTTAGTCACCACCTCTGCTCCTTCTTCCACAGAATAAAACTTCCAACCGGATGGTCAGGGACCCGGGACTCATCCACACGCTGACGTGGAGAAACCGACCATTTGTTTCAGATTCCATTCTGCCAGGGTGACAACTCAGCCTCAGATGATTCGGGGACTGTGCACCCCCCTGGCCACCTGCTTTCCACAGTGATGTCCAAGTTCAAGGGAGTTAATGTGACACCGAAGTCCCGAGGAGGGAGGACCAGATCCCCAGGTGCTGCCACCAGGAGCCTGCACGCTGGCTTCTCCTGGCTTCTCCTCCTCGGTCCCACGAGTCTCCAGAGAGCAACGAAGGGGTCACTTTCCCACAGCCGTGGTGCACCGTGGGGGCCACCAGGAGCCGTGGTTACGCCCACCACACCCTCATCACTGCCTACTCTGCAGGGCAGGCCCGAGGCCAGAGCTCTGTCCTATCCAGGGGAAGGCAGCCCTTCCAGGCCCCCTGGTCTTCCTGGGTCCCCCCAAAGGGGAAAATGCCTGCTCACTGGAGAAACATTGGGGAGGGTCTGCACCCCAGACACAGACCCGGTAAAAGATGAGGATCTGTCACGAGATTACAGCAGTTCCCTGCCCCGCGTGTCAGCACCGCGGCAAGCGGTCCCCGTGGCTCGCAGCTGACAGAGCTGCAAGCTGCAGCCTCTCTGGGGAGTGGCCCAGGGAGAGTCCGCCGTCAGGAGCAAAGATGATAACAAGGACCACGGGGAATCGGAAGCCCAGGGCACCAGCAGCCACGGCGAGCAGCGAACACAGCCCAGCTCCCGGCCAGATTAGCACAAACCCTCACCGGGCCCCCCGCTTACCTTGGTCCCTCATACCCACTTCAAACATGTCAGCGTTTGGCAACAACAACGTTGCGAGCCATCCCGAAAGTCAAGGAAGAAAAAAGCATCGGAACCAGACTCACACACTGTGCAGATGTTGAAATCATCAGGCAGGGAATTTAAAATAACTGTGATGAGTATGTTACGAGCTGTAACAGAAGAAGTAGACAACCCGCGAGAACAGATGGGTAATGAAAGCAGAGGGATGTGAACCCGAAGAAGGAAGCAACACAGAACACTGGAAATCAAACACCCTTTGAGGGAAACGGAGAACGCGTCTGATGGGTTCATCAGCAGGCCAAATAACAGCTGAGGAAAATTCCCCCTGCTTAAGAAATTACTTAAAAAAATTAGTTAAAATATATGTTGGAATCTGAAAGCCAATCAGTCTGAATTCTACCAAACATTTAAAGATGCAATTATAGCAATTCCAAAGGTGTAATTAAATGGAGAGCTACTCCATATTCACTTGTTGAAAGATTCAATACTGTGAGAAAATCAATTGTTCGGGACTGATCTATAGACTCATCACAATCCCACAGTCAGTATCCCAGCAAGCGACTTTGCAGATGCTGACAAACTGAGCCCAAAACACGGAAAGACAAAGTATCTGGAGTAGCCAACGCAACACTGAAGGAGAAAAGCCACACGTGGGGACTCACGGCTCCCGATTTCAAGACCACGAAGCTGCGACAGTCAAGATAGTGCGGCATCGGAAGGAGAGACAAATAGATCAACAGATGGAGGGGAGGTTCCAGAGCTAGAACCTCACAAACACCGGGGTCAACTGCCCGTGGACAAAGGGACGGACAACCCAGTGAAGGGGCAGCCCCCGAAAGGACAGGCGGCGCCGCTGGCTGCCGCAAGGGTCTCCACCTAAACCTCCCACAGTATACAGAACTCAGCTGTAGGAGGACCGGATATTTAAGTTTGAGGGAGACAGTCCTCCGCGGGTGGCAGCTCTCGTGGAGTCGGAGAGCCGCCGAGGAAGCGGTGGCTCACGCCTGGCTCATGGCTGGAGCAGACTCTGCACTTGGCTGCCGGGAAGGCGAGGGAACAGCCTCACAGCACCCGCGTCCCTCCCCACAGCACCAGGAGACCTCTGGCCTGTGGTTCCTCCCGGGAGTAAAGTGAGAGCGACGCCCCGGCTGCGTGGATGCTGCCAGACACCCACTCCTCCTCCCGACTGAGCACCAAGGTCGGGCCTTGGGGGGGACAGGCAGCAGCTGGGGGGACGCTGCCCGGCTCTCAGAGAGCATCCGAAGGACACAGATGCTGCTAAGCACGCTGCAGACTCCATCGGGAAGCTGGGCCACGATCCCCAAACTGGCCCACCAGAGCCCCCTCACTCTGCCGCCCGTGGCCAGGTCCCCGCGTGCACCCCCCAGAGCAGCACGAACAGGCCGTGGAAAGGTGACTGGTGAGCACGTGCACAAAGCAGGGGCCTGTGTGGGCCACAGACAAACGCCCCATGTCTGGGCCGGTGCTCTGCAGGGTCGAGAGAGGGCGTATAAATACATAAGAAAATGCACACCCGTCCTTCTCAAACTCTCAACCCTCCCAAGCCCGCGTGTTCCTGATAGCAAAGCCAGACAAGGGCAGCAGAGTAAAGAAAACTGCAGGCCGCTACCCCCGGCGAACGCAGAGGCAGAAACTCTCAACGCAACGCTGGCCAACTGACTCATGGAAACAGTCATCCATCCCGATCGCTGTGACTCCTGCCCCGATGGTTCAACACACGCAGACCACGTGCCATGCGCATCAGCAGAATGAAAGAGGAATCAAACGAGCATCTGGACAGACGCAGAAGCAGCATTTCATAAAAGTCACTATCAGCACGATTAAAAAGAACCCTCGACCTAATAAAGTGCTCATGTGACCAGCCCACAGGAAACACACGCAACAGTGAACGGGCGACAACTTTGTCTCAAACGTCAGGAGCGAGGCAGGGAGCCCGCCCCACTCCCATCCAGCACGGAGCTGGGGGCCCTGGCGGGGGGGTCAGGCAGGAAGGGAATAAAAGGCACCCAAACCCTACAGAAAGGCCACAGCACCTGAAATCCACATCGGCAGATGAGCAAGGAGAGAAAGTGTGGTGCGTGGACACACAGCAAGTACTGACCGTCTGGGACAACACGAGGGACCGGGTGGGCGCTGTGCGGAGATGGACATACACTGCGTCACCTCACTCACGTGGAGAATGGAAACAGGCCCAACCCGCGGGAGCAGAGTAGACCAGTGGCTGCAGGGATGGGCGGGGGCAAGGCAAGGGTGAAGGGGGTCAAGAGGTACAAACATTCAGTTCTAAAACAAGGAGGTCCCGGCTGGAATGGACTGCATGGCGGCCGCTTGTCGAATCCATGTCCCATCGTCTGCAACCATGTCTGGGGATGGACGTGCTCAGCGCGGGGACCATTCCACCACGTACACGACCATCAGATCATCATGTTGCCCGCCTAAACCAGGATAATGCTATGCGTTGATTCCCTCCCAATAAAAATAAATGAACTAAATCTTTATCTAAAAGTAGGGTTTGGGGGCGCCTGGGTGGCTCAGTCGCTGAGCGTCTGCCTTCGGCTCAGGTCGTGATCCCGGGGTCATGGGATCGAGCCCCGCATCGGGCTCCCTGCTCGGCGGGAAGTCTGCTTCTCCCTCTCCCACTCCCCCTGCTTGTGTTCCCTCTCGCGCTGTCTCTGTCAAATAAATAAAATCTTTAAAAAAATAATAAAAGCAGGAATTGGGCCCATGATGTGAACAGAGCATGCCTACCTCCCCCGGCCCCAGCCCACACGGCCAAATTCCCTAAACGTGTAAAGGCCTATTTGCCCCCAGGAAGATAAGGATGCGCATGTGTGGATGGCAAGGTGTGCAGGAGCCACAAAGCTGGGGGGGGGGCTCCAGTGGCAGGAGGCAGGGACTGGGGGGCATCAGGGCCCCTCCAGGTGGCCACGTGACCCACCGTGGAGCCACCCACCCAAGCACCCCACGTGTCTGCACCTGCCCCTCCTCCACGTGGCAGGAGGAGTGCGCAGGAACCGCACTGCAGACGGACGGACGGAATGCCCGGAGCAGTGCTGAGGCACTCTCACGGGCTGCAAGCACGGGCTGTGCGGTCAGTCTGAGAGCAGGAGGCCTCTGACCCACGGCCATCCTGCTGCAGCTCGGGGACGTGTCCACACACACTCCACACCAACCACAGGAGTACGGAATCGAGAGGCACTCCGGGACGCAGGTGAGAGCTCTCACCGGAAGGACACGTTTTATCCCCCTGGACATTCAGAATTGCCAGCCCCCTTCTGATAGAAAGAAAAGGAGGCAAAGGCACAGGAGACCCGTTCAGTCTCGCGGGGACCAGAGATGCAGATGAGAGCTGGTTCACACATACTGAGCTGACACCAGGAATACTGACAGCAAACACTCCTTGCTGGTAAAATATCCGTCATTTCTCAGGGGCAGTGAGCAGTGACCCCACAACTGTTGGAAAACAACTGAGCAAAATGTTTCAAGAGCCGTGGGATTACTTCCTTTTCGATGCAGAAACCCAATTTAAAACTTTAACCTGGAAAATAACATGGGGTGAAAAGCTGTAAGCAGACGACATCAAAGACATCAGTGTCTGTCGATCCACCTACCTCGTACATGTGGATAGAAAATACATCGAAACAGTAACGTAATATGCAGACCAAGAAAACGCACATGTGCTGCAGGTAACACACAAGCATGGAAATCACCTCCTTGTAAAATAATTCAAGGGTTTGGTAAAATACCGCACACAACTGGATGTTTTATGCATATCCGCTACGAGTAGAATTACGAACAACACGTAGCAACTCGGAAAGTGGCTGAGAAGAGCAGAAGTCTGCACGCAGGCGGCCGCAGGGGGCACATGATGAGGACAAGGCAGGCACGTCTGCCTGTTTGCAGGGACGCAAGTGCCGTGTGGGAGAGCCGTGCGCAGGGCTGAGCGGCTAGTGCCGACGGAGGTTCGCACACACCACACACCTACGCAGGGGGACACAGGCCTGAGCAGACCCTCTCCCCATCCTCCCTCCCCAGGCCCAGGGGCTGGTTCTCGCCCCCTGCCGCCCTGCCCGGGGGACGGAGGCTCCTGAGAGCCGAGGTGTCGTCCACCACGGTGTCCCCAGAGCTAGGATGTGCTGGGTACACAGTAGGTGCTAAATAAATGTCTGAATTCCAGGGCGGGATGTCACCCATGTGTGTTTCTCCACAGATTTTTGTCTTGAGACTCCATCTGGCTCACCTCCCACAAGCAAAGAACTTTAGGACCACACTTCATCTTAAGGACATTGAGAGTTTATTTCATCAAAAATCACGTTTTCACTACTTAGTGGCATTCATCATTTTTCCTGTGCTGTGAACTACTCTAAACACACGATTCTTTCCAATTTATCATCTTTGGCCAAATTATGTGTGGATAACAAAGCACTGCAGAAGCCAAAATCTAGAGCCTATAAATAAAGTGCACTGCTCTCCTTCATTAGAAATAAAAAGTTTGTTCATTACTTCCCTTGATATATTAGCTACGTAGAATGAATATGCTGAGCGTCAAACACAGAAATCCCCCTAAAGGAAAGACAGTTCCTTACTCGATTTGCTTCACCAGAGACGAGAGAGACAAAACTCCAAGCGTAGATCTCAGGAATACAGTGTTCTCACTTCTAGGTGCTTGCGGGCATGACGACGATCCAACGCCCAGTTACAAGCAGATCTGGTTTCTGGAGTCACGAGGAAGCCTGGGCAGGGGCTGGGCACACTCGGGCTTTTCACTACGCACACAGGGTCTCAGCAGCGCTCCAGCCCCCCGCCCAGCCCCGGGGGCCACACAGAGGTAACTGCCACCGTCATCCGCGCTGGGTCGGCTGCCGGCCCCGGGGCCTCGTGGGGATGCGAGAACAAAGATGCACCGCGATCCACACGTGGCTCTCGGTCAGACCCCTCCCCGTGCAGGACATGCCTGTGGGTGACGGAGTGATCGGGGTGGCACCTGAGCAGGAGGGGGAAGGCACGCAGAACTATGGAGGAAAGGCCCCCTGAGAACCGGCGGGCGTGTGGGGCGAGCAGGGCTTGGTGCCACCACGGTCACAGCTTACAGAAGATTCTCTAGTATCGGCTACAGGTCTGAACATCTGACCCACGCGGCTCACACACACCGTCACTGCGGACGCCCCGGTTTGAGCTTTCCCAGCCTGTGTCCCCATATTCAATGGCACTGGGGGTGCTTCTAAGGTCACAGGCCCTGGCGTCCCAAGGACCCTGCCCACACACACAGTGGGAACAGCCACTCCATTTCCTAGGGGACCCAGCCCCAGCTCACAAACCAACAGCAACCGGAAGACGCAGCCACCGTCAGGCCCGTGGCGTGAGCGGCCGTGCAGGGGGCAGGCGGCCTCTGCGGCCACACGGAATGCGCTCGCTCCCCACCACGGGCACGTGCCCGTGAGCAACACAGAAGGCGTCGCAGGGGACCGACAGGAAGCTCCGGGGAGGTGAGGCCATGGAAAGCCCTGAGGGGCCGCCGGGACGAGGGCGGGCTCAGGTGTTCGCAGTGGGGCCCGGGACGGGGCGGACCGTGAGTGTGGAGAGAGCACGTGGGGGGGCTGGGAGCTCTGTCCCCGCAGCGGGCCCGCCCCGCTCCTCCCCGAGAAGAGGCCTGAGCGGCCAGCGCCCACAGCCTAAAGCCCCCGCACAGGAAGGCGAGCGTGGCCCGCGGGGCGCCGGCCTGCACAGGGCCCCTCTTCTCAGAGCCTGTGACGGCTGATTCAGCAGGTTGAGGACATTCTTCACCTCCTCACACACCCGTCTGCCTCCGCCTGAGCCTCGGGGGGGCCTCGGGGCCTTCACCTCCCCCGCAGGACCTGGCCCCTCTGATCCCAAGTCCCCATCACGGCGCCCAGGCTAACTTGCCCTCCTCATACGGCAGCCCCAGGGTCTTGTGTGCCCTCGGCGGGTGCCCCGGGGGACAGTCACTTGGCCACGGGAGGACCAGAGCCAGGAGGGCCGCCCACGACTGTGCATCAGGCTTTGGCCCAGCAGTGGGCTCTGTCACATGGAAGGGTCAGAGGTGAGGAAGCCTGTCATGGGGGCCAGGATCCCCACATCCAGACGGCAACAAGGAGAGGGTCCCACGGTGAAGGCAGAGTGGTTCTTGTGTTTAGTTTGCGGGGTGTGTTCTGAGCAGCAAGATGGCCAGTCAGCGGCCTCCCTGCTCACACGGTGGACAGGTCCACGCGGTGGGCGGAATGGCTGCTCTTGTCCCAGGGGCTGAGCTTGGTGGACACGGTGCCTGGCCGGGTCCCGTTCATCTGCAAATCACAGAGGAGTGAGCTGTGAAGACTCGGTCCCAAGATGGGAAACCAGACCCCGGGGAGTGCAGAGGCGCTGGGCCAGAAAGCTGTGTGAGGCTCCCCTCCAACCCAGCAGGGGCCCACCGCTCCCCGAGGAAGGGAGCCCCCCACTCCAAGGGCCCACCGCCCCCCGCCGTCTGCACTGGCGCCCTCCCTCGTCACTTCCGCGAGCTGGTGTGCGCACGCGTTCACCTGAGCTCCCCTCCGTGCATCCGAGCACTCACCCCACGCGCACGCACCGAGCACGGCCTGCCCCTGCCGCAGGCTCTGGGGTCACAGGAGTGAACAGTGCCAACCAGATCCCGGTTCCCACGGTGTACCCGCCCGTGGGAGGCGCAAGATAGCCACACGCGCACCAGTAAACAGATCATGCAGATGGTGGCCGTGGCACCACACTGCCCGGGAAGTTCTTCCTGAGGGAGGACCCCTGAGCCAGGCCCTGGGCTCATGCAAGAGGCAGTGGCGCCATGAGAACACGCGTCATCTGGCCCAAGCCCCTGGGGGTCCTGCTTGCATCTGCACTTCCCACAGGAGGGTGAGCCAAGCCCGGGGTGGAGATGACAGGCTTGTCGAGATCCCTGAGCACCAAGACCCCTGTTCTCGGGTGTCTGCAGAGGGAAGAGACCCCTGCAGGGGAGGAGCTCCCTGAAGGCCGGGCTGTGCCTGGTGACGTTCATGCCTCCAGCAGCACGCCCAGGGTCTGTCTCCGGTCAACTGATCCTTCCATCCTCCTAAGTCAACACGGAAGTCCTGCCCCTGGAAAGTGGGCAGGAGGTCATGGGAAACCACAGGACAGAGGACCCTGCTGTGGGCATAACGTCGCCGCAGAGCACAGGCCGTCTGCCAGCCACGTCAACTGTGAGAGGGCTGAGCAGGAACCACTAGCACCCAAGCCTCACGACCATGACCCTGAGCGGGGCAGCTATGTGCCCTGCCAAGGTCAGGCTCAGGGAAGGAAGGAGAGGTGCACTGGGCGCTCTGCGTTAGGAGGCCCAGGAGGGCAGAGGCCTGGTGCACCTCAGCAGGGCTGGAAGCCGCTCTGGCTTTCCAGGTGACAAGGAAAGAAGACATGAGCCCGCGGGCCTGTGAGGGTAAGGATGCAGGCACGCAGGGCAGGATCGAAGCGAGAGGAGCGGACGCAGACACGACACTGCACGGCACTCACGACATCGGAGCTGAAGGGCTTCACGTTAGTGTTGCGGATGGAGCTACTCGTGAGGGTCCAGACCTTGGTTTTATGTTTGAAGGCAGCCCTCACCTTTGAAGGCAGAACAGAGGGCTGGTTAGAAGCAATTTCAGTGGTGGAAACAGCAACAACAAGAGGTTGTTCTCAAAGGCCCCTAGGTTTTGTGCCAAAATAAAGTCCCAGAATACCAACTGCAGGGTATGAGCAGGATTTGGAGGCATCATATCCAGACTCACTGCCTCATTCGGCAGGTGCAGACTCTGTCCCCACCACCGTACCGGGGCCTGCGGAGGGAGGAAGCTGGATCTGGTGTGGTCCCTGCTGGCCTCATGCCAGTTCTGGGCAGGGCACCGGACACGCTCAACAAGGAATGGTGGAGGGGGCAGAGCGTGACCGGCAGCAGAAACAATGGAGAAGAAAGTGAGCAAATGCAAACACGGGGTGGCCCATGTATGGTTCAAGGCCACGTCCCTTTCCCACCTTGTGGACCATAGTTTTGGGCCCTGCTCGGCTGCTCCCTGGCTTGACAATCATGTGACCCCTTCTGCCACTGATCACCACCATCTTCAGCAACTCAGCCTGCCCCCGCACCCTCCCGGCCCCAGCTTCCTTTCCCTCCCTGCCTGACGTATATCTCTGTACGAACAGACGCTCTGCAGAAACAGCACAGATGGGGTGGTCTCCGTCTGTTCCCGCTCACCATTCCAGAGGTAGCTCCCCATGACCGAGCCTCGAGGAACGGGGGTCTGGAGCAGCCTCCACCCTCCCCATGGCCAAGTGCACGGCAGGTCAATGCCCAGACTGCACTTGAGAATGAGCCCACTCCAGCTGCCCCAATGCCCACAGAGGACATGTGACACAGTCCCCCCTAAACCCTACAGTCAGGAGACCTCCTTCTTACGCCCCAGACGGCTTCCTCGTGCCTTTGGGGAGGGCTGCTGGAAGGGCATCTCTCCCTAATGCGCCAGACAGCAAGCAAGCAGGTCGAGATTCTGCAGGTCAGCTGCCCCCCACTGTCTCCATCGCCCCTGTCCCCCAGAGAACCAGCAGGGCCTGTGAGATGCCAGGAAGGGGCTCCTGGATGTTGCTCAGCGACCAGGATGCAAGAGAAGGGCTGACAGAAAGCACCCCCATTGTACACTGTCGCCACTACCGAAGCCCATTCAGGGTTATGCTCCCGGACACCAGCCCGATGGGCAAGACGCTGTGCCCCTCCAGAAGTCAAAACACTGCCTCATGTTTCCAGGAAGTAGAACAGACGTACCTCTGAATTCAGGAGACAATGGAAAAGGAAGATGAAGAACCCCTGGGGAGAAAGAGGGCACAGGATTAGGCCTCGCATTCTGTCCCAGCACTTCCCGAGGCTTCCTCCCCAGGCCACGTGGGTGCGGGACTGGCACTGGTGTGGCTCACGGCTGGGGAGCCTGCAGGTGAGCTGTGGGACAGTCCTATGTCTGGAGCCCCTGAGAACGGAGGGGCGTCCTGGATCCCACGGTGAAATCTAGCCTAGGGGCAGGCACCCCACTGTGACCACTGTGCTGTTTGGGCAAAGGTACAGGGACAGGTGGACTCCCAGACAGGACAGACCCAGGAATGAGGAAAACGCGGGGGACGGGCCAAGCTGAGGACGTCAGACAATCAGCTAAACTGAGCCCGGTGTCCTCATCTCAGACAGCACAGTAACAACAGCGAAACGGGCACGAGAATGAAGATGTCCCCAGAACTCTGAAGACAGTTACGGTGTGTCCGGCGCTAGGCAACTGGTAAAATAAATCCCGTGATTTATCTCAGTCACTGCTGAAGCCGCCCCGGAAGTGGGTTCTGTTATTGTTCCCATGTTACGGAGGAGGAACTGGAATATGCAGAGAGGGTAAGGGAGGTACCCCGGGACCCAGGGTGTGTAAGGGCTGCGGCCAGGACAACGGATCACATTTTTCTGTAAACCACCAGAGGGAAACACCGGGTGCAGCTGATTACAGTTAGGAGCCCAACACCCTTCCCTAAGATGCAGTCTGGTCAGGAAGACCCAGACCGCAGCAGGGGCTGCACGGGTGGGCCATGCTCATGCTCACCAGGATTCAGCCGTAGGCCCAGCTGTGTGGCTGTGGGTGGTGGTAGGCAATCACTTCCGCCCTTTCTTGGGGGGGTGTGGGTTTGGGGATGCAGGCTCTGAGCACCCCAAGTCTCTGGTTTCCAGACTGCTGCCCCCTCCCTGCCCCTCCATGCAGGGGACACATGTGGACCCAGACCTGAGGTGCACACCGTCAGCCTCTCTCTGCGCTCGGCCCCCTTTCCAGAGCTGCACACATGCGACTGTCTTCCCTTTCAGGCCCAGGGGTGCCTCCCACCGGTACCAGCTGGCGTGATGAGGCAGCCCTGCTGCAAACTGGGGGATGGCCCTGCAGGCCCCGTGGGCAGAGACCCTGGTGCGTGCCCCATCGGCACATGTCTTCGGACCTCGGGCATGCCCGTGCTGTGGGCGTGCAGCGGGTGAGGCAAGAACAGAGAGGAGGGTCTCTGTCCTGCCCTGCTCCACACACATCCACTCGTAAGCTGACAGCCTGCCTGGCGGTCCCACAGCGCTCACCTGTAAGGAGTTGAGGATGGCAAATATATACTGGAAGGCCAAGGCCTGGCTGTTGACAGCAAGCACACCGAAGACCCACGAGGTTCCCAGGATGGGCAGCAGCACGGCCACAGCTTTTGCCGTTAACCTGAAAGAGAAATGGAGATGGCCACTCTGGGGGGCGGGCGGGTGAGGGTGGGTCTAGGGGACTGTCCTCTCAATGTGAGGCCTCTGAAAGGGAGCAGACACAGCCCTGCTGGGGGCCGGACCTGGTCTCCATCCTGCAGGGAACCTTGGGTGAGGAGTGGGCCGCTCAGGACCTGCTGCCAAGCCAGCAGCCCTGCCCCCACTCTCCTGCATCTGGCACTGGACACCCAGCAGCCATCATGCCCCCTGGGCACCCTCAGCTGATCACCCTGATCCAGACGACCCCAGTGCTGGATGGAAATGCTGATCCCAGGCACCCACGGAGGACAGCAGAGCCAGGGCTCCAGTGTGGGCCCAGCAGGGTAGGAGGCATGCTCAGAACCAGCCTCACCGGCTGCGTCTCAGAATGTGGGTTCCGTGGAGAGTGGTCCCTGCTGTGTGTGCAAGCCCAGAGCAGAGCTAACGCCCAGTCAGCCCCCAGTGAGTGCCAGCCGAGCGAATGATGCAAAGCCCATGTGGTCGCCGGGCTCCAAGCCGTCTCTGACAGACCTCGCAGTCTACCCTGACTTCTGAAACAGCTCGGCTTTGTACACCGGCGGCTCTGCACCTGGGCTTCAGAGAAAAGCCTGCAGACAGAGGTGAGCTGCGCTAGTCACTGGGTGCATGGACGACACATCTGTCTCCCTTGCGAGACCACGAGCTCCCACGGCTGGGCGGGGGCTTCACCGCGGCATCCCCAAAGTGTAGCACTGGGGCCCAGCGGGCTCTCAGGAGCTGACCGCTGAATGGGGAATGAATGACCGAGGAAACGAGGGCTGGACAGACCGAGCAGTGTGCACACATCCCGCATCTCTGGGAGAAGGTGCGGCACGGCCACACTGAGCTTCCTGGTGGGACACCCAGGATCCCAGCCCTGGCCACAAACCCTGAAAACCAGAGGATGGTGCTCACAGGTCAGCTGCCTGCGGAGCGGCAGCCCCACGTCTCCCTAAAGTCAATACGGTCAAAACACCGAAATCTGGGAAACAAAGCATCATATATGCAGCTTCATCTTTACATCCTGGAAAATCCATATGGGAAAAGAGCCGTCTGGAGAAATGGGTCTCAAATTGTGCTGTTTTTTCTTAAAAACTAAAGCATCGAAACAGAAGATCTTGGGGAAGACGTGTCCAGCTGGAGGTCTCCAAGGCCTCTTGTTAACACGGCCAGGGCTTCGGGGTCCCCTGGTCACGCACAGAAGGAGCAGGTCCCTGCACTGGGAGGAGGCCCCGGGCAGGTGCACGCCCCTCCTCCTGCTGCTCCCTGGGCCGGCCCTGCATGGGGCTCAGTCCACGTGAGCCTCCTCCCCGTCCTCCCGCGACTCGCGGGGGTCCTCGCGGTCGTCAGCCTCACCCCGGCCCCCAGAAGCCTGGATCTCACTTGTGAAAATGGAATGTTCCCTGCTCCTCTCTGGGGAGTCTGGAATCCCCCAGGAAACAAAGACTGAGGAGGACGTGGAAGGCCCTTCAGGCTCCTAAGGAAGCACGTCGTCCTGTTGGTCACTGAGCGTGTAGTTGTTCCCACAGAGGAAACGGCCACACTGAAACCGAGGGCCGGGGAACAGGAAGGAGCCCAGAAGCTGACCAAGGATGCTGCAGGTGCCGTCCCCCTGCCTGGCCCGGAGCCTGGTGGGACCGGGCCACACGGGGGACCCCAGAAGACAGGGAGGGGACCCCACGGAGCCAGGCTCGGCCACGTGGAGGACAGAAGCCCCAGCACTGGTCACACAGCCAGGTCACACCACAGAGCCGCGTGTCTGTCCAGAGACACCTCCTGAGCTCTCCCGGGAGGAGCGCGACCTTGGGCCTTTGGGTGCAGGACACAGGAGGCCTCAGCGGTCGGGCCAGCAGCCGAGGTTCTGCAGAGACGTGGAAATGTGCTCCCTGTGCCCGGTCCCTGACCCTGGGCCAGCCTCCACTCGGGGAGCAGGGATGCAGCGGTGGAGGGAGGGAGGCTGCTTCCTGGGGGCCATGACGGGGAACGGCGGGGCGCACTGTGTGGGGTGAGCCTGAGGCCGCTCTGGGTCTGGGCAGTGACCGCTGTGGTCCCGGTGGGGTCGGGCTCAGACAGTGGAGCCAGGCCTGCTGGAGACAGGGCTGGGGACACTGGGTGGCCCTGAGCCCAGCCGCAGCGGACAGGATCCTCCTTGGCCAGGCCGCAGGGTAGGGCTGCCTCCTCCCGCCAGGGAAGAACGGACGTGCTCCGTGACCCGGGAGGCCCTTCCTGCCCCACGGTGCTGCCCTCGGAGGTGCCGGAGACTGAGAAACCCCCCGAGGGCCAGGGCTGCCTGTCAGTCCCATTCACAGCGTTAGGGATCCATTACAGAATAATTGTCTCATCGATTTGCTGCTGACGTACTTACTGCTTTTGCTCTCACATCGGAAAAGATACAGTGTAGCTAACGTAACTTAGCTGCCTAGTGTCCGGGTCCTAAATGTTCATAGCAGCCCCCAAGTCCCCTGTGAGGAGCCACCTCCCCCACTTCCTGGCCTGTGGTTTGGGGGTGCTGAGTGCACCCAGAGCCAGGCTGGACCGTGGGACTCAGGCCCGGGTGAACTGGTCCCTTCCATTCTGCTGTGACTGGTTCCGGGGTGGGCGTGTGACCCAACCGGAGCCCCGGGCTCCAGGCTCAGGACCTCTGTCTGAACAGACGGGATGGAGGGTCTTCCCGTGTCACCAGGAGGCAGGTCCGTCTGAGCAGGAAGCCGACAGGGAACACGGGGGTGGAGGGTGCAGGAGGAGCTGGGTGCCCCGGATTAAGCAATTCGAGACTCCCTCCTGGGCTCTGTGGATCCCTGTGTGGATCAGTCCCCCTTTCCTGCAGCCAGTGTGTGTTGGGTCTTCTGTCACTTGCAGTCCGTGCAGCCCTCACCGATACGGGGTCAGGACCCCTCGAGGGCAGGGGGCGGGGGGAGTCCCTCCCCAGGGGACCGGCCCTGGAGCACCTCGGGAAGTTCTACCCCGAGGAGGTTCCTCCTCATGACAGCCCTTTACAGACAGGAGAACAAGGCACAGAGGGGGCTAATAGCAGGGGCTGAGACAGGACGGAATCTAGAATCTTCCTCCTTCGGTCCTGCAAGTGGCCTCTCACCCCAGCGATGGAGCAGCCCCCAGATGGCATGTAGTGGACCCCCTGCTTTATGAATGGGGCAGCAAGGCTGGTAAAGGGCTGGTCCTGGTCAGAGAAGGTGACCAACAGCCAAGCAAGGACTTGAGTCCCGGGCTCCCCAGTGACCCCCACCCCACGACCCCCGAGCGGCTCTGTGCAGGCAGGACCACCGCTGATGGCCCCGAGTCCAACTTACTTGAAGGCGCTGGGGTCCCCATGTATCTTGTAGTTGTCGGCGCTGATCTGTGAAATGACCCTGGTCACAGCAACAAGGATGCCGACATTGACCTGCACGAGGGGAAGATCAGGACCTGAGGCTGCGGCCGCCCCTGCAGAGCCCTGATCCCACCAGGCAGCTGCCCATCCCGCCCCCAGGGCTCCAAGTGAGCAGGTGGTGTCTCTGCGGAAACCAACCCCCAGGGGTCCCTGTGCATTTCACTCCCCTTGCCACGGGCAGCGGCACCCTCTGGGAGCACATCTGTGCCGGCGAGGAAGGTCTGGCCCCCAGAAGCACAGCAAGGCAAGGCCTGGGGTTCAAACCTCACTTCAGCATGGCTCCGTCTGAGCGCCCCTGCGCCACATGCTTGTGCCCTTGTTTCCCCATCTGATGAGAAACAGTCAACACCCACAGTGCAAGGACGAGAAATCATATCCATGAAGCCCCCTGTGCACCACTTGTTCTCACTCCCCGGCCGAGGATAGGTCACCTATGGAGGCCACAGTGCAGGGGACTGCACTTGCCCAGTGCTCCCGTGGGGTCAGTGGGCTGGGTGGCGGGGCTGAGGGGGTCTCTGCAGAGGCTTCGGCACAACCTGTCCCTCCTGCAGGCAGCTCTACGGGGCCCTGGCCGAGCCCGGCAGCAAGGGGAAGTGAGCGTGTGGACTTCCTTCTGCTGCCGCTGGATTCAGGGCTGAGCTGCGGCTGGGACCCTCTCTTCCCTCTGGTAACCTCGGGAGGTCAATGACAAAGTCGCTGAGGAGTCCAGCTCCAAGCCAAAATCCTATGTGCACTTCCAGGCCTGACCACAGCCAAGGACAAGGCTTTCCCTGGCAGACCTCCCGGGAGGAGTGGCCCTCCCCACCCAGCCTGGTGCCCAGCAGAACCAGCCGGCACTGTGGGGCTTCGGGCCTCCCACCCCGGCGGCCGGTCCCACGAGCAGGTCTGCATGCCCAGCCCAGGCACCTGCACCTGAGGCCTCCTCACGGGGGCCCCAGCCTGAGGCACCGCTGCCGACCCCCTTACCCTGCAGTCCCCACAAACTCAGGGCTTTTCCACAGCAGCTCTTCTCAGGCCCCTGCCTCCCCAGCCTCGGCCACCTGTCCTCCAGGGCTCCGTGCGCGCCCTGGACGGAGAACCCGGGACGGCGGCGGGGGGGGCGGGGTCCTCCCCACTCAGCCCCAGCCTGCACTACTGCAATCCGCCAACGAAGGTTCGCGAGCAGCCTGACTCCGTGTCTCCACCAAAGCCTCCAACCTGGGGCAGCCTGGCTCCTGGCTGTGGACCCCCGTCACCTACCTCCTCTCCCGCCTCCACAAGGATCCTAACAGGAGTCCCCCAGCGCCAGGGAGGAGGAGAGGAGTCACTGGCAGCACTGCCCCCCTCCCCTCCCCCGCCAGCCATGTTACAACCACGAGAAAACCGCACTCAGCCACGTGGAGGAAGGATGGGCAGAGTGAGGCCCCAGGGGTGCAGGGACTGTTCCAGACAGCAGCCGCTCACAGGAGTCCACAGATAGCTCAGCTCTGAGAGCCACAGGCGGTCACGTCGGCAGCACACCTGCGCCTCCCTGCGACCGGAGGGCGGGGCCGCCAGGAGCGCCTGTTCCACCGAGACTCAGCTGCTTTCCTGAATAAATGCTTTTTGGCTTTATGCTTTGGGGTAAAGTCTAGATTCTGATGATTCCTGCAGGACTTCCCATGCATTTTGACGGGAGGTGCGTGCTGGTCCCATCCACCACCCTGCAGGCCCGCCCGGCCTCACCCACTCTTCGATCGACATCCTGGGCTCCTCACGCCCTGGGCAAAGCTGAGGCCTTGTCTGGAACAACACAAGCCTGGAGACCACGGGACTATGCACAGCAGGCGCCGGTCTGGGGACGGCCGTGGCCCACCCGCTCTGCAGCGGGACCACGGACCTGGGCCGCTCTTCCCATGCTGACAAAGCCAGAGTCCAACAGACATCGTGTGGGAAAGGCCCCGGACGGGCGAGCATGTGTTTACACTCGCCTCTCTCGGCATAAAGCCCGGAGGATATGTGAGTAATTAGCACCAGGGGGTCTGCTGGGGGCAGTGGCACAGGGAGCTGAGAAAGAGCTGAGCAGATGGTTCATATACGTTAAGCTTCTCTTTCAAATTCCTAAGCATGTGGGTTAAAATTCCAGAATCACGTTACCCCTCGTCCACCGGCACCCACGTGACCCAGGGCCTGCCCTCGGCCCGCCGCTGGCCGAGGCCATGAGACTGCCTCCCAGGGGAGAAGCAGGGGCACACAGACGGTGCCTGACGGGACTGTGGGCCTCTCTCGCCTCCTGGCCTCTGCAGGAAGTGTGGCCACCACGGGGAAGTCGCTGCCATTGCCGGCAGCTTCCCATCAGCATCACTTGCTGTCCAGGCAAGATTTCTCTGGGTTCCTTCCTCTGTCCCTCTGTCCCTGCTGGCTCCGTGCTTCCCTCTGGCGAGCGCTCTCTGACCTCCTACCCACCCGCAGACCTCCCACCCCGCGACCAGCTCATTCCGGCGGAGGCTGTGCCAAAAACCCCTAGGGTTTTGGGAACGTCTGGAGCAGAAGCGGGCCTGCCCCTTACCCCGGCCACTCGTCCTGGCCGGTGCCTGGCTGCCCGTGGGGGAGGCCCCGGGGTGTGGAGGCCCGTGCGCCTCCAACTGGCGGTTTCATCAGCTGGGCACCCCCGTGTGACTTCGGCCAGCAGGCTGCTTCTGACAGAGGCTGCAGGAGTAATTCGTGGGCCACATTTCAGCAGAAAAGAAAAAGGGGGAAGGATCTGCACTCAAGGTCATGTGACCATGGGAGGAGGTCAGGGCTGCACGGGGCTCTGGAGGTCGCACCGTGTCCTGCTCCCTGACCTGGCGAGAAGCTCCGGGGATGCGTGCCACGACTCACAGGGAAAGCATTACACGGAAATGCACAGGAGACGCCGCGATGTGCGTCCACAGCTGTTCCTCTGTCCCTGTGGGCACCTGTGTCTGCGCCTCTGTGACCCGCACCATCACCCTGCCGCATCTGTGCTTCCGTGGACACGGCACCCAGCCTCTCCTCAGAGGAATGTCTCTCTTGCCCCGTGGGGCCTGCACAGAACAGGGCCCCCGAGTGGCTGAAAGCACCCCCGGAGACTCTGCCACCCATAGGGCCCCCATGCGGGGCGTCCAGACATGACAGCTTGTACAACACCTGCTGGTCCCGTGGGCTGTGCGCACTCAGGCCGTCCACCCTCCCAGCCAGAGAATGGCAGCCACTTCCCTTCCTGATCTGAGAACAGTTTGTGCAGTGACAAGGCGGACTGAGGCTCACTTCTGCTCTTTTCTCCCCAGTGACCCTTCACTGTCCCCCAGAGTCCTGCCCCAGCAGGACCAACCACACCAGAACACGCAGAAACCACCCATCCCGATCCAAACAGGCATCTTTCTAAAACGTGTTCCAAACTGGCAAGCACCCGTGGGTGCTTTCAGCCACTCGGACTGTTGGAGCCTATATCCCCGGGCGGGAGCCCCTCCCCAGGGAGCCACCGGTTCTGCGGCCCTGAGCACTACCTCACAGGAGCCTGGGCCCAGACTCGGCACACGTGGCACAGGTGCGCTCTGGCCATGCTTGTTATTCTGAAACCCGCTGTCTTCATTTGGAAATGAGGTGCTCTGTCTGAGAAAACGGGGACAACCCCAGACACACAACCAGGGGTGCCCTGAGGGGATAAGAGGCAAGCCCCCCAACTGCTGGGCCAGTGTGAGGCTGGACAAGTGCAGCCCCCAGCCCCGAGTCTGCTCAGCTGCTGCAGCACAAAACCCACCACAACCGTGGCCGTGTGCCCGCATGACTGTGTGTGGAAGTGGGCAGAGGGCCACGCTGGGCCACAGTTCGTGGATGCCCGACTCGGCTATGAAACCCCGGAACCCCTTCCACCCATGCCCCCCGTCTTGGCCCCAGTACTCTCCCATGTCCCCTCAGAGCACGGCAGCCCTCAAGCTGGCTCCAAAATGGAATCACCTGGGAGACTGGACAGGCCAGATCCAATCAAACCAAAGACCTCCAGAGATGGGGCTCAGGTGGAAACCAGTAATTCCATGATGTGACGTGTTTGAGGACTGCTAGCCTTCAGGGTGGCTGGCAGGCCAGGAGCTAACGCCCCCTGAGCCATGGGAACAGGGGCTCCCATGAGCCTGGAGGACACGGGGTCACCAGGACCCTGCACTGGACCCCACGCCGTGGTGGCTGCTGGAGAAGGATCCAGGCAGGGCGGCCTCCGGTCCCCAAAGTCATGTTACATCTCAGATCACCCAGAAAGGTCTGGGACACGGGATGCTCCTGCCCCGGGCTCTGGATCTGGAGGGCAAAGGTCAGCACAGACAGAGAACGAGGCCCGCGATGCTCAGGCCTTCAGTTACTTCCCTTCTTCACTCTCATCAGCAATGTTCCCTTCAGAACCCCTCCCGACGTCCACGCTCTGACCCCGGGAATTCATTTGTCCAGGGGCCCGGAGTCTGTTCTGAGCCTGTTTCTACCTCTGGGTGGATCAGATGAATGGTCTTCCCGGACCCCAGACAGCGGGTGGAGCTCGGGATCTCTGACTGCAGGCCCGTCACCCCCTAGAAGGCTGGGTGGGCAAGGGGTCGCGGCAGAGCCTCAGGCAGCCCCGGGGACAGGGGACGGCCCTGGATTTGCAGGCTCGGTCACACACCACCGCGTTCTCTCCTGCACTGAAAACAATTCACCGCAGAACACGGGCCCTACTCAGAGCCCCTTGTTCGTGCAGTGGAGGGGCGCTCTGATCCACCTCCCCGTGCCCTGCCCGACCTCTCGGCCCTTCCTGGAACAGGTGTGTGATCTGCCCTGGACGCGCACCCCCCGCCTTGCTTGGGGCTCAGCCCGGTCAGGCTCCTCTGGAGCTCCTCTCCCCCAGGAAGCTCTTCTGTCCACGGTCCGTCCCCAGACGGCGGCTCAGCCTCCCAGGGCTGCGGCCAGGCCGTGGGGGCCTAACGTCACCGCGACAGGGCCCTGAGGTGCTCCCACCCACCCTGCCCGCCTGCAGGCCCCACTGTCTGCCTCAGAACAGGGGTGGTGGTGATGCTACTGGTTCCTCTGGTCTCACCATGGACCCAGCCAGAAACAGCCAGGGCTGCCACATCGACACAAGATCTCCAACGTCTGATGCTAGCCCTGAATTCAAAGTGAAATACAACAACAAGGAAGCTCTGGGCCACACGGGCCATTTCTGTGGGCAGACTCGCCCCTCTGTCTGCAAGCTGTGAGGTGAACGCAAACTTCCCTTCCCTCCTCCCACCCCACCCCCAGCATCAGGATGGTCTTCTCGCCTCCTTTTTCTCCCGGACTCCCCAGAAGGGCTCTCTTCTCCCCGGGGCCCCAGCCTGAGGCAGGGTCTTGCTCCCTACGTGCTGGGGTCTCAGCAACATCTCCCCACGGGCTCTCTCTGCCCCTCGGCCCTCACCTACCTATCCAGGATGTGTCCCCCCGACACCCTATTCGTTCCCCTGGGAAAAGGCCATCCCAGGCACTTGAGAAGGGCTCTGGGGAGATGACAACTGGAACGGCCTCCAGTCCCTCCGTTCCTACAGCTCCTGCACAGAGAGGCCTGGGGGCTGGTGGGAGGGGTGGGCTGGGGTAGGGGCAGCCCTGGGAGGGCAGAGCCTGCCGCCTGCAGGACAGACGCTCCCAACATCACCTGCTGCTCCTCCTGGACACTGAAGGACTGGGGGTGGGGACGGGACGTGTACATGTGGGTCAGCTATACCCCTCTACTCGCAGAATTACCCGGGGAGTGCGGAGGCCGGGGCTGTGACCGAGGCTGTGGCCAGGAGCTGTGGCCACGCTGTGGCCTATGGAGGATGGAGCAGCCGTGGCCGCCCACAGTCCCGCACAAAGGAGCTGAGGGTGAACACCAGCCTCACTCCCCTCCCACCCTCTGATCTCCTGCCGGCACCTCCACAGGCCAAACCTCCCCAAAGTCAGGAAGCAGGAGCCTGGTCCAGGTCCGTCCAGACCAGCCCCTGGGGCACGGCCAGGCCAGCAGGGGGATCCCATTGAGAGGAGTGATGGACTAATGTCCACACCACCCCAATCCCCCTGTTACCCAGCCCTCCCACCAGGGCCCCCGCTGGGCCCCCAAAGCTCAGAGCTCAGACCACAGCCTGGCCCTCCAGAGGCTCGGGCACTGGGGACATGGAGGACCTAGGAGGCTCTGAGGGCCACACAAAAGAAGGAAGTCACCCCCATCGCCTGTCTATCCCTGTGAACACCCCAGAGCAGGTGTCACCCGGCAGGAGACAGGCAGAGAACAGGAGCCAAGTCAATGCCACGGAACAACGGGGCTGCTGTGTGGGGCTGGCACCACCCGCTGTCCCTCTCATCCCAAACAGACAATGGAGACACCACGATGGCGTGCCAAACCCCGTCCTTCTGGAAAGCCTTCCCCGGGAAGGCACTGCCCCACCAACGTGCGGCATGAGCATGGTCTGTGCAGAATGTTAATGAGAAAGGAATTAACAAGTCCTTAAGCATCTTCCCTCACATTCACTTCTAATTAACCACCAGGGCCCAGGGCCTTGGTTGATGCCAACGAACTTGGAACAAAGTCAGCTGGGCTTTCAGATGAGCTGCCAGGGAAAGAAGCAGGGACGAGAGAAGGAAGGGTGTGGAATACAGGAGACCCCCACCCCACACAGGGAGGAGCAGCCCAAGTCCCTGCTGACCGCCCTCAGCAGTGACCTGTCCTCAGATGGCAGGCTGGGAGGGCGGTGAGGGGTGACGAATGGGGACACTGAAGGGACAGGTGTCCGGGAGGCGCCCCTTCCCTTCCCTGTCAGCCTGGCGCCCCAGCTAAGGCGAGACTCCATACCCTTCAAAGGCAGCAGCTCAGAGGCAGTGCCATGGCCTGGTTGATTGTCCTGGGGTGTGTGGAGGGCACATCCTGGGGTCCCAGCGGAAGGGGTGCATGTGGAGAGCCTGTCCTGGGGTCCTGAGGCAGGGGTGCACACGGAGAGCAGGTCGAGGGTCCCAGCACGGGAGGGTGCACACAGAGCACATCCGGGGCCCTGGCCCAGTGTGTGGAGCGTGTATTCTGGGTCCCACCTGGGGTCCAGGAGATTATATACGTGGATTTGCACAGGGTGGGCAGGAAGGGTCTGGGGAGGCCCTTCTGTGGGCCACCCCCTCCTGATATCAGTGCCCGGCACTGCTGGGGAGAGATGTCCAGATGGGATGGCAGAGACAGCCCGTCCCTGACCAGGCCTCATGCCAGATACACGCGCACATACCCACCAGGACGCGAGCACTAGCACCCTTTTCCTCCACAGCTCCCCCACGGCCTCCTGGGGACCCCCCAGCTCTGGCCCCTGAGCATCCAGGTGATGCTGGCCAATCCTCCGCTTCCATCCCCAGTGACTGGTTCTGGGACAGACGTGCGGCCCACAGCAGCCAATCAGGACTGCCCTGGGACTTCCACAGGCACCACTGGGAAGAGTTTCCCTCCTTGCTCTGTCCGCACACCCAGAGGACGTGCTGTGTCCCTGCCGGGGAGAGTCCGCCTGAGATGCAGCCAGTGCAGAGGCACCGGGCCACGGGGCACACCTGCTGACATCACTGCGAGCCTGATCCCCTGCGTTTCCCAGGACTGAGCCTTTCCTACCTACAGGGGATGGACGGGTTGATTTTTCATTACGTTCAAGTAGCCAACATATAACTACCTACTGAAGACTTAACCTGGTTTGTGTTCCTGGGGAGGACGCAGAGGGGAGGACAGAAGGAGCGAAGGGGGGCGGAGGGGGAGGGCAGGAACAAAGAGGGGAGGGGGAGGGGCGGAGGGGGAGGGGAGGAGGGCAGGAACAAAGAGGGGAGGGGGAGGGGCGGAGGGGGGAGGGGAGGAGGGGGGAGGGCAGGAACAAAGAGGGGAGGGGGAGGGGCGGAGGGGGGAGGGGCGGAGGGGGAGGGCAGGAACAAAGGGGGAGGGGGAGGGGGAGGGGCGGAGGGGGGCGGAGGGGGAGGGCAGGAACAAAGAGGGGAGGGGGAGGGGAAGAGGGAGGGGCGGGGGGGAGGGCAGGAACAAAGAGGGGAGGGGGAGGGGATGGGGGAGGGGGAGGGGCGGAGGGGGAGGGCAGGAACAAAGAGGGGAGGGGGGCAGAGGGGGAGGGCAGGAACAAGGAGGGGAGGGGGAGGGCAGGAACAAAGAGGGGAGGGGGGCAGAGGGGGAGGGCAGGAACAAGGAGGGGAGGGGGAGGGGCGGAGGGGGGAGGGCAGGAACAAAGAGGGGAGGGGGAGGGGCGGAGGGGGGGTTAGGAACAAGGGGAGGAGGACCTCCACACTGACGCCGCCCCCCACCCCCCTCCCCGGCACCCCACTCCAGGCCCGGACTCGGTGGTCGGCCGCCCCGGCGCCCTGGGCTGCCCCTCGGCGGAACGGCGAGCACCACCTCTCCGGCACCTCCTCGGGGCGCAGGCGGGGACACGTCACGGAAAAGCACTTCCACGTCTCAGGGGAGAGTCCTACACTGAGCCTTTCTTACTAACGCTGACTTCATGGGAGGCACCTGCGAGGACACCTGGATCCCCCTCCCCGAGGAACACCAGGGACTTGACGCGCAGGAACCGCCCGCACGACCTCAGCGCCACTGAAGCCCCCCGGGTACCGCACCGGCGCACCCCGAGTCGGGAAGAAGCGCGGACCTGTGCCCAGACCGCACACCTGCCGGGCGGAGAGGAGCTCCCCGCCACCGCCCGGGGCCCCTGCCACGCGCGCGCCACCCCTCCTCTACGAACCACAGCCGCATTTCCTCGTAACTTCCCCACCTGGAGTCCACGTGCTTTCGGGAACTTGGACCCTGAACTCCAGCCCCAGGGATAGCGCCGTGACCCAAGCCTGGCCAATCAGAGCTCTCCACTCCTCTAGCTCGTGAGAGCTGGCCAATCAGAGCACTCCCCTACAGCCCCAGTGAAGGCTGGCCAATCAGAGCACTCCCCTCTTCTAGCGGCGGTGAGGGCTGGCCAATCAGGGCACTCCCCTCTTCTAGGCGCAGTGAGGGGCAGAGGATGAGCAACGTTCCAAGCCAGGCCCTACAGAAATGATGACACTCAACCCAGGGCTTTCGTGGGAAATGTAGGAAGAACAATAGCTAGAATAGCAAAGGCGGTTTTTAGAATTTTGTGAGATTCCTGAGCTCTCTATAGCGGCAGGGCCCCCACCTAAGGACGGAGCCCCCTGGCCGGAAGCAGGAGCCCCCACCCTGTGCGGCAGCCTCGCTTGAACACTGGGCCAGGCAGAGCAACTAGCGGGGCCCCTCGGGTCGCATTCTGTCCTCCGTGATCTCGGGAATTCTGCAGGGTGGCCCCCCCAGACGTGCATGACCGTCCCTGTTGCAGTTGCGGTGGCAGGGTGGGAGCGAGACCCGGGAGGGAAAGACCCCACCGGCACACAGGGCCAGTCGGAGGCTGCGTGCACCTGCGCCGCCCCACACGCCATCTAGGCACCGCACGCCGGGGGCGAGGGGAGGCTGCGACAGGCTGTGGACGGGGTCGCAGGGCCCACAACGCCCAGCCTCTGTGTTCCCACAAGCAGGGGCTTACCACAATGATGGACAGCGCAGGGGCCACGAAGGCCCACACAGCACCGCTCGCGATGGAGAGCCAGCAGCTGTGGACGGAAGCAGAGCGTTAGGTCCGCACCACTGTGTTCCTCTGCCCCGGGGGCTCTGGGCACCTCCACCCAGATCAGCTGCCAAGACAGTATCTTCTCCCACTACGGGGCCCGTCTGAGCAGCCAGAATAACACTGAACCCCGACAGATGCCTCTGCATCCTACCCACGATGACTTCCTGCCTCTCATTCTTGGGGTGAACAGTCCTCGTGCCTCTCTGCCCCGCTTCCTCCCGACAGCTCCAGGACCAGGACAGGCCACGGCACCTGCTCTGAGGCGGCGGCATTTCCGGGAAACCCACGCGAGTCTGAGTGGCCCCTCTGCAAGGTGCACGGCCAACCCGGGCTCCCAGAGGGGGCGACGGCACGCAGAAAGCTCTGCTTCCCCACATTTTCCTGCAGAATTCGACATCCAGGAGGATCCAACCGTTCTGTCCTCTCGGGAAACGGGGAGCCCCCCGAACCTCTGCTGGGGGGGCGAAGAGTGCCTAGGGCACAGCTGGGGCTGTTTCTTACTCTCTCTGGCCTCCTTATTGCCAGGGCCTGGGTGGGGGGCAGCCCCGTACAGACAGATGGTGCCCGCAGAAGAACATGGGATGACAAGGGCAGCTGTTGCGGGGGGGGCTCACAGTGGTCTTTTCCCTCCTGCCAAACACAAGGATGTGTCCCTTCACTTACTTTTTATTTGTGCCATAACTGTTCATGGCAGATGACACTGAAATGATACAGATCAGGAGAGGAAAACCTGCGGAGAAAGAGAGCAGGAAATCACGGCCGCTTGCTTCAGGAACCCTCATTCCTCAGTCATTCATTCCTTTGGGCCTGGTGTGTGTGAACCACGAGCGGGAAGCACGGAGGCGCGAGCAGCAGGCCTCCAGGAGCCTCAGTCCAGATGGAGGGCTGACTCACCCTCACGCACACGCACTCACATGCACCCACACGCGCACCACGCACAGACTCGGAATCCTATCCCTTACAAATCCACGCCTGTTTCTGAAAACGACCCATCTCGCTGCTGGGACAGCAGCACGTCCTGGGGGCCTCTGTCCAACCCGCTCGCCCCACAGCAGCCTCTCCCCTGCTCCCCTGCCCTGAAAGAGGGGGGCCCGGGGATCCCTCCACCCGCTGGCTGGCTCCTCGAGGGTACCAGAGAGAAAGGGCTCCTGATAAGGAGGCTGCGTTCTGCTTGTTCCCAGAGTGGAGGCTGGGCTGGTGACCATGCACGAATGCCCCCCCCCCCCCCAGCCTGCGCTGAGCCTGTGGCTGCAGAGGAAACAAAGCACAGCCTGCTCCGGGCTCTGCCTGGGCACCTCCCAGCAACAGCTCCCGGCCTTTCTGGCTTCAGTCTAAACAGTCTTGAACAGGAGTTTCCTGGAGAGCTGTCCTATCTCTGATCCACTGCTTTCGTGTCTAAATACATTACAGAACGTCTGGGCCTCCACAGAGGAGACCCACCGGCCTCTGCGGAGAGGTAGCCAGGCCAGGGGCCTCTCACAGTGGCCCTCTGTTACATGAGTGCCCCACAGGGGAGCACGACCTAAGAGAAGGCAGACTTCTCCCTGGTGCTGCACGCACTGGGCTCCTGCCTGGACAGACCCAGAGCCACAGGAGACGAGCTGGCTCACTGGGACCTGACTCCAGCCCAGCGGCCCACTCCCTGGGGGCCTCCGTGTCCACAAATGTCACAGGGCATCCTCACTGCCTGGCTCATTTGTGGGAAGATCACATGGCACCTGAGATGGTGAGAGGTCGGAGGGGGATCAAGCCCTGGGCACCGTCAACCACCCGGCGCTCCAACAGTGCCACCAAGGCCCCCCAGTTTCACTGAGGAAGTGTCGGCCAAGGGCCATCCTTCCTCTGGGTCCACAGCACAGCAGGCAGGCACAGGGGCCCCATCCTGGTGGGTTCTGGAAGGTGTGGCAAGGACCGGAGGTGCCGCTGGAGGTGGGTTTCAAACTCGGTGGCCAAGGCCTACACCCTCCTGCCCCGGTCCTGGCCCACGTCGGTGGCTGGCATCTCTTCGCTGCCTGAAGTAAAACGGAGGAGTCAAAGGTTCTTTTTCTGCATTCACAACTCATTTGATCCCAAATGCAGTGCTGGGGGCTCCCTTGTCATTTCTTCCTGTGTCTGCCTCCCGGTGTCCCAGGCCACCCCATGGGGCAGTGACAGAAGCATCTGTCTGAGCAGAGGGCAGCCCCACTGTCTGTGGTTTCTGAGGCAAGTGGCAGGAGCCCAGCTCATGGCTGTGTACTCTCTTTTTTAAAGATTTATGTATGTATTTGAGAGAGAGTGCCTGGAGTGGGGGGTGGGGCAGAGGGAGAGAACCCGACGTGGGGCTCCATCCCAGAACCCTGAGATCACAACCTGAGCTAAGGCCAAGAGTCAGATGCTTAACTGACTGAGCCACCCAGGCGCCCCAGTGTGTTTGTTCTTAAGAAGAAACATTTCAGAGGTGGGGGGATGAGGGTGCAGGAAACAGCCAGTAGGAAAAGCCTGGGCTCTGGGGCCATGGGACGCCTGGGCCGGTTCCCAGGGCCACCCCTGACCTGCTGTGTGGCCTCGAGGAAGTGCCTGACCCTCTCTGAGCCTCCAGGGTCTCCCTGCGGAAATGGAGGTAAGAGCACCCTGCTCCCCGTCTGTTGTGAGGATCCCGTGTTGTGGCCACGTGTGTGAGGGACGAGGCACTCCACGTGTCAGGGCAGTCCCTATAATCTGCACCGTCGTTCACCAGGTCCGGTCCCGCTCCCCCTGTGGCCATCCCAGGAGCCGGGCAGGCACATACGGGCTTCTGCAGACAGTTCAGCGTCTGTCTGGCCCTGTCGCATGGACACGTACTTCGTAGAGTTGAAGACGCGCTCTCTTTGGAATGCGGTGGTGCTTCTCTGGCCTGGGGAGGGGCCGTGGGAGCCACCGGGCAGGACAGAGCAAAGAGCCCAGGGAGCGGATACCAGGAGACCTGACACAGGGGCGGCGGCCTCACAGGAAAGGGCAGAGAGGAGGCTGGAGACAAGCGGCCTGCCCTCCTTCTGCCACAGGCTTCCAGAGGCTTCTTTGGGCGTGGGGGAGTCTTGTTGCGCGGAGGCTGCTGGGGCCACCAGCCTCGTTCTGGGCCATGGGTTGTGGACAGAAGTGACATGTGCCTCTATAGGCGGAGTATTTAATTCCCAGTGTGAGGTCCTTCCGTGTCCTCTCCTCTCCCCCAGAAACCAGCAACAGTTCCAGGCAGCGACCCCTCCACGTGGGACCTGCCACGAGCACAGCGCCGCCCACCGCCACTGGGGACACGGAGCAGAAATGGGAAGTAAAGGCGTGCGGCTTTACAGCAAGCAGAGCTGGGTGCTGCTTGTTACCGCAGTGCTGGGTGGCCCAGACCAGCGCCCCTGGACTTGGCACTGCCCCGGCCCCCCGGAGCTCCGAGCAGCCCCGGGGGAAGGTGCCCCAGATGAGTGGGAGCTCACCAGAGAAAGCTGGAACAGGAGAAGAAGGCAGCTACACTTCTCTCCCTTCTGAGCTGGACCTCAGACATGTACATGTGCAGCAGGGGTGTGCAAACTCTCGAACATTCCTCACCATCTCCTTCTCCTCCACCCACGGGGACACTTCAGGGACAGACATCATGGTTCCCTCACCTTACGGGTCTGACCTAGGGCCTGGCATCTAACAAAACCTCAAGTTATGTTCTTGATTTGAACACCTCCAACCCCCAACTCAGCATCAAAACAGTCCCATGGGTCTCAAAGCCAGGGAGGACTCTGCAGGAGGAGGCCTTTGTGCAAGGGGGGCTCCCTACAGCGTGGTCTCCCGGTGCCCTGGGTCAGCCTCCAGCTCTTCTGCATTAGAAACTGAAGGTTGAGAGGGCCCAGCTGCATGCAGACTGTCTTTACTTAGGCCCAGAGCGAACTCTACCCCAGTCAGAACGAGAGAGCCACGTCCTGAGCCCTGAAGACATCCCCCAGGGGGAAGCTGATGTGCAGATGGCTGCAGGCTGCCAGGTCCGGCACAGGGCTCCCTCTGCAGAGAGCAACATCAGGGGCTGCACCCTCACACGCCTGCAGGGACTAGGCTGGTGTGAGAAACTGCACCATCCCAGACAGTGCTGTCAAAAAGGATTGTAAACTCGGGGTTCCCAGATCGCCTCACTTTTCAAAAGATCTCTATAATTTCTACAAAATCTCAAAATGTTTAAATATTGGTAAAAATAACTCATTTTTTCCCCTCCATACTGCCAACCAAATAAGAGCCCAGGGGGGCTCAGGCTCTAGGGTGCTCCCAGGCTGGATGTGGGACATCCTGGCCGCCACAGGCAGCTCCCTGCATGGCCCCAGCAGTGGGGGGGTGGGTGGCTGCAGAAAGCCAGGAGGGTGCAGAATGTACCTCCCTCACCCAAACACATTACATCAAGCAGCTCAAAGCACAAAATAAACATGTTTATCTCCTCCCTGCACAATTAGGGCTGTGAAAATTTAAACCCATTTGAAGAAACCCAGGAACAAGCAGCAGGTCGCTAATGCTGGATGAACACTTTCTCGCAAATGCAAGCATGGCAGGGCTCAGTGACACGGCCCACTCTACACAGATTGGCAGGAAGCAGGCACTCCTCGGGATGGGGTGGGCAAGGAGGAAATTCACCGAGTCAAGTCAGTAGGGAGGGGGCTTCCGGAATGAAGCCATGAGCGGCTCCACAGACCCCCCCCCCTCAGTGAGACAACCCTAACTGATGAAAATTAGTCTAAAAAAACCCCAACCATAGAAAGTTTCTGTACATTTTTGTAAGGCCACACAATAAATCAGGAAAGACTAACTTAAGAAAACCTACTAAGTCTTGGTAAGAACAGAGGGTCCGTGACACTCGACTTGAGCCATGACTTGCTCCACCCCAAGGAGACAGGCCTCCCCCACTGGGCCCCTCAGAGCTACACTATCTCATGGGGGTGAGCTGCCTGCATTTCTCCTTGCAGAAGCTCTATCCCAGGTAAGAGTAACAGAGATCAGATCTCCCTTCCTCCATCCGGCCTCAACCCATAGTGTGCAGGACCTGTCCCTGCTGTGACTCGCGGAGAACACAGGGCCCCGACTGCCCTCCCCTAAGGGCACTCACAGGGCAGAGGCTCTACGCTGTAAGAGGCAAGCTGGCCTTAGAGGCTGCCCACCCGCCAGGGCCATGCTCCAACACTGGGGTGCTGTCCAAGAGAGATGAGCGGCGGCCCCCGCCCCAGCTCCGGAGCCGTGCCTCAGGAACTCTTCCCAGGTACGGGGGAAACAGACCATTAGCTCAGACAACTCCAAAGCACTCTTCATGGGAACTGATTTGTTTTGGAACAGAGAATGGGGAAGTTCAAGCCTAAGAGCATCTGGCCTCTTGGAGGCGTGTCATATGAAGCTGAAATCACATCCAACCTACTCCTACCTGCCGCATCCTATGCCCCCACCCTCACCGGCCCCCTCCCACCTCCAGCGGCCCCCTCCCGCCCCCAGCGGCCCCCTCCCGCCCCCAGCGGCCCCCTCCCGCCCCCAGCTGCCCCCTCCCACCCCCACCTACCCCATCCTATCCCATAGTAGTAGCGGTGCTTGCTGTTCTCTGAGCCAAAGACCTTGATCACCATGCTGTAGAGATGCAACCCTTCCACCAGCATCCACGCAAAGGCGCTCAGGAAGAAGTAGTGCAGGAGCATGGCCATCACCCGGCAGGGGACCTAGGATCAAAGACACAGAGGGCACATCTCTCTGGGTGTGAGCAGGGGGCGGTTCCCGGCATCTCTGGTCACGTGCCTTCATTTCCCCCCACAACGGAGGGGAGCGGAGGGGCCCTGGCTCCCTTTCTAGTCCCGGCGGTTCCCGCACAGTGATTGGTTCAGGAGAGCGCAGGGAATCAGGCCCGGCCAATCAGCATAAAGGCTCTGGTCCTCTGAAGCAGGATTGGCTCAGGCTGGGCACATGAGCAGACCAGCCCAATGGGGTGGGCTCTGGGGAATGGGCGGAGCCGCCAGGGAGCGAGCCGGGGAGCCTGGGGCTTTGCAGACACGTGGGCCTGGCAGCTGCGAGCACGTCCCTAAGCCGGACCTGCGCCCCGTCTGGTGGCCCCGGGCTCTACGTGGGGTCGGGAAGGGGGCGGAATGATGACAGGGAGGAAAAATAATAATACGTTCAAATACCACCTTCAAAACTTAAAATAATAGAAAAGAGGGAAAAATAAAAATTAAAGACAGAAGCCCAGGGACGGTGTGATATTTGTCGGGCACCCCACGCTCTGCTGTCCCAGACTCCCCGAGATACCAGCTCATTCTCGGGACAGCATCGTGTCCCCGGCACCTCGTTTCCCAGGCGTAGCTGGAGGTCCCTAATCTGCCCCACGTGCGCATCTGAGTCAGGGGTCACGTGCGCAGCGCTCGTCCTTGCTGCCCCTTCCCGTGGGTGTCCCCGCCCACCAGCCCCTCTGGGACTGGGCCCCAAGGTCACTCTCCGTCCTCCGCGGGGCTCATCCCACAGGCACCTTCCTCGAGCAGGACTGCTCGGAGCCCTGCCCCGGGGCTTCAGACACGCATTGAGCCGGGGTCCCCGCCAGGGTGATGGGAGCCCAGAGCCTCCGCAGACCTGCTTCCCCTCCCGCGGCCTTCCCGCGGTGGGGCCTCATCCCTCCCGGGGCCGGGGGGGGGGGAAGGGGGGGCAGGGAGGTTGCTTGTACAGGCAGCATCCGCAACCCCTGAATGTCTGATGGAAATTCGGCATTCCAGGCCCCACCCAGAGCTACAAACCCAAGACTGTGTTGTAAGAAAACGCGGAGGGCTGACGCATCCAGAGAAGGAGGCTGGCGCATGCCTGGTCCCTCCACGGCTCATGCGGGGCTTTAGATGCCCCTCCGCGCCCCTACACCTGCGAGGGGGAATCCTGCAGCCCCGGAGGGTGGATCTCTCCCTCGGCAGCAGCCCCAGGACAGACAGATGGGGGCTGAGGACCCTGCGGCAGAGAGGACCGGAAGTTCTGCTGACCCCCACTATTGTAGGATAAAGCCCTCGCTCTGCGTCAGCTGATCCTGTGTGAGTTTTGAAACTACCGACCTGTACTGCTCTGTTCCCCAGAACCTGCTTCTCCTTCTCTCCCGGTGGGAGCAAGCGGGAGTCGGCTTCTCCTTCCCACCCCAAGCCTGGGTCATTTCAGTTTTAGCCCTTAACCTTCTGGGGTTCTAAGACTTCCTAGATCCCCAGTACAAAGGGCAGGGAAAAGGTGGGCCTGGGTCTTCACATTCCTCTCGCCCACAGCAAGCAGAGGTGGCTGGGGGTTTGTGGTCAGTGCAGCAGTGAAAGGCAAGACTGCGGGGGGCTGACCCTTACCAGAGTCGTCTGTCACCCACTCCCACATCTAGAAGCAAGAGGCTAGGGCACTGCCCCGGAGGGCCTGTCTCCAGGACCAGAGGGCTGCTCGATGTCAGCTCTCCGCACCATGCCCCGCACCCGACCAGGGCTGGACGGTGAGCTGACACAGAGCAGGAGAGCCAGCGACTCTGCTGCTGAGCGGACGGTGGGCAGAGAACCCAGCTCAGGCAGGCCTTCTTCTGTGCCTCTCCTGGACGAGCCCCTGCCCGACTATCTGGGGGTTGTGGCCCGAATTCTGAGTTGAAGAAACTAGCAGAGGGTGCCAGCCCCAGTGACATCAGAGGGAGGAAGGAGAGGGACAGAGAGGGCCTACTCACTGTGCCAGGCTTGAAGCTGAAGCTGACCAGCAGCAGGATCTGGGCCACTAGGATGGCGAAGGACAGGTTGGCGTGGATGTGGCAGCGCTGGTTCCGGATGGTGCTGACGGAGCTGAGGGTAGAGAGGCAGGGGTGTCCGGGGCCCAGGCCCACTGCTGCTCCCTACCAGCCCCCCAAGGCTGCCAAAGAGGCCTTTACAGAGCCCGCCCAGATGCTGGCTCTGACTCCTCAATGGCTCCCTATTGCTCTTGGAAAGGAATCAGCTCCTGTACAGCCTGCCCGCTGCTTCCCCCTTCCGGCCCCTGCTCGGACTCAGCCTGTTCCTTGCTCCTGCTCGAGCTCACGAGGCCCCATTCTGGCTCACAAGCACCCCAGTCCTCTCCAGGCTGCGGCCTTCACACCAGCCGTGCCTCCCTGGGAGAGGACTTCTGCTGGCCCAAGTGTGTGCTCTGCTTCTGGGCACTTGCTCCTGCCCCCCCCCCCCGGGGCCTGTCCTCAGAGCAGTCCACCTGGCTGCGGCGGGCTTCCTGAGCAAAGCTGGGGGACAGGGGAGCCAAAGAATGAACGTCTCAGCTCAACGCTTGTGCGGGCTCCTCCTGCCAGGCTCAGCTGCTGCCACCCCTGCCCCCCACAGTCCCTGGAGTTCTGGGGGAGCTGAGGGCCTCTCCCTGTGGATCGTGCTGCAGCCCCTGACCCCGGGAGCCCACAGTCACAGCCAGGCCAGGTGCCAGGTGTCCTCAGGGAACCAGAGCAGGTGAGGAGGGGTGCTGGGCTCCAGGAGGAACCCCCGGAGCCTCACCTCCCTTGCACAGGACAGGGAGAGGAGACAAGCTCCCAAGCACCCCCAGAGGGAGGGGACCCCGTCTGGTGTGAGGCCAACAGCCCTGAGCAGCAGCCAGTGTGTCCTTACAGTCATCTGTCCACACAGACTTCTGTTTTCTATCCCAGTTCAGAAAGGGCCACAGAGGGACTCAGCTGCCACCCTCCCCTGGGGATGTACAGACTCCCTTGAGCTCTGACCACATGTGGCTTCAGCGGGAGGGGCAGGGGGCCTCCTGGAAAAGAGCCTTCCTGCCTCTCCAGCTGACACCAGGGAACCCCCCCCCCCCCACAGGGCTGTGACTCTCTTGTCTTCGGGTAAGGGGTCCTCCGTTCTGGCTCTTGCCTGCCCAAGGGCCAGAAAGCCTGTGGGCTGGTGACCCTTCCAGAACTTTCCAGCTTAACTAAAGCAGGGTGCCCTCCTGCCTCCCTCCTCTCTTCTCCAACACCCCAACCCCTCCCTGCACCCCAGATCTCAAGATGGAAGGTGACTTTGGAACAGCTTTCCAGCTGGAATGCACCATGTGCAGGTTCTCAACAAGGCCAGGCCTTCGCCACCTCCCAAGGACACATACTGGGCGGGAAACCGAAGTGGGGCAGGCTGGCACTGACATTTACCCAAGAGCACCAGACCTCCCCGGACACGGACACGGGACAGAGCAGAGGATGACTCACGATAGCATGGCAAAGGTGACCAGCGTGAGCACCAGGCAGACCAGGGACACGGAGCAGCCGATGTACGTGATGGACGAGAGCGCCATCTGGTGTTCACGTGTGAGCTGTGTGGGAAGCAGAGCAGAGGTGTCCTCGCTGGTCCAGGTCCCGGAGGCCGGAGGTGACCGGGCTCCCACTGGCGAGGGTCCCAGGGCTGGCGCACAGCTGACTCCCAGGGGGCCGCTGTCCCGGCGTGCGTGTGGTGGGGACCACCAGGTCCTGCCTCTCCCCCCACGTGCCCCGTTACCACCACCGGCGGGGTCCAGTCCCTTGGGTCAGCCCTTGGATTTACGCTGCAACGCTCCCCCCGAAGGGCCACATGCAGATTCCTCCACCCTCCGGCTTCTGTCCTGCTGATGCCTAACTCCTGCCCTCCCAACCCGTCCCCACTCCCGCCACCCAGCCGTGCCCCCTCGTCGAGCCTGCAGCATCCGGGGGGGATTTAGACCCGGACCCAGGAGCCAGAGGAGAGCAGTTTAAAGACCTGGGAGAAGGGCCGACTCCTCCCTGAGGACCCCCTGGAGGTACAGGTCTGAAGTGCGTAGAGCCGGGCCAGGGACACGGGCTGAGCCGTCTGAGAGTTTGTGTAGTCGGCTCTCATCCCTGACACCCATTGGCACAGAAGGGAACTTGGTAAACGAATCGGACGCAAAGCCACAAAGGACAGTGACACAAGCTACAGCTCACCTAGCAGCACAACCCCAAACGGTGGCTCGTTCAGGCCCGGGAGCTGGAGCCTCAGATCACACTCACTTGACCCCTGGGCTCCTTGAGCCGCGGGCCTAGGAGACCCGCTTCCCCACGCCTGGCCCTGCAGAGGTCGCTGCTGTGTTTCCTGCTGAGGCTTCCGGCCGTGTGTGCCTCAGAGCCCCTGCCCATCGCCGATGTCCGCACCGGCCCCCCGCCCACCCCACCCCACCCCACCCCCCGCCGCCCCGGACAGCAGGCATCAGGGTCCCTCCGACCTCGGCCTCGACACCCTGGGGCCTTCGCCTCGGCTAGGCTGCCCCCTGGCCCTCTCATCAGGATGTAATCAGGAACAAAAGGAGGCAGCTCGGGATGTTTGAGAGCGTTCGGAGGCTCCAACTCCACAGACTGGGGACAGCAAGTGGATTGTGCAGAGCAATTTGGGAGCCAGCGGGACTGCGCCTGAGGCTGGACAACTTAATGGGCTTTATTTCTTCCAGATCTGTGAGTCACCGCTGGTCAACTCACTCCCCAGGGGCTACAAAACACTTCAGAGCCTTGACCGAATGGAGGCGGGGAAGGAGCAGCCTGGAGCCTGCAGCCCTACATGCAGGAGGGGGAGAGCCCCCTATTCGTCACCTCCTGTTGGCCCACGACTTCCCTAAACAGGAGGAATGCACGGGGGCCCTGTGTTCCTACAGCAACATTCTCGGCCACATCCCAGGATCTGGGCCCCAGCTTCCCCCTGTGCAGGTGGGCTGGCTGGCGGCACTCAGATTCATCAGATAGCCCAGGAAGGCGAACACGAATGTGGTCCTGGCGCCACCTGCCCATGCTGCCCACGCCGTGTGGCCTGAGACTCTGGCCCCCGCAACGTGTTGTGAGCAGGGCTCCCTGGACTGGTGTCTCTGGTGTTCGAAACGGTGAGGGAGAGCCACATTCTCTGTCCCTCTAACAACGTCAGGGGAACATGAGTGGTGTAAGTCTTGTGAGAAATCCTGCAGGTAAAACCCACACATCCAGGATGTTTACCTCGGCACTTCTCACACCCCTGGGAGAGGAGACCCGGCACCCACCTCCAGAGACGGTTCTCGAAGTGCTCTTACAGAGAAGATGTTTTGGGGAATAAAACCACACACGAAACACTAATATTAAACCAAGAATGTGCTCTTTCTTTGCAATCATAGATAATTGGAAATTCTCATCACCATCACAATGGCCTCTGCCTGGAGAAGGAGGGAAGCATCAGATTTAAGGGTTGACGCACATCACGGACCCTCAGCTCTTCCCAGGAACTGAGGTCCACCTTGGCGGCCCCCACCAAGTGGAAATGAATTTAATAGCCATGGAAATATGAGCATGTGCCTGGCTCCACGACACCTTCACCCCTTGGCCTCTGGGATGCCCTCTCCCCGGTCTGTGAATCTCCACAGCGCCCTGTCACCACCTAGATCTTTCTCCCGGGAGATGGAGAGCTCACTCTGACGGAACTCTTACCGCCTCACGACCACGGCTCTGGGAACCCTGAGGCCAGCAGTGTGCGCTGAATGCCGGGGGCGGGGGGAGCTCTCGCCTCGTCCCCCAGCTCCCTCACCGTCCTCCATGGAAGATGTTCCTAATCCACATGCACGTGCACGCCTGTCTTGTAGAGACAGCAGGACGTTGCCTCTGCCACTCACAGACATGGGGGGAGGCCCCAGGGGCGAAGGTGGGCAGGCTCCTGGCGCCGGGCAGAAGCTTCCCCGCGTGAGCACTGCAGCCTGCAGTTGTGCCGCGCACAACACCCCCGCCTCTGTTCTGCTCGCCCGCTCTGCCTGGAGCTTCTGATAAACAGAAGTCCATCCCGAGCCTCGGACCCACAGCTACCCAGGCCCACCACCGACCGACCGGAAGACTGGATAGTTGAGACAGGAAGAACGTCACAGCCCTTACTGGGCGCCTGCTGCATGCAGGCAGTGAGTCCTACTGCAGCCCTGTGGGTGGGCACCACCGTTCTCATCTGCAACAAGCATGCACTGAGCAGTACTGTGTACCAAGCACAGCACTCACACTGCGGTGGGGAAGCAAGTGAATGCAGGGGTAAGTAAACAAGGTCGCCAGCTCCTGCTTGGACAAGGCCGAGACGGAAACAAACAGGGACCACAGTGCAGAGGATGGGGATGTGGGTGGCAGCTCTCACGGGCCTCCAATCTGAGGGTCCTCTGGGTCCCTCCTCTGTCCTCGGAGCCCATGTACCCAGAGTGCTGTTGGTTCCTCTGCTAGCCCAGACCTCGTACCCTCTCCTTCTCCTCAATTCCCAGAGCGCCCACCTGTGTCCCCCCGGCCCCTCCCGGACCCCCAGCGCATCAGGGCCACCCTCAGCCCGGTCTCCGAGGGCAGGCATCACCCCAGCTCACTCCCTCCATGGCCCCCGCCCCAGATGAGAGCCACACTCCTTCCCTCGGCCCTGCATCTCTGCCTCACCACCTGGTCGCCCTGTCAGGGGCTCCAGACAGGAAAGCAGGACCCTCCCAGTGACTCAGTGGACCGGCCTCGACGTGGGACTCGGGTCACTAGGTGTGGGAGTCCCTGGAAACCCAAGCCATGAAGCACCCCGAGGAGCAGGCACAGCCTCCACCCCTGTGGGGCAGGAAGGTCCAGGGGAGGAGGGGACAGGAGCAGAGCGGGGCCAGGGAGGGAGACTGCCGCTGGAGCAGGGGACACGGGGCCCAGCCGAGGGCAGGAGTGCCTGGCGGACAGCAGAGCAGCATCACACCAGTGCCCGTCTCTCGTCAGCCGGACTGGCTGGGGGGCCGGTTGTCCAGGGAGCCTACGGCTGCGCAGAGTGCAGGAGATAAGTGGGGCACCCCCGGCTGTGCACACACTCAGCCCTTCACTGCTCCTGACCCACGTGGCTCTTCCCCGACGTCCGGTCTCCCAGCTGCCAGCATCTAGGCTCTCATGAGCCAGCACCCTTCACACCAGCTGACCCGGCTGAGCCATACACCTTCGTTCAGCCCGTGCACAGCAGGAGCATGTGGCTCCGTGGGCCTCCAGGGTTCGGGGACAGTCCCTGGGCTCCACCAGGTGTAGCTCTGTGGGAACATGCAGCCAGCATCCCCCTGCACAGAGTCCAGGCTGTAGGCGCATGTCCCGTTCCGGGGATGGGATCGAGTCCACAGCCCCGAGGACAGGCGGAAACAAGCTCCCTGGCTGGTGGAAGGGCACTGCCGGGGTCAGAACCGGCGCCCACGGGCCTCATCGGGTGGGGTCTCCCACCCACACCCCCACGCCCTGCACAGAGACGTGGCTCCTGTCCTCTTTAAGACGACCTGTGACTTGCCGAGGTCAGGCCAGCGACCACATTAAAGGGGTGAGCTGGGGGCAGAGCACTGGACCGGTCACCCCCTGTTCCCCAGGCCGCCCACCCCCGGGCTCTTAGCTGGTTCTGTACAGACACCACTGCCGTCCTTCAAAGAGCAGGAAATTTCATTCAGGGAGGTGTTAACACAGGGGAGGGGAGGTGCCATGGAGCTGAAGGAGCAAGCCAGGCAGGAATCAGGACAGGAGCCTGTCAGGAGGGCCCAGCCCGCGGCCCGTGGTCACCGGGGAAAGCCGGACCAGGGACCGGAGGAGACACGGCCATACCGGGAAAGCTGCCTGCGGCACAGTGAGGGAAGGGGGCACCAGGCCTCATGCCCTCTCCCCAGCCTCCTGCCAGAGCCCCAGCTGACCAGACCTGGGCCGGCAGAGGTCAGCCTCTGGGGTGCAGACCCCAGCAGTGGGACGGGCTGGGCCTGAGAGCAAAGGCCCAGCCCCAACACAACTGGGGCCTGGAGAATCAGGTCCCTGCTGCGCCCGCCCCGGGAAGCCACGCCATGGGAGGCAGGGCGCCCGTGGCCGGGTCCCTGAGGCCGGTGCTGGGGCTGGGAGCTGGAAGTTGTGTGATCCCCGGCTTTACACGTGGGGCAGGGGGTGGAGGCGGCGGCAGGGGCTACTTCAACCCCGCTGCAAAGCAGGTATGTGCTGCTGGGGGAGGCATGTACGGTGGGGAGACGTGGGCCTGACCCGCAGCCTCCGCCCGCCACAGGAGGTGGGCTGGCGCAGGCCCCACACATAGCCTTTGTGCACATTTAAAACTGCCCGCTGCCTGACTGGCAACCCCGCCGTGGGGACGCACTCACAAACACAGACGTTTCCCGCCTGCCGGGGCCGGGGCTGCGGACACCTGACCGCCTGCCAGTGGAAGCGGGAGCCACCAGCGGCCCTAGTGCAAGGGTTAAAACAAGTGAGGCAGGTCTGCATGCCGAGGCGGGACCACCTGGAAGACACAGTGACCGGTTTAGAAGGTGCAGACGGTCTCTCCCCTGCGCTACCGGCTGTGGCAGGAACAGGGGCCGCACGTGCAGGGCGAGGGGAGCCGGGCGAGGGACCGGCCTGGGGCTCCCCCTCTGCTCCTCCACACATGTGTGTCACCTGCAGGACACGGGCCGGCACAGGCCTGGGAAGAGCCCTCCGGCTCCTGCAGGGCCCCTGGCTCCCCTGCAAGCTGGGCAGCTTCTCACAGGGCCCCGCCTCTCCCCCTCGGCTCCCCCCACCATGGTGCAGAGTCATGATGCTTCCGACAACACAGAGTGAGCGCATGAGCCTCCCACATCGCAGCCTCCATGTCCTGCTCAGCCTGGCAGCCCAGAGCTGCCTGCCCCAACCCCATGCCAGCCCCTGGTCTCCTGTCCCTCACCTCTGACCCTCCCGACCCTCCCGGATGGAGACATGCCTGCTCCCCCCACCGGCGCCGCGCGTCCCCTACCCCAGCCTGAGCAGCAGAGGCTCCTGAGGCCACGGTCAGGTCGGCATCCCTCTGCAGGGCAGCCCAGCCGCCCACAGCAGCCCAGCACATGCCCTCTCTCCAGCTTCCTGCCAGAGCCCCAGCTGACCAGACCCTTGCAGGAGAGCCTACAGTGCATGAGGCAATGGCTGCTTTCCCTCTAAGGAAGCTGGGGCTGGTGGGAGGAGGGGATCTGGCTCCAGCAGGGCACCGAGCGCCGTCTCCAGGACCCCAGGGCCCGGCCAGCCGGTGGAGAAGCTGAGCGCCCAACAGTACCCAGCCAGCAGCTGCCTCCCAAGTGGGGGGTTTCTCCCTCATGTTCCCATCCCGCCTCCGAGGCCTGTTTCCACACATCCTGGGTGAGCACAGGGGTCTTCCTGCGTGACCGGGTCCTGAGGGGAGAGACGGGGCTGCCGCCAGGGGCCCAGCGCCCCAGAGGGGCAGCAAGGCCAGCAGGGGGAAGGGCTCTGGGAGCCCGGGACAGGGAGGGGGAGAGGGGAAGGGGCAGGAGCACCATCAACAGGGAGACAGGTCCCCCAGGGGCCCAGGGTGCCACCATCCCTCAAAAGAATGACTGCAAAGGGGCTGGACAGCGTGAGGAGACTCAGTCCTGACTCAGGCCTCTGCTGCGCCCCAGCCTTGTCCTGCTCTCCTGGGACGCCACCAAGCTCCTCGGGCCACCGGGTCACCCCTGGGCTCCCTCACGCTGGTTTGGAAGACACTGTCACCTCAGCCAGACTGGGTGCTTGAAGCTCAGTTCTTGGGGCTGGGTGCTCAGAGCCCAGTACTCAGGGGAAGTCACAGGTGGGGAAGCCAAGGCTCAGGGCAGGCACTTGCAGAAGGCCACGCGGTGCATCAGGACAGGGACCCTGAGCGTCTGTTGACCGGGGGGCAGGGTGGGGCCACTGCTGAGTGCACCCCAGAGATGGGTTGGGCCACGCATAGTAGGTGCTCCTCAGAAGTTGCTGGAGTGACAGGTACAGGGGAGACACACCCAGCAGGACCACAGACACAGCTCCAAGGGGCACCCCAGCAGCCCCAGCCACGCCCTCCCTGGCGGCCAGAGCCGGCTCAGTGGCTTCAGGCAGCAGCACCTGGCAGGTGGCTGCTGAGCGCCGGTCCTGTAGCCGCAGGCCCAGGGTGCACGAGGGGGCCCTGGGGGATCGGGGAGCTGCAGATCGGGGAGCCCGCTGCTCTGGCCTGAGGAGGTGTGCCCCGCGGTGCCCTTCCTTCCCCCCCCGGGGCTAGATTTAGAAATGCCCAGAAAAGCCTGGAGTTTGCTTCAGAGCATGGGCTCCTCTGAGTCACAAACCACAGACTCCGAAGCCTCTAGGGAGGCATTTTACATAAATTCATGAGGCCAGCCGGGAGCCTGCACACATCAGATCCAAGTGGAACTCTTGTTCCAGAAGGAAATACTTCTATCTTCCGTGTTTTCCAAAGCCCCGCATAGTGGGTATGTCATTTTCCCACCCTAGGAAAGAGCAAGAAAGGCTTTGCTGTCTTCCTAGGAGCAGAACAGCGGTGCCCCCATGAGAGGGCGGAGGAGGTGCGCAGGCGACGGGAAAGTGCAGCTCCCGCACTGGCCTGCTGGGGGCAGCAGCTGCTTGGGCAGGAAGCTCCAGGGGAGGGACTCTTTTTTTAAACCAAAATCCAAAATTTTAGATAATTTCTCTGACTTTTGAAATACTGACAGACGGGCTAAAGGAATCATGTGGACTGGCCAGCCTCCGGACCGGGGTCTGTGGCTCTGTCTTACTGAGCTGCTCTTTCACCCTGACCCCCTCCCCCTGAGTCTGCGCCGGGGAAGGCCAGCGGCTTCCTGCGGACTGGCTTTCGCAGGTGCCCTGTCCTGGTGCAGCCCTCCCGCTGCTCCCTGCCCAGCACAGATGCCCCTCCCGGGCCGCTCCCAGGGGGCCCGCTGCAGGAGGCAAGCAGGGGCGAGGGGGCCTGCAGGAGGCAAGCAGGGGAGTGGCTGCACGTGGAGGCAGTGCCTTGAGGGGGCCTCCAGTTCCGCCAGCTCAGGGGCTGTGCGCACATGGTACAGACAACCAGACTGTCCCCCTGGAATGTGAACCTGGGTGGGGGTCCTGGAAGCGGGTGGGACTGACTCGTCTCCACGGCTTCCGTCACGTCAGCCCCTCACCCCTCCTAGTCTGTTGGTTCCAATTCCCTTCCCAGGAATCCCATCTCTAAGTTGGCCCCAGGGGCCACGGTGGCTCCTGCAGGGGCCCGAGTAATCCGAGCCCCACCCCTTCCTGGGTCTGGCTGGGCCAGCCCACTGCAGCATCCACCACTGCGGACCCCGGTCCTTGGTCCCCAGTGCCCCTGCCAGCCAGCCCTGAGAGATGGCAATTCCAGTGCCTGCCTCCTGCCCTGGCCCCTCGAGAACAGGCCGGCGTGAGTCAGCCTCAACCCTCGCGTAGGCACGCTTGGCATCCTGGTGTCCAGAGAGAGGGCTGCCTGGTCTCCCTAAGTCCTCTCCTGCAGAACGGTCCTACTCACCCATGCACAGCCTCACGCGGCCTCTGCCTAGCGCCCGCTCCAGGCTGCTGGGCGTGGAGAAACAGGGGAACCAGACGCACTCCCAAAGCCCGCACCCCTGAGAGCAGAGCTTACAAACCGCCTCTTCAAGCTGCTCCTTTTATTATTCAATCTCGTTACCTAATTCCACCACACGGATGCATGCACGGGGACACAGCTGACCAGCTTCAGTCCAGTGTCTCCCGACCTGCCAACAGCCCGGATGGCACCTTGATACCTGTCTCGGGATCACACTCCGCGACATGACCTCATGTAGGGGGCCTCACAGGGTTTCATAAAGATGAGATGTTTGGGGCGCCTGCGGGGCTCAGCCGGTTAAGTGTCCGACTCTTGATTTCAGCTCAGGTCATGATCTCAGGGTCGTGAGGTCAACCCTGCGTCAGGCTCTGCGCTCAGCACAGAGCCTGCTTGAGATTCTTTCTCCCTCTGCCCATCCCTGCGTGTCTGCTCTGTCTAAAATAAATAAATAAAATCTTAAAAAAAGGAAAGCTGGGATGTTTGTACTTTACTCTGCACCCTGCCCTTTCCACGTGGCAGTGCCTTGGAGACCCCTCCAGGTCAGGGGGCGCCGTTACAATCCACTCTAAGGACCACACGTTAGCTCTTAACGGAATCATTCCATTAACATGGAGGCCAGAGGTGCGTTGTCCTCCTTGGCGTGGAGGTATCAGGGCACGCGCTCCATAGCGTTAGGCTCGTTAACAACTTCCCTTGTCTGCTGTGTCCACGACAAATCAGGTTGTAACAGTATTTTACTTTACACTCTTACATATTATCTGGCTTTCTGATTCTTTGAATTCTACGATGCAGATCCTCATGGGTGTCCTGAAAAGTCGCGGTCTGCCTTGCTGGATTTACGTGGACACCACGTTGTTTTGGTCACGGGAGCTTCACGGGGATCTGCTCTATGCCGTGCAAAGTCTCTCCTACTCTCCTCCTTAATTTTCTTGACTACTCTCAGAACATACTGTTCCAAAATTAACCTGAAGATAATTTTATTCAATAGGAGAAAACTAATTTCTTAGGATCCTTACTCGATTTGGGTTCACAAATTTAAAAAAAATTTTTTTTAAAGGTTTTATTTATTTGACACAGAAAGAGCTAGACACAGAGAGAGCAAGCACAAGTAGGGGGACTGGCAGGCAGGGGAGAAGCAAACTCCCCGCAGAGCAGGGAGCCCGACGTGGGGCTCAATCCCAGGACCCTGGGATCATGACCTGAGCCGAAGGCAGACGCTTAACCAACTGAGCCACCCAGGCGCCCCGGGGTTCACGCATTTTAAAGGTGCAGAAAGTGAGTTTCGGAGAGGTGTCTGGCTGGCACACCTGGTCATGATGGTGGCCCCAGATCTACGGGCATCAGTGCATGGGCTCACTCCCACCCTGTCTGAAACGTACTTACCCCAGGGAGTCAGAAGCCCCCAGTGGTGGAGCCGTGTTTTTGTGATTTACGTTGACAACAGTTACTCGTCCCTGCCCACCACTGGAGGAGGTGTACATTGGAACAGGGTCCCCAGAGAGCAGTGTAAGCACCCCCAGTTCCCCTGCCAGAACTAGCCGCGGACGGGAGCCAGTTTAGTGCCCAGCAGCAGGTGGCCGGTCAAGCCCCCTGAGGGCCACGGCTCCCGGTCTTGAGGGGGCAGCAGGCGTGTCCAGGACCAGGCAGGGGCGTGGGCGTGCAAGGGGACACACTGCACACGGGAGGGGGGGCCCTAGCCCTGCTTACAGCGTGGCACCCCGTGTGGAGAGGGGAACATTTCCGGGAGGAGGGGAGACCCTGGAAGAGGCGCGGCTTCGCAGGGGATGGCGGCAGGAGAGCAGAAGATGGCGGGAGGCCCCGCCTTCCACTCAATACCCTTCCCACCACGTCCACTTAAAACCTACGTGTGTCAGCTACCACGTTAACGGAAACAGTTCCTAATAGAAGAAGAAATTAGGGTCAGATGGAGTAATGACCACTAGAGCCGGTGGGCCACAGCTAGAGTGACCAGTGCTCTGGGTCAAGGGGGCCCCAAGAACCAGCCGCCGGGGGCCCTGCGGGGTCAGCACTCAGTGGGAGGAGGTCCAGGCCTATTTCCCACTCTCTGCAGCAGGAGCGTAAAGCGTGGTGTCCCCCACCCTGGGGTCGTGGTTGGCTGAGCCCCTCACTGCTGCCGAATGAGGGGGGGGTCCATATCACACTCCCTCCCACAAAGAAGAGTGAGCAGAGTGAGGCCTGGGACATCCCTCCACGTCCCAGCCCAGCCACCCAGGCTTCACGCAGAGGGGTTCCACAGCTGCCCTGCTGGGGTGCGGGCCAGGGCAGACCCACGGAGGGAAGGGGAGTGCAGCTGTGAGCCCCGAGGAGAGACCCTGGCAATGATACCCCCGCCCAGAGCACTGGAGAAGTTGGGGGGAGCCATTCTTGCTGTTCTCACTAAATGAACTGAGCCTCAGATTCGGCATCTACTTGTGATAACTGCAGTCTTTGTTTAAATGTTCCTGAGAACGTTCATTTTTAGCATGGGTAATTTTGAATCATTTTCAAATCAACCTTTCCTGGCAATGAGTAGATATGATTTGCTGCCACGAAGACACCCACAGACTGTCCAAATCTGGTGTCACCTACATGGAACGCTGACAGATTTGCATCATAAATGCTCTGTGACTGGTTTTTTTTTTAGCTTACTGGACTGAGCTGCCTCCCTTCCTCCCTGTCCCGCCAACATCCCAAACCCAACTTCCTGCCCACACCCACCACCCAGCAGCCCCTTCCATGTCGCAGAGCCCACAGCGTGGACCTCGTTCTCTGTGAGCAAAGGACCCAGAGGACCATCTGGAGGCTCGGCACCAGCCCCAGCTTTAGGATCTGGAGAGCAGAGCCAAAGCTGGGCTCTGTCCCCAGGTGACCTTGGACGAGTCCCCCGGCGCTCAGCTGTGACGGGAGGATGCCGGTCCTGCCTGTACCAGCGCTCATAGGCGGTCTGCTCCCCCACGTCCACGACAGCCTTTCTGCCCCCGACGTTTGGGCCTGAAGCTCCGGCTTTGAGCCCCAGCACCTCTCCCAAGAGCCCCCCGGCCCCTTGCTGCTGTGTGTCCCTGCTCCTTCCTCCCAGGCCCATGAGGCTGTGCCCTCCACCCTGAGGTTGCTCACCCGCACCTGCTCCTCGGGGAGGCCCTGGGGGCCGCGCCCTTCCTCGCCCTGCCCCCGTGGCTTCCACGCGCCCCCGCTGCCACAGGGCAGAGCACGCTCTCAAGTGCGGAGCGCCTTTTCCTCGCTCAGGGTCCCACGCACTGTCATGTGTCAGCTGCTTTGCTCCCAAGGCCCAGAGCAGTGCTCTAAAGGCTCCGGGTCATCACCTCGAATCCAACGCTTCGTTGCTGGATGAACGACTGACCCCAGCCCGTCCCCCTCTCTGGGCCTCGCTGTCTCGGCCACCGCACCCTCGGCCTGTCCCCACCCTACCGGCACATACGTTCTGCAGGTCACAGCCTCTCCCGCTGGCACAGCTAAGGTGGGTCGCGGACTCGCACGTGGCGCCCAGAGGCACACGACGGAGGCATGTGAGCTGAGGCCCTGGTGCGACAGGCAGAGATGGAGGCTGGAGCCTCATGGCGGCGGTGTCCCCAACCCCCGGCCTGACCCCTGTGACAGATGTCTGTGCAGAGCAGGGACAAGAGGGGATGGGGAGAGACCTGAAATGGGTGGGATTTCGGAGGGCGCCCCATGCAGCCCAGGCAACCTCGGGGCCCTCTGGGACCTTCTAGTTCATGCCACCTCACTGTCCCCACACCGTTGGCACTGGCCCGCCACGCTGACCTCCCTACAGCTAACGGTGCAAAGCCAGAGTGCACGCCCCGACTCGGGCAGCACCGGGCAGAAGAGTAGGGGGCAGGAGAGAAAGGGGTGACAGGGGGCCCGGGGGGCGGGAACCAGACAGGAAGGGGTGCCCATCACCTGAGGGGCGGCTGCTGCCCATGTGTCACTCCCGCTGGGACCGGCTGGGGGTCACAGCTGCCTGAACACAGATGTACACCGCAGGGCACCAAGCCAGCCGATGGCTCGTGCCCCTCAAGCCCGAGACAGCACCCCGCGTCCAAAGCTCTGAATGCTCTTGCTTGAAAGACTGCTGACCTGTAGGTGCCCAGTTCCGTTCCACGTGTGGCCAGGACTCCCCTTGGCCACTCTGAGTGACGGGCCCTGGGACGTCGGCACAGCCCCATCCCCTAGAGCTTCATCACCAGCAGAGCAAAGGGGACCAGCCCAGCTCCAGCCTGTGCACAGTGCTGGTGTGTCTGCACAGGGAGTGCAAGGGGCGGGTGGTGCTGCTCCCCATCCTCCTGGGGTAGCCTGGAACTCCCCTCTGGAGTCTATATAAGCAATTCACAGTCCAGACGCGACACCCATGGCACAGGCTGCAAATGAAGCAGCCTCCTCTACTCACTGCCTCCACCCGGGAGCCTTCCATGCTCGCCACCTCCACCCGGGAGCCTTCCGTGCCCGCGGCCTCCACCCGGGAGCCTTCCGTGCCCGCGGCCTCCACCCGGGACACCGCAAGCCCCGTCCGGCCTCCGGCATCTGCACCTCCTATTCCTTGGCCTGGAACATTCTCCTCTGCTGCTCCCCCGACCACACCACCCATTTATGTGCTAATCTGTTGCCTGTCTTTCCCACTGGAGTATAAACTCCTCAAAAGCAAAACGTCATTGCTTTTCTTGTTTACAGCTGAACCTCCGGGGTAGGTGCCGATAAGTACTTGTGGAATGGCAGTGGATGAGAAATCGATGCTTAGGTGATGACCCTGGGACCACCAGGAGTCATGCCACTCCAGACAAGACTCCACAGTCCTGCACGTGGCAGGTGCTGTGGTGCCCTGGACCACGGAACCCAGGGCAGGGGCTCTGTTCAGAAATAGACGAGCCCCATGGAGGAGATGCGCCAAGGGAGGGACACGGTGGAGCGCGTCTGGCCGGCAGAGGGCTCATGACCTCCAGACTCCAGTTCATTTCCAGGCACGGCGCGTGGGAGCTCAGGGCACCTGCCCCCATGCTGGGGGGAGGGGTGCGCAGCGCTGCAGAAGCGGGGAGCCTCTGGTTCCCTGTTCTGTGCAGCCCAGCATCACCAAACCCATGGACTCTTCAAGAGGACCCAAAAACTCAGAGTTATAAATAAGATTTTTCAGTTTCTAAAACACAGTTTGGGATGAAACAAAATGTGTCTATCCAGGTGCTGGGCTTTCCAGGGGCCTTGGGAGATCACTGGACCGACCCCTGTCTCCTCCCCAGCCTTCTGCCCTATGCACAGAAATTCAAGTTCCCCTGGGGTCTAGAAACCAATTAAGTCATTCACATGCAGGGGTCGGGGACTAATAATAGTTGAGAAGATCCCACTCCAGGGCAACTGCATTTTTAAAGAGTACTTTTTTTTTTTCTCTTCCAAGCCATGCTTGCCTAAAACCGATGAAATGAACGTCTAGCTCTTAGGCCAACCACGCAGCCTGACAGATTAAATACCCCGACGCAGAGAAACCCAACCAGGGCCCCTCCTCCACCCTTAACCCTGGGCTCCAGGGAAGGTCGTGGCCCCATAAGAGAGCAGGACAGATGTCCCCCTGCTGCGCTGGACTCTCCCACCGCTCAGAGGCTCCACGGCCCAGGACCCAAAGCAGAGGATGCTGGCACATCTGCCTTCTGCGTGTGGACCCTCGGGAAGGACCTAGGGTTTGCACAGCGCTGCCTCAGGAAACTTGAGGCAAAGGTTTTTGTTTTGGTTTGGTTTGGGCTTTTTTGTTAAAAAATGTAGAGCTTCACAAAGGTCCCCACTCACAGGGTCTCCCCGATGAGTGGGGGCCGCCGGTGTGCCCCCGCCTGCAGCCTGAGGTCAGAAGGGCCTGTTGTCGGGGCTCGGGGACCCCGGCGCCTGGCTCTTACCTCCATCGGCACCACCTGCATCAGGATGGCGAAGTTGGTGAGGTGGGTGCAGCGGCAGACGGAGTAGCTGAGGTTCCCCTCGGTGAGCACACAGCCCTGGTTGGACCAGATCCCTTCTCCGGAGCTGGGGACACAGGAAAGAGGAGCAGCGGGCTGAGAGAGCAGACGTGCTGGCGCCGGCTGGGCCGCACGGAGACCAGGGGAAGACCACGGTGGACCCGCCCTGGCCCACGCACTCGGGGGCCCCCTGGACCCACAGCCCCTGAAAATGAGACGTGCTCATCCCACAACCCGCCAGCCCCACTTGCCGAGAACTCTGAGCCGTGTGCCCAGGGCACACGCCACGGAACATGAAAGCAGCCCAGCGCCCACTGTGCGGCACACGGACGGGATAAGACGTGGCACAGCAGTCGCAGATGTGTATCCACGTGGGTGAAACCCGAGCCCTTGCGCATCATGTTCGGTGCACACATGTGAAGCAGAGCAAGATGCCACGTGCTCCATGGACGTGGCCATAAGTGACACGCATGGTACTGAGGACACCCCGACTGGCCACCTCCAGCGAGAGAGGATGGGACCGAACAAAGGGATCTTTGCTTTTTTACAACGTTTTACTTTTTTACAGAATTGATTCAGGACTTGTGTGACTTTTTAAAGTCTCAACCCAGACCAAAACGGCTGGAAGCAAACATGCTCAAGTGCTAACTGTGGTTTCTTCTTATGGTAAGGATATCAGTGATCATCATTTTCTTCGGGCTCTCTCTCTGTATTCTCAAATTCCCAAGAAGAATTTCCATGGTTCTTTCCAGAAATGACCCCTTTGAGGTATCGGCAAAGACAGACATCTGCTTCAGCCGAAGGCAGGGCCCTTATAAAGGTGAACAAATTCAAAGGTGGTGGTTTCTCTCTGTGGACGCAGCTGATGAGGAACGTGGCCGTCCCGGAGGGGTGCCAGCACCCCGTGGGGGAGCACGAACTGGCAGCACTCGTTGCCAACCCCGAGGCGGGACTGTCCCCGTGGTGTGACTGCTCTCTGCTTGAGGCCTGACGGCCGTGGAAGCCGAGGGTGGGTGGGAAAGCATCCCTGGGGGCGTCTCCAGGGTGGGCTCTGAGCCTGATGGCCGAGACGCAGGGACAGCGGCTTCTGAGGCCGTGTCCATGATGCTCGGTCCGCCCTCGGCAGGGAGGGGGGGGCGCCTAGCAGGGACCAGGGAGCACAGCCAGGGTGACTCTAACCTATCAGTCCAGGGGCCCTAAACCCCAGTAATAACGTCAAATAAAGGGACTAACGGTGGGGCCTGTCCTTTCCCCGCATGCCCTCCTCTTCACCTGATGTCCCATGGCCTTGAGGACAGTCAGCCATGCCGGCTGCTGGGCTCTATGTGGCTCCTCTGTCCGTCTCCCCAACGTGCAGACGCCATACTTCCTTCTGTTAGAGGCCGACCTGAACCCAGCGGGCACTGGGCCACGTGAGCACAGTCGCGGGGATGAACAATGCACCTCTCTGTACACAGAAAGCGACTGGGAACTAAAAACCAGGGAAGTTACATCTTCCCAGATGGAACCACAAAGGTGTGATGACACGTGCATTCGCCAGGGCAGCCGGGCACAACGTGGCACAGCCTCCCGTGGGGTGAAGACCCGCACACAGGAGAGAGCCTGTGCGCAAAGGATCTGCCACGGGAGCCCGGCCAAGCAAAACCGAAGAACAGCAAGACGCGCATGACCCTGTGACCTAGAAGTCTGCATCCAAGCAGAAGATGCCCAGTCGCACGCGTGACTAAAATGTGGGGTAAACGTGATAAAATCCTGCACAACAGCTGAGACGGATGTGGCCCGAGCACAGCACCAAGTATGGTGGAATGGGACAAGAAACACGGATCTGAACAAGACCACGTATTTTCTTTGAATGTAAATATAACTCACACAGAAATTATTGAGAAAACACCTCAACGTCTCCGTGCTGTGGCCACCATGAGGGCACAGGGAGGGGTCAGGAAAGTAAGAGCATCCAGGGGACAATTGCTTGTACCTTCTAGAAGAATAATACACTGATATTCCTTGAACTGCTTCCTGAAGTCTAAAGTGACCCATAATTCTCAGCACAGTGAGAACATCTTTGAAAAAAATAAAAAGGAACACTTTCTGAGACAAACAGAAACTGGCGCCGGACCTGCGCTAAAGTTCAAGGTATATGATGCTGGACAGAAACTTTGATCTGCAGACAGAGTAGCTAGAAATGGATGAGAGTGAAGGAAAATGTGCGACTGCTGTCTTATTTTCAGTGGCAACTGATTGTCTGAAGCAAAACTTCCAGCAACACACGGTGCGCTTACGGCGTCATCATGGTCCAGTGAGCGACCAGGGTAGTGCAGGGCGTGACACTGCTGTGATGTCGAAGACCGCAGGCAGAGTGGTGTTCTGTCGCTCGAGGTGGACAGAGAGGAACCAGAGACACACACACTGGGGGCCCTGGGACAGCCACTACAGAAAATCACACAGGAGCTTAGAGGTCAATCATGGCAATAAAGTGGCATTGTAACAAACATCCCAAATCCAAGTGACGTAAGAAGAGAGAACACAGGAGACAAGGAAGAGATGGGAAAATCTGAAAACAGGCAGCAAGACGGCAGGTTTCCATCCAAACACATCCATAACCACATTCAATGTCAATTGTCAAAACCCATGGATCAAAACCAGAAATGCTCCAAGGGGATAAAAAAGCAAGATGCCGCCATATGCAACCTAAAAGAGACTTACTTTAAATATAAAGATGATGAATAAAGAGGGTGAAATGTAAGGTGGGGAAAGACACAACACCCAAGCACGGAGTAAGAGCCAGAACAAGTGTGTCAAAAGTAGGCCACGTGGACTTTAGAACAACCAACATTCCCATCAGAAGGGGGACACGGAGCGGTGAGGGGTCAGTTTCCAAAAAGACAGAACAATCCTAACGGGAAAAGCACCTAACAACAGAGCCTCAAAATACACCGAAACCCCTGAGACGGACAGATCCCTCACGACACGGAAACATCACCGTCCTCTCTCATGAACCAATGGGGCAAGTGGGCCAAAAAGCCATAAAGTCATAGAAAGCCACATGAGCACCATCAGCGCAACCTCACTGACATTTCTAAGACAGCCGCCAAGAGCAGACATTTTTTAAGAAAAGATAGAGCATTCTCCAAGACTGAACACATGCTGGGTCATAAAACAAGTTCTTAGAAATTTAAAAGTACTGAAATTAAAATAAAAAAAAGAATGTTTTCATTCATGTTTTTTCATCAACAAAAATCAATCAGAAATCAGGAGCGGAGAGATCTCTGGAAAACCCCCCAAAAGTTGGACTAAACAACATGCTTCAAAGCATCGCGTGGCTTGAAGAGGAAGTCACGAGAAAGGACAGAGAATAGGTTTAATTTGATGAAAATGGGAGCCACATGCGGACACCGTGGGACGTAGCCCAATCAGTGCTCGCAGCACACACACAGCCCGAAGCGCTTGTGTCAGAGAAGCGTCAAGGCCTCCACGACCAAAGCCCACACTCAGCAGACGAAGCACATGGCAAGCAGACGGGAGTAACCGAGGGACAAACGCAAGAGGCTGAATCAAAGCAGCTGAGAATAGAAATGCGGTGGAGAGGAACCAACGAATCCAGAAGGCATTTCTTTGAGAAAGATCAACAAGGCCGACAAACCTCTCGTACGAGGACCAAGAAGGGAGAGAGACGCAGACACCAAACATGGAAGGGGGACACCGGCACAGGCCCTCCGATAGGCGTGCGGGCGCGAGGGCCACCACCAACTCCGTGCTCGCACTTCAAACACATTTCGGACAAATTCTCCACAGAACTGTCCAAACTCACAAAGAAGGAGATGGCCTGAGTAGTTCTGTGTCAGCCGGAGACATTCAATGGTGGCCAGAAGCCTGCCAACAACAAAATGGACGGTGGTGGCCCTGGTGGGTGTGGGGGCAGAGAACGGGGGCGGGGGGAGCGGAATGTTCTTTGACATCATCTGTGATGTTTTTGTTTTCTTCTTGAAAATATAAACATGCTAACAATTATAAATTTGGGGCAATGGGTACCTGCCCTTGTTGGAATATTCTTTGTACTTTACTCTGTTCTTAAAATGTCTTCAAAAATAAGAACCAACAGGCCATTTCGTTACTACCAAACTCCATCTCCCCTATTCCATCCATAAAATATTTCCCTGTGAGGAGTGTCCCAAATGAGGATGACTATCTCTAGGTGGACGTGTCTCTGCATTTTCATAATTTGCAAAGAAACAAGCAACAGGCTGCAGCCGGCTGAGCCCAGCCAAGGCAAAACCACTGCAATTAGAGCGTCGGTCATGCGTTCTGCGGGTGGCGTGATGTGTGCCCTCAAGGGCACAGCCAGAGGAAGGCGCTCTGGGGACAGAAAGCAGCGAGATTTGCTGGGTGCTATGGGGGATGGGCTGCGTTTCCTGCTGTGTGGGGAGCAGAGATGGGGATGAAGCGCACAGCCATACCAGCACCTTGAGTCTCCCGGTCACTGAGTGCAGGGAAGCAGGGGGCCCTCTCTGACCCACAGAGCCCCTGAGAGGACCCCTGACCCCAGCCCTGTGTCCCCAGCCCCGCCCACCCCTGATTTTCTCTCACGCTCACCTGTGGCAGCTCCATGGCCCCGGGCGGGCGGGGGAGGGGGGCCTGTTTCAATCCCTGCTCTGACCCTGGGGGCCATTCGTGGGGGGCCACGCCCAGAGGAGCATCATGAACACTCCACCAGAAGGAGGCCCCCTGACAGTGAGTGGGGCGCCCGTGGAGATCAGCAGGGATGGGGGTTCAGCAGGGCGGGGGGCGGTGGACTCCAAGGCGCCCACGGAGTGCTGAGAGGGACGCCCTGGTCTGTGCCTGGGCTCCCAGAGCTTCAGGCGGGGCTGATGTCAGCACACCACAGTGTGGCCATCAGCCATCGGGGCCACGAAATCCTGAGAGGCCCACACGCCCGCCAGGATAGAGCCGCTCGCCCAGCCCTTCCCGGCCACCTCCCCAGCGCGGCACCGACCCCCAGCACAGCCAGGGCCCCCTCGGTGGACCAGGTGAATGTTTTGAAGTGGCGCCGGGCTTTAAGGGCTGAGTCCTGCTAGGTGCTAATGTGGCCTCCGAGAAAACCTGGCCTGCACCTCCTCAGGCTCTTGCCCGGGTCCCAGGCCATTGCCAGCATTTACGGGCAATGCAACCCTGTTGCCTCCAGAAGGGTGGCCGGATCCTAACTGGACCAGTGTGGGGTGGGGCCCGCCCCTGGGCACCGCGCGCCCACCGCACCTGCTCCCCTCCCCATCTGTCCCCACCCCGGGCCCCCCGCAAGCATACCTGAAGTCCAGGAAGGCACAGTACAGGAACACCAGGTTGCTGTTGTTGGTGGCCTCGCTGCGCTGCCTGTGGGACTGGAACGAAAGGGCGGATATGCTTCGTGAGGCCACTGGGGAAGCCAGGCTCCTGACACCGAGCTCGACGCCCCGCCCCCAGCCCCCGGGGACCTCGGGGGAGTGTCGCTAGAGGCCACTGACTCCGTCTCAACCCTGCCGTGGCCACAGAGGGCCACGGCACCCGGCCCACCGCACGCCCCCCTCTCCTTTGCCCACATCAGCCCAGAAACCAGGGCCCCTGCCTCAGGGCCTTTGCTCTTGCTGTGTCCTCCCTTGAGGGTGCCCCCCACATTCACTGTGGGTCTGGGCTACATGTTACTCCCGGAGGGACCTTCCTGCCCATTCAAAGGGCACCAACCCATGCGGCCCCACCCTTTCCTCTTGTTTATTTTCTTCCCAGCTTCGCTCACCACGCAGCAAGTTTCGTATTCACATATTTGTTTGCTTGCTGTCTTCCCCCGCACCCCGGGAAGGACCCCCAGGGCCTGGCCAGGGAAAGCACACAGCAGGTACTCACTACAGACTGGCTGAATGAGAGGACAAAGGAACAAACAAGCCACCAGATCAACCCGAGACCTTGTTCCTAGGACTCTTGTTCTCCCTGAAGAGAGAACACTCCAGCCCCTGGACTTCTCCGGGATGCCAGCCAGGGCGCTTGGCCACAGCTGCTCTGCCCAAAGCAAATTGCAGGGGGTCCGCCAGGAGCCATGACAGGAAGCTCGGGAAGCCAGGCTGCTCCTGGACACACGCTGTCGCACAGATGACCAGTCACTAAGTCAGGACGTCTTCTGTGGCTGCCCGCCGCTCCTGCCATTGTCTCATCTGCCCACGAGACCCCGCCCCACCTCCATCTCGGGGCTGCATGGGCCAGCGTGTGAGTCAGCCTTCTGCAGGGCAGGGGGGCAACAGGATGGCTCCGCCAGCACCCCAGCTCCAGACGTAGAAGCTCCTCTTTCCCAGCGCTGGTACGTGCGTGCAGCCCTGAGGGGCGCCCTCTGGACCCACCACAAACACCGTCCTCTGCTTCACGCTAGAAGCGTGGCTGATGGTCCCCGAATGCACAACACAATGATATTAATGCCATTTATTCCTGATATCTTGGCAAAACACAGAGCACGTGGAAGTACTGGCTGTGTGAGTCACAGGGGAAGCACCACCCTACACACCGGTAGGCGTGATCCCCAATTTGCAAGAGCACCTGCAGGGACATCCACCACAGCATGGCCCACTGCGCAAGGCTGTAGGAGAACGTATGTCAGAAATCAACAGGCTGTCCTCTCTCTCAGCACATGCCACATCAGGGCAGAGGGACTGGCGCTCAGGGAGATGAGTTGAGCTGAACCTCAAACCCTAAGAGAAACCGGAGGGGCCATGCCGCACAACCCCAGACTCAAGAGATCCGTGGAAGCCTCCATGAAACCTTACTCTGTTCCCAGACTCTTTCCGAGATGCCCAACCACGTCCCCGATGCCACCTGGGTCACCACAGAGGGTGGTTTTCCAAGTGCATCACCCAGGAGCCTGGCATGGCCCATCCCAGCACCCCATCACGGGCAGAAACCAGGGTGGGAGCCAGCCGCCTGGGTTTTCACAAGCCCTTGAATTTGAGAGCCATTTGCCCCTCTAGTCCCCTCAATGTCCCAGCTGCTGTGAGCATCATGCTCAGACATGGAGAACCTCATCCTGCAGCTGCTTGGGGACAGAAAAGGTCATCAGCAGGGGCACCACAACACACGAACCCACAAAATCTAAAGTACAGATAAAGACCAGGTGCTGGCCCCCACCTGGAATCACCCAGGTGTCCTTGGCCCCGAGTGGCCCTGGGCCCACCCCCCAGGACGGCATCAGGGGTCACTGTTCACAGCAGGTGCACTTGTGTGTCCCCGTGCCACGGAAAGGCAGGTGGACGCCAGCCTGGAGCCAGGCTCACGCGGGGCTGGGGTGCTGAGGCCCCGAGGAAGAAGCGATGTCCTCCCCCACTGCCCACAGTGTGGAGCCGGCTCCCCTCCCTTCTGGCAGAAGGGGTCTCTCCCAGTCCCCTCCCTCTGACTCCAGATCCATATTTGAGGGGATTTAAAAATCAGCCCTGACGGCAGCGAGCCCAGCACGTGTGTGGTCAGAAGGGTGGAAGAGCAGACCACACTCCCCGGGGTCTGAAGCCAAGGTCACACCCCAGGCGGGAAACTCCTGCCCTGGCCCCGGAGCCCCTCCCGGCGCGGGAACAGCAGACCGCCTCCTCATGTCTGGATGTGCAGCCCAACTGGAACAGACGCCCTCGGCAAGTGTCCAGAAAGGAGGCCTAGAACATTCCCAGGAGCATGATTTGTGAACACATGGGGAGCAGCCCTGCCAGAAAGAGGAAGGTGAGTCATCGTGTCATGGCCTGATTTCCTGGGGAAATGTGGGAGGCGTAGACGCAAGTGTGGGGACTAGGAAATGAGGTGTGCTCACCGGGGTGTGGAGGTCCCATCATCTGAACCCCTCCTGTGCCCCGAAGCCGAGGCCCAGCGGTCGACAGAGAGAGGGCCTTCCCGCAGAGAGCTGGCCCGGCTTCGGCCTCCTGACTGCCCCAGTCACGCCTCCCTTGGGTGTCACACGGGCCCGCAGAGCACCTTCTGCAGGGTCAGAGACTTCCTCAGACAGCCCAACTGCTGGGAGACGCCAATGGGACTCATCGAGTATTTATTTCCTACTGTTCATAATCAAGGTACAGAAAAGCTTCTGCTTCGCAGGAGAGGAGAAAAATCTATCAGATAACAACCTGTAAATGTTCCTGGCTTAGAAATCCATTTGCTTTTCAGCCAAGTACATAGTTTTTCCTACAAACGAGGTAGGTCGGGAGAATTTGCCTGTCCCTGCCCCAAGCAAACACACAGAAGGCTCCACGGTCCTCAATTCTGACCCTCAGTAGAGCCGTGGAAGGACTCAGAGGCCCCATGCCCAGCACAGGGGCCAGGTGCTCCAAGACGTTGGCCGGCCACCCCCGCCCCCAACCCAGCTCATCTCACCACAAGCCAGGGGCCAGGGCTCCAAATGGCTGAGATGTCCCACCTTGGAGGAAATCAAGAAAAATGGAGGTCATGTTGGGGGACTGATGAGGAACCCCTTCAATCGGCCTCAAAAGCCTGGTGTGTGTGGATGTGTCTTATCTTTGTGAGCAGGGCAGGTGGATGCAGCCCCTCCCAACGGACACTCACACAGAGAGGAGACAGCTGAGGAATCACCTCCAGAAAGAGGATGGAGGGCAAAAGGTCAGGGAGAGGGGTGAGGCCTGTGACCCAGTGGAGCAGGGGCTTGCCGCCCCCAGGCAGGGCCCTGGACAGGTGGGCAGCGTGGGGAAACTGAGGACCCACCCCAGGCTGCGTCGGGACCACAGGCGCCCTCCTTCAAGGTGTCAATCAGGTCATCCGAGGACACCCCCAAGGCCCTGACACAGGCCCTCCAGCCGCCTCCCCTGTCCAAATGCTGCCGGAACTCCCTCCTGCCCAGGCCCTTCCAGGCTCATGAGGCCCCTTTGAGCCGGACGTGGCTGGACTCTGGTCTGTCCTTTCCAGGGACACGTCCTGACCACGCGATGTAGACGCCCATGTGATGCCGGCATGAGCTCGTTTCTATCTTCAGGTGACAGCCCACCCCCCCCCCGCACCTGCCTCTTCCATGCACCTGCAGCTGAGCACGGCCGGAGGTCAGCACGCACCACGGCCACCTCGGGACCAGGGTCAGAGATGCCCGCGGGAACGTGGGGCTCGCACAACTCTGCAAACGAGCTTCCCCGACCTTCCACTGCTCGTGTGCGATTCTGGGACTCTCCAGAGGGAGCTGCATTCCCAACTGCGTCCATCCCACATCCTCTGTCCTGAGGACTTGGGACCCTCGGCTGGAGCTCCCCCGGTCCGCACGTGAGCCGGCGCCGCGGGGGTGGACACTTCTGGGACGTCCCACGGGGGCTGCCATCAGAACAGCCCACCTCTACCTGCAACCAAGAGCGTTTTCAAGTCCTCCCCCGGAGCCCAGGTGACCCCAAGTCCTGAAGTTCTCGATGGAAAAGGCGCCAACAGGGCCTGCCGGGACCCCGCGTGCAGCGCGGAGCAAACCCCAGGAGCCGGAGGGAGGCGGGGCGTGGAGGTGAGGGCGGCTGCGAGCTCACTCTTGTCCACATTGGACTTGAGGGTGTTTCTAAAAGTCTCCATCCCCATTACACATGAACGAGCTGCAGAGATTCTTGTTTTTTACATTGACCCACAGACGCTGTGCCTGTTTGGTGCTGTTCCCGGAGCCCGACGCTGCCGCACACATTCCCTTCCATTCCTGCAAACAGGGTTCGAGGCTCCTTCCCGGCCGGATTTCCAGTGTTTCCCTCACCCTGGCCCCCGCCCCATCCAGTTAACCACACGGAAGCCCCCCAGGGCAGGGCAGCCCCCAGACCCCCGTCCCAGCCCTCACCGCCCTCTCCCTTCTCGTCCAAGAGAGGAGGCTGGAAAACAAATCAGGATTCGTCTGAATTCAGACAAATTCACACAAGTTGCAACAACGTCTTTCGTCTGCGACATTCAGGAGCCTCAGTTTCCTGAATCACTTCCTCCCATTAGAAAATATGCTCCTTAAAGAGCCAAGCGCCATTTATTTCTGTTTGGTGCTTCCATGCGCGTGGAAGCCCAAGATAACACAACGGCCCCAGCACACGGGGCTGCTTTATCTGAAAGAAGATGGGCTACAGAAACAGTCCTGACGGAGTCACCAGCCGGACGTACAGAGCGAGAACCCAGGAAGGGCCCCACGTGGCGGCGGGAACACGAGTGCGGAAGGGGCGGAGCAGCTCCGTGAAGGAGGCACGGTTGTCCAGCACACAGTGCCGGGCCCGGCGGGCACCCGCGGGCAAGTGCAGAGACCCCCACGCACACCTCACCTAAACCTCACACCTCACACAAAATCGACTGAAGATGGGTCCTTCGTTAAGTGTTAAACCTGAAACTACAGGGCTTTACAAGATAACACAGGAGAAAATCTTCCAGACCTGGAGCCCACTGAACAGTACTTGGCTAGGACGCCAGAAATACAATCCATAAAACTTAAAAAATCAATAAATTGGACTTCCTAAAAATTAAAAACTTCAGCTCTGTGAAACACCCCATGAAGAGGATACGAAGTCAAACTACAGATGAGCAGACAATATTTACAAACCACTTATCTGACGCAGGAGCGATGTCTAGAATAGATAGAGAATTCTCACAACTCAACTCTAAGAAACAACACAAAGAATCCAATTAGAAAATGGGCCAGGGCCAGGAGGAGACCTCTCACTAGAGAGGACACACCGAGAGCAAACGAACACGAGAACAGACGTCAGTACTACCAGCCGCCAGGGGATTAAGACCCACAGCGAGAACAAGGAAAATAAAAACCAGCGACTGCGGCAGATGCAGACAAGCTCGCAGACGCTGCACTGCTCCCACCTTGCTGGTGGAAAGGGCAATGGAACAGCCACTCTGGAAAACAGTCTGGAAGTTCTCAAAAAATATTAAGAACCCTTACCCTGTGACCCTACAGTTACACTCCTGGGCATTTATCCCAGAGAAATACAAGCTGTTTCCACAGAAAAACCCACACACGATTGTTCATAGCGGCTTTACTTGCACAAGCCAACACCTGGGGACAATCCAAACCTCCTGTGCAGGCTGAATGGTTGAGCACGCTGGGGCCCCCCGTGCTGGGGGGCTACTGCCCAGCCTTGAGAACAGGCAAACCAACCACCTGGGCGGGCCTCAGGCGTTCGGCTGAGTGACAGAAGCCGAGCTCAAAAGGTGACACGCGGTGTGACTGTCTTCACACCTTTCTCAGAAGGACGGATTATACAGATGGAAGGCTGACCGCCCGTTAGGGATGGGAGGCGGTGCAACAGGAGACGGTTTGGGTGATAGAACAGGTGGGCAGCTCGATGTCCATGGTGGTTCCGGGAGTCCACCCCTAACTCACACCAACAGCCTACACGGCGCACCAACGCCCATGCTGGTTCTGCAGCTACACGCTGAGTTCTAGCGTCGCTGAACGCAGGGGGAGACTGGGTGCAGAGTACACGGACCTCCTTCCACACCTTTGCAACTTCCGGTGAATCTATCCCTACCCTGAAATAAAGGGCTTTAAAAGGGTGAAACCCGCATGGGGTCAACTCTAACGAAGCCAAGTTTTCCAGCTGGAGGCCCAGGGGCTCTCGGAGGAGGGGACGGCACCCGCCCACTAAGCAGGGCTTCAGCGTTTGGGCACAGGCACATGTAATCTGTCCATCGGCCAGCGAAGGGGCCCCCAGGTAGCGGACTGTGCTGTCGTCCCTGGGGACGAGACAACCCTCCCCGGCTCCCCAGCACCTCCTGTCTCCACTGCCTGTTGCCCACTGAGAGTCCGCCACAATCAGCACACCGAGGACCCTGCTCCTTCCCAGAGCTTCCTCCCACCTCCTGGGGCCTGGTGGCCCCGCAAACAGCCACATGTGCATCCTGAGGTGTGTGCTTTGTTCTCGCTGTGAAGCCCAGTGTCTCTTGTGTGGTCTGGGCCAGAAACAAGGGAAGCTGTTCTTCCTCATTCTGCAGGGTGTCCAGCCACAGCCCCCTGCCCCCGGTGTCAGATTCCACCCTCCACCCACATCAAAGCGGTCAGCCTTTGCTTCTAGACCTCTTTTCTGCGATATTTTTTCTTCCCAGACGCCTCTTGCTCATGGAATATTTGTGTTATAAATTATTTCTTCCTGGACACCTGGTTTGAATTTTTCAAAAATGTTCTGCAAACTTAATTCTAATGTCATCTGTACTGTGATACAAGAAAGAAAAGAATCAGCACTTCAAACACGGCTTCAGCCATGGTCTGCTGGCCTCTCCCAGGGTCTCTCTGCCATTGCCTCTCGCCCCTGCACTGTGGGGCCCGCACCCCCAGAACCACTGCGCAAGCTCGGTCTCTGTATGGGTGGAAGGAGCGGCCAGCTGTCCCAAAATCAATCCCCTTGTTGGTTCCTGTTTCCAATGCCACATGTCTGAGTGTTTTCCTACAGCCAGCAAGTCTTCCTGGATTGTAAGCTGAGGTTTGGCCTCTAACGTACGTCTCTACGTTTGTCTGAAACAAAGGGCTGGCAATCGAAACAGATTAGTGCTGCTTCCACGCCTGTCAGCCCTCCTCAGCTGGGAGGAAAATGTATTGTTTTCATTACACAAAGTACAAAGCAGAAATCTCAATATAAACCTTTAGCTGCAGGATTTGCAGATATTCGGGAAATTGCAATCATAGGTATGCCCCAGGGGGCCACACCAGGGAGTGTAATACTTTTATTTCTATGCAGATAATAGTATGAATTGGAAAGGTTACACAATTCTGATCTATTTTACAGCCTGGTTCTGTGGCTGCTAATAATAATGGGTCGTGTTTGTGATCTTAAACTTGAATATAAACCGCATTAAAAATGATGCTGTTTTCCCTGAAAGGTGAGCAGTCTTATTCAGAGGAGGGAGGAACGTAGAACCCACAGCGTGCCTTCCAGAACCCTTGAGGATGCAGGTGCTCAGGGCACCCTCCCCACTTGGGCTCTGTCAACCCCCCATTTTCCCGTTTGCTTCTCTATTTTACATGCTCACAAGTAAAATCCAAAGTTTCCTAGGGCTTAAACACACACACGGAAAAAAACCCTTTTTTTAATAAAGAAGATCAGTCCTCCTTTTAAATTATTTTCCCACATGTTAAGAGAACACTTTTCACAAAGGTGAAATTATGACTCTCAAACAGATCTGAAATGAACACATACTAAAGGATTTATTTAACTCACTAGTGAGCAAAGCAAGCGTTAAGATGTTACCGCCACTTCTAAGGATCCAAAGAATCATACCAGAATGAGCCATCGGGAAAGTTGAAGAAAATGTGCTTAGCAGACAGGAAACTGGCAAAACTGATCAATATCCCCAGGGACGTAATCATTCAGCTGACTGTCCACGTCTGACAGACGAGACCTCAGTGGACAGAACAGAGGATCGAAACGCCAACCGTGGAGCCAGCAGGCGGCGGCACAGAAGGCGGGAGGTCTCCTGACGGAGGTGGACAGAAAACGGTTTGTTTGTCCAAGAGCCAAAGGTCCTGGAGTGTGAGCATGGCCCCAGGAGCTTCTGAAACGAGCACCTATCCTTCTTGGGGCACAAAAACCAGGCCGGAGCCTTTGCAAACCACTGTGTGTGCTTCTGGGGATAAGCTTTCATTGAACAACACAGACATTCCTGATCTGGCAGAGCGCGCTGGCAGACGTGAGCAGCCATGAACAAAGAAGGGTTTCAAGAAAAAATGAAGAAGATGTTTATAACACGTAGGGTCATCAGTATGAGGAAGAGGAAGAGGCGACCATGAACCCGGGGAAGGGAAAGCCCGAAGGGCAGACAGGGAGCAGCGTGCAGAGCGCACGCCCGTGCCACCCTGTTCTGCCCGCGGCGGGCAGGCGCCATCCCGCAGAGGAGGCCCTCAGAGGAGGCAGGGACGGCCCCGACAGGGAGAGACGCCTGGACCACCGGCACGGGCCGTCCCAGCCTAGGGGCTGGGGGTGGGGGGCTGGCTGTGAGTGCATGGCCCGGCTGCACATTCACACAAGGACTGCTGGCCCTGAGCACGGGCACAGTGGGCTGGGAGAGCCCCCGGAGCTCGGGCGCTGCGACAGAGCCTGGCAACCACACTCCATCCCTGGGGCCACCACAGGTCTGGCTGCTGAGGCTCATATCCGCGCCTCGCAGGGCCCGCACCACGTCACAGTCCCTGTGGCCCCATCCTGCTCATGAAAGCACCCCCGTCTTCGCGGAGCCTCGCTGAGCCGCCAAGGAGGCGTGTGTCCTAGCGCTCTGCCTTCTAGCTGCTCATGGCTGTTCATGCTGGGCTGTCTTCCCGTGGTTCCTCCCTCTGCCCAGTCCGGAGACAGCCCTTGGCTACTGGGTCTAAGTTAGTCCGTGGCTCCTCCCCCGACTAGCCCTTGAAACGAGAAGCCCGTCCCCACTACAGGAGGGAAACGGGCTCGGCAACGTGGCGCCGCCTCACCATCACCCCCAGGAGCCCCGAAAGCCATCCCTTGACTCCCCGGTGACGGTGACCGTGAACGAGGGCCGTAACTCTGCCCACGGGACACCGCCGTCTCGCTCCTGACGGCAGGTGTGCCGGCCGCGGAGCCCACGCTGGGGCCGAGGTCAGGGGCAGACAGGAAGACACAGAGACAGGAATGCACAGTGACCCGTGGCTGGTCAGTGACCCCTGACCTCTCGGAGCAGGTGGCGGGAGCTGGAGCACCTCGGGCCACCGGGCCCTGCCCAGGACCGGACCCTCAGGCTGCTGCGGCCCTGCTCCGCGGCCTCCTCCATCGGACCCCACCTGGGCCCCGAGCCAGCGGCTGCGGCGGAGACTTGGGGCCGTCAGACACGGGGAGCAGGCCTCCTGGCCCTGGGGCAACGCTCAGAGCATGTGATACTGTGGGCAAAGCCTTTCCAGTCGGTGGCGTGGGCGGCAGCCCGCTCAGCTCTGCTCCCGAGGGCCCCTCTCTTCTGATAGCTTGTCCTTCCCGGTCTAATCAAGGGGGCTGCCGTGTAGACAGACCCAGTCGAGTCTGGAGGAGGAGACCTCCACACAAATCACGTAGATTAGGGTGGGGAGGGCGGGGAGGAGGGTGGGGGGAGCCACTCTCCGGCCGGGGCTTGAGCCCCTCCCCAGGAGGTTTCAACCCACCGTCCAGCCGCGGACAGGAGAACGCCCCTCTCCATCCACACGTGCCGGTCGGGAAGGTTATAAAGCTGCCTACCACCGTCCGGACGATTGCACGCTCCCCAGAGTACGTCATTGCTGGGATTTCCCGATCGTTTACACAGAGGACCCTTGGTGGAAATTTACCGTTTAAACACAAACACCCAAGTTCTGTTCCAAATAAATAGCAGAAAATGACATGTAGTGTATCATCGGCTGCCGCAGGCCTCAGTCACAAGAATGAGGGGTTGTTTCTTGGGGCGTATCTGTGTAACCCCACACCTCACACCGGTGTGAAGGGCACAAGCGGATGGATCTCCGCCATCCCTCCAGCTGAACCCCAGGGCTGGATGTGGAAGTAGGCTCCGTTCACCACTCTGGAAATTTGGGCTAGAAACCGCTAGTTGCATTTCGTGTGAGCAGCTCCAGGACAGCTAAGCACCCGGCCACTGTGTCCCCCAAGAACCACATGAGGAGGCTGTCGCGTCTCCATCAGGGACAAGACGTGGCTGTGTTGTGGGCCATGAGCAAAATCCGCCCAGCTGGGACCCGCGGAGCGCACAAACTCCTGGAAGCGCACCGAGCAGCAAAGGCTCCAAACATTTGCAAACAAAGTCTCTGTGCCCAGTTTCATAGGGACCAGACCACAGGGACAAGAGCGAGCCAGAGCAGAGGGAAGACAACTTCCTGACCACCCAGGGTGACATCTGTAAGCCACAGACAGAGTCCCACTTTTCCAGGCCGTTCGAGCGTCGGTTCAGACCTCCTCCTGCTGCGCCTCCCACCGCCCGACTTCTGCCCCCGGGCCGGGGGGCTCTCCATCTCACCACCAGCCCCCGGGAGAGGCAAGGCCATCCCATCCAACAAAAAACGTCCCCACGGCAGGCCCGGGCTCCCTTCCCTGCCGCCTGCATGGCTGCCCCTGGTACCAGACCCCCACACAGCGCACACAGAGTGGCTCACGATGACATCACGTGGCTCAGCTGCAAAGGCACCCCCTCCCGGGACCGGTGTGCGCCAGGAGACCCTCGAGCACTCCTGGTGCACGAGATCGTTGCCGACAGTGCATGGATGAACACTTTGCACGTACATGGGACGGATGCCGGATGAGCATATTCCGTTCCCAGAATCTGGCCACAGCTACTTAGAAAAGTAGGCATTTGGGTTGAAGAGAAGTTTATCCACGGCAGACAGGTGTGGGGGTGCGATTGTGCAAACCCCGTGACGGGGGGACACAAACGGGAGAGGCTACAGACAGCCAGGGCCGCGCCAGGCACGGCTGTGCCCGCTCCACACCCTCAGCCGGCGCAGCCCTCCCGTCCGCCTGCAGACAGCATGGCGGATCCCCCGTGCGCAGGAGGAAGCCGAGACTAGAGACCTCAAGGCCCAGCCTGACGCGTGACGGAGCCGGGACTTGAACACGTGACCAGGGGTTGGCTCCAGGGCCCGCGCTCTGCCCCGTGCAAAGTGCTGGCTGCCACCGTGCTCCCGCGTTGTTTATTTTCCCTGCTCTGGCCCCCTGCCTCTCCCATCCCTCCACACCGGCTCTCCCCTTGCTCTGCTTCTCTTCTCGCCGGCAGGTGGGAAAGCTCTGGCCCGGCAAGGACCCCGAGCGGGTCAGGAAGCCGGCGTCCCCGGCACCTCTGAGCCCCAGGAACTGCTCAGGAGCACCGGGAGACGGGAGGAGAAGGCCGGTCCTCCGGCAGCCTGGGGAGGAGACGCAGAGGCCCTGCTGCTGGCCCCCGCGGGACAGACCCAGGTCAGACTCCCGGCCCCACAAGTCACAGGAGGGCCATGCCAACATCTAAAAACAATCCCATCCTGCCCAGAAATGAGGACTGGTTTCTCAGAGAACTAGAGTCTTTTATGTGCACTATAAAAAGTTGCTGGATCAACAACCTATTATCATCGTGGAATAAATTACTGATCTGAGCGTCAGCTGGGACGGCGCCTCGTTCAGCCCTCTGCCTTCCAATCCAAGGAGCACAGGTCACAGAAACTCCCTCCAGGGCCTGCTGCCAAGGGCCCCCGCCCAGTCCCAGCCCTTCCCCGAGGCCGCGGGTGCAGACCCAGGCGGGGGAGGGGCACGCCCCTCGGCACATCTGGGCCCCCGCCATAGCTGCTGCGGCGGGGCCTGCCGGAAGACACACGGCGGCTCCCCTCCGAGCCCCAAGGACGGTGGCTGATTCCCGTGCTGGTGAGGCCAGTGTGTCCAGCAGCTGCAGGCTGGACTGAGAGGCGCTCGGGGGTGACCTGCGCCCCCAGCGACGCACCATCCACACCCCGCTCGTGGCTCCAGAAAGGCTGCTGGCCCTGTCTCCTGCAGCAGCAGCCCCCATCAGCAAACAGGGGCCGCAGCCCTGAGCGCACAGGTCAGGGGCAGGACAGAGGTCCAGACAGTTGGACCCCTGTTCTCTGTCATCCAGAGCGGAAGGGTCTGAGCAGTGGCGCGTTCAGAGGTGCTGACAGAGGCCCTGCCGCCCTGCCCCCGATGTGTGACATGAAGGTGACAAGTGGAGCACCATCCTGGGCTTGGAGGACAGGGTCCAAATCCTGGGCCACTGCAAGCCTGGGGAGTATTCAGCCCCAGAGGAAAGCAGCCCACTGGGGACAACACTGTTCCTCGTTGATAAGGACATTGGTTTGCATGAAGCTGAACCTTTTCCCATGGATTCGTGGCTTCCACAAAGCCCCAACGGGTCATTTATGGCGTGGCCTCGGCGCCCCAGAGCACCCAGACTAGACAGGAAGGCCCCTCCTGCTGTCGCTGACTCTGACTGACTTCTGTCTAGAGAGGACTCCTGTTCCCTGACCGGATGGGATGACACAGCTCGAGATGTGATAACAGTGCAGTTGGCCCATCCCATAGCCACAGCGTCGGGCCCTGGATGTTCCCATCAGCGGTGAGGGCCGCATCCCGACCTCTCCCTCCGGGCGCCTCCTCAAGTCCCCAGCGGCCAGCACCCCCGGTTTTCTGTGCGCATCAAAGACCCTGCTCCCCAGCAATAGGAGGGCGTTCCCGGGAAACAGGCCACCAGCAGGTGTCCCCAGGGGAAGCCAGCTGGGACAACGGCCCCTTGCAGGAGGCACAGGGCACGGTCACCTCTCCACCCCCACCGTCCTGCCACATGGCAGGACCGGCTCAGCCAGAAACTAGAAAGTAAGACGTTCAGGTCAAAATCCCGACTTTGAATATTGGCAACTGCTTTGAAACCATCTGAAATGCGGTGCAGGGCATCCTCGGACCAAACGTGACACAAGGGCCACCATGTTGCAAGCTGAGCTCCGAGAGTGAACACGACTTCACAGTTTCACCCGACGTTCCTCCTGTGAGTTCCCTCCTGCTGCCCTGTGAGGCTGGTCCCACGCTGCCACCACGAGCCCCACGTGCCCGATGAGTCTCAGGGGACGGGCGCTTTACCCCACATCCCAGAGTTTTTCCAGGGCTACACCTGGGGCTTTTCCAGAGCTGTCTGACCCCAAAACCCTGTTGGTTCACACCCTGTTTCCCATGAGGCCGGCTGCCCACCCCAGGGACTGCAAGATGATTTTAGGTCCGCACAACTGAGAGAAATGGGAGCGTTTTCTGTTTAATTATAACGTTCGTTTTCATGTGTATTTGAAAAATGTACACCAAACACGAGGGCTTAAGGATATTACTGCTTAACCCTGTACCGTTATCTGAAGGACCTGTGTCAGTTTAGGAGGAAGGAGGAGGAAAGAGGGAGGAACGGAAGCAGGCGGTGACAACCGCCCTGCTCCTCACCAGCTGCCCACGTCCCACTGACCACCGGCCCCAGATCCCCACCAGAGGAGCAACAACGTGGGAAGCCACGAAGCCACAACAGAACCTCCCCGCGGAGGCAGGATCGTGTCCTGGGTCTCAAGCTCGGGTTTCCGCAGGGCTGGGAAGGTGACACCGGGGGCCACCACGGGGCTGGGCTCTGGAGACCCGAAGGCTGCCCAGCAGTCGGCAGCTTGGATACGCATCACTCTGGGCCCCCTTCTCAGATCCTCCATTTTCAAAGGGAGAAAACGGACAGAAATCCTGGTTTTTATGTGAAATCTCCCAATTATAAACTGTTTGCAACCAAGTCATGATGTGAAAGCAGGAAACGTCTCTGGGCCCCAGGGGAAAGCCAGCCTTCTGCCAAGCGAGCGCTCTCCCCCACTCCCGGATGCTGTCTGGGGTTGGCTGGGTGGGCTTGGCGCATCCGTGTTCGTGTTGGGAGCGGGCTCAGGGAGAAGCCACACAAAGCAGTAACCTGCCAGGGCCAGATGTGTTGAGCCGACCCTAGGCTGGAGTCCGCTGGGAGCAAGAACACCCCCTTTCCTTGTTCCGCTCGGCGAGCGTGGCCTCAGCCTTCCCAGCTGACGACCGGTCAAGATGCAGGCCTGTTTTTATGGAAACCCTGGGCTCAGGCTGAGCTGAACTTGCTCCTCTCCTGGCCTCCAAGAGACCGAAGCAGATGCTTTGCTGTGCCGGTCCCTGGGGATGGGGGCTCCCCGTGAGGCTGCCGTGCGGCCTCCAAGGTTCCACCCCACCAACTCTGGGCCCCCTGGGGACTCGCGGCTCCAGGCACAGTGCCCAGCCCAGGAGACCTGAGGGAGACCGCCACTCTTCCTCTGACTTGCCTCGACCTCCCCCTCGCCAAGCACAAGTCCCCTGCCCCCTGTTGCATGCCCGCCCACCTTGCGCTGCCAGCCACATCCTGTTCATGTGTGCATGTGGCACATATGTAAAAATCGGGAGATTTCACATAAAAGCAGGCTCTCGGGAAAATGGACAGGCTGGGGCACAGGATGCACACGCCCTAAGTTTGCCGGTGAGCAGGCTGGGGGCCCTCCGCCATGTCCAGTTTTCTCCTGGCGCCAAGGTCAAGGGTCGGCCACGGCTCTCATCAGAGTAGAGGAAGGTGGGCCCCTGTGGTCACCTGGGACTCAAGCCAGGCAGGAGCACATCCTGCGGAGCCCTAAGTGCCCACGTGTCTCACCTACAGGCCACTTGCAGGGCCGCCCAGGAGGGCAGGCCCAGCCTCTCAGTCCTGGGTGGTGGCAGTGGGGCTCCTGCCCTAATGGGCAGCTCTGGCCAGGGAAGGGAAGTGCCCCCGCTGCTGTTTGCTTTGGGATCGGGGGTGGGAAATATGTGGAGATGATGTCCACCCTCCTGGGCGGGCAGGCTCACACCTGACGGGGGCTTGAGCTGACCTGCCCGCCTCTGGCTCCATCTGATGGCTGTCCTCCTGGGCATCCCCCCACCAACCTTTCCACTCCTTGCCTGCCCTGGACCTGCTCGTCCACGTTCCTACCACGGTCCCAACCCTGTTGGTCATGAAGGGATGAGCACCTTCCCCCCAAACTTCCCCAAAAGCCCCACTCCTGGTTGACTCTATAACCCCTTCCAGTCAAACGTCTTGGGGCATCTGAAAGAACCCCAATCATGCAGCCAGCTGGCCAAGCCATCCCCAAATGTGTTCAGCATGGCCTGAATAATGGTCAAAATTTTTTGAAAATTGCATATTTAACAAAAAGTCTTGATTCTCTTTTAAAAAAAAAACAACAAAACTCATCAACTCTAGTTTAGAGAATACGTGAGTTCTCCATCAACCACTACCCCATCGTGAGGTGCCAAATAAGAGAGCGAACGCCCAGCAGTCAGAGGAAGCAGGACAGGAGGGGAGAGACCCCCACCTGCTCAGGTCTGAGGGCCTACCGCCCGCCAGCCGTCCTGAGAGCCTGGTCTGTGTGGAAGGCATCAGGCAAGGTGCCAGGTCACTTCAGCCCATTGGCAAGGGCTTGGGGACATGTTTCCGAGAGGTTTAGAGGTTGAAACAGAGGAGTCGGGGCCCAGCCAGGGCCACACACACGAGCTGCCATGAGGACATGGTCAGGGCTCCCCACAAGCCCCCTTGGGCCCAGACCAGCCGGGTGCAGCCAGCAGCAACCTCGCACCCCTGACAGGGGCCCATCTGTAAAGACCACGTAGCCTTTGCTATATTTACGCCGGTCAACGAGGGGAATGAGTTGGGGCGCCGGGGTGGCTCAGTGAAGCGTCTGCCTTCGACTCAGGTCATGATCTCAGGGTCCTGGGATCGAGCCCCGTATCGGGCTCCCTGCTCAGCGGGGAGCCTGCTTCTCCCTCCCCCTCTGCTGCTGCCCTGTTTGTGCTCTCCCTCTAACAAATAAATAAAATCTTAAAAAAAAAAAAGAGGGGAGTGAGTTCCTTAAAAGCGTCGTGGTTCTCCCCTGCTCTGGCTGATGTGAACAGACCCCCCTACGGCCACCCTGCCTGGCGCAGATGTACGTACGGAAGACGGTGACCCAGGACCATAAACATTTCCCCTGCCTTGCAACCTTGACACGTAACATGCACACACGTGTGTGTGAGGGATTGACAGGTACATGGAAAATGGGTGCATTCTTCTTTGACCTCTATCAAGTTGCTCTGATGTGGCTTCTTCAGGGGCACCTGGGTGGCTCAGTTGGTTAAGCCTCCAACTCTTTGTTTTGGCTCAAGTCATGATCTCAGGGTCAGGAGATTGAGCCCCAGGTCGTGCTCCGTGCTCAGTGGGGAGTCTGCTGCTGGAGATTCTCTCCCTCTGCCCCTCCCCCTGCTCACACACACTCTCCCTCTCTCTCCCCCTAAAAAAATAAATAAATCCTTTTTAAAAAAATATGGTTTTTCAAAACATAATGGCAGTGGCACGCTGTTTAAGCAATGAGTTGTTACAGTTTCTAATTTCAAGTCTCAGAATGACCAACGGCACATGGTGCTTGGGGTCAGCCGCTAGCATGGCCTCATGAACCATCTGCAGGAAAGCTCAGGTTTGGCACAGCCAAGTCGGCCGGGGGGGTGGGGCACAAAGCTGAGCAAGTTTGAGACGCAGGTGAGGCCTGACCTTACTGCACAGACAAGAGGCGCATCCCTCCAGCACGTGAACTTGGAGCTTTGGAGTAGCCTGGCCACACCCTGCGCCGTCAGTCCTGCAGCCCCCACACTGGAGGTGTCATCTGGAGGACAGCACCATCTTTTCCAGCCCCGTGTCCCCATCCTCAAGGGTTTCCTGAGCACCACGCCGTGTGCGCAGCCTGATGAGCAAGAGCGCACCCAGTGCGGAGCCTGGGGGAAAACACGACCCTAACAGAACAACCACATGAGGCACGTAGTGCCACCAGACACGGGACTCCACAGCGATGCCCACCAGTCCAGGGGTGACGGCAGAGGTGAGACGGGGGCCACCAGGAGCAGCCGGGAACGGGAGCCGGGGGGCGCCTCAGGCAGAGGGGACAGCATGTGCACAGGCCCTGTGGCTGCAGCAGGGGTGGGCGGGAAGGGGGCACGAGGGGCTGAGACGGGCACGCTGGGCCACGGGGAGGGGTTTCTCTTCACCCCGCAGGGAGGGGAGCAGAGGAGGGTCCCCAGCAGAGGCAGCCGACCCGGTGCACTTCTTTAGAAGGCGGTTCTGCTGCTGTGGGGAGGGGGACGGCCAGCAGAGGCAGGGGCAGCTGGTTCTGTGTGAACTGGAATCACTGGAAACGCAGGGAGCAGAGGGGCTGCGCACGAGAGCGGCTGTGACGGGCAGGGAGCGGGACAAGCCAGAGAGGGCGCGCTCTCGGCACACTGCTGTGGTTGGGAGGGGAGACGGCGGTGTCCGTGGGAGGCCGGTCATGAGAGCCATCTGGGACGGGAGCCGGAGTCCAGCCCGCCTGTCTTCTCCCTGCTCAGCGACACCCGGGCAGCAGAGGGTGCAGACGCAAGGGTACCCATGTCCAGGTCCTCAACACGCCCAGAACTTTCTTCAGCGCCGTGAGACGCCACGCCCCCCCTTGCCCGCCTCGCCAAGGTCGCGCTCCGCCATCCCGCCGTGGCCACAGCCGCAGGGCCCGGTGCAGCCTGCCCCCACACCAGGACCACAGCCCGTCCGCAGGCTCCGCACCGCACGCCTCCGGCCTGTGCCAAGAGACGGCCCCAGGCCCCGTCCGCTGGGGCAGGAGCAGCCCGCCTAGACGCCCCTCATAAGCCCAGAGAAGGACTCCATGAGTCCAGGCTGACCTCCCAGGAGCTCAGGAATCCAGGAGTGGCCGCCTGCTGTCCCCACGGGAAGGGAAGGCACAGGGGGACAATCTGCCCAGCCCTCTCCATCCCTGGAGCCCGAAACACCGCGCACTGCACAGATGTGGTGCCCAGTCAGCACCCGCTCAGGGAGCCATGAACAGCCACGTCACCACAACAGCAACCACGATGAAATCAGCCGAGGGCGTGGCTGGCTCCGGAAACCTTTGCCTCCCAGAACCCCACCCCCAGCCCCTGCCTCACAAATGCGAAGATCAGCTCCATTTGCACGTGGCCCCCGGGGGCCGCTCCCTGCAGCCCCACCCGCTTCCCCGATGTGAGGGGCTTCTGTGCGCAGCGAGGGCCCAAGGCAGGCACCCCCTCGCGCTGCTCTACACAGACCTCGGGTGCGGCGGAACTTCGCGGGCTGCTGTTAATGCATCTGCGCTTATGGGCAGGAGAGCGACTGCCCGCAGAGGAAGCGGCATCTCTCAACTACACACACGTCCAGGGTGGGCAGACGGAAGGAGAGAACTGTGTGTATGCGACCACTGTGGCAGGGTGCCCGTGGCCCACTGAGCCCCTTGGCCGCCAACCCTCACAACAAAGGTCACGGCAAGATGGCCGGAGGGTCCCACTGAGGCCTCAAGTTCATCTGCAGGGAACCAAACAGGTGGGGAACCTGCCACCAGGTCGAATGTGCAGGTAAGCGTTAGAAGCTGCGGGAGGACCTGGGATGAGCCGCAAGCTGGACCCTGAGGGGCATCTGTGGGACGCTGCCTGAAGAGAGCGGAGTTCTGCCGGCCCCCCGGGTCGCGCCAACAGGGCTCGGGGCCGCCGCGTGTCCCTGCTGGCGCCTGGCTCCTCAGGGAGCCTCATGCGGCCAGAGCCTGAAGAGCTGCGTCTGGAGGGACATGTCCCCTGCTCTGAGGCGGAGGGTGGGAATCCTATCTGCACCAGGGAAGAGGCCAGTCTGCGGTCATTTCCAAGGCATCCTGCCCAAGCGGCAGCTCACAGAGGAGCGGCTCCACCTGTGTTCACACAGGTAAGGCAGGTGGCCACTGGGCTGGGGGTGGGACATAATAGCAGGGAGCTGCAGGTGTCTGGTACAGAGGCTGACTCACTCTGCATAAGGAACCAAGGTCTCGGGGGGGACAGGGAGTCAGCGCCCAGACCCCATCCTGAGACCCAAACCCTGGAGTTCTGTGGAGGTGGGCCTGGTGGGTCAGTGAAGGCCATTGGCAGTGGAAGGAAACGGGGCCCCGTTACATCACTGGCCTCTTGTGCCTGGAGGGCAGGGTGTCAGGAAGGTGACCCCGGAAGGCTGGTGTTTGCTAAGACCCAGCTGTTAGAGCACAGCCCACAGGCAGGAGTGAAGCTGAGCAGTGGGACCCTGGGAGCGGCTGGGGCAGGGGCGTAACTGCAGAGAACGTGCGTGTGATGGGATCGTTTATGGGTCAGGTTGTGTGCAGGGTCATCTCGAAGATGGGTCACAGCAGCCCTGCTCCACAGTCTCCACGAACCCCACAACACCCACCGGGACCCGCAGGCTCAGATCCTGGAGGAAATGAACAACAGTCGAGAGTTCTCACTGACTCTGCTGTTGGAGGCCCGGACCCAACATCGCTGTGCCGCGAGGCGGCAGGACCAGCAAACACACATGTCCAAGAGGAGCGGTGCGCTGACCGCACGCAGGGCTTCCTGCGGGGATGAGGCTTTGCCCACCCCCCATCCCCAGGTGCGGACAGAACAGCTCGGGGAATGAGTGCGCCTGGCTCCGCCCCGTGCCACATGCGGAGCGTCACAGGAGGACAGTGGCAGCTAGGATGCTGCTCTGGACGCCAGGCACCTGGCAGCTGCCCCTGCCCCCGAACCACCCAATCTCTGGCTTCTCTTGATGCAACAGACGCCCTGTGTTCAGCAAACTCCGGCTTACTTAAGGGCTTGGTGATGAGCATTAAATCACGGGTGTGGACGCTGCGTGTTGAGTTGCCCAAGAGCCACGTGTGGCCGTGCAGGCCAGGGGAGAGCGCCCTGCTGTCAGGGCAGACTACTTGCTCCTTGGCATGGAGGATGACACCGCGTGCCCCAGCCATGACGTGCAGCTGGACAGTGTCCACATCGGGCCCGGCCTCGGCAGGGCGGAAGTAACACGCTATAAGCACTTATTCGCCTCCACGTACCGTGTCATCAGTCAGAGTGAAGAGGGCTGGATGCCGGAACCCTCCGGAGAGACGGCGCTCCCCTGTACCAGTAGCTGTGCACACTCAGAAGTCTGACTGCCTTCCCTGAGGATTGGGACAGCACGGATCTGCAAGGGGCTTCCTGATGATAGGCAGTATCCAAAACGGTGCACGTCCCCCAAATAGACCCAGGACCTGAGAATGCTCTTTACACAGCAAAAGGGGCTTTGTGGATGTGCTTCAGTTAAAGAGCTGGAGGTGGGGAAGTGATACTGGATGATCTATCAGGGTCCTTTTGAGAGGGAGGCAGGAGGGTCACTCAGAGATACAGGTGTGACTATGGAAGTGGGGTCAGGAGGAGAGGTTTGAAGATGCTCTGGACACAGAAAGGGGACAAGTGAAGGAACACAGTGCAAGAGGCAAGGAGACAGATTTTCCTCTGGGGCCTCCAGTAGGAGCACAGACCCATGAGGCTGACCTCGGAGGCCCGACCTCCTGCCTGCAGGACAGTAAGACCATGTTGTTTGAAGCCACTCACTTCGTTGTGGCAACAACAGGAAACCAGCACACCCTTCTTGTGGAGAAACGGTGGACACACCAACAACAGAAGCAGTATGACTTGCACATGTGGCCAAAACAGAATAAGAAACGAGGGTGGGAGATGATGCAGAGAGGACTTGGAAGTCAGTAAGGAAACAAACGATGTAAAAAATAAAACTGCAAGTTAAAATGACACCAGTGTTATGTGACCTTGTGCCTACCGGCGTTTGCAGCCATGGGGGAGACGGGTGCCAGCAAGCCCCTCTGGGGACAGCATGAGTCCCTACAGCCTCCTGAAGGGCAGTTTGCAATGGGCATCAAATATTAAAATGATATCTCGCCCAAAATGGCCCAGGCGTCTTGGAAGAACAGAGCCAGGGCCCCCTGCAGGTGGCAGGGCCTGGTGGAAAGCTGTGGCAGTTAGGACGGCGAGTAACGGCGGCAGAATAAGCAAACAGGATGCAGGAACAAAGTCCAGAGACAGAGCCACACAGACACAGTCACTTGACTTATGGCAAGGTGACCCTGTGATGGAGGGGATGCTGACCCTCCTGCAGAAGGGAGACCCCGACCCTGCTTCATAGCACACACAGGGACAGTCAGAGAAGGGCTGGAAAACAACGAAGCTCTAGGTAGCTGTGAGAGTGCCGCCGCGAGAGTGCCTTTGCGACCGTGCGTGGGATGAGGCTCGTAGAGAGGGCACGAGGAGAACAGAGAGGCGCTCGGTGCATCGCACTGCATGCAGGTCAGAGCTGCAGCTCATCCGGAGACACCCCAAGAGGAAAAAGGCCAGATCCAGGTGAAAAAGATATTCGCTACTCACATATCCAACAACCAGCTGCCACCCAACGTTCGCAAAGAACTCCTAAAAAAAAAAATCAGTACGAGGAAAAAAAAGCAGACCGCCCAACAGGAAAATCGGCAAAAGACTTGAACAGGAGAGACAAAACTGACGTCAGGATGTTCAGTGAATATACTAAAAGGTAGCCAACTTCAGCGTTCACCAGGGCAAAGCAAATAAAAACCAAAATGAGACACTGAGAGCTACCCAATGGCTAAGCCAGAACGACAGACAACACCAGGTGCCGGCAGCCGGCATTCTCATCTGCCGATGGTGGGGGGTAAAGCAGCATCCACTCTGGGAACCGGCTTGGCACTACCTACTCAGGTTGAATACATGCGTGCTCTAGGACCCGGCATGGAGCGCGCACCCCACTGACAAGAAATTGTGTACACGTGTGTGCACCTGCTGAAGGAAGGAATCCAAATGTTAACACTGGTTATCGCTGGCTGCTGGGCCACGCACACATGTGTCTGCACCTGCGTGTGTGTGCCTGTGTGCGCATGCCATGTTTTTTTCAAATAAATATACGTGGGCACCTCGGTTTCCACCACAGTCTGCACACACAGTAGGAATATTCTAGGTCCTTAATGCACCACAGAGTGACCATATAAAGACAACGAGGCATTTTTCTCACAACAAATCCTAGAGAAGTGACAGCTGTGTGCTGCAGCCGCCAGGAGGGTCCGTGCCCCACAGTGAAATCGATCCCCTTGCTTGCACTTGTCTTAAATCTGGTTCGGATGTTACAACTGAAGAAGCAGAGGAAAGTGACTCTTTCACAGTCCAAACCCAGGAAGGGCCAGACCGTGGACAAGAGCGCGGAGCTAGGTGACTATGACGGGCGGTGACGCAGCATGGAGGAGGCAGACCCGGCTCATGCAGCAGCGGACACCAGGAGCTCCGGGCGCTTCCTGCACCATCTGGAGACACATGTGCTGCCACAGCTGGGGAGGGGCTGCTGCGGCAGAGGCGGGGTGCTGTTGCACCCCCGGAATGCACAGAGTGGCCTAGAACCACGGCACTGCAGCAGGAGCCCTGACAAGACGGATTTCATCAACATGATGCGGAGCAAAAGAGGACGGAGCTGTCTGAGTCCAGAGATCAGTGCCCGAAAGACAAGCAAATTCCAGAGGCCGAAGCTCAGACTCCGCCCTGCGCCTGAGCGTGTCTGAGCCTCCCACTCGTGGAGACAGGAGAGCCCTAGGGCTCAGCGTCACTCAGGGCCCACTGTGGACACTGCTCGCAGTGCTGATCAGCCCTGGTGGACGAGACTCAGGTGTGCTGACTCTTGGTGAGCAGCGTGCCCCCCAGACAGTAAAGCAGCACTTTGCGGGGAGAGATTCCTGCCAGGGTCAGAAGGGAATGCCTAACAAAACCAGTCATCCCCCTGGAGGGCCCCGGAAGGCCATGGCGGGGCCCCGAGACAAGACAGCAGCTCCCCGCCAAGGCATACCCGCTCCACCCGTGTCCTCACTGTGCACGCTCCAGAGCCCAGGGTCGGAACACAGCCTGGGCTCAGGGGCGTCCTTTGTAGCAGGACCATCCTGAGTAACCAATAACACCCTGAATCACGCTGGGGAACAGACTGAGCACTGTGGGCAGAGGAGGCGGGAGTTTAACGAACTGTCCTCTAAGGGACTCCGAAAGACAGGCCTGGGCTGGGCCTGCCACCACCATTCCTTGGAGAGCCCTCCCAGTCCACACCGCACTTCACGCCTCAACCCTGGGCCCCAATAAACCCTGGTTTAGGCCTTGGTCAGAATAAACATGCTGCATCCTCCGCACCACGCCTCTCCCACAGAGTTGGGGAGACAGCTGTGTGCACCCCGTGCTCACCCCCACACAGCCTTCGGGTGAAGGCCTCCTTGAGAAATGCTTCCCATCAGAGAATCATTTTAATTCAAAAAAGCCTGCCTCCAAAAACATCCTCAGAAATGCAAAGGCAACCTTCAAAAGAAAAAGCCCCAAAACCCTAGAGAAGGCTTGGCGAGGACAAGCCTCAATTAGCATCCTCTTCGGGCATGATAAAAATTCCTCTCTGCCTCGCCTCAAGACAGGATTCTTTGCTCAAAACCTTTCTCTTTTAAAAATAACTGCAGTAACCAACCATTAAAACAGAGACTGCATTTTAATCCACCCTTTCTTTTTCTCTGGTTTTGAAACTGGCACCTTCCAACCTCACAGCAGACACAAACGCAGACTCCTACCAACACCCAGCCCTGCCGCTCCCCGGGGCACCAGACCCAGCAACCCCAGGGCCCTGGACACTGCGGGGACTCAGGAAGTGTCTGAGGGACACTGCGCCCCACTCCATGCTCACACTGTCTTCTAGGCCAGTCCTGATGCTACTGTGGCAAGAAAATGTCAAAGGCCAACGAAAGTTGTCACGGGGCCCCTGCCCCAAGTCTTCTACAACAGAGACGCCTCTCCACATACTCTCTCCTTAGCGTCTTGCATCTAGAAGCCTGAATGGCGCCCCAGGGGTTTGCAGCCTCCCTCGAAGTCACAGCCCCCTGACGTCCTGGTGGACCCAGGTGACACCGAGCCCGGCCCACACAGCGCAGCAGAGCCATTTGCACCCACTGCTGCCCGGCTTCTCCACCAAGGGGCAGGCACGCGCTCTCCCTTGGGGCGGCTAATTCTAGGCTTCCCCGCTCCCCAAACCGTGGTGAGATATTGAATCTGTAAGACCCAGTCCTTATTACCTGTGGCTGACAACTCATAATGTCGTATCTTCAAAGGTGAATTAAACACACACACGGATCTCAAGAGAGGAGGAGGAACAGAATTAGGCGAGGAGCGTTCGTTCTCAGAGTTAGCTCATTTGCAGAGACAGCGCATCCTTCCCTCGGCAGTCTGTGGCTCTGCTGCCCCTGAACGCTGCCAGGGGCCCACGAGGGAGGGAAGAGGCCGGCCTGCGAGGGCCCGCTGGTGAGGGGCCTGTGCCGCTCCCCGAAGCAAGGGGCAGGTGCACAGGGTCACTGACTGTGACAAATCAACAAAGTGTGTATAACTGCAAAATACCGGAAATGGCAGAGACACCCGTGTGCAGCAGAGGAGCCGAAAGAGCCCACGTTGGCTGAACAAAGGCACACGGTGGGGTACTACGCAGCTGTAAGAAACAGTGGAAGAGTCTATGAACTGGCCGATTTCCAGGATTTCCTGTAAGTGGGAATTGCGACATGCCAAAGAACTGAACTTCTAACTCCCCTTCCTGGGAGCCGGAGAAACGGTGAGAAAACATATGGGTCTACTCACTTGGCACAAAAGAAATACAGAAGGATGAGCCAGGAGCTAAGGGGGTTGCTTACCGCCAGGGTGCGGGTGGGGATGCGGCGAAAGCCCAGGGGGTGCAGACGGAGCAGGGCGGGCGCGGCCTTGAGCTCCTGCCTGTGTTCACCTCACCTTCGGACCGTACAGAGTTACCTCCACAAACCCCCAAACAAGTCGGTCATGAGATGGACCAGAATGGGGCCACACTCATAATGTCGCACAAACAGGAGCTGGCGAATCTCACTCTCTCATAAAGGAACCATAAGGCCACTCAGAAGGGAGAAAACCAGCCCAGCTACCTCTGTAAAACAATTTACACAAACACTGAAAATAACGAGAGCCAGGCCTCTAACTCTCGAGTTGACCCTGGGTCTCAGGGTGGAAATAGCTGTCAGAAGAAACTCACGTCTCAACCCACATGCAGACGGATAGATGTGGAAAGCACAGGGGTTGAGTCTGCTTTATGCTTGCGTCCACGCACTTCCCGGCCCCGGCCGCTCAGAGAACAGAGAAGCAGGGACATCCCAGCAGACCTGAGCACACCCAGCACCTGGACCCCTCTCCCCAGTAAAATGACCCAGGGGTCCCTGGAGAAACAGTGGCTTGCATGAGTCTAGACTACCTCTCACGCCAGAAAGGAAGGAAGGATTCGAACACAAGGGTGGCATCTCAAAGGACCCAGGAGCCAACTGGAAAAAGCTCCAAATGGTCAACACTGGGATAATCTGAGCAACAGAATACAGAACGGTAGTACTGGGTTACAACCTATGGAATGCAATAAGTATCTGCGAGTCGTGTCGATATAGATAAGTAACTGCACACAGAAATAGCAGGCTATCCCTGTAACAACTCCACTTAACAAATGGAAAATCACCCCCAGGCAAACACTACGGCGCTAACATGCAGGCGGTAACCACCAATGGAAGAGAAAATTCACGGTGAAAATATGATGAGACCAAGGAGCTGTGGGGTTTTGTGCTCTCCTCCACAGGAGACTCGGGATTTGCAAAAGAAACAGTAAGTTCACAGGGGACAACCCTGGCAGCCGCCACCTCGGCCAAGCAGTGACAGCGACCATCACCAGGAAGAAGAGATCGTGTCCCGTACTGCCTGTGTCACAGGCTGAACTGCCCCCCCAAACCCACACGGGGGGAACCCTGACCCTTGTACCAGGGATATGACTGTGCGTAGAGGGTGACAGGTGACATCGGGCCCCTGGGCAGGCCCGTCCCACAGGACTGAGTTCCCGCGGAGAGCAGAGCGGGACAGAGACGCGCACGGGGCAGGATCCCGGAGGACGCGGCGGGAAGATGGTGCCTGCAGCCCTGGGGGGGGCCTGGGGAGGGGCCAGCCTGCCACCGGGGACGGGACCTGTGCCGCGCCTGGACCGGGACTGGGACCCCGTGCCTCCGGAACCAGGAGAGCATATGCCTCCACTGTCTCAGCCGCCCCGGCTGTGGTTCTTTTTTACGGACACCACAGGAAACTGATACAGCCTGATGGGACATAGTAAGAACGGCCTGATTTCACTTCTATGGTTTCTTTCTCAAAGATGCATAACCTCAACCTAGTCCCGAGAAGGTGTCAGACCGTCCCAAACTGAGGGATATTCTGCAAAGTGACCAGGTCATGAAGACAGAGAAGCTGAAGATCCACCACAGGCTGGAGGAGCTCTCGAGAGCCAGATCCTCAACAGAAAAGAGGCTTAAGGGGGTAAACTGAGAACATCCGAAGCCTGTCTATGGTGCGGGAACATCACTGTCCGTTTCCAGGCTTCAGTAATTACTTTAAAACAATGGTGTTATGGGAAGGTGGGTGAATGGTACCCAGAAACTCTACTGTCCTGCAATTTTTCTGTAAGTTAAAACCATTTCAAATCAAAACCTAAGAAAAATTAGAGCCTGTGAAGTGGCAACCCACTGGCTGAACCCACAGGTATATTTCAGTTGACAAGGTTAAAGGCGAATGTGAATTAGCTGCCAACAATACAAATGCAGAGATACAATTTAAAAGCCAGATTTATGGCTTTTCTTCACAAAATCACAGGTTGTGGCAATACCCCCAAGGAAGTCGAATCCCACACCGTGAACCACAGGACCGAGGCCCAGGGCCCCAGCACCACATTCTCACGCTCACGGATGTGGGCCCTGGAGGTCCTAGCTCCCAAAGGCACCCGGGCCCCGCACTCAGGGAAACAGCCTCTGTCCACAAGCCCGGGGCGTCTCTGACACTCGGAGGAGAGTCCGGCTGCTGCTGATAAAGCAAACCTTCCACGTTTCCCATGTCCCCAGGGAGGCTACGCCACGGCCACGGTCGGAGGCACTCCCCGACCCTTCAGAGCAGGGCTCCATTTCTGCCCTGAGCTCACGCTGTCCGTCTGCATTGTGAGCAAACAGCCCGCGAGAAACACGTCAAACTGAAGATAAGAGTAAAAACCTCCCCGGCGCCCATCCGTCTGAAGCCTGCAAACTTGCAGGTGCTAAAAGTACAAGGTTGAGTGTGTCATTTTCTGGAACGTCCTCGGTCACTGTGATTTGTCACTCCCGACGCCACGGAAGCACACAGGGCCCCGTGTTACACATTCCTTCCACGCTCTCTCTCATCTGTGAAGGTCCCCATCCCGGGCAGTGGTCCTCACCTGGGCTCGAATAAACGCTCGTCCTTGTTTTTAAGACACCCTGGAAGTTTCGCTCACTCGGCCCTAGAATCTGTCACGCTTCCGTCCGTGCGCTCCCCAGCGTGCACAGCCGCATCTCCCCATCTGGAGGGGCCCGTGGTCAAGTGCACGCGGGCGTTAGCGCTGTGTGTGGTCCTCCTGCCTGCTCACCCGCCCCTGCCGACTGACACTGCACCACGTGCATGCCCTTGGGGGGATGACACCTGCTTCCCGACTACCTTCTGCCACAGCCTCTCACTCCTCCTCCTAGGAACACGGACACAGAGCACGGGGCCACACCTGCTCGCCCCATGGGGCCAAAGTGACAAAACCAGTGCAGGGCCTCTGGGCTGAGCCCCCCCTACCCCGTGAGCTACAAGCTGTCCTTCCAGAAAACTCCCTTTGCTAACGTTAGCCAAGGCTGGCTTCTGTGTCTGCACGGAAGTCCAGGGGCAGAACAAGAAGAGCTCACTGGCCCTGTGGGGGCGTGTTATCAGCCCCATGTTTGTTATCACACCTCACAAACTGGAGGCACAGAGAGGCTGGTCGCTCGGTCGACGTCACAGAGCCGATATCTGTGGAGGAAATCAACGACTAGACGTGTGAGTGAACGAGCTTCTCAGAGGACTAATACGCCCTCGTGTTTACCCATAGTGGTTTTGTGCTCTAGACCTTTCACGGACACCGACATTACCCCCTGCTCTTATCCCGAACCAGCTCTGGAGGGGCCTTCTGGGCGCCACACACCAGGACGGCAGGCCCTGAACCCGAGCCTCCGAGCCCTCCCCATCCTGCCTGGCCTCAACCTCAAACACACGAAGGTTCGAGAGTCTTTCAAAACAAGCCTCCTCTGCATTTATATACGCTTGATTGCAGACTCGTGCTCTCTCCGTGCCGCAGGGTAATACCCTCAACACAGAAGCACTAAAAACGTCTCTACCTCGTGCCGGACCAAACCTCCACGGCCTCTGAACTCATCCCTCCACCCCAGGGGCAAGCATCTCTCCATGGAAAGAACCACGCGACTGCACGCAGACGACAGCACAGCGCAAGGACACGGCTCCTCACTCGGGGCTGCTGACTTTCAGCGGTTTCACCACCCAGCATGTGCCTAGCCGCTGCCCTGCACCACAAGGCACAACGCCAGGCACCGTGAGGAAGGGCCCAGGGCAGCTGCTGAAGAACCCTATGGGCCGGCTACACGGTGGGGCTGCACAGTCCTCCGTCGTGGCCCCCATCGTGGCGCTGACGGGGTGCAGAGGGGCTCTCACAGGGGTCGGGGGACGGGAGGAGGGCGCGCCCTGACATGGAGAGGCAGCGCTCTGACTTCGCTGGAGGGAGAGGTTCACGTGGAAACTCAGACGGGAAAGCTCGGCCAGAGATCTGCACCTGAGGCCCAGAGTTTAGATTCTTCTTCGGGGAAGCTCGAAGATTCCACATGGATGAATGGGGCCAGCTGGTCTGAGCTTCTGGAAGGTCAGTCTGGGCACGTGGAGGGGATGAAGCGGGGGGAGTGGCCAGGAAGCTCCTGGCCCAGCAGAACTAAGTAAGAATGAGGGCTCTGAGCCAGGGAGGGGACCCTCCGACAATAAGGTCACAGTGGGTTGTGTGTGGCGCCCACAGACAAGAACCCAGGATGGCACCAAGGTTCAGACCCAGAGGGAAGGACAGCGCTGGGGCAGAAACCGTGAGCGCAGAGAATGGACAGGCCTGGGGGAAACACACCCCGTGGGGCACCTGGAGTTGGGAAACCTGTCCGAACAGGGGCTTCATGTCAAAGCCACGGGGCCGCTGTGGGTCTGGGTCCTCAGTGACATCAGTATTTGGTGACACTGACATCTCAGCATTTCTGTGAATTCAGAGAAGTAAACACTTAGGCGGTCACATTATAGGGACCCCCACTCAGGGAGTTATAGGAGGTGATGTCGCAGGGGATGGGCCACCAGGTACGGGGGTGGCCCCCCAAGAGGAACACGTCCTGGGAGCCAGCGAGGCGGACGTGGGGCGCTGAGGGGGCCCGGGTGTCGATGGGGCCCAGTGTGTCTACACATCGAAGACAGAGGACACTGGGTGGGCCAGAGATCTCTGGACACTCTGAGAACGGTTTTGCAGTTAGAAGCATGGCTTCCATACAAAGAGAGCGGGGCCCCAGTGTGGCTGTAGGACTGTGCCCCGGCAGCGCCACCACTGGGCACACACACCCAGAAGGACCGAAAGCAGGGCCTGGAGAGAGAGCGCATACCCGCGTTCACAGCCTTACGGACAGTAGGGGGAGCAACCCAATGTCCACAGATGGGCGGGTGGGCACAGAAACGGCGTATCTTACGTGCATGAAAACAGGACGTTGTTCAGCCTTCCAAGGAGGAAATCCTGACGCCTGCTACCACCTGGATGGACCCTGAGGACACGGTGCCGAGGGAAATAAGCCAGAACCACAAGGACAAACACCGGAGGATCCCCCTTACACGAGGTTCCCAGAGCAGTCAGACTCGAGGTGACAGAGAGCAGATATTGGGCGCCGGGGGCTGTGGGCAGAGCGTCAGTTTGGGAAGGCAGCCGAATCTGGGGTCGGACGGCGGTGTGAATGTGCTTCGTGACACGGGACCGTGCACTTACACATGGTTAAGATGGCAAATCTTACCTTACGTATATTTACCACAATTTAAAACTGTTTTCATGTTTTGTGATTTTTTTTTTAAAAGAGGGAGAGGCCGGGTGCCAGGGCATTCTGAGGCCGGGACTGTGTGTGCAGGTGGGTGGGAAAGGCCCGTGCAGACAGAGGGAATGAAAATACACTCCCGCCAGAACACAGTGGCCGCACACAGTAGGTCTTCAGTCACGGCTGGTGGACAGGATGGGATGGAATGGAACCAAGTCCTCAGCATGACCCCAAACAACCAAGAACACCGTGAGTTCTTAAACAAAGGCCTTGAAAAGCACGACGTTCGGGTGTTGAATCAACAGCGTATCTGGGGACGTATCCTGGCACAAGCAAGCTGTGTGTTGTCCAAAGGACAGAGCACATCCATGTCCCTGGACACTTGTCATTCTTACCTGTGCCCAATGATGAAGCGAACGTGGACAGAAGTCCAGTTCCAACCCAGCAGGACCAAGAACTCACCGCTCCAAACAGCGGAGAAATGGCCCACCCTCAGCCCCAGAGCGTGTTTCCCGTGGAGAACTGAGCACTGCATGTTGCTAATGGCTACAGTCAGGACGAGTGAGAGCTGCCCACCGCAACCCCTCCGCAGAAACGTCCACGCACACACATCTGTGAAAGCCTTTTCCCCCGACGTCAGCACCACGCGACCAACCCTGTCCCACCGCCGTGTGAAAACCGTGTCCACGCATGCCACCTGAGATTCCTTCTCCAGCCCCACAGACTCCCCCGTGTCCACGACACCAGGAGAAGAACGGAAGCGAGGGCGAGTCCACGTTCACTCACCAGTCTGTGCCTGAGCCGCACCGTGACAAGCGGAGATCCTGACAGGTTCTGGGAGAGCGCGGGCGGCGGGGACACCTCCAGAGAAATGAGGTAGCTGGCCGCGAACAGCGTGTGCCTTTTGTAATTTGCTGCCTCAGCAATCCTTGGAAATAAATGAGAAAAAATCAGTATGGAAGGGGAATAGGGACAGGGCACGCAGCCAGAACCTGGGTTTAGAACTTAATGTTAAGGCTGAAATTTTTGAGACTGGAATCTTCCTTGGGTGGAAGTTCGATTGGTCTCGTTCGGTACCCACAGAGGAGACCTACCGCCGCTGCCATTCCGAAGCCTGCATTCCATCATTCAGTACCTGTCCTGCCAGGCTGGATGCCGGCACCGTGGGCGGCACGGGGCCCTGAGCTCACAGAGCCAATAACAGTGGAAGAAGACATGGCCCGGGGAGTTGGAGAACAGAAGGGTCGAAGCACTGGGTGCGAATCTCAGCAATCTGCTCACTCCGCTGTGTGACCTTGGGTAAGTGACTTACCCCGTCTGAACTTCAAGCTACCTGCTTATAAGATGGTGTGACGGATGGTAGTGCAGTGAGCATCCGTGGTTCCCCTGCCTGGTGTGCGCTCACTCCCCTGAGAAAGGCCCTCGGTTTCCCCCAGGTGATGACCCCCCTTCCCCACCTCCAGACCACGTGCTCTGCTGTTGACTCCATTCAGCAGAGGCAGCCACGGTTTGCCAAGCGGCCCTCACTGTAGATCTGCTGTGTGCTCACGAGGAGCTCCAGGCCAGGCATGTGGGGCAGGCCTACTCCACAGGCCACTGTGTCACGTCAGGGGACACAGGATAGCACGCCCCACGGCTGATGATGTTGAGCGTGACCGGCTGGCTGAAGTGGCACCTGCCCACTCTGCACTCTCAGGTGCCCTGCTCACTTTGTAAAGTAAGAGTAAAGTAGCTTTGGAGCCCCTACTGTATGCCCAGAACCTGGAATATACATACAAGAACACCAGGCTTTAGAGCCATCATATATGGACTGAATACAAACTTCAGTGCTTAGTGGCTATATGTCTTTGGATAAGACCTTTCACCACTGCCCTGAGGCATACATGGGTGGAGAGTGAGTGAAAAGTGGTGTCCAGCGGTGGAGGTGGAGAAAAGACACAAAGTGTGTCCAAGAGCCCAGAGGGGGGTCTATGCACTGGAGCTCAGGTTGAACAGTGAGCTCCTGAGGTCCCTGAGTGCCAAGATTAAGGCATTAGAACTTTATCTGGTAGGATGTTAATCCTGACTCCCTTAGAATGTAAGTTCCACAAAACAGGGATCTTGTCTGTCTTGTTTTCTGCTTGTACCACCAGCACCTAGAATGGTTCCTAAAATATAACAGACTCTCAAAAAAAAAAAAGTGTTAGGGTTCCCTGAATACCCCTCACCCAGTGGTGTCTACACCCACTCATGACTTTTGCCCTGATCAGTAACTACACTTAGGGTTCCAAGATGGTGTCGCCCTGATGCTGTCGTTCCTTCCGCATTGTTTGGTTGACATTACTCTACAAAGCACAAGGGCGGACACGTAAGCCAAGCCAAACCTTCCGGGAACCTATCTGTCGGAAGCACGTGTGAGTCTGTCAACAAGACACGGAAACCCAGGGACCGAGTCACCGCCCTGCTTCAGTCAGCTGGCAGCGATCCCCTCTCCGGGTCCAGGTCTCCACCTGCGGAGGGGCAGTGGGAGCAGGTGATTCTAGACTCCCTGCCCGGCTCGGATTCCCGGCCCCACGCGAAGGGAAAGGCAGTCCCCCAGGTGCTTGCCTGGCGCAGCAAAGCCACTGGCAAGAGCTGAGCAGCCCTCGACTGATGGGGCAGGTGCGACCCTCCGTGTGCAGGGGGTAGAGCAGGGACCGGCTGAGTGCCCCCCAGGACCCGTGGACACGCAGACGCTGGCCCCAGGAGTGGTTGCTTGGGTCCTTGGAACGGCCCACCCAGGGCTTGGCTGTGAAGATGGAGACCCCGTCCCAGCCTCACCCCCATCTTCATGCACTAAACTGGTGCTGACTCCACCTCACCCCGAAAGGGGATCGGGAGGACATTACAACTCCACAGCACCTTTCATTCTTACAAAAACCATACACATACGGAGGTCACAGCGCGTGATACTAAAAGGGAAGGGACTCGCTGTGTAGGCGAGCAGAACGCCAGGGTGCTGTCTGCCGATCTACTCATCCCCTCCTAACTGTGTGTGGAGTTTGAGAACTGTCTTCCAGTCAATATGGCGAGAACGTCCAACCATCTTATGAGGTGCTAAAAGCAAGTGCTTACGCGTCACGTTAAGGGCACCAAGCTTTGTTTAAACAGTTAACTCGCGCCGCGCTCACGGCAGCCTCACACGCTGGTGGGTCGTCATCACCATTCTAGACGGGAGCACACCGCCAAAGACGGCCAGGCGTCGCCCAGGTTCACATCGCCGCCAAGGGCCCCGCTGGGCGAAGAGAGCCGGGTACCCAGCGCCCAACTCTGCGCTGCTGACTACCACACTGCTGGCCAACTTCTGTCCCACCCTGATGCCACAGGAGAGCGCACAAGTACGGGGACATATGCCTGGTGAAGTACTGGGATGATTTTTTTTCCAAGGCTAATTTTGACAATAAGACACTTCTGCATTAAGTGCTGCCCTTAGAACGTCACTGAAACTGAAGATTCCACCTATGAAAAATATGTTCTCATCACGGCAAATTGTCCTGTTTTGACTTGGGGAAACCAACGGAGCTGCTGACAGGGTGCAACGGTCCACAGGTGTTAATGCTAACAGGGAGAGGGCCGTGAGGGGCACCCTCTGCCTGGGCGAGTCTCAGGGCCCACGACTTGGGACAAGAGGAGCTGACCACGGTGATCTGGATGACACAGCACGGGTCCTGAGGCTCCCGAGAGTCCTCTCTGTGGGGGTGCCTCGGGCAGTGAGGACAGCAGGGAGGTGAGGTGAAGGCCCTGCGATGGAGGAGTGTCCCAGCTGCCAAGCTTCAAGCACATCCTTGGGCCCCCCAGAGCAGGACACAGTCAGCCTCTCCCCCATCCACGGACATGACGGCGCGGCCGACGGGGGTGTGCAAACACGGGCCTGGGGGGCTGCCTGGGCCTATAAGGTTTCTTTGGCACACAGCCACGCCCATTCCTTCATGTATTGTCAGAGGTTGCTTTCACGCCTCCACGGCAGACTGAGCAGTTGTGACCGAGGCGTTATGGCTTGTAAAGACAAAAATATTTACTCTCGGTCCCTTTATGGAGAAGTCTGTCGGCCGCTGGCTAGTCATGATTCTACTTGGCCCCAGGGAATTGTCCCCTGAAATGCGTGTACACACGGATGTCGGTGAAGAGCAGCTCCCCCTTCTCTTTCCTTTCCTAGTCTGAGGCGGAAGGACGATGCGGACGGCAGTACAGACACCGTTCGCCCCACACGCTCTTACCCTTGGCCCACAGACAAGCTCGGCCGTGCCTCATAAACACACGCTTCACGAATTTCACTGACAAATGAGCTTCAGCCTGACCGTTCAGCGTGAGAGCTGCAGATACGGGAGGGGGGGCCAAGGACGGGTCTGTTCTTCATTCGTAATCTTTAATTTGGAGAAGTAGCCCCCAAGGAGTTGAGAAGGCATCTTTTTGAGGAAAGGTGATGGCATTTCCCTTCGACAATTCTCCTGAAGAATTCTGGAAATCACACACCAGGAGGGACCGGTCCCCCTCCCTTAGTTACGAGGAAACTCGTCAACGCGCAGGCTTTCCCAGGGCGATCGGACCCAGGCCTACACAGAAGTGGGGCTGTGGTGTCCCCGAGGCTGCGGACATCCAGGTGGCGGCACCAGCCTCCACAGCCCGCCCTGCAGGGGCACGAGAGACACTTGCCGGGGAGGCCAGGGGGACCCCATGGCGGGGGGAGTGGAGCCTCCCGACCCTCCCCTCTGAGGGAGGAACCAGCCTCTCCCCGCGCTCTGGGTGGGCTGACCCACCGCCAGGCCACAGGGGCCACGTGAGCACACCCCGGCGGCAAGAGAACAGCAGGCTCCGGCCACCGGGATGCGGGAGGCCAGGATGGGCACATGAGCCAAGCGCGCCAGTCCCAGCTCTGTTTCCACAGAGCCCATGTGAGCAGACCTGGCCAATGACAGAGCAGGATGCTCCAGCCACCGTGATTGGAGGGAGCCAGATGGGTACATGACCCAAATGGGCCAGTCACAGCCCTGCCTGAGTTTCCACGCACACGTTCACGAAAGAGGCTGCTGTCCTTCTGAGACCTCAGGACCCAAAGCGGGGGCGTCCTGAGCCACCGGAGCCAGCCGTGCCTCTGTGGAGGGGCCCGCCTGGAAAGGAGCCAGCACAGAGGAAAGCACAGGCAGGAGACGGAGTGACCAGGTCGGGAGGCCTCCCCGTGCCCTGGGTCCTGCCGTGACTGAAGCCTTCCCCATCCCACGAGCCCCCGGCCTCCCCGTCATCCACCAGCGGCTGCGTATCCAACCAGCCCTGACCGATGCAGGGGTGTGCTGTTGTCTCCCGCTCTACACAAGCGGCAGTGAGGCTCCGGCAGTGAAGGCACTCATCCACGCACAGGGAGTTCCGGGCGGCTGTGGTCACCTGCCCCCTGCCCTGTCAGCCTGCGCACCCAGGGCCCGCTGAGCCCCAGCTCCGAGGTCCCGCGTCCCCTTCCGAGGGCTGTGGCGTGCCCTGGCTCTAATAGCAAAGCCCCCTGTAGACCTGTGAGGGCGTGCAGGTGGGGGTGTCTCCGCAGTCAGCCGCCCGGCGGGCAGATGCACACACGCCCACTGCCCTCTCCCCGCCCTCTCCCTGCCGTGTCACCTGAGACACTCACTTGGTCTTGGCTGGCTGGATGTGGTCCAAGTAATCGTGCATTCTGTGGTAGAGAAGGCCCACGATGGTGGTCCAGGCTGCGGAAAAGAAGAGGGTCACAGACACCTGTCAGCCTTCCAGCGGTAGGGCCCCCAGACACACCCACCTGCCCAGCAGTGCGCAGCGCCCACCCTCACACTCAGAACCCAGGGGCCGCTCCTGGGGGTGGGGGCGGGACTCGCAGGGGTGGAATTTTCCAGGAGCCCGAGTAGAAACTTTGTGACCCTTCAGCTCTGGCTTGAACTGTGGCAGTGACTACGTGCTCCTCCTCCGAGCCGACTGGAGACGCACAGATGCCACGGCTCCCGGGGAGAGCCTGACTCGCCAGGAACGCCAGAGTTTCTGAGGGCAGAGGGCCCTGCTCCAGCAGCGGGCACCACGCCAGCCTCCAGCTTTGCGTCCTCTGGGTGAGCATGTCCTGTTTGCTGTTGGCATATGGAGTATTTGCAGCCACGCGACATGAGCGAGGCAGCAGATGCAGGATTTACAAGTGGCGGTGATCACTCAGGTGTCCTCCATGCCTTGTGGCTAGTCCCACCTCTCTGCTATGTGACGGCTTGAAACAGGAATCATTTTTAGTTTAGCAGAGGACGCTTGGAGGAGGAAGTGGTTAGCTATCTTCCGGAGTTCCTCGGGGATATTCGTTGAATATGTTAAGATTTCAGGAATACATTTAGCATCATATCACTCTCACGGTGTGCCAGGTAGAAGGGCTTTCTTTGCTCGTTCTTCTCAAAACAATGAGTCTAGTACGAATATTGTCCCCATTTTACAGATGAGGAGCCTGTAATGCAGGCAGGTTCAGTAACACAGCCAGCAAGTGGCTGAACCAGGGCTGCAGCCTGGGAAGTCCAGCCACCAGTCAGTCCTCGCGACCAGCAAGTCCTGCTGCCACAGGGCAGAGCATGACGCCACAGCCCTGCTGAGTGTGAAGAACGGAGGGTTTCTAGATCCTGCAGCCGGGTGGTATGAGATGAGCAAAGATCATGTACGTAGTTGGCAGATCATAGCATCATCCCCAGACACCCCCCCGTTTCTGTAGTTCACCCCATGTGGGGGGGGGGCATCCTGTGACATCTCCAGGCACCTTTCACGCAGGCAAACAAGAAGGTAGAGGGAGCAGAGGTGGGCCCCTGAGGGCTGGCGAGTGACAACTCCATGCTGGGGAGGGGACACCATGATCCTACACCACCCGGGCTGCTCTTGGTCCCCAGTCTCAGAATCACATGTCCTCTGGCCGGATTGTCAGGAGCTGCAAATCCAAGGCCACAGGCCCATCCCTGACTTCCCAAGGGACAAGCAGTGGAGGCACTCACTCACTTTTCAAGGGGCCAGAGGGACTGTCACTGTAGCAAAAATGGCCAGAGCTGCCTGAGCGTCCGGAGTTGGAAGTAGACCCCTGGGCAGACAAACCCTCACCTAGCCGGAGGCCACCCTGGATGGGGGAAGGGGGATGGCCTCGTCTCTTCATATTCTGCTGACGTGTCACTGTGCCGATCTGGGAGGACACAGTTGTCTTTCACAGTGGACCAGCATCACCTCGAGAGCCTGTCTAAAATACAGATTCCCAGCCTCCTCCCCAGTTCCAGTTCACGAGGCTGGGGCGCACTTGGAATCAGCATTCTGAGTGAGCATCTCAGGCGCCCGCCAGGACCCGCTGAGAAGTGCTGGCCCAGATCTGCTCCTGCGGGAACAGCGAGCGGGCCTGAGGGCCGTGCGTCCTCCGGGTAACGGCCAGCCGCACGTCTGTAGGGGCCGAGCCCCCGAGGTCCTGGGGCAGGCTCAGCGGCTGCACTCACCTTGGCTGCGGAACGCCTCGTGGGGAACCTCGATGTAGCTCTGCCCCTGGGCCGGGAAGCGGTAGTGAGAGGAATTTATGGTCTCGGGTAGGAGTTTGGCCACAGAAAACTCTGAGAACAAGCCAAAGACAGGAAGCCACAGTCAGTAAGCTGCACAGCGAAGGAAACTGGGCTGTCAAACCCCATCTGCTTCTGCTTTTGTTAACAGAATGAGCTCCCCTGGGCAGTTAATTACCTCTAGACAATGACGACCTACAAAAATAAGGGTCAAGGACGTCATTTCCACTGTATGGCTGACACGGCCATCCAGCCACTGTGGGTCTCGTGGCCCGAGGTGACCCCTCCTTCCCTCAGGGCAGCCTGTCAGTTCTCAGGGCTGCTCCTCACCACACTCTGGGGGACCCGTGACCCACAGGAGAAAGAAGGTGCCAGAGATGCTGGCCTTCCAGCCATCAGGCACTATCTCAGCCGACAAATTCCCCCTAAAACTAACCGACGTGGGTCACTTCAGCCCCTGTCCCAGAGTTCGGCTCTTGCAGGAGCGTATCAGCAGTGCAGTGCTCCCTAGATAAAGACTTTTCAAATGGAGGGGCCATGAAGTCAGCGCGTGTGGCCCTCTGCGCCGATTATCTTGGAAAAGCAGATTCAGGCCAAGCCTCCAGCTGGCTCTCGGAAACCTGCTTCTGCAGCTTTTATTCCACAGACACTCAGAGGAGCTGCTGATACCGACTCCTGTTCTGAACAGAGGGGGCTGCTACACAAGATCAGTCCGGCCCCGAGTCGCCACCAAATGCTTCCACAGCTTTGCGTCCACATCATGGCTGAGCACACGCGCCCTGCTCTCACTCTCCCTCCAAAGTGTAATTTTCGTTAAGGGCAACATAGTCTAGAGAAGCAGAGAGGTCTGTCTGAGCCAATGGTGTGTTTGCTGCTGCGTGTGTGTGTGCACCTTTGCCCGCTGTGTGTGCAAACGCACATGCTGGTGTGTACGCACCTGTGCAGGTGTGTACGCACTTGCTTGTGCAGGTGAGCGCGGGGCCGTCAGAGCGAACCCCACGGGCCAGCTGCCCTCCCGAGTCTCCCGCCGCCCCGCCTGCACCCATGGCCACATCCCACACCGAGCTGACCACTACCTGCCATGGAGGAAGAGCCTACGATGGTGACCTGGGGCTCGCTGGCGTCCAGGTTGGAAGAGATGTGGCCCATGACAGTGTCGACGGTCTCAATCAAGCCCAGCACCATGGCATTGTCCTGAACACAACACAACGTGAAGGCACTGAGACAACAGAACCTGCACAGCCAACGTCCTGAGGCCCACCCGCGGAATACCCCGCCAGGCTGTGCGCTGGCCCCACAGCACCCCTCCACGGGAGCAGCACCCTGCATCTCTGAAGGCCGTGGCGGGCCGGGCTTGTGCTCTCGATGAGCAGATGAGAAGGAATGGGGGAGAGCCCCCAGCACTAGCCCTCTTACAGGCGAGGAAGTGATCACTGAGGTCACTCACCCGGCTGAGCTCACAGCACGCAGACATCCCGGTCACCCAGGCCGTTGGCTGCAAGGCTTCTATGCTTAGACACAGGTGACAGAGACCTGGACCCAGCTGCACTCTGAACTCACCTCCACAAATCTCTGGCCGGCCCCCTGCCCTGCCCTCTTCTGTTTCAGAAGGAGGGGGCTAAGTGCCCCCAAGCCCCCTCCAGGAGCTTCATCCTAGTCTCCATGCAGGGGAAGGAGGCTTTGGAGGCGTCAGCACCCCAAATCCTCTCCGGCCTCCGACCTGCCTGGTGCATCCCTTCCCTCCAAGGGCCCTCTTCACTCATTCTGAGTCCCCAGCACAGAGAGGACCCCAGTGGACGCTGCCCCCACGAAAGCAGGGGCCCCTCCTGGTCACCCTGTATCTCTGCAGACAGCTCAGATGGGGCCGACTGGCCCTCACCATCAGACACACGGCTACACTGGGGACAGGGCCTCTCAGCCCCTCGGGTGTGCGGTGGCTGTGCCTCCTGCCATCATGCCCCTTCCATCCTTCCCGCCTTTCTGAAAAGCATCTGTTTGCTAAGCATCCTTAGCATTCTCTCATAGATGCATGCGCCACGAGAATCTAATGAGCTGGAAAAAGAACACTGAGGCCAATTTTAGACATTTTCTTTGAGGCCTGTGGCCTGATTTCAATCAGCCGAGCATAGTTAAACACATGGAAATCTGTGTCTCTGGCGTGCAATTGTTGGGCAGTAGCTGATTCATACCTTCTCTTGAATGCACATTAGAGCCTGCCTAAGTCTGAATAGCTTCATGATTATTCATATTTTGTGGCCAAGCATTCAGAAAAAGTTACTTTAAAATGATGCTGATGAAATGGGTCTGCTCAGGCCCTCCACTGGCCATTTTCTGGGGGGGGGGGGGGAGGTTCCTGTGCTGCGGCCCTGTACACAGACTCCCCCTGGAAGTCAAGGACTCTGGAGGGTTGTGCCTTTTCAAAAAGAATTTGTTTCTATGTGAGACTATATCAGTCTTAAGTTCAGGTCCCCTTTATTCCTCCCTTTGCCAGTGTTCACTCCATCTCATTCCATTTGAAACTGTTCAAATAAAAAGTTCAAATATAAATCCCACTGTAATCTCATTAATAGCATTTCTGCCTCAAACTGCCAAATATTTTTTAAACATCATAGGGGTTCAGGAGAATGAGCACTTGAATATTACACCAGTGTGGTTGCGGCTCTGCTGAGGGAGGCAGTTAAGAGTCCTCCACCCTGCCAGGCAACGTTGGACGTTGTGTGTTGAGACCGCATCAACAGAAAAGAGACAGAGAGCCAGGACCCCAAAGTCACTGGACAGAGGAAAGGCTCCTCGGACCCACTTTGGACTTTGCATGAGTGAGGAGTAAGTTTCAACTGTGCTATGCCACTGAAATGCAGGGGTCTATTTGTTACCAGAGCACAGCCTAGCCTAGGCGGCCTGATATGCCCAGTGTCGCTGGCAGTGGTCCCGCGCGTAGCTAAAGACAACCAGATTAAATCAGACATCAGTGTATTTGTACAATATATGTGCGTGCAAGTGAAACAAAAGCAAGACAGGAAGGGACATGTACGAGAGTGCTCACAATCACGGTCTGCCTTAGGACTTCAGGTGACTGCTCTTTTATACTGTTTTTATTATCTGCAGTTTCTACCTTCTCCACAACACATTAACTTGTTTTATTTGTTAAGCAGTAAAGTCAACGAAGTTACTTTTAAATATAAATATATATTCCATTATCGTTTCTAATTATTTGGAGTTCAGGGGAAAAGAGAGGCTTTTTTGGTTTTTACGTTTATAACCATGAAATACATTTTGTCACATGTTTCACTTTTTTCACTTAATCTAGTGATCTCCAAACATAAAACACTTTTTTTTATTATGACTCAAGAACAATATGACGGTGAAAAATATTTTATTAAAATGATAAATAGAGGTCAACCAAGTACACACTCCTCATGAAGAAATGGAACCATTTCCCTGCTTGGTGTTGAGGAGAATAACACATTACCGACACCCACACAATTCCTGAGCCATACGGAAGACAAGGCACTTCTAATCTGTATATCTGGTCAAAATGAGCTCAAATGTCCCAGATAGCAAGACCGGAAGATGCATCATCTCTCCTAGGGATGTGACTTGGGCCATATTTACACCACTTCCAGGAAGACACACTGGTCCCCAAAGTAAATACATTTTGAAAATCAAAAATATTCTTTTTTTTCTTACCTCTGACACATCAACCCAAGTGGGCAATTGAAGAACCTCTCCCATGGTTTTTAAGAAAACCTAAAGGCAGATAAAATGACACTGCTTAGCATGTATCCTTAATCCTCAAAATCTCAAGACCTTAGATTTTTCCATGTCTTATCAACCACTGGCTGGGTTTTTACATACAGTAATAAACAAAAATAGCTCACATTAGCGTATCAGGTTATAATTGACAAAGCCCATCAGAGGTATTATCTTCTTTGCTCCCTGTGACAACCCGTCTATCAGTGATGATCATTCAGATGTCAGAATGAACACACCTTAGTCATGTTAAGCACAGTACCTCGGAGATATAAGCAGCCCTCAGGAAATGCCTGTTGAATGAATAAGCGAACGAATGAACAGGTGAATAAATCATGGCCTGCTGAATATGCTTTCCATGGGTAGAGAAGCCAAGCTGACTTAAAACCACTTGTGTTCATTGGCAATTACCTCTCCATAAAGAAGTTACTTGGAGACCCTTGGTCAGATCACCTTAAAATCATGTTTGGATTGGCTCACCATTGTTCTAAAAAAAATAAATTAGCTTTTAACATGTTCAAATGGGGAGATTTAAATGAAAATATGTGAATTTCCTTCTTCCTTTGAGAAGAGCAGAAGCTCAGGCCACCCCTAGCCCACAGTCCCACATGGCCACCATTGGCCAACGTGGAACGGCAGCTGCCCCTGTAGTCAGATACGTGTTTCTCCATGTACTCCAGTCCTCACCACTCCCTACTTCCTGACATCCAGTCCAGTCCCTCATTTATATCACTCATGTCAGCTTTTAACTGTTTGTCTTCTACTGTAGACACAGAATTAAACTGAGAGCCTGATCTAAATCTCCCATATTTCCACCAAACTACCATCTCCAGAAAAATCACATTCTTCCTCACACTTTTAGACACTAAATACTGAGAGAATACATCATCAAAACTCCTTGCTCTTTCATTACCTTTATTTGATAAATATTTATTAAGACTCTGAAGGGCAAGACCTTATGAACTAAGGATGAACAAAATATTGGGCTTAAGGTCTAGCGGGCAGAATTTATAATCTAGAGCAGGGAGTCAGCACTTTAAAAAAAAAAATCACCTAGTAAAGTATTGAGGTTTTAAGGCCATACAATTCCATCACAAGCACTCAGCTCTGCCATTATAGAGCAAATGCAGCCACAGACAACATAACTAAATGAGCATGTTCCAATAAAACTTTATTACAAAAACAGGCAACATACCGGATTTGGCCTAAGGGCTAGGCTATAAATTGCTGACTCCTACTCCAAAACAGTTCGGTGGAATGAAAATATAATGCCAGCCACATTGCCACTTTTAGATTTTCTAGTGTCTGTCTGTCTGTCTATCAGAAAGTGCACATGTGCCCAGGCAGGGTGGGCGGCGGCAGAGGGAGAGAGAATCCTGATCTCAGGACATGGAGATCATGACCTGAGCCAAAACCAAGAGTCAGGGCTTAACCAACTGAGCCACCCAGGCGCCCCTCTAGTAGCCGCATTTTAAAAAAGTAAAAAGAAAACAGGCGAAACGAATTTTGCTTCTACTAATTATGTTTCAAACTAATTATGTTTTACTTAGTTCCAAATATCTAAGACAGCACTCCACATGCTAATATAAAAGTTATCAATTCAGTATTTTACATTCTTTTCTTTGTCCTAAGTGTTAGAAATCCAGGGGGCATTTCACACTCACAGCGCGTCTCCCTTGGAATTCGCCACAGTTCACGACCTCCCCGGCCAGATGTGGCTAACAGACCCCTTATCACCCAGCACGGGAAAGGACTTCTCGCCAATTTCCTGTCTGATTGCTAGCGGTGGAAAAAGCCAGGACAACATGGAAAATTGGATATTATTTCTCTTTGAATCAGAGAGGGGCAGGGTTTTGGGCGAATCTGCAGGATTGCTCTGCAGGACACCCAGAGTCAGGTCTCTCCACGGGGGCCCACGCCAGAGGTCCCAGACCGAGGGCCCACAGACCGAATCCGCCTCACAAATCTGCACATAACTGCTTTTAAAATTTTAGTTAGCTGTCCACTACTTAAAAATTGGATTATTTCCCACTTTAGAGATCCGGGTGTGGGGCCTCCCTTGCAAAATCGGAGGGGGCAGTGCCCCAGGTCAGCTAGCCGCCACCCCCGCAGACGGCCACGGTCCCCACTCCTCCTCCGCCTGCCCGGCCCCTGAGCGCATTGCAGTTTGCAACTCCGGACACTGCCAGGGGGCCCAGGGGGAGTCACAGGGAAAGAGGAAACCGCTGAGCTTAACGAGAAAGTCTCCCGCCTCGGCCTGCACTGGCTCCTGTGTTCCAACACAGGCATCCCCTCGAGCCTACGGACACGCCCCAGCCTCCGGGCCAGCCCGCGCGGACTGGACACCCCGGCCAACCCAGGGAACCCGTGGGGGGCGGAGCTTTGCAGCCTTGGCCCCGCCCACGCCTCTTTATGATTGGCTAAGCCTTGGTGCCCCGTCTGCCCCCCGGGCCCAGGATTGGTGGTGGTCATGTGACCGAGCTTCTGCCAATGAGCTGTGAGGGGAGAGGGAACGCTGGGAAAGATTTTCCTTCCGGGTGAAGATGGAGGCGGGGCGCCCTCTCCCTCTGGGGCTGGCCGGCGGGGCCTGCGGTGTGGGGCCGCCCCGGGCGCGGGGAGACACGGCGCAGCGTGAAGAGACCCGCGCTGCCGCCGCAGATCCGTGCTATGCAGGAAGACCGGTACTGGAGCCCGGGGTGAAGCCGGCCAGGGCCCGTCTGGAAGTCCTCAGGGCGGGGAGGCCCCTGGGCGCCGGCGGGGAGGCCGGGCCTGGGGGGCGGGCGCCGGGCCCAGGGACCAGGTCTAGGACTCGGCCGTCCGCGTGCGCTCCGCACCCCGAGGCCCTGCGGGGCAGCACCCCGGAACCCAGCGCGCCCTAGGGGTGGACGGAGATGCCCGAGAAGCCGGCTCTCGCTTCCCCCCGCGGGGGCAGGAGGGCGAACAGGGCCCCCCTTCCACTCGGGGTGCCCGCGCCCCGCGGGTCTGCCTTCAGCCAGCAGGCCGGGCGGAGTGAGGAAGCCTCCCCGCGCGCTCAGCTAGCGCCGGACACCGTTCCCGGCGCACACAAACGCACGGAGCCGCCCCGAGCTGAGTGTCCTGCGGCCTTCCCCACGTCGCCGCAGAGCGGAGCGACCGAGCGCACGGGGCGAGGAGCCGCGGAGGGAAACTCCACGCTGCAGCCAACCCCCCGCACCCTGCTCGGACCCAGAAGCTGCTCTTTGCGGGGGAACCCGCGCAGTCTCCTCACCTCGGCCAAGAACCCCGGTGCTCCACCTCTGCCCGCCCGGGATCCGCCTCTACCTTGACCTGGAGAGTATTTGGAGGAGAGTGAAAAGCGGCGGCACCTTGATTCCATGCCATAAGTGGCACGTTCACGAAGTGCCGTAGGTGACCTTGGCAGTTCCCACTGCCCTACAAGTCACAGCGCTGCGGGTCACAGTGTGTGCAGAGTGAGGTCTGGGGTCCCACGGCTGCACCTGCGCAAGACCCAGTCCCACCCTTCACCTGTGGCCAAGGGGGGCAGCGAGGCTTAGAACTGGAGTTGCACACCCAGATGGCCGGTGGCCAGGTGGATGCAGAGATGGGAACCCTGAAGAGCTGAGGCAGAGCCGAAGGAGGCCCCAGCGAGCTGGGTAGAGCCGGCTGGAGAGGCCACCCTACCTGGTTGTTCATGAGAAGCCTGTAACCCAGACTTTTATGTAAAAGTTCTTGACTTTTCTATAACTCTGTGCAGATTGAGCAAAGCACACCTGTGGGCCAGGATCTGGTAGTTTGCCATCCCTGACCAGCCAGGCACAGAAATCAAATAGCTTTACCTGCGTGAGGTTCAACGCCATTTCCTGTGAGAGAGGCTTGTTGGGTAATTTGAGGGACACATTTCGCAGATAACTCAGTACAGTTCCTGGACTCTGGAAGTTTTTTCTTGTCTCTGTCAAGTTGATTATGATAGGATGGTAAGCGTTGGTGGGCGTCTAAAAGAAATGACAGGCGTGAGTTCAGCCAGGGATGAAAGCCAGGAAGTCCCACAGAAATTCAGTGTGCCCTCCTAAAGCCCCGTGACGATGGCAGGTGCGCCTGCGGCATACCAGGAGGCACTTTTCCGACTACCTAACACATACTGACCTTTCATCCTCTCAACAACTTCAAGAAAAATGCACCCATTTCAGAGATGAAACCAAGCACAGGGAGGCTTACCCAGAAATACATGTGGAACTGGGGTTTGAACCCACACCGATGGTACAAGAGTCTGTGCCCTCACTGTTCCTTAGAGTTCCCAAATAAAGTGGTGTGATTACAAATACTAATTCCAGAGGAGAATGTTTCTGTATGGATTGATCTTCCCTCAAACCTCGGGAGAAGGGGCACAAAGAGAAAACGAGCATCGGCTCAGGTCCCCCCTGCTCTCGGCTCACTGGTTCACCTGCCCAGGAGACGGTCTCAGTGTTCGTGTCCCTCGGCAGTCTGGTTTACTTCCTTTTGACCCCCGAGGCCACAGACCACAAGAAGCAGAGGGCTTTCCCTTCAGTCAGCCTGAGCATCTAGAATTAGTGCCAAAGTTCGCTTCTCCTCCAGGGATGATTTCTTCCCAGACACTATACTGCCAATAAGAAGAGCCAGACTGTCTAATGGAATTCAGTCCTGGCACACAGGCTAAGCAGAAAGCCTTCAACAAGAAGTAGGGCCGAGATCAATGCATGTGCTTACCACAGTGTTGGCTGGGGGTGTCATGAAGAAGCTTGGTGGCGTTGAAGACAACAAAGCATGCTTTCCTGGAAAGAATCAGTAACACTTCATTAAGGACTGAAACATGGTCAGTCTTTCACCCTAAGGAAGCCCTGTCTTTATTCAGAACTCTTCAGCTTCAGACACATCTAAGACAGTCTGAGAATGTTTTGAGTAGGAATGCTGCTGGAAAGATAAAGGGCTAATAAATCAGCTTAATGGGCAGATTGTATGGATTTTCCCAGGTCACGTTACTTTTCTATTTATGTTTCAAATTGCTTTTGAGCACCCTTCATGCAACTCATCATATAAAACGATGATTTTATACAAGCATTTACCGATTTCAAATAAATAGAGAACCAAAAGAAATCACCTTCCGCTGCATCTGGACTATTTGGAGATGGGATACAGAGGGCCGTTAATCTCTGGGCTATAGGACAAACAATCCGTCGGTCAAGCCTTCCCTCCCAGACAGCTGGAACAAGACAAAGTGGTGGGGGGACTGTCCTCTTGAGCCCCTTCGACCCTGAAGATTCTAGTTCTTCTTTCTACTCCATTTGGTTAATCATAAATAATTACAGATAATGAGGACATCCAGCACCAAAGATAAGCCATAGTTGCTCTTCTCTGCCTGTTTTCCACCAATGATTTCTAATTTAGCATTTCCTGGTAAGAACACAGACTAACTAGATACTCTACCTCATTTTTGGAAAATCCCTCAAGGTTGCTTGGGGTGACCCAAGGAAATGACCTCATCACTCCCAGTTAGCTCCAGTAGTACCCGGCCCCCTGGGTTGGGGTGGGGCTGGGTAGCTGGGGACAGACACAGAAGGGGAGACACTGCCTGGAGTACTAGAGCCCCAAACGTTCTGTTCCCCAAGTCAAAGTGACATTTGTTCCTCAGGTGCCCAGTAGTGACAGAAGAGTCACACTGAATCCCACTATAACGCACGTGAGTCCACAAAATAAAGTGCAGGAGAGTAAGGATCAGACCAGCAGTCCTGCCCACCCTCGCCATTGATGACCCTGTGAGGCTGAGAGAAGAAAGGAGACTCTTTCGTGTCCTCTGTCAGTCTCAGGTCCCAAAGGGCTCTTACTTTGTGGGCATCTGGTTGTGTGGGTGTGTTTCCAGTGTTCAAAGATACATACTTGGAAAACCAGACTCTGAATGCAGCCTTCTACTTCCTCTGGTCCCCTATTGGGGGGTGGCCATCCACTGTAGCGCTGGGGGCAAAGCTGACCAGGTGATCAATGATCAACGCTCTGCCTTTGTATGAATTAGAAAAGGCTACCACACGTGGCCTGCTCTGGCTAATGGATTAGAAGGGCCCCCCCCCCCCCCCCCCCCGCTTCTGGACAGGTCACGCATAGAAATATCTGCTTTGGGCACATGCTTTGTGTGCAGACTGGGCTTTATGCAAAGAACAGGTTCTGCCTCCTATGGACCAGCCCCAGCAGGGCCTTGACCTGGGCTAAGAGCAGGCTGGACCTCAGCCCAGATGTCTGTCTGCACACAGCTGCCTTAAACCTGGCTCTGATGGACCGACTCACATGGGGCAGTGCAGGGGACTTCCAGTCATTTCCTCTATACGTGCTTTATGTCACATGACCTGTCTTCAGAACCAAGTCCCCAAGTAATACGGGGTCTGATGGGTCTAGTTCTGGTTCAGCAAAGATGCATGCATGTGCTCCCTCGGACACATAAGTGTTAAGGCAACACCTCTCCTGAATCCCCCCAAAAATCAGACACCACCTTCACAGGGCACAGAGGGTGAGGTGACCTGAAACGCTGTGCTGTGTGTGGGGCTGATGCTCCCCGTCCCCGAACCCTGGGATGTCCTGGGGGACAAGGGCTTGTGGGCACAGCTGCAAGAGAGAGAAACAGTGACCCCTCTTTCCAGTGTTAATAAAATGGTAAAGTAGCAGGAAGGCAGGATTTGTTTGAGGCTTTCAGTAACAAATACAGATGACATCTTGGTCTCGGAGTGACAAATCTCTGAATCTTAGGCTATAAAATGCAAGAGATTGATACATTTTTTTTTATTGTACAGGACCTATATTTTGTCCTTATGGTCACTTGTATGAAAGGAATGAATTCCACTTTCTCAGTGAAAAATGGAAGTCTCAAAGGCTGCCACGGACAGAGACTTCCTGCACGCACCGCGGCCATGCCTGCTCCCAAGACCAGCAGCCCCAGTCATCGCTGGGGAGTCCCCTCTCCTCCGAGGCTTAGATGCGGCTGACCCCACCGCCGTGTCAGAGGTGGACTAGAACCCAGGCTGAAGGCCATCAGCATATTCTGCACCCCGAGCCAGAGGACTTAGCTCCTGGGAAACACATGGATCAGTCTGGCCAGATGGAGGAGATGACAGAAAAGAGAAGCCCCTTGCCTTCTGCTGAGGATGGGAAGGGGACCCTGGAAGGAATGGCAGCCATGTCGGCACCACAAGAAGGAAGCTGAGTCAAACAGAAATTCCTAGTGACACATGTGAGCACCTAGAGCAAACTGGTCTTGAAGCAGATTTTCTGTTGTTTCCATTGCGTGAGATTGTTTAATTCCCTTCTTGGCATAAGTCACTTTAGTTGTGTTTTCTGTCACGTAATGACAGGGTCCTAACAGCTGAGGGGTTCACTGTCAGAACCTGAGGGGAGGCAGGCTTTCACCTGGTCCTGACCTGCCCCTGCTGGTGTGGTGTCAGTGCAGTGGCCAGCCAACGGATGTTTATGAGTGACTGTCGTTTTTTGGCAGATGATTTTATGTTAAAGAATCAGTGTGTTCACTTGGCAGAATGAAAACGGACCGAAGGGAAAGTAAGCATTAATCTTAAAAGCAGTGAAAATGTTGCAAAAAGCTGCCACATGCAGGCACTGTGCTAATGCCTCACACCCATCACACTCTGTCTGCGAAGCCCCAGCCCCGCGGGGCATGGGTGGTACTATTTCCATCCATTTACAAAGGGGAATGCTGTGATTTGGAAAGAGTAAGACACAAAAAGTCACATATTGCAGGAGTCCATGTACATGGAAGACCCAGAAGAAACTCTGTAGAGACAGAAAGTGGATCAGTGGTGGCCACGGGCTGGGAGGGGGACACAGGGAGCCATAGCTAGTGGGTGCTGGATTTCCTTCCAGGGTGATGAGACTGTTTTAAAACCAGAGAGGTTGGCTGCACAATATGGTGTACAGAGTAAGTACCACTAGACTATATACCTTAAAACGGTTGAATTTATGTTACATGAATTTTACCTCAACGAGAGTGACTTCCCAAGTCCCATGGTTCATCGTGGCTGAGTGAAGATTTGAACCCAGGCTACCTGTCCCTCAGGCCCTGTCTCTGAACAACCACTCTGTACTGCGCAAGAAGGGGGCATCCTTGAGGCTCCCTGAGGCCCCATCAGAGTCTGGCTTGCAGGAGGCACCCGGTGAACATTTGTTGATCAAATGCATTAATGGACCTGGAATATCTGCTCCCAGAGTTGTCTGTAATCATCATGTGCACCTCGAAACCCCCTGATGACCAGCAGGATACTCATCCCAGTGTCTCCCCTCTAAGTTGCCAGTTCCTGCATCTTAGGGAACAGATGTTCTAGAGAAATGGCCGTATTTAGGCGGTTCATTAGCACAGCCACCTCAGGAGACTGCGGAGTGAGAAGTGCTAGTAAGGGAGGCAGATAGAAGGAGACTTGCCCTTCCAGAGATGGGCAGAGCTGGCCCGAGCCCTCCCCCACATGCCCACTAACCAATGGCGGCTGTGAAGTACATCGAGATCTCGTCCGGGGTCAGGGCCCGTTCCCAGATGATGAACTCATCAAAAGCTCCATCCTCATAATGCTTGGTCTGGTCCCGCTCAGACCCTATCACGAGGTTGACGCTGGGCTCCCCGTAGGCGTGAGACACTTTGCCACTTGGGTCAGAGGTGCTCAAGGTCCCATTGACGTAGACTTTCAAGCCTTCCTTGGATTTCCATGTAAACAGGACATGAGTCCAGTAGGGACCTAAAAAGAGCAAAGATCACTATTCTGCTGATGTGGGAAGAGCTCCCCATGCATGTGTCTCCCAGTTGTTAAGTACATCCCTCCTGAGAGGATTAGTCACTGTTAACCTTGATGAGTCCTCATATGGATCATAATGTAGACTCCCCTTTCTCAGTCCTTTGAAGCACAGGGAAGAAATTACCTCATCCCCAAAATTCCAGAAGCAGTCCAAAGAGACCCTTTGTTATTTTAAATTAAAATGAAATAATAGCTAATGGCCATTAAGTTGTTCAAAAAAAATTTTTTTTAGTCCTGCCTAGGCCATCACAGTGCAGGTCAATAAAACCTATCTGATAATAAAACTTATCTGAGGGCCTGATTCAGCCCACAGTAGTTGGTATCCATCTCTGCTCTGACATAGTATGTGTGATATTAACCAACATGGTGGTACGATGGTAGGGCCACCCTCCTGGCTCATTCTCTCTGGCATGAGAACCAGAGTCACCAATAAGCAGAATGTTCGTCAGACTGACGGCAGCTTGCCCCACAAAGGGCCTCACTTTGTTTTGCAAGTGTTGTATTAAGACATCTCATGGGCTTGTTTCTGGAAGGAACAGGGCAGCCCTTGAAAGGACATGTATCACCTTGAGCCAGGCATCATCTTAAATCACCCAGCAATTAGCTCCTGGGACACCACCAAAATAAAAGCTTCTGCACAACAAAGGAAACATTCAACAAAACCAAAGGCAGTCTATGGAATGGGAGAAGATATTCGCAAATGACATATCAGATAAAGGGTTAGTATCCAAAGTATGTAAAGAACTGATACACTCAACACCCAAAACAACCCAATTTAAAAAAATGGGCAGAAGATATGAACAGACATTTCTCCAAAGAAGACATCCAGATGGCCAACAGACACATGAGAAGATGCTCAACATCACCCATCATCGGTGAAATGCAAATCAAAACCACCTCACACTGGTCAGAATGGTTAAAATTAATAAGTCAGGAAATAACAGATGTTGGCGTGGATGTGTAGAAAAGAGAACCCTCCTACACTGTTGGTGGGAATGCAAACTGGTGCAGCCACTCTGGAGAACGGTATGGAGGTTCCACAAAAAGTTAAAAATAGAGCTACCCTACGATCTAGCAATTGCACTACTAGGTATTTACCCAAAGAACACAAAGATATGAATTCAAAGGGATACAGCACCCCTGTTTATAGCAGCATTATGTACAATAGCTTAATTAGAGAAGCAGCCCAAGTGTCCATGGACTGATGAATCCATAAAGAAGATGTGGTATATATACAATGGAATATTACTCAGCCATAAAAAATGAAATCTTGCCCCTTGCAATGACATGGATGGAGCTAGAGAATATAATGCTAAGTGAAATAAGTCAGAGAAAGACAACTACCATATGATCTCACTCATGTGGAATTTATGAAACAAAACAAAAAGACAAACCAAGAAGAACAAATTAGTGGTTACCAGAGGGGAAGGGGTTGAGAGCTGGGTGAAATAGGTGATAGGGATTAAAGACTACACTTACCATGATGAAAAATAAAATAATTTTTTAAAAAGATAAAGTTCTATAAATCAACCAATCACCCAGAAATTACCCAGGACCTTTCTTGCTCAGGATTGTGCAGCTTTTCTAATTTTGAGTCTTTGGAAAGCACTTGGGTCCTAAATGGGTCCAAAGTATTATTGTCTTTGCACTTAAAGCAAGAATAACAGATTTCTTCAGTGAACAAAGAATGTATTGCCAGGCAGAAATGTTTACAATTCTCCCCATTTCCCTGGGTGGAAAAAGAGAGTTCAGTAGGACTTTACCTTAAAATATGAGGTAAAGAAGAATAGAATAGAAAATAGAAGAAACCTACTAGGTGCCCCATAGAGTGTCAGCCCCCGAGGAGCACAGAGATAAGACTCTTACAGAAGAACCTGACCTTGGGTAGAACATGAAAAGCACCATGAACAAGGTACAGGCAGTTCTGTATGGGGGGAGGGAGGAAGAGATTCTTCCTGGCCTGGGATCAGAGAAAGCAAATAGGCAAGATTCTCCCAGACCTCTTGCAGAGGCGAGGTGGGTATTCAGGCTTGGTGTGAGTAAGGCTCCCAGCTCACACAGGCAGCATGGTACAGGGAAGGGTTTGACCCAGCCTGTTTGGCTCTAGAGTCGTCTGTGTCTTTTAACAACTGAGACACACAGCCTCGTCTTTAGATGGGTCAGAAAATGAATTGTCCTTAAATATCTCAAAAATATCTTCTCCTACTGGAGGACTTCATTCTGCCCCCTTCCCCCTCCGTGCTTCCCTCCTAGTCCCCGGCCTGGACTGGGCTCCCCGCTCAGCATCAGCCCAACTCTTCTCTCCCTTGTCCAGTTTCCGCTTCGGACCCTCTGCTCCCCCAGCTTCCTGCCCCGGGCCTCTGACTCGTGCCCAGTGCATGACCTGATCTCACGCCGCAGAGAAAGCAGGAATCTCCAGAGCCATGCAGGCCCTACAACACCTACCTGCAAACTCTCCAACATCTACACAGTCCAATGTTGCCCCCCACTTGTCCCAGAGCACCCCTCCCCACAGCCTCAAGTCCTCTCCTCCAGACCACCCTTCCTCCCCTGGTCTTCAGCCTCTGTTCCAGAAAATGTTCACATCCTATTCTCAATATTGCCAAGTCTATACCACTGGGGGGCGGGGCATGGGAAGGAGGCGGGGCAGGAGAAGAAGTAAGAGGCAGCCGGGGAGAGGAGGGGGACAATGAGGGGGAGGAGAGGAGGGGGGAGGGGAGGGCAGGGGAGGGGAGGGAGGGAGAAGTAGAAACAGTGGCCACCATGCCAAGCACCTGGCGCGCACTACTGAATTTCATGCCCCAGACCGTGTGCAGGGCACGTCCCATTGGCGCCTTCCCTCTAGGACACGGAAGCCGAGGCCACGTGTCAGGCTACCTGAGGCAGGCTCTCAGCGGGGGTGGAGGAAGTGCAGGCCCTCTCCGGCAGGGCTCCCCAGGAAGCCCAGAGCGCAGAGGCCCGGCCGGGCCCTTACCTGGCGGACTGAAGGTGGCCTCCCAGGTCATGGCGTTCTCCCGCGTGTAGAGCTCCACCGAGCCCTTGCCGCCGCTGGAGCAGACTCTGAAGCCGTCGGAAATGACCTGCCCCCCGTAAGCAAAAGGGGTCGGTCTGGACTGCTCGCCTCGTGTCTTCCAGAAGAAGGAAAACGTGACCCCTGAGGAAGGAAGGCGACAGGGTGAAGACTGACGGACAGCAGAAGGGACCCCCACAGAAGCAGGTGGTTCTCTCCACTCCTTACTTTTCACGTGAAAAGCCATTTTTTTCTCATTCTAGAGACAACTCATGTTCAATTCAGAAAACACAGGCAATAACAATAGGCCATATTTATCAAAAGCTCAGAGTACTGGACCCTTTCCCAAGAGTTCTGGGCGAATTACCTCCTTCAACATCAGGAAAACCAGGTTATCATCCCCATTAAATGAAGACCCTGAGGCCAGTTTGCCTGAGGTCTCCGGACCGGCATCAAGCCCCCACCCAAGCTCAACCCTTGCGGCCCCGGAGCCCGCAAATACCAATGACCTACACCATCCTGTTCTTACTCCTGCTTTTCGTCCAGAAGCGTCTTTATGGTAACTCCTCCTAAAACCTTCCCTGCCAGCCTGTTTTACGAAGAAGGGAACCAGCTCCTGCATACTGGCTTATAAACCACATCTTAAAAACACTTCCTGCATCTTGAACTTCCTCCGATGGCCATAAATACTCATGGTGTGTCTGCATGGCACTATATTCTAAATTGGGACGGCACGGTTTCGTTCTACTTCTTACTCCCCAGACAAAAGTGGAAGCTAAATCTTCTGGCAAAAGTCATATTCTATCCTTTAGGCTAAGTTCCTAGTGGGGAATTCCCAAAGGGGAAGCCCACTTTTAAGGGTCTGGACGTTTAGGATAGTAATTTCCAACAGAGGCACAGAGGGGGGCCCAGGGGGCCCTGCAGCTAGACTCCAAGACACCCCGTACTGCACCACGTGGACTGAGGGGCCTTTGCTCAGATGCTTCCGAGCCGGCTCCGTGCGTGCTGCGTCTCAGCGGAGAGCAGGTCCAGCTCTTGGCGGGGAAGACCCCGTCCTGCAGCCCCCTTGCAGGCCTGGGCGCCGGGCTCCTCGGGGAGGGGACGTGGGGGCCGGAGCTGGCCGGAGGCTCAGCTGCATGTTAGGCTGCCCACCACTGCCTTCCAGAGCGCGGACCGCCTCTACCTGTGGGGCTGACTCCAGTGAGATTTACCCTTTCCCTGCTCATGAGTAAACTCTGTGCACGCATGTGTGTGCGCGTGTGCGCGCGCCCACGTGAGAGACAGAGACAGACAGCGTGCACATACACGGGTAAGTGCCGAGCTGGCGACCCGCGTGGACTTCGTGTCGGAGCTGGCAACCATCTGGCCGCCCCACCCCTCCCAGTCTGGCCCGGCGGGGAGAGGACAGTGCCCAGAGTTGATCAAAACAGGCCCGTGACTCGGGGTGGGAGGGCAGGGGTGGAGGGCCATTTGCCCCGGGCCTTCTTTATACACCTGGCACCACACTTAGACTTTGGGCCTTATCTTCACATGAGATTACGGACCCAGCCTGAGTCACTGAATCAGCAGACATTTGCCATCACATATGAACTTGCATCCTGTCATCGACCACCTTGACGGTAACGCCTTATGGACTGACACGTTTGTTACAAATTGTTCGAATGTCTTGTGACGATCAGACTACATTATGCTTTTGTGGGCTCCAAGCCCTAATTTGGTTCATGAGAAGCATGTAGAAAAGCATAATTTTATAGTCCTGGTTTGGAATCTCTCCATTTTTTTTTTAATCTAAGAGGAACCTCAAAATAATGGCAGGGGCCTGGAACTTTCTGAATCTCTGAGAAGCTAGAGTAGAACTCCACCTCATAGGGGTGTGTCCTTAGGGCTCCTGAGGAAAGCCAAGAGCCCCCCAAGTGCCCCGAAGGACGGGACTGGGGATGGAAGGCTGCTCAGAGGTCGCGGTGGTCCCAGGGCCCTCCTGTGCTCAGGGCCCAGCCACTCCCGCCCGCCTGGTGGCCTAGGACCAGAGTCCAGCACAAACCGCCGCCCTCCCGCCGAGCCTCCTGCGGAACCTCCCCGCTCTCAGAAATGACCCGTTTCACCAGGAAGCAAACACATGCATTGTGAAATTTTTGTTATGAAATGAATTCCCAGAGGATTCATGGAAGTTAATTTTTTCCAAACACTTTGCTGCATTTAGAAATTCCTTTTACTCAATCCCTCTTGGCCAAACGTCTTTCTGTCCAGGAAGAAAAAGAAAAAGAAGGCAGTCGGTTTGGCGTTAGGTGAGGTGGACGCGAGGCAGACGATGCTGCCTGTAGGGCGAGCATTTCGTTTTCATCCGTGTAACCTGCACAATAACCGCTCCTATCTGCGGAACAGCTGTATCTCTAAACATCCATTCACGTCTTCCGAGAATCTTAGGAGCTCACAGGGAGCCTGTCACGCCTGCGTCCCCGACGAGCACGGCTGCAGGGCACGGGTCATCAGCACAGGGAAGAAACAAGCGGGAGGAAAAGAAGGAACTCTGATGATTGACAAGTTGATTCCCCACTTCTTTCTTCGGATGAGCATTAAATCCGAGTCTACCCAAAAAGATAAAATGAGGAGAGGTCTTCCTCAACAAGACCCAGAAAAAGAAAAGGAAAACATCATCTAGATGCCACAAGGAGAGACAGATGCAATCGAGCGCAGAAATACAAAATTCTGCAAGGTGAATAATGCACCGTAACAACATCAGAGGGCAACCGGCCAACCAGGAAGAAAAAACTACGTGTGATACATTTAACAGTCCAGAAATTCCATGTCCTTACTATGTAAAAACACTTGATAAAGAAAAGCACCACACGAGCATTTGACGGGAACTTCCCAGGAGCAAGGAAGGCTGTTCTAAGATCCTTCCAACAACCCTGTGAAGCGGGTGTGATCGGTGTCCCCATTTTACAGGTGGGGAAACTGAGGCACAGAGAGGCCATGCAGCGGGCAGCAGGCAGGATTGGAACCGGGCAGGGTGGCTGCAGAACCTGCACGGTGGCCACGGCGCTGTCCCACTGCCCCCCGAGACCGCGTGTGCTCTGGAGAGCGCGCGCTCGCTGAGGGAAACTACAGGGATCCTCGGAATTGCGGCAAAGAAAAGGGTGCACAGCAAAGCCCCGGGCCCGGCGAGGAGGGCCTGGCGGACACGCCGTCCTCTCCGCGTCTCTGTGGAGGGTGGGAGGGCAACGGGCAGGGGTGGGGCGGGGGTCTTCCCAGCCAGAGGAGCAGCCCTCCCCAGCCCGGGGCCCAGTGCCGTGTCCCGCACACCTGTGGTTCAAAGCGGACCCAAGCAGCTGCAAGCGGAGAGATCACAGCCACCTGCAGGCCTCGTGGCCAGCGTGGCATCCAGGTGCCCTCCCCCAGGAATAGCACCACTGTGTCCCCTGGGAGAGCCGAGCCCCCCCGCCTACCCCTGTTTCCTCCAGCCTGGGTGCGGCCGACCACGCGGCCCGGGCCAGCTCCATCAGAGCTGCCGCCGCGGGGCCCAGAATCAGGACCAACCCTGCCCTCACCCCTGGGGTGCCTTCCCCAGAGGAGTCTGAGCACAGACAGATGCATGTTTCTGCCGGGGGTGTGTGAGCACCTGCACCAGCCTGATGCAAACAGTGTTTCAAAGGGGCCACGATGCCTCCCATCCCATCTGCTTCCGTGCCACGTGACCCCGCCACTCTCCACCAACCCTCAGGGCCAAGTTCCCCACCTGGCCTGGGCCTGACTTGACCCAGGGGGGACAGCAGAAGTGACCCCGGCCCAGCCCCAGCTGCCACCCCTGTCTCGCAGCTTCTGCTGCCTCTTGTTGCTCTGAGCCGACACGGAAGTCCGGGCCACACAGGCGAGCCCAGAGGGGCCGGAGCGAGAGGGAGGGAGGCTTCGGCGACCCCGGGCCTGGCCACTCTCTGACTGCAGCTGCTCGAGGCCCCGAGCCCAGCCAGCCCACAGAACTGGGAAAAGTGACACCAGCTGGTGTTTTGCGTTGCACACCATAGCTAACCAAACCCAGTCTTGCCTGAAGCCATTCATTCCATGAGCCACTAAACTCCCCCTTTTGCTTAAGCCTAATTGAGTTGAGTTTCTATTGCTTACGATGACTCTCGACTGACACTGACCTGGGGGACCCCACAAGGACGTGCACATGGCTCCCTCCTTCCTTCCTTCCTGACTAGCACATTGGGTTGAGGGTTCGGGGAGGATACCAGAGCGGCCGCTGCAGGGGAGGGGGCACAAGCAGACCCTCCATTCTCTCCCGCTTACAAAGGCACTTGGGTCCAGCCGGAGGTGGCCGCCGCCCAAGTGAGACCACAACACGAGGGACAGCCGTCTGTCCATACACTGGAGGCCCTGGCAGCCTGCTGAGAGCAAGTCTGCACGACAGTGAGCCAGAAGGGCAGGCTCAGGAATGTTCCGGAGTGGGAAACTGAGGGCATCCAAATCCAGTAGCACCAGCATCACCTTAGCGCCAAGCTCAGGTCTCGGAGAAGACCCGTCCCGGGGCTGCCACAGAACACACGGACTGGGGGCGTCAACGGTTCTGGAAGCTGGAGTCCCTGGGGAGGCCCCTCTTCCTGGCTGTGCCCTCACCTGGCCCCTGGCGTGCGTGCAGGCGTTGGTCCCACCTGGGGCCCACCCCCAGTGCCATCCTGTTACAGAGAAGCTTCACCCCATGAAAGCAGAGGGACACAAACGTTCGGTCCATAGCAGTACCTTCACTGCTTCCTTCCTTCATTCATCCCGCAGATGTTTATGGGTGGCTGAGCAAGGGGCTGCAGACAGACAGGTGCACAGACCCACAGGGTCCCTGGGCGGCTGGTACTCACCGCCGAGCAGGGCTGGGGACAGACAGACATGGAACACGGTCACACGGGGGTCTCTGCCGTGACCCCTGGATTCAGTGTCAAGAAGGGACACGGGGGCCATCCGACCTGAACACCTGGAGCGGCTTCCTGGATGGAACCGAGATCTGAATGAAGAGGCGTTCTCCAACAAGGGAGGGACCGTGGAGCACTGAAGGAACCCCACTAATGTGCGTTTCTGGCAGCACGTGGTGGGGGAGGGGAAAGAGAAGCAGAGAATGAGGAGCGGAGCGCGGGGGCCTCCGACTGTGAGGAGGTGCGGAGGGAAGGCCGAGGCTGTGCCCCGGCCCGGGTCCCCAGTGCCGCTGCAACAAATTACCACCCAACTGACCGGCTCCTAACGACACACACTGACTCTCGTCCAGTTCTGGAGGCGAGAGTCTCACGGGGCTACACTCAAGGTGTTGGCAGGGCCGCCTTCCTTCCCTCAAGAAGTCCCAGGGGAGAACGTGTTCTTTCCCTTTTCCGCTTCTGGAGGCGCCTACATCCCTTGGCTCAAGTCCCTTGCTCCCCATTCAAGCCACCTGCACATGTCTCTCTTGGACTCTGCCCTTCTGCGCCCTTGGAGGATGCCTGTGATCACCCCGCGCCCACACACGATGCGGGACCCACAAGGCCCCTCGTTAATCACACCAGCAAAATGGGTGAAGGGAACACGGGAACTGTTCCATTTGACAGCGCATCCCAGGCTGGCAAGCTGCGCGTTCTCCTGGTTTTGGGGGAAGAGAGGCCTCCTAGAACTGGGGCCCTGGTTCCTTCATTTGTCACTGAATGGAGGCTGTCTTGGGGCCTCCCAACTAGTGGGTTCTCAGTGGGTTTTCCCACAGTGCGGCCACTGGGCAGGAGAGGATCCGGGCGTGCAAGGCTCCGACAGGGTAACACCTGCCAGGGGCTTCCATGGAGTACAGGCTGGGGGCAGAGTGAGGCTGGCGAGTGGGGGCTTTCTGGATCCCCAAGGAACGCTCCAGACACCAGGGGATGGTCGACCAGCAAGCTTGCCACCTCCGGTCCCAAACCCTGATCTCCTAAGACACTAAAATGTAATCTCTGTCCCCACGTTTCAGCTTAGTGCTGCTGAAAATGACATTTTCTACCTCCGTATTTTTAAGAGTAATTCCACACCCTAGGTTCCCGGACACCTGCTCCAAGAGGATTTTAGCACGGAGACACGCCCTGACACGACACGAATCACAGCACAAGAGGCCGCCTCCTCCTCAGTTGTCTGCTCTTCTGACAGCAGCGAGGAGAAAATCCATCCGCTTGGGAGTCACGCTCACTAATCCCCACTCAGCAAAGAAATGCCACGGCTCAAATGTGGAGCCCTCGGTGGGCACTGATCCCCAAGCAGAGGTCAGTAACGCACGTGTCGCCCACTTACGGGAATTATTACGGGTTTTCAATTCGTGGGAGGGACATGGTTTCTTTTTCAATTACATCCAAGTGGGTGAAATTTAAAGAAAAACTCTAACTACGATAATAGTTCAGGTGGTACACGCATATCGGTAAAAATTATAAAAGTGGTTCAAAAGTGAGTAAAACTTAAGAATCACTGATCTTAAAAAACATTCCACCACGAATGGAAATGTAGATAATTGCATCATTCAACCCAGACCAGTTAAAGTAAGGGATTCTGTCCTGGATGGTTCTCTGGTGTAGACACCTTCCCAACTTGCTGCAGCGCTGGCTCGATCGTCTGCATCGGGTAAGCTGAGTTCAAGGCACTTGCGTGCCCCCTTTCTGCCCACATCAGGACTGTGGTAATAGAATCATGTCTGTGCACAATTCCTTGGTACGATTTTCAAGCGATCTATGTTGGCCATTCTCAAGACTGTGGAGACCCACTCGCCAAAAAGCACAGAGAGTGGCTCATAAGACTTACTTATTCATCCTCAGAAACATGGAACAACTCAGGAGGAAAGAATATGGCTATGTATGGTTGTCCATGAACACAAGAGGTCTTCCTCCTAAGGTGGGAAGTGAACAGGTATCAACTCCGTGGCCCAGAGTAGTGTCTTCCCTCACAACATCTGACTTTGACTCGGCACCAAGAGGCCGGGAGGATAGTGAAGCTTCAATACTATATCCTATTTTTTTTTCCAGGTCCGTAATTAGAAGACGAGAAGTAACAGCTAAAGCAAGTGAGAGAGATGACAGCACGGGGAGCAAAACATGGAGAGAAGAAGAGCCGAAGGTCATAGTGGTGGAGAATCTGGACCACCGACACTGGGTGATGGATGAGGATTTCCCTCCTCAGGCATATCTGAGCTTGAAATGGTAGGAGAATGGGCAAATGCAGTGACAGACACAGCGGAGACACAGTCGGGACAGTGTCTCTCGGACTCCACTGTGCACGACAGAGCCTGTAAACTCTAAAGCCCGTCCGGCCCAGAGGACCGCATCCATGAGCAGGAAATCCAGGTGGCTTCACAAAGGACACTCAGGCTGCATGCTTTCAACATGCAGCACACGCAGAGCAAGCCTTTTCCAGGTCAAATACTCACTTCTGCTGCCGCACCAACAAGAGGCGCTCTCTCACTTCTTCTCGACACACCTGGTGTGGTGGGAGTCGCTTCTGCTCCCAATCACTGCCGCTTTCAGAGAGTGACAGCACGCACTGTGGTGGCACGTGCCAACCAGCCCAGGAGGCAGCAGAGAGTGCTGGGGACCCAGGTCAGGACAGTACGACCTATCCCTGGGGCACCCCTCAACACCAACCACCTGCCACCCGGTGCGTGGGAGTACTGCTGGATTTTCTAATTTTTTTCAAGAGAAGTCAAAAGTATAGTTTTTTTTTTTTTTTTTAACTGAAATGTCTCATATAGGAGTTGGATATTAATTTAAAAAAATTTAAAGCACCGTGGGAGGCTGTTCCTGCAAATTTCCTGAGCTGGGATATTTGGCTAAAAACAGTTTAGAAAGCTCATTAAAATATAAAAACCACCAAGAGGACCCACCTACTGCTACCAAATACAATACATTTGTGGGATGGTCACCTGTGGCCAATTTAGGGACAGGGTCCATGAGAATCACCTGGAGGTCCCGCCACAAAACATGGGCTCCCGGGCCTCGTCCACGGAGATTTGGAGTCAGTAGGTCCTGGACTGGAGCCCGAGAACTTCGACTCTCAACCATCTCTGCAAGTGACCCTGCTGCTCGTGGTTGATAAAGGACACTCAGACTCACTGCCCTAAATCAGTGTGCAGCTCTGGCAGGTCTCGCGAGCCTCTGCGCCTCAGTTTCCCCATCTGTAACGTGAGTGTACGGGTGAATACTCCCCAGAGGGCCATCCGCTCCACATGCTCCGACACCCCCGTAACCCCAGACCGTCCCAGGAAGATGGCGGCTGGATCTACGCCCGGCCTGCATCCGCCAGATGCCTCTGGAAATTTCTTTCCTGAAACTCCATCCTGCAACTAGCTGAGCATTTTGCTGGCAGCCTCTTGGATTTAGTAACCTCATGCAAAGGGGGAGAAGTCACCTCAAGGCTGGGAAGGAATTGCAGGTGCTGCTACGGGGCTTTGGTGGCTGTCCCGGTGTTTACAAGAGGAGGAAGTTCTGTGCAGGAGCGGAAAACACGGGCCCCTGGCCGGGGAGCAGAGCTAAGCGGATGAGTACAACAGCAAGACCGCCTTCTCTGAGAGCAGCCGACGTGATTTAGAGTTGGACTGGCGTCAGACGTAATGGGTGGAAGTCACTCCAGGTGGAAGTGGTCCAAGGTCAGAGGCAACTTCCAAAGGTCGGAGGAGAATGAAGACAGAACGAAGCTCTGCTTTTGGAGCGGCGAGCGGCCCGTCAAACATGACAGAGAAGCGTCTGAAGGGATTGGAGCATCCGAAAGCCTGACTAGACGCATCTGCTCAGTGACACATAGGAAGCATCTATGATGATGGTTTTCATCCCCCCCAATACAGCGGTGACCAAGACAGACGCAGTCCCCGGCCTCACAGAGCTGCCCCCGCGCAGGGAAGACGGATGACGAACAGGCCATCACCCGCCATGCACGAGCTGGAGAGGAACGTGCAGTGAGCCACGGGAGCGCAGACAGAGGGGCTCACCTGTCTGGAAGGAACACCTGAGCTGAGCCCTCAAGGTCTACATGTGGGTGAAACCAGGTGCTAGAACATTCCAGGAAGGATCCCTCCCTGTACCGAGTTTCCCCACGTGTGCACTCGCAGGTTGTGGGGAATGAAGGAGAGCCATCGCGTCCTTCAGGAACACAGAGTGTGTTTCCTTAGCTTCACGTCCAAGAATGGCCAGGCATCCAAATAGCCTTCTTCCCTCCAAAGAGCCTCAAAAGCTTCCCCAGCTTGCACCCAGTGCCCATGAGAAACTTCCCCAGGAGGCACCGTTTGCCAAGAGGGAAGACCCACGTGAGCTGACAGAAACGCAGGAAGGCGGAAAGCAGATGGAGATCAGGTCCAGCAGGAGCGGCCCTGGGCGCAGGAAATGGCGATGGGCAGCCTGGCCAAGGGTGCGCACGGGGCGGCAGCTCAGCCGCTCAGCCGCTTACTCCGTTTTGAAAAGCTCAGACTTCAACTCTGCTCCTAAAAATGTCCTTTTCTTTTTTTTTCCCAAAAAATCAGCCAAAACCATGAATCGGGACCACAAGAGAATTTAGAAATAAGAAATATAAAAATAGTTGACCAGGTGGACAGGGAGCAGGGAACGTCTCTCTTCATTTTAATGTTAGTTTTTATCATAAAAGTAATGGGTTATATGCCTGAGCCCACTATTACCACCAAAAAAAAATCCCAGAGAAACAGAGACAAACACGTGGAGGAGGGTGGGATGGATGTATCGGGAACGACCCCACATTTCAGGTCCCCGAATCCTTCACACCTGACCACCCCTTTCCTCCCATCATTACCGACATTGTTCTCATAGTCCACCCGTTTTTAAAGCTCATGACTTACTGAAGTCTCTTCCTAAACTGTAGCTAGGAAATCACATTTCTGATGAGCTATTTGTGTTCAGATAAAAACACAGCCATTAATGTCTCTAATTGCCCGGCGTCACCTGAAAGCATCCCACACGCTGGGTGTGCTGCAGGGACGTTAATTTGGAAAGCGCTGGGCAGATTTTGCCCGCACTCTCTTGTTTATCTGGAACCCAGAAATGCATGCAGGCTGCAGGGAAACTGCCTGAGCACAGGATACGCGTGGGGGCACACACCGTGGTCCTCAGATGTCACGCGTGCTTGGCTCCCTGTCCCCAGGAAGCAGACATGCAGACAGAGGGGTGCAGACTGAGAAATGCCCGACCTCCGTCGGTATCTGCAGGAAGCCTCACACCAGCCCCGTCTCCCGGAGCCAAGGGTGATGTAAGGCTTTCCGGCTTCATTTTATATCCGGCCCTACTGTAAAGAAAGGGGCCGCACGATGGTTTGAACGGCTCCAATCAACTCCAGCACACAAGAAGCTGCTATCGGAGGGGACATGAAGCCAAACTTGGTGGCTCTGCCTGCCGCCCCACGCTCTTGTCTGTCTCACTCTTTTTGAGGATGAATGAGCTAATACATGTAATGAGATTGGTCCCATGATAGTCACATGGTCAGCAATCAATAATGCTGGGTCCTTACTGTGGGTCAGTCCCCCTCGGTGGTGGTGGAGGTGGTGGGGGGTGTTGCTCTCCAAGCAGGCAAGCTGGGCTTCTCATTAGGACGGATGCCCTGGCAAGAGGAGCCGAGTCTGCAAACCTTCATGCGGGGCCATCACCGAGGGGGCCTGTCACAGCCGGGCTGCACCTGCCGGGAGCCCGGTGGCTCCTTCCAGCTCCACAGCAGCCTCATGAGGAAGGACCGTCACGGACCTGTTTGACCGTCACGGACTCGGGGCGGGGGCAGTTGCCCGAGGTCATGCAGACCCGAAGAGAACTGGGACTGGAGCCCATGCTCTGACCTCACTCCGTGTCCTGCGGGCACCATGACGGCAAGGGCCCAGGAGGGCCTGGCGGCCTGGGGGACAGTGGCCATGACAACGGGGGGCGCTATGCTGATACCCAGCCAGAGTCAGCAGGGGGAAGGGGTGGTTTCTCAAGAGAAACTGGAAATCCATATATTTACATGGAAGTTCTATTTTTCCACGTTGGCAGCTAGTTAACATTGTGTAGCTCCCATACCTGCCAAGCCAAACACGGCCACAGGTGGGAGCCAGCCCAGAGCCCCGAGTCTGTGGTCTCAGAGTTCAGGTAAAACTTCCCAGAGCTCTGACCCCCGCGGTCCGTTTACGGGAGCCCCCACGAGGGCTGGTGGTCCCTGATGCCCCCCCATCATCACAATTCCGGGGACCCACGCTGCCCACCTCCTGAACGACCTAAGATCCCTCCCAGGAGCCAGAGCAGCAGAGAACCTGTCCCCCAAGAGAAGCCGCTCCCCGTGGTCCCAGGCCCTCCTGCCCTGCGGGCCCTCCTAGTGGCCACAGCTCAGCCCGGGCTGTTTTTCATTTAGAGAAACAAATAAGCCTGATGTGTTTATAGGGCTGTCCGAGCTCCGGAATGGCTCAGACGCTGGGTTTGTAAACCTGGCCATGGTTTTGGACCTCAAAACCATTTCTCAAAATTCTGGGTTCTGCAAAGTCCAAAACATATCCCCCCCACCGACATGTTTTTGCCTTGTTAAGCTTTTGTTTGTTTTTCTTGGAATGAAGTCCATATGTCCCAAAATTGTGCATGACAAGGTCATCACAATGTTGTTTTGAGAAGGCCGTTGGATGTCCGAACGGCCTTCGCTTTCAGACAGGCTTGCGTTAAACTCTTTTTTCCCCAAAAATGAAAATTCTCATTCTGCCTGGGGTAACAGAACTTGAAGGCCTGAAGCTGATTTGGACATCAGACAACTTTTCGGAGAGGTTTGAAATGCGGCCAGATACCCGTTGTCTGGACCTCTGATACTGGAGAGCAGATCAATTTTCACAGGAAGACGGGAAAAGGGCAGAGCCTGCCAACTCCTCTGCTACCTGGATGTGCTTTGTCCAGGGCATGCTTCCCGCCATAGGCCCGCGGCTCCCTGCAGGGGCGGCCCCCCACCGGCCCCCAGGCCCGGGGATAAAAGAAACCAGCCCAGGGCAGGAGTGTCACAGGCTTGCCCTGCCCAGGGCCACCGTAAACATCCCAGAGTCAGAAATAACGTGGCGGGAGCCACACCACCAATTTACTTCCCACAGAGGCCACGGCCCCGTCCAAGTCCTGATGTGACATCACCGTGTCTATTTCTATGGCGGGTTCTTTTTTTTTTTTCCTTACAAGATTAAATAGTTTGCTCTCACATCTCCTCAAGACAGTATTAGCTCTCAGTGTCCAGGACATATCTTGGTTAGAATCCTAGGCACCTGCACCCCCGCCCCTGCCGCCCCTCCCACCCACCACCCTGTGTCCGCAAAGGCTCTGCACAACCACAGGGTTGCATCCCCACCCGCCAGTGCCCAGAGGCGGCGGCGTGTCACTCACCGTCTGGGTCACACTGTGCTGGGCTGCTGATGCAGGAAGCTTTGTACCTCCCGTAGTAGAGAAGGGTGACTCCTTTCTCCTCTTTGAGGTAAATGCCCTTGTTGACCTTCCCTTCCACGATGTCTACGTAAGAAGAGCGACAACATCGGGCATCAGCGATCATCAGACTTATAAACAACTGACACATCAACATACTGTATTATTTATGTTTATAATATTATGTGTCCTATATATTAGTATTAATGCTTCATATTTAATATTTAACTAGTCCTAGTTAAGTTAGAAATCATATAATAAGATGTGACTATTAAATAATAAATTGGTCGTATTAATATTTTGTCATCAGTCACTACTGTATTTGTATGTACCATGCACTATACTGAAACGGCACTCTAATTATTCCATTGGCTGGGAGCTGGGTTCCCAGGTGACAGCCTCCTACTGTCCCGAACTTCAGCTCCGTCCACAGGCTTCAGGAGCACCTCCTGCCCATCTTCTAAGTGAAACGCTTAGGTACATGTTTGAACTTGAAGACCACCTAAACTCTTTCTCCCTGTGAGCTCTCATTGGAAGCCCCTAATCCTAGATGTGGGAACCTACAATTCTGCAAGAATCCATGTTCAGACTCTGGGAGAAAATCCCGGCAGGGCCTGCTAGCTCCAGGCGGAGTGGCCATGAGCCCCCGTTGGTGCTCGCTGTTCCGTCCACCCTTCCGTCTGGCCCCATTCCCATGGCAAATGTCTCTGATGGTCTGAGTGTGGGGTAAATGGTTTACAAGACTGATAAGTGAAGACTATAAAAACCAAGTGTGATTAAGCATTTATTGTTCGTTGGGGTCAAAGTCACCCAGATACCTCCTCTGCTGAAAGGGCACCTGCCCACTGCCCTTGAGCTGTCACACAGGGGGAGATGTACGGCAGGGCGCTGAGCTCTTGGGGCCTGACAGCCACCCCAGCGCAGGCTTTCCAATGGCCACCGTCAAGGGGATAACCCACCCAACGGGCCTCCATGTTCCTCCTTACTGTTTTAAACTTTTAGTTTATCTCATTTATTGCTGGCGGTGGGGGGAATCCATATATTACAAAATTAAATGTATTGCAAAATTAACAGCTGCATGATTGAGTTAGGCTGTGTATAAACCCCTCAACAAGACTGACTGGAAAAATTAATTTTGGAAGCCAAACACCCCACAGCTAGAATGGCAATCAGGCTAGGCGTCGTACTGAAAACCATTGACGGCATGACCCCTGAATTATCTGAACTCACTTTCTACACTGCTCGGGGAGACCTCTCCCTTCCGCTTTGAGCTGTGTGGGGAAAATAGGAAATATACGGGCTCTGAGGTTATTAAGTAAGATATTGATTTAACCCTGACTCTACTGGGTGTTTTGTAAGGCAGCTTCTAATAAAGAAAAAAGAAAATCCAGCTACAGAAGACACGCTGATTTTAACGTTCGTAAGAGATCAAATTTTTGGTGAGGTATCTTAAAATCAACTTGAATTTTTCATTCAAAGGGCGTGCTTTTCCTCCCCCAAAGAATATACGCCATTTAAAAATCCAAACAATTTCTATTTTTAGGAAGTATCTCATGTCTCGGTCTGAAAACAAGCAGCTGGTTCGGGAGACCCTGGTCACGTGAAGCTTACATGCATCTTCTAATGCACTGCAGTCACAGCGCTACCTCTAGACCTAGCTGGAAGCAGGTACTCCCCACAGCCCGGGTCTTGAGCCATGTTCTTGGGTACAGGCTTATTCGCTAGACAAGACAAAGTGAACTGATATAGAACCGAATCAAACTGGCCTCTAGATTCATTGCAGATCCAAACTCGACCGAACACGGAACGGAAGGATACAAGTGCTCACCTACGGTTGCAGAGAAATTTGAGTAGGCAGAGTCATTGGTACGAACAAAGGTAGAGTTATGGGAAGGAAGCACAGTGAGGTTGTGGGTTCGCAACACTAGGTAGGACGACAAAAGAAAAAGCATAACAAATGAGTGACATGAGCAACGAATGGAACCGGCATATCTCTCAACCTGACGCGCACCGAGAAGTGGTCTTTCACCCAGCAAGCATCTTGGATTTTCTCTCCCGACCTTGCTTCCCGCCCCCTGCCGCCCTCCCATGCACTGGATGCCACTGTGGCCGACGCCCTGGCCCACGAGTCCCAGAGCCAGGGCGTGACAGCTGCTGGCTCTCGCCACAAACGTGGGTTCCAATGTGCCGCGTCCAGTGCCCTCGGATACTTGGTTGAGAGATATGGAACTGAGCTCAGCAGTAAAATGGCCTTAACGAAAGGGTTCGTGGTGGTGATGTCACGACTGACGAGCCGGGGACACAGCATGGAGGTGACGGCACAATATCATGACACGTGGACACAACAACAGAGGATTCAGCAACAAATAACACAGCTGCACGAGCACCAACTGGCTGCCAAAGCCATTCAACTGTCCCCGGCAGTAAACCGTGCCGATGGACCCTACTCTCTCTGTTTCTGGAGAAGCCCGTGATGGAACTGAAACGAGCCAGCCTGGCATCGTCACGTGAAGAACAGATCCAGGGGCTGCGGTGACACCGTCACCATTCACGTGTTCTGGGACACCCGTGAACACACTGAGTTCTCGGGAAGTTAACATGTCGGTCAACAAAATTCAGCCACGACCTAATTGTGTCTTGGTGGTTACATGACTTTACGAGAACTCCCCACAGATACAGGTGTTCAGGACACCCAACATTACTGGTTTGATCACAACAGTGATCTGTGTTGAGGGGTTAGGAGAGGAATATAAATATTTGAGCTACTGTTTGAAATAACTACTAAAGTGTTAGTTTCTGTGTCCTGAACAATGAATTATGTCGACAATGCGTTTCCACTTGGTGGGATGGTCTCTTTTCACAGGCTTTAAAATAAATGCCCTGAGAAGAGAGATGAGATTGTAACGGGGGGGAAGCAGTCCATTTTCACCCGAGCTGGTCATGTAATGACCTCCACAGGGAGCTTACGTGCCTGTGGTGCAGACCATTCAGAGAAAACACGGAGCTCCAGGAGGGTCTTCCGTGTGGCCGCCATGCCTCACCATGCACAGGCAGGCAGGAGGGCAAGCTGAGGGCCCCCGGGCTGGTCTTGCACAGGTGGGTCCTTCCACCCTCCTGGAAGTCCCTGCTCCTTGATGGCCCCCACTCTGAGGACACCGGTGGCCCAGAGCCTAGGCAGAATGCTTCTTGGTTGACAATTTTAAGGGAAACGTTTTAGAATCTTAGGTGGCAATTTATGGCAGCGTGTAAAGTCTCCAGGGTAAGGAAAATGCCAGTGTGCTGGTGTGGAAAGCATAGTAGTCAGCAATGTGTGGGTGTTTTATAAAAACTCCACTGCACAGAACCAGAGAGACCCGATGTGAACTTGTGCTGGGATGGTTGCAACCACCTTGCTGCCTATGTCAGCCATGTGACTTAAATCAAGAGCAATAAGGAAATAAAATTAAAATGTAAAAGCATCCCAAGGCACTCGAAACTTGTACTGGGAATAAGTTTCTTTACTGGAATGGGAGAAAGTGCTCAGGGGCATCTGGGGTTTCTCCTTACGGCAAATGTCTAAATTCGGTCAGATAGAGGCTGTATTTTCCGTGGACTTAGGGACCTTGAGAGCATCTTGGGTGATGTTTGGTCTTTTCAAGAGAGCTGCCAGTGACATGTGCAGAAGCCGATTGGTCGGTGGGGGTACCTCTGCTGAGTGAACCGGCGACCCCACGAACATGCACCGTAGTGCTGGTTGGCACGCCCTTCGGCACTCGGCTCAGATGGCTCCCTGTTTTGGCAGGCGTGCAGATGATGCCAGTTTGGTCTATCTAGAAAATATACATCTAGACTCGTAGGCAGACTGACCCACCATCTGCAGCTTCAAACTTCAAATAGCTACTTTTGCTTTAAGGTTATTGGGGGGAAGGCACACACGTTAATGATATTATGGACCACAAGTTCAGTCCTTCCATGATAAAAATATATCAAGGTTCTAGTAAATAAAAGACTTTGGGTGAACAGTGACTAGGGGGAAGCTCCCCAACGTGCCCTGATCTCCACTAATCTCCTGGCTTCAAAGTGGACCCTGTCCACGTCCGTGTCCCCCAACAGCCCCCGACCCTGCGTCTCCCGTTCCTGCGGCCTCGGGGTCTCTCACCACCCATGTCTACCTCCAGTTGTGTCCTGAAGCTCATGGATCCCATCCACATTTTCCAGCGGCCAGTAATGGGAAGCGGAAGCCAAGACCTCAAACCCTGGGGGGAAGAAAAGAATAAACATGTTAAATCGCCATCAGGAGGGAAGAGCCGCTCGCCTTCCACACGGAGAGTGGAGGGAGGAGCAACGTCACAGTGACTGTGGGATTCGCTGAGGAGGAATTTGAATAAATTCAACACACGCTCCAGGCATAACGGGGCCACACAAGAAGCGTGTCCTTTCGGGAAAGGCAAGAACGGCCACTATCCCGTTATTGCTTATACCATTTTAGACGACATACCTGATACAATCGGGCGAGGGAAAGAGATAAGGTTAAAATCATTTAAAAAGAGGAGGAAACCAGCACCAATATCACTGACCTCATGTAAGGCTCTTGACAAACACCTCCTTGTTTTATCGTAACAATGATCTGTCAGGTAATTATATTGTTTGCCTATTTGTAGAGACGAGAGGCTGATGCTTCCTCAGAAATCGCCCCACTGGCTGGTTTGAGGGGCAAGGCTCACGCCAAGTCTCCCCAAGACAGCTCCTGGTCTTTCTGCTCTCGCCCCGCTTCCAACATACTGAAAATTAACCACTTCAGGGTTTCCTGTATGACCCTTGCACTTTGAGTCGACAGGATTTTGTGCGGATACGCTGGGCCCTACTCTGCTCGTCCTACTTAATACCCCATGGACGATTTCATGTATTTGCTCCTATCCAGGCTCCGTGGTGGGGTCTGGGGCACAGTCCCGCGGGGCGCCGCCTCCCCACGCACTCAGCCCCTTGCCTGGCTCCAATCTGCTCCCCGATCAGCTGTGATTGGTTCCCAGAAGTGGACATAGTGGTCCAGATGACGGCACAACCATCAGCCGCCCGAAGGTTCCACCAGATTGTAGAGAAGTAAAAATTAATAAAGTTGTCTCTGTTATTCATCGTAAAAAAATTTTTAAAGAGGAGATAATACGATCATTATTTTCAAATGAGGTATGCCTCACAATGAGAATGAAAGAAGGAAACATCCTTACAAATAAGGAAAGAATTTGGTAAAGGAAGCCCTGTTACCCACCAGGAAAGAAGTGAGTAAGGAGGTTTATGCAGATGTGGCCCGCGAAAGTAAACAGCTTTCCTGTATTCAAACAACAACACGAAAACAGAACTGAGGAAAAGTTCTCTTTTGTAAATGCAGCCCACAAAGGGAAGACATTTAAGTGCAAAAGAATGAGAACCATACAAAATTCTCACAAAGAAAACAATAAAATAATACCAAGGGATGGACAAGTACCCCGGAATAATGAAGAATTTTGTAACCTGTTTTTGGAAAAGAGAACTCAAAATCATAAAAATGTCAACCAACCCTTGAATTCATATACAAACATGAGGAAATTCATTGCAAACATGCTGAGAGATTTTGTGTGAGAGAAAGCTCATTTCGGAGCTTATCTAGAAAAGAAACAAGCAGGAATAACCCACAAACCTGCACAGGGACAGCAGGGGGGGGTGGGGGACCTGGACCTCACACACAGTGAGACTTGTCACGAGGTCACCACTACAAAGAGGATCTGGCGCTGCGTACGAATAGACAGTTCGGTGGAAAAGACCTGTAAATATCGCCACGCACACGTGAAACTAGCTTATGACAAAAGTGGTCTTTAAGGGCCACCTGGGGGGCTCAGTCATTGAGCCGTCTGCCTTCAGCTCAGGTCATGATCCCGGGATCCTGGTATCGAGCCCTATGTCGGGCTTCTCCCTCTCCCACTCCCCCTGCTTGTGCTTGCTCTCTCTCTCTCAAATGAATAAAATCTTTAAAAAAATTAAATTAAAAAAAACTTAAATGTAATAAAAATAAAACATAAAAGCTTCTGAGGAAAGCAGGTGATACATCTATGTGAATTTTAAAAAATATTTCCATACATAAAAATAAATCAAGCTAAATTGAATCGGGGAGTGATGTTTATGTAATACATGGGACAGAAATGTACTGATTTCTTTTTAAAGAAATGTATTAAATTTATTGTATTCATTAAAACTCCCACTATCAAAAGTTAAACCAACAGAAAATTGGGGCAAAGGACATCAACAGGCAGTTCAAAGAAAAAGGAATGAAAATTATTTTTAAATATATGACAAGACGTTCAACATTGCTCATAATTTTTAGAGGCATGCCTAAACTCAGTGAGCCCGCCTGTCCCAGCTCAGCCAGCCGACTGACAGACGTACTAAGTTGGCACGTTCTACCACGTTTTTGGCGGAAGGTGCAGCCTTTCTGGGGGGCAATACCGCGATGACGATACAAATTTCAAGTGCACTTTGATCTAGTAATTCAGCTCCTAGAAGTCTGTGCTAGAGATAGACTCACACATGGGATCAGAGAGCTATGCACAGGGGTATTTGTTGCAGGATTTTTTTTTTATAGTATGGAGAGCAGTGAACAAAGGTAATGCTCATCAGCAGAGAGACCAGGCACTAAGTACGGAGCATCTGCGTAATGCCCCAGGATGTAATTAGGACAAGGCTGATGCACGTGTCCTGATGTGAAATGTTCCTCAAGCTATATTGTCAAAAAATCAAGGTGAGAGAAAAATGTGTTAGTACCAACTATTTGTGGAAAGCACAGCTGTTCAGCAGGCAAGGGGGAAGGGAAGGATGGAAAGGAAGAGAGAGAGATTTTGCATGGGTAGCCTAGAAATGGACAGCCGTATTTTAGGGGCGAGGAAACTGAGCAACTGCGTGGAAGACATAGGAAGATTTCTATTCCTTTATATTTCTGTTTTATTCAAATGTTTGGACACGCATTCCTTTAAAAACTTAAGATGTGAGGACACGTGACTTCAGCCGATGTCCACTAGAAGTGGATGTACTCTAGCAATGCAATACAGAGACTCTGAAATGTCAAAATCAAAAATGCTCATTTCCATTTCTACCTTGCTTTCCCCCCCCCCACAAAATGTAGGCTATTCATTTTGAAGAGGGAAACATCATTGATTTGTTATTCAT